>NW_027361684.1:12770000-13970000 GCF_039654945.1 Dendrobates tinctorius
GTATCGTTTGGTCACCTTCACGTGCGAAAGCATGACGCCTTTCAATGTTCTCCTACTGCCAAAAAATGTCTGGACCTTCCTATCACACTGTGAGTCAGGGGATTCTGCCCCATTAGATTTTCGGACTCTTGCTGATGTTCTGTCCATCACACTGCTCATGCTGCCATCTGACCTCTTTAATGGAGATGTCCATATAAGAAGCCTGTTCGACTTGAAGACACTTGGTTTATTTCAGCGTACTCAAGTCATTACCTCCACTGCGGCACATTGATCTCCTGGTGTACAGGGTGGATATCATGCATGTGGAAGACTGAGTCTACAAAGATGGTGCCTGGAGATGGTGGGCAAGCTTTGTAACTGGTAAGGAGATGGACTTGGGTGCAGGGCTGTGGAGTCGGTAAGCCAAACCTCCGACTCCTTAATTTCCATGACTCTGACTCCACAGCTCTATTTTGGTGTACTTGGAGCTGGCTAAGAATCCAGTGGTATGTAGTTTTGGAAATGCATCCTGAAAACTATTGGGACCATGGTCAGTGTTTTCTAAAATGACCAAAAGTATTGGAAAACTCCCTCTAAATTAGGTGAACTTGTATTTCTTTTCTCCGTGTAGCGGAGTCATGTCAATCATGGGCATACTTTTGAGCGTGAAGATGCACAGCTAAAGGTCCCCACAGTTATTACCAAATATTTTTTTTTTTTTTTTTTTCTTAAATTCCAATGGGGTCTGTCTGTACAAGTCCAGTAAAACAGTGTGCACTGGGTTGTCACTCTAGTAATATACTTGCCATGTAGCAGCTGATACAAATGGAGAATGTGGTGTGGTCACATTCCATACCCAGAGAGTAATGGCGTGCCGATGTGCCACATCAGCCGGCAGCTTTGTTATTCCTGTGGAGGTATTGAGCTACGCATGACTGCACTTGTTAGTGGCCTTTTTGTGTCATGGCTTCCTGCTTTCATATGACCAGAAGCACATCAATAACTGGAATGTATTGCTTGTGAAAGGCCTTTCGCAAATACGTTGCAGGTTATTGAATACTCCGGCTGTAACCATCACTTTTACAAAAAATAGCATGGGAGTAGAAAAAGTATTGGATGGCATGAGAAGCTGTCTTTTTTTTTTTTTTTTTTTTTTTTTTTTTGTATTTCTTCCCAAAAAATATATATATATATTTTTTTTTTTTATTGATTCTATCATTGTCATGTCTCAACCTTGGATACCCTGTAGGCCAGTTCTCGCCATGCTCCCTTTTTCCATGGCTTCTTGATGTTCAGCCAACTGGACCTTCGGTCTCCCCTGTTTCCCTTTACCACTGACCATTTCAAGTAGCATCTCCTTTTTCGTTTAAATTTGCAAGTGACTGGTTTCCAATTATGGCTAAGATGTAGAAATTTGCAAAAGCAGACAGAAGAAAAAATGAATACCTTTTGAGATGTGGTGCTGGAGAAAGCTTGAACGAATCCCATGTACAGCTAGGATCACCAACAAAGATGTGTTTTTTGTCATTGATCGTCCCAGGAAGGCAAGATCACCGGACAGAAACGTATTCATTTTAGATATGTGATGAAGGCAAATTCGCCCAAAAATTAGCAGTTACTAAACTGTGACCACCCCAATTTGCCGATGCCTTTTGCAGACAATTAATTCCTCATTAGAAATACTATTGGAAACTCCATTGTATATGGCTCTAACACAAACGCAGACCCTTATTTAGAGCTGTTGTTGCAATTAGCTATGCCCTTGTCATAATATTGTTCTGTCCACTCATGTAACTTGTTAGAGCGTTTCCCTGTTTTAGACTAGAGCGGGTCTTCAGGGGTTTCCGTCTGAGTCCATATGTCCGGATAGGGTATATCGGCTAGGCTTCTTGGCATGAGTTAAGCCCAAGGGAATGGCCTTAAAAGCAACAGTGATGAGAAATTAACAAAAAAAATTGATCTCGGTTACATGAGAACTAAACCTGAAATATAAACTGTATAGTAACTATACCATGTCAGATGTATAAAAAGGAAAAACTTCCTGCAAGCGACTAGTCTGTTATGGAAAATGTCGTACACACGGGGCTGCCCTTGTGCTCTTCTAGTTCACAAATGGTCGACACAGTTTATTTTGTGATCTTTCCTTCTGTACAAGGGTCCCATTTGTTCCACTGGCGTATAGATTCCTTGGCTGCAATTCTGTAGACTGATGTGTTAAATTTGGGTGTGTTCACACAATGTGATCAAATCACAATTTTTTTTTGTTGTTGTCACAATTGCCTCAAAATCACAGAAGCGTTCTAGTATTGCCTCAATTTTGCAAAAAAAAAAAAGAAAACCCTGCCACTTTGCTGCAATTTGATCTTCATATATAAACATGCCCCACTAATACATTCAGCCACAATTTTGGGTGGCACTACGCAGTGTGTTGGTAACCTTGGAATAAAACTAAGGTGCAATCAGAGGTAAGTATGGGACAAAAAAGCAGCTTCCATCATCCTCATCATCCTACAAAATCCATCATTTTATTGAAGAAAAAACAGTTGCCAACTACTTGCCTCCTCTTGTACCCCGGACCAGCTAAATTAACTATCTGCCTCTTAGATTTTAGAACCAAAATTAAAAAAAATGTATTGGATAACCTCTTTAAATATCCCTTCTAAATGATGGCCCGGTAGAGACTTAGAGTCCCGTCACACTAAGCGACGCTCCAGCGATCCCGACAACAATACAACCTGGTAAGGATCGCTGGTGCGTCGCTACATGGTCGCTAGTAAGCTGTCAAACAGACAGATCTACTCAACGACGCAGCAACGATCCGGTGATCCGTATAATGACCTCGGCGGTCGTTGGGCCCTTGTCACACAGCAGCTATTCTGACGACTCAGACCTTGATAGGCGTGAGTTCTGAGTCGCCAACGAGGTCGCCCATCATTGTTAGTGTCAAACATAGCGATGCATGCTGGCCAGCAGGACACCAATGGTCAAAAAATTGCCTAGGATGTTCGAGCACGATCAGCAATATCCAGTGGGGGGCCGGTCGCCGCTATGTGTCACATGTAGCGAGATCGCTGGCGAGATCGCTGTTGCGTCATAAAACCTGTGACGTTTCAGCGATCTCACTACCGATCTCACTATATGTAGCGGGGCCTTTAAGGGGAACCTGTCTGGAAAAGAACAAACAAAAAAAAAAATGGATTTACTATTTGCCTTTGGATGCAGTGGCAATCTGCAGGTGAATACCAGTGTAAACCTTTGTGATAGTCTAACTGGAAGTGCAGCTGCAGGGAGAAAATGAGTTTTTCTCCCTGCTGCCACTTGCTTCCAGTCATCTGGGGGGTGCCGAGGCTGTGAACAGTCACTGTTCGCTTCACAGTGATTACAGTTCGCTCGCTGCGTAGTGAGCGCTGAATTTTTTCTGCAGCCGTACTTCCAATTGGAGACTGCTGGACTTGACTGATTACCCCTATGGCAGCAAGTAAATATCGTTGTGTTTTTTTTTTTTTTCTATTTTAATTGGAACAAGCCAGAGGTCAGGAAGTTAAAGTTAAGCTGTGGCCGAAAAAACCTGCGGTCCTTGATCCCAGAAGGGAGTTGCTTATTGCCAAAATATTTTCTGGGTAGAAAAATTGCATTCCTGAGCTGTGTCAGTGCTTCATCTGTCGGTTCTTCTGTTAGGGGCTGAAATCTGAAAATAGACGTTTAAAAAAGTATAAAGACGAAAGAATGTGCATTTATATATGAATTTGTCGTCTGCTGGAAGGAAGCGTCCCTGCGGAGAATTGAGATTATTTATAATAATGCTGTCGTAATCTGCTCTTGTTGTTTGGACCAGATTGTGGAAGTAGTAAACTATTAGCAACGGCGCTGTCATTCCAGACATAAATGAAGAATTCTGCCTGTTCTAGTTGTTTTTGTGTTTTTTCTCCTCGAATAACAAAAAACGTTCCAGGTATGACACCAGTCCATTACTTATTACTTTTAGGGCAATTTTCCCACAACAGGCTTTTTTCTGTTCCATTTTTTTAAAAATCTTTTTTATTTTCCTGTTAATGCTGGTTTTATTTTTGGATTTTGCTGATTTTTATATGGTTTCACTAGAGATTATCCTTTTATTTCCCGCTGAAATCGTGTATGACGTGGGATAACTACTGTGCGTCCTCTGTTCTGTTATGTGAGCTGGGGAAGATCTACCTAGAAAAAAAAATATATATATATAATAATATTTATTATTATTTATTATTATTATTATTATTTATATATATATATATATATATATATATATATAGATTTTTATTTTTTTTTTTATTAGAAAGCCTTATTTAGACTTTTGGACATTTTCACATCTTTGTGAAAACAGGTCTATTACATCTGGAGTGTGAGTTTTCTGGGAATCCTCTCCCTTTCACCCACTGGATTGTCTGTGGAGGGTTTAGTAATGTGACTTATTGACAGCTTGTGCTATAATGTCAGCTCAGACTCGTGTTTTCTATACCCCAGCCTGGATTTCCGTATGTGGGAGGCGGAGAGGGGCATGGGAAGAAAAGGACTTCAATGACTTTAAGCAGCTGGAAGAAAGTACATGTCAGTGGGAAAGATAGTTTCCGAGTAGGAAGTAGATCTAATATTTTTATCACAGAGTGGTATTCACCCATAACACTCTGCATACATATAATGTTATGGAATTATATTTATAGTGTTGGAGACTATACAGCACTTCTGGAGTGTGAAGAGGTGCCCAAGTAGGGTTCCAACCCGTAAGTAATCTAGTAGACAAAACTTGGCACTCAGAAGGTTGTATTGAAAAATAGATACCGTATATACTCGAGTATAGGCCAATCCGAGTATAAGCCGACCCCCCCAATTTTGCCACAAAAACATGGGAAAACTTATTGACTCGAGTATAAGCCTAGGGTGGGAATTGCCCCATATAATGCTGCACAGTGAATAATGGTGGCCCCATATAATGCTGCATAACATATGCCCCATATAATGCTGCACAGTGAATAATGGTGGCCCCAATGCATGATTATTGCATTACCGGTAATCCTATCAGGTTGCTGCTGCTGCACAGTGAATACTGGTGGCCCCAATGCATGATTATTGCCCAAGTGATATGATTACCAGTATTCCTATCAGGTTGCTGCTGCTGCCACTGCTGGAATTAAAAAAAAAAAACAAAAAAAAACCACTATATACTCACCTCCGTCACTGACAGCTGCTCCTCAGTGTTGCCGGCTCTTCAGTGACTGCTCAGACAGAGGGCGCGTACTGACTACGTCAGCGCTCCCTCTGACCTGTACGTCGCAGACAGAAGACTGCAGACCCCCCCCCCCCCCATAGCGCGCCGGTGTCCCCGCCAGCTCAGGACACCAGCACTTGTCCCGCTGACAACGCCGGCCCTATCATCACCCGCCGGGACACTGACAGGCTGCAGGGGACCACGGACATATACCGGAGACGACAGGGACCTCCTCCCTGCATCGGTAAAATGTAAGTTAGAACCGTGACTCGTTTATAAGCCGAGGGGGGTCTTTTGCAGCCCAAAAAGGGGGCTGAAAAACTCGGCTTATATTCGAGTATATACGGTAACTTGTTTTATATGTTGTAAAATTAACATTGGACCTTCATCAGGACTGATTGTCAGCAGACTGACCAGGAGAAAAGATCTTGCAATGGCGCTGGATATTGAGATGCACATCACTTCTGAAATAGCGCCATTCTAGAAGTGATGTGCATCACAATATCCAGCGCTATTGCAAGCTCTTTTCTCCCGGTCATTCTCCTGGCAATCAGTCCTGATGAAGGTCCGATGTAGGACCGAAACGTTAGCTTTTTTAATATGTAGTAATATTATCTGTTTTTCAACACAACCTTCTGAGTGCCAAGCTTTGTCTACTATACAATGCCAATCAGTTTTATAATAATCTTTTGCTGCTGCCTCACATTTCTGATTTCTCATCTACTATTAGCATCAGCACAACTTTGGATATGGCAGAGTAAAAGGGAATACTGAGACGGCATGCTACAGAGCTGCAATTTATAAATGGAAAGTAAGGGTGTGTGCACACGCTGCGGTTCCGCAGCGGTTTTGGCCGCTGTGGGTCCGCAGCAGTTTTTGCTGCGGTGTACAGTACCATTATTCCCTATGGGAATAAAAAACCGCAGTGCAGACGGTGCGGATTTTTCCGCGCGGTTTTTCTGCGTTTTTGAAACCGCAGAAAGAATTGACATGTCAATTCTTTCTGCGGATTCCGCTGCGGTTTGCCATCTCCTCCATTGAGGAGATGAAAAACCGCAGGGCAAAACCGCAGAGTAATCCGCAGGTAACACCGCAGGTCTTTTGACCTGCAGATTTACCTGCGGATTTTACAAAATCCGCGCGGCCAAATCCGCACTACAATCCGCAGCGTGTGCACGTACCCTAAGTGTAAAATGGAATCTGACAGTAGATTCATGCTGCCTGACCCATGGGGAGCATAAAACGGGCATTGCCTGGGTTATTGCAGACGTGTATGCTTTATTCTGAATTTCCGCAACGTTTTCAGAGAAAGCGGATTTATCGTTTGCGGGGGTTTTTTAATTTGTTTTTCTTTTTTTACTTGGGGTTTTTGCTGAAATTTTTTTTTAGCATTAAATTCCTGAAAATGGAAAATTAAAAAAATCATGGTGTGAGAGATCAACACGTCAAAAAAGAAAAAATGGTGGCAATGCAATGACTAATCAGGCCCATGGTGTGAAAAGCCTGTGGGCCCAATTCATCAGCATTGGCATTGCTCGCCCTGGTCTTGATGAGGAGGCATGCTGTAGTCAGACGCTCCTGATTCACAAAGAGGCCCCATACCTCTTCATGAATGAGTAGCGTCTGATGAGGGGCGTGCACCTCCATAGAAAACTCACTCAAGTCAAACTCGTCATGAATTGGACAAACTATGGAGTCATGCCGCCGACCCACCCCAGATCCACCCAGTTTGGCAGAGCTGGGAGGAACTGGTGTGGAAATGCCAAAAGTTGCAAATTATGAGTTTCACCAAAATTGTGCAGCTTTTCAAGGCTTTTAATGCCAGAATTCTGGCATAAAAATGTTGATCCATTGGGCTCTATGCTTCTAGAGTGATTAGACCGAGGCCATGCCCTGACTGCCTCTCCCTGCCTCACTCCCTTAAAGCGAGAGGTGTGTGTGTACAGGGAGAGACCTGTCAATCTAGTGAATCGGAGGGGAGGATCTGCCTCAGTTATTCATCCGAGGATTTTGAAAGTATAGTTTCTCTGAAACTCTGCAGTGTTTAAAAGTAAAACCTATCTGGCTGCCATAACTCAGGCAGTCTCTGATTCATGTTGTCTATGGTTCGGGCAGTATGAATCTTATTTCAATTTTTTAAAAGCCCCGTTTTTGGAAAAGCTACATGAATCAATGTAGAAGGTGGGACCTTTCTCCTGTGGAATTTCTACAGCAGCATGCCGTGGCAGAAAAGGTGCGGATTTGCAATGTTTAGGCTATGTTTACATGTTGCTGCGTTTTTTTTTTTTTTTTTTCTGCAGGCCAAACCTGCTCTCTTGCCAGTAAAGAAGCTGCTTAGGCCTCTTTCACACTTCAGTTTTTTACAATCGGTCACAATCCGCCAGGTTTTGAAAAAAAAGGGATCCTCAATTTTCTTTTGAGGATCCGTTTTTTTCCCCATTGACTTCCATTAATGGCGGATTGTGACGGATTGCTGTCCGTTGCATCCGTTTTTTTTGAGGATCCGCCAAAAGTTGCTGTCCGTCACCATCCTCAAAGATTTGAAAACGGAGCTTGCAACGTTTTTTTCTGTGGCGGATCCTCCAGACACTCATTTAACCCGAAATTCTTTCTGGGTGCTGGACAAAAAAAAAAAAAAAAATTCTCTCTCTTTCTCTTCCCGGCCAGCGGTTCCTTGTCTGAAAACGGATCCTGTGCCATCCGTTCACATCAGTTGAGAACGGATCCGCTTGTCTGACTTTTTGACGGATTTGAACTGATGCAAAAAACTGAAGTGTGAAAGAGGCCTTAAAGGGAATCTGTCACCCCATTTTTGGCCTATGAGCTGCGGCCACCGCCATCAGGGGCTTATCTACAGCATTGTGTAAGGCTATGTGCACACGTTGCAGATTCAGCTGCGGGTTTTTCCGCGCGGATCCGCAGGTAAAGCCATACGTCCAACATGTGAACAGCGTCCGACATGACAAGTACTGCAGTGCACAGGTGCCGGGAAAGGTCTCAGTGGTCCAGTTGCCTGTGCACTGCAGTACTTTACTCAACAGGGCAGATAAAATACGCCTGCGCAGGAACCGCGGCAAAAGTAAGGAGGAGGACGTCATCGCTAGAAGATGAGAGGCGCCGGACCGGATTGCGACATCCACCGCACCAGACCGTGCCCCATGGTGAGTATAATCTAACTCATTTTTCTTATCTTTCAGGTTACTGATGGCGGTGGCCACATATTACATGCCAAAAATGAGGTGACAGATTCCCTTTAAAAAAAAAAAAGCATGTTTTGCTGCGTTTTTCAGAATCCCAAAGTTCAACTTTGCTTCTACCACAGAAGCAAGAACACAGGTCACCAATGCAAGACCTGTGTGAAACCATAAAACCATATTTGGAAAAAGAGCAATTAGATCAAATTTAGTGAAATTTAGTGAAAAAAGATTTGTCTGAAAAAGTAGTGACTATTCTGATGAGTTTATGAAAAAATACAGTTACAAATGTAACAGCGGGGGAGGTGGATTGGTCTGGAATAGTTTACCAAAGACATTAGCAGAGCATTGAGGTGGTAGGACACTGTTTACTTTCACACTTTGGTAGGCCACAGGCATTGTTCAATTTCACACCTTGGTCATCCATCGTTTAGGTTATAAACATCACTAATTAAACTGTACTAATCCCAACTGCCATAAACACAAAGACATTATGGTTAAAACTTGGGGAAAATCACAAAAAATAAATAAATTGGTTTTACATAGTGCAGTTCCTGCTGTTTTTACTAAAAACACAGCAAAAGCTGATGCCTGACAGTGACATTCTGCAGTTTTCAAAAACACAGCCGTTTTCCAAATAAGTTGGGTTTCTCCCCCCCCAATGTGTGTGCACATAGCCTTAGGGTGTATTACCATTCCACATGTTTTATGGCAGAAATCTCTGAATCTGAAAATCTGTTCCATTTACCCATATTGGGTTGTTTCAGATTCACTTTCTAAAATCTGCTGTGATATATGCAGTTTATTTTTAAACCGGAGTGTAGAATTCAAGAAATCTCATTCACAATGCTGCTACTGTAACACAAAGCAGATCCTTTAGGCTATGTGCCCACGTATGCAGAAAATTTCTGCATGAAAACTGGACTCCTTCCCAGAAAACGCACGTTTTTTTTCCGCGTCTCCAGTCTCATAGAAAATGGCTAAAAACGCGGCCGCAAAATTAATGAGCATGCTGCGTTTTTTTACCGCGAAGCGTTTTTTTCGCGGGAAAAAAAAAGCATCAATATGCACAAAGTGCAGAATTAAAAACGCGAAAAAAACCGCTTACGTGGGCACATAGCCTCAGGATGCATATGAGGTTTATGTGTCCACTTCAAATCCACTGTGGATTTCGTTACAAAACCGCAGCTGATCCATGGGAAAAGTCCTGGTTACTTGCATCTTTTGGCACCAGTTTCTACCTTTATCCATTTAAATAGGTCAAATTTGCCTCGCATGTTGGATAAATAAAGGTTATATTGCATTATTTAAAATCCACAGCTCATCTATTTTTTTTTTTTTTGTGGGGAAAATGTTTATTTTCAACTGTATTCCTTTGCGGATTCTCTTCCTGCAGGAAATCTCCGGCATACATGCGAAGTGTGCCTGCAACCTTGGGGCATGTGCACATGTTGAGTATTTGTAGCAGTTTTTTCTCCAGCAAGTAAACGGAGTGTTGCCAGGAAAAACACTGCGTAAAATAACTTTTTTTTTTTTTTTTTTTTTTTTTAAATAATCCTGGGTAGCAGTGTTTTACTCCACCTTTCTCCTCTAGCTCAGTTTTTGGAAACCACTCAGTGAATGATGCAATAAATAATGTATCAGATTTTCCTCACTGTGTTGCAGTGTGTCATATTAGACATTTGACTTCTAAAACCGTCTCGCAGGTTTTTTTTTTTTTTTTTTTAAACTACGTGGATTACACCCTCCACCCAAGTCAGGTGGAACAAACTAGGTCATAGTGCAAGGAGCGTACTGGCTGTCACCTGCTAGGGCGAGGCTCTTATCTGAGTGTTAATGGCAGCACAAACAGCTGCAGAGTCCATGACTATAATAAAAATCTATGAATACAGTATATAATGTAAGAGCAGGGATGGGCAATTATTTTACCCAAGGGGCCACATGATTGACTGGCACTTCTGTGGAGGTCAGGGGTGGGCAGTTATCCCAAGGGGCCACATGAGACTGGCACTGGTGTGGAGGTCAGGGGTTTTTCAATTATCCCAAGGGGCCACATGATTGACTGCCACTTCTGTGGAGGTCAGGGGTGGGCAGTTATCCCTAGGGGCCACATGAGAGACTAGCACTTCTTTGGAGGTCAGGGGTGGGAAGTTATCCCAAGGGGCCACATGAGAGACTGGCACTGCTGTGGAGGTCAAGGGTGGGCAGTTATCCCAAGGGGCCACATGAGAGACTGGCACTTCTGTGGAGGTCAGGGGTGGGCAGTTATCCCTAGGGGCCACATAAGAGACTGGCACTTCTGTGGAGGGAAGGGGTGGGCAATTATCCCTAGGGGCCACATGAGAGACTAGCACTTCTGTGGAGGTCAGGGGTGGGCAATTATCCCTAGGGGCCACATGAGAGACTGGCACTGCTGTGGAGGTCAGGGGTGGGCAGTTATCCCAAGGGGCCACATGAGAGACTGGCACTGCTGTGGAGGTCAGGGGTGGGCAGTTATCCCTAGGGGCCACTGTTATGAATGAGTCACCATAGGAGGCAAAAGCAGAAATACAAGCTAAGTCCAGAAAACCAGAGAAGTTGGCAACTATCAGATTGCAGACCCCTGAACCTATCAACACAACTAGCAGTAGCCGTGGGGGGTTCCTACGAAGCCCTAGACCCCTCGATCACAGCCGGAGAATTACATAGGCCTAAAGAAAGAAAGGGGAAATCTAAACTGCCCCAGAGAAGACCCCAAAGCAATAGGCAGCCCCCAACATATAATGACGGTGAAGCAAGATGAAAATACTAACACAGACAGAAAGACTGAGCAAAGACGGGGCCCGCAACTATCTAGATAGGAAAGGACAGGAAGGCTGCTGTCTGCAATCTGCCAAAACCCTATCAAAGACATAAGCCAACAAGCTGATATGAAAAAGGCCCTGAAGCAGCTAGGCTTCAAAAACTAAATCAGCACTCAGGTATTTTCAGAAGACAGAGCTAAATGAATTCAGCACACCCCAGCAGGGAATGGCAGAAATCCAGAAAAACAAAGTCAAAGCACAAAAGCAAAAGGCCGAGCAGCAAACTTAGCTTTAGAGGAGCAGGAATTCAGACTGGTCTCCAAGGATCCCACAGAGAAATCACCCGCAGGGCAGAAGGGCGTCGGCAGCCTTATATCCAGTCCGTAACTCCACTCAGCCAGTCATCATCATCAGCCTCAGGTGTTTGATAATCAGGCTCACTACCTTTCTTTACCAGAAGAGGGAGTTCCTCGGGCCTCAGTAATGAAGGGGAAAATGAACTCACAACAGGCCACATGAGTGACTGGCACTTCTGTGGAGGTCAGGGGTGGGCAATTATCCCAGGGGCCACATGAGAGACTGGCACTGCTGTGGAGGTCAGGGGTGGGCAGTTATCCCAAGGAGCCGCATGAGAGACTGGCACTGCTGTTGAGGACAGGGGTGGGCAGTTATCCTAATGGGCCACATGAGAGACTGGCACTGCTGTGGAGGTCAGCGGTGGGCAGTTATCCCAAGAGGCCACATGAAAGACTGGCACTGCTGTGGAGGTCAGGGGTGGGCAATTATTTTACCCAAGGGGACACATGAGACTGGCACTGCTGTGGAGGGCAGGGGTGGGCAATTATTTTACCCAAGGGGCCACATGAGACTGGCACTGCTGTGTAATGGCCAAACTAATCGGCAGCACTTAGAGGCGTTCCGAAACCAAAGGTCAGTTTCATAATAAATGAATATTTAGTGCCACAATCAAATCTCCGTTTCTAATATGCTGCAATGAGGAATTCCCTAACTTGCCCTCTACATTCTTCTGACTTCCTCTCTGTTTTTTTCCTAACTTCCAATGACATTTTCTTTGAGATTCCATACTGCATGCTGGGATACTCAAATGAGTCATCATCAGGTGGTCCCTGCTGCAGCCTCTGCACCCTCTCTGAAATGAGGCTCCATCAGAGATGTTTGTTTCGGGGGGCTGGGCTAGTCCTGCTCACCTGATAATGCATTAGTTGTAAATTCTGACGCCTACCCAGTGTGAGGTCCCTATGCTATATTCACCTGACTGCACAGGGACAGTGCGCTTCTTTCTGGCAATAGGAAAAGTGATGACCCAGCAGGGGCCAGTCCAGTCTCTGAAAAACGATGATGCTTAGTTTCAAGGTGGAGAAAGAAGGTGTGACAGTGACTGCAGCCTCTGCCACCTAATGATGTCACATGTGAGTATCCCTAAAACGTACTTGGCTTACCAAACACAACGTCATTGGTAGTGTAAATAAAACAAAAAAAGCAAAAAAAAGCCAAAACAAAAAACAGGAAGTTAGAGTAGGGAGGGGACAGTAGAAAATTTTTAATTGAAGTATACTATAAAAGTGATTAGATTATCTAATAAAATAGGCATTTTAGTATGACATTTGGTTTTGGATCACACTTTAATTCTGCATAATGTTAATTGTATTGCTTTATAAAAAGCAGTTGATTATATGGTTAAGTTTACATGAGCGTATAAAAAAAAATAAATAAAAAAAAAATAATCATGATTTTCATCAAGAAAAAGACTTTTCCATCTCTTTTGTCATCCGTATGGCATCCAATTTTATTCATCAGAAGTGAGTAAAATGTACAGGAATAGTGTCCTATGTTAGTAATGGAAATGTATTTGTAAAAATCGGATGCTATATGGATGATTCTTGTGGAATCCAATTTTTTTTTTTTTTTTTTGCACACCTATAGACTTCAACAGGCGAGTCTTACCCGAAATACAGAAGAGACGGGTGCGTGCTGTGATATTTTTTCACATAGATGTTATCAAAATGTAATCTAAATGGCTCAATAACATTGCTCCTAGTGCTGTGTGAGAGATCAGGTTTGTCTTTTTTCACCGACAGCACTTGTACTGAAAATCCAGTTGTGTGAACGTAGCCTGATAATACTTGGTGCAATAACGCTCATCGTAAGAAATATTAGCAGTTGATCGAGCAATAATTAAATTGGTTTATTGTTTTGAGCAGCTGACATGTGCCTCCAACAGCCACGGGTGGAATCGCCATCCACTCGCGGCTGTTAACTTCTTAAATGCCACTGTCAATCTCTAACAGCAGCATTTAACTCGCGCTTACTAGAAGCGCATCGGAAATCTCTCCCATCAGTGACCCCGTTACGTGATCGCGGGTCACTGATGGGTTGGCATGACAATCAGAGGTCTGACGCAGTATATATATTTTTTTATTTCCCCACCATAGGTCCATGAAGTGTAACTTTTAAGTAAGGCATACCACTTTTTTTTTTACTTCGTCTGGTATATCGGAAAGGTGATTGATTGTGCCCATGCTATGTTAAACTACAGATTGCTTTATACTTTTTTTTTTTTTTTTTTTTCCCATACAACATCTATCTGCTGGAAGGATTTTGTGTGAAGATTTTTCCAAGTGCCTAACTAAAAGGGGAATGTATCCCCTATATTATTCTTAATAATGAAAAACACAGTGAAAAATATTTTCTTTTTTTTTATGGCTTGATTATGGAAGCAGTCATCTTGCATCTATCAACAACCTTTATAAATGTGTTTTTCGTCAGTCATATGAGCCATAGACCACAAACTGGATCATGGTTGATTACCTCTATAGGAGCGTTTTCTAGACATGCTCTGTAACCTGTGCAGAGATAACTGTGCAGGGAAAGGGAAGGATGTGAACACTGTCACATGGTGGATCCTGTGTTATCCATATACAGGTGATACCTTTCATTGTAATCCTGCTTGTAGTGATAACGAGACGACAATAGAACAGTAATTACCTCCATTCATGTTAGATGGCTATTGGCTGAGCATCGCTGTATCTTAGCAATCTCCCTCATACACAGGAGTTTGTGTTCTCTATGAGAAATTAACGGAAATCATTTACCGACTGCTTACCTCTATGAGAACAAAATGATGAGCATCTCCCCTAACAATCACTTGACTTTCGCCTCCATAGATGTTTGCGTGTCGGCTGAACCTGTCGATATCAACGGTTGCTGCCGAAATTAGTTTGTGGATGGGGCTTAGGGGCCTATATAGACAAACCAATCCGTGCTATTAAAACGACCACTGATAGTCGATATAAAAGCTGATCGGTGGTCACTTAGGGTCCCATTTCACATAGCGACGCACCAGCGATCCCGACAATGATACGACCTGGTATGGATCGCTGGTGCGTCACTACATGGTCGCTAGTAAGCTGTCAAACAGGCAGATCTCTTCAACGACGCACCAGTGATCCCGACAACAATACGACCTGGTCAGGATCGCTGGTGCGTTGTCACACAGCAGCTATTCTCAACGATTCCATCCTGCGTCCCTGAGGCTGGTTTCACATTTGCGTTTTTTAGCGCTGGAAAAAAACGCATATGTGCGCATGCGTTTTTTCCCCTATATTTAACATGGGTGCGCATACCTGCGCGCTTGTAAGCGCATGTATGCGATTTTCATGCGCTGCGTTTTTTTGGGGTATGCGTTGGTATTTTCCAGACGCAGCATGTTGCATTTTTTGGCCCTGCAAAAAAGCGCATGCGCACATATGCGCACGTTTTGCGCTAAAAATGGCCATTATAGCCTATGGATGCGCATATGTGTGCACTGGCATGCTCATGTATGCGTTTTTTTGCATATGCATTTTTTTTTTTAACCATGGAATTTAGGGGTTAGAGTTAGGGTTAGTTAAGGAGGGTTAGGGTTAGGGTCAGGGTCAGGGTTAGGGTTGGGGTTTGGGTCAGGGTTAGGGTTAAGTATGGTTTGGTTAAGGGTTAGGGTCAGGGTTAGGGTCAGGATTAGGGTTAAGTATGGTTTGGTTAAGGGTTAGGGTCAGGGTTAGGGTTAGGGTTAGGGTCAGGGTTAGGGTTAGGGTCAGGGTTAGGGTTAAGTATGGTTTTGTTAAGGGTTAGGGTCAGGGTTAGGGTCAGGATTAGGGTTAAGTATGGTTTGGTTAAGGGTTAGGGTTAGGGTCAGGGTTAGGGTTAAGTATGGTTTTGTTAAGGGTTAGGGTCAGGATTAGGGTTAAGTATGGTTTGGTTAAGGGTTAAGGTCAGGGTTAGGGTTAGGGTCAGGGTTAGGGTTAGGGTTATGGTTAGGGTTAAGTATGGTTTTGTTAAGGGTTAGGGTCAGGGTTAGGGTCAGGATTAGGGTTAAGTATGGTTTGGTTAAGGGTCAGGGTCAGGGTTAGGGTTAGGGTTAGTTAGGGTTTAGGGTTTGGGTTAGGGTTAAGTATGATTTGGTTAAGGGTTAGGGTTAGGGTCAGGGTTAGGGTTAGGGTTAGTAAAGTCATGGTTTGGGTTAGTGTGAGGGGCCACCTAATGTTGGAAAAAACGCAAACGCGGTAAAAACGCACTAAAAACGCATACAAACGCATAAAAACGCTGCGTTTTTTTCATGCATGCTCCTAAAAATGCTTGAAAAAAACGCAGCAGTTGTATGCTTTTGTATGCGTTTTTTCAATGCGTTTTTTTGCGGGAAAAACGCGCTGCAAAAAAAAGCAAGTGTGAAACTAGCCTGAGTTCTGCGTTGCCAACGAGATCGCTCGTCGGCGTCAAACACAGCGGTGCATGCTGGCCAGCGGGACGCCGATGATGGGAAAAAATGGCCCAGGACATTCCAGCACGATCAGTGATATCCAGCGGGGGGGGGCCGGTCACCGCTGCGTGTCACATGTAGCGAGATCGCAGGTGAGATCGCTGTTGCATCACAAAATCGGTGACTCATCAGCGATCTCGCTATGTGAGACGGGGCATTTACTGACCTATTTACATTGGCAGATGGAGCGGTGAAGGGGACAGATTGATTACTAATATGATAGTCTTATCGGTACAGTATCATGTTATCGGCAGCACATTACCTTTTTACACTTTGTGCTGCCAATAACAATGATTTCCATGCATGCATTTTGTGTGCTGGACGGGTGATTACCAACTTTAGATAAGATCAATAAACTTACGAATTCACGTTGGTAAACTAATTGCTCGTATATAAATGGTCCATGAGTCTATAATGCTTCATTCACACATCCATGTGTCACTGTCCAAGCACAGACCGTGATGCGAGGACTATTCGCAGGTCTCCTGAACCAAATTAGACCACTTCATAGACCTATGTGAGACTGTGAAGTTCAGGTCAGGAGACCTGTGGACAGTCCGTGCTTGGACCGGGACACACTGTTGTGTGGATGCAGAATTATATTGGGCTTGGACGTCTGAGTAAAAATGCATAATTTCAGTTTTGTTTTATGAAATGTAGTGATAATTATATATATTTATTTTTTTCAAAACTACACTTAACATATAAATTTTTCTGATGACACCGTCCCATTAATGGAGTGGTCAGGTTCTTGGTGGTGTGGTCCTGGTTTTTGCTAGCCAGCATATAGTCATGTGTTGTGTTTACCGACATTAGCGCTGCGCCATGTCTCCGGTAGTATAGCTACAGCCACTGATTGGCTAAAGGGGTCATTTTATGTACAGGAAGACTAGTGATTACTTTTTTCCATACGTGAAAAACAATGATGGTAAAAACTGACACATGGACCAAACACTGATGAAAATCAGATCACCAAAGGTGAAAAATCACTGATGTCTGAATGAGGCCTAAGTGGAAGTCAGGCACCAGACCAGCCACAAGTCTCCTGACATAAACTAGACTTCAAAAATCTCTACGCCCCATAGGGTAACCCTTGAAATGTTAGATCTTTGTCCCATAGCATTAAAAAAATTACAATTGTAAGACAATGCAAAGTTTCGACCATGTCTGGCCTTTCTCAAGCCTCAAAAGACAGCTGTAGTATTTTGAGGTTTGATAAAGGCCAGACATGGACGAAACGTTGCCTTGTCTTCTTGTTGTGATTTTTCAATACTATGGAACAAAGATCTAACTTTGTAAGGGTTACCCTATGGTGCGTCGAAATTCTTGAAGTCCAGTTGATTTCAGGAGACTTGTGGCTGGTCTGTGCATCACGTTCCTTGCTCGGATGGATTCGGCCAAAGAGCTCATTCACTAGTCTGATTTTTCCACATAGGCCGGGGTCACACTTGCGAGTGCAATGCGATAAACTCTCCTCAATACCCGGCACTCGGGACCGGAGTGTGTGGCTGCATGTATTTCTGTGCAGCTGAACTGCCGGCGGCAGCGCCGAGTATTGAAACGAGACTCGCGCAAGTTTCTTGCATTGCACTCGCAAGTGTGACCCCGGCCATATGGGAAAACACACTGATTATCCTGAGCAGAGTGGTCCGAGTTCTGTCCATTTTTACCATCTCCATTATGACATTCTATGAAAATTGTGTAATTTGTGATTTATTTATTTTTTTTTTTTTCTCCGCTCATTCATTGACTGACTTTGCCAATTTTGATGCGACCCCCTGATCAAAATTTTGACATGTCTCTGTGACTTGTATGGACATGTGTTTTTCCCCACAGACTACAACAGGTTTCTCTCGGATAGTGCTCCTATGTGAACGTCTGAATGAGCCTGAAGTCTGCGCTGTGGAAATGTTGATGCTGATTCAATTGATTTAAAGAGAAAAGTAGTATTTTTTGTGGTGTTTTTTTTTTTTTTAATGCCAGTATTTTAGAGATTCCTTCACTGTTTCCTCATAGTGAAAGAGGAAATATCTTGTGTGAGCTCCAGGAATGAGAGGAATTTCTGTATTATCTTTTCTGCTGAATTTCACAATCCCCGTCCCGGCATCGCTGAGGGAGTCGGTGGCGTGTGTAGACTTAAATCACTTTGCATAATATCTGAAGGTGGATCAGATTCCTCCGCTCTAATTACAATGATGTTTTGGCAGAGATTACAGCTCTCCCTCTGTTCCCAACCTTTTTTTTTTCTTTTTTCTCTCTCTGTTGTGAATGTGTTGAACACTGACGACAGAATAACCTATGGGTGCTGTGTTGTAGGGTATAGCAAGCGTGGCTCTCATGATGGAAACCTGTGAAGTCAAAAGAATAATCGAACTGGCTATTGTGAGGTAGAAGGGTGAAGACGCGCCCTCCGGGTCATGAGATGTGGATACCCTTACATCTAGGGATGCCATGTCTCTCCACCATGCTTTACACCGCTGCATTGTGAAATCTGCAATATTACATAGGTAGAAAAAAGACCTAGGTCCATAAAGTTCCACCTTTCGCTGCCGATATTGAACGGTTCTGGTCTGCAAAACAGCAGAAAAGCACTTTGAAGTCCAATGAACGCCATCGGACAAAAGATTTAGGGACCCATTTACCATTTTTGTTTTTTCTTTTAAGTGCGGTAACTTTTTATTTTTTATTTTTTGTCTGGTACGATTTAACTTTTTGTTGGTGTCGAATTCTTCAATTTGGTGCCATGTGGTTCATGATTTTTTTTCTTTTGTAGTTTTACCTTTTTTGTGTGCCTTTTTAGTGCAAAAAGTCATATTTTCTATTTTCTCAAAAGATCCTGATGTACAGAAAATCACTCTAGGGGAGTCTGGAGCACCTTTCTGAACAAAAACATCCACATTTTTAGCGACTTTTAAAAGTCGCCATGGATCCATCAGCTGCAGAGATCTGGAAAACATAAATTACACCTGCAACGGCCAACACTTTAAAAACAAAGGAAAAAAACAGACTAACGCATATAAAATCGACTTACAAAGAGGCAGGTCCCGGGCTCCTTTTCCCGTCCCACTCATTGTATGTGTGTGTGTTATGCAGGCCTATCGGTCAACAGGAACAAGGTGGGAAGGGGCCGCCGTGGACCTCCCTAGTGGCACAGTCGTCTTGGTTGCATCATCCACAGACCAACTCTTTACAGCATGTTTTCTCTGAAATGCTGCAATAACAGCACTTGTCTCTAGAGCCATTTAACATACCAGATCCTTTGTTTTCATGGGATATAAGCCATTGCTAGAGGAGTCTGGCAGCAGCTTATTTCTTTCCCCCCATTGAGAACACATGTATCGGTGGAGTTGGGAACAATAGCCATCAGGCGACAGCTGTAGATGTACGGGCAATTTTTGCCCCTTTCCTTCAACAGTTTCCTTTGATCCCAATGTTTAGCTTAAAGTCCATCCACGTGGGACATATTTTTCTCAGCAAAATATAAAAATTTGTTGCTGATTTTCTGGTAGATTGGCCACAAATCTCACCCCTGCTTTGCATATTGAAAAAGCCACTGTAAAAATCGAAAGCATAAATTGACATGATGAGAATCTGCTCTCACTGTGCAAAAAACACTACGTGTGCCTGCCGAGTTTTCACAGCAGAAACTGAGCAGATCCTCCATGTTTTTGAGACTTGGAGAGTTTCCGCTCTGTTTCTGCCCCAGAAAGGCTCTGCGCTCAGTCACTGCCAGTCGTTTTCATTGTGTTTTTTTTTTTTTTTTTTTTCTTTTTCTGTGCATTTTATATGAATGTACATAAGTATTGAAGTAAAATCTCCTCTGCGATGCCACTACTACAATAGGTGCTCTTAGGCTGGTTTCACACTAGCGATTTTTTTTTTGCGCTGCGTGCGCATACATGCGCAATGCGCCCCTATGTTTAACATGGGTGCGCATTGTCTAGCGGTTGTATGCGTTTTTGTGCGCATGCGGTTTTTTGCAGTATGCGTGCTGGACGCACCCTGTTGCATTTTTGGTGCGCCCAACCTGTGTGAAAAAAAAACGCATGCGCACGAAATGCGCAAAAAACCCACACTACAGTCTATGGGAACACTGACGTGCGCATGGACATGCGCACATCAGCGTTTTTAGAGTCAAAATGGTTAACAGGCATGCGCAAAAAATAAGCAAACGCATACAAAACGCTTGATGCGTTTTTTTGTATGCGTTTGCACTGCGCACGGAGCGCAGCGCAAAAAAACACTAGTGTGAAAGTAGCCTAACACAGGAAATGTGAGGTGTGAACATGGCTTACACATGTAGTCTTTTATGTAACTATATATCGGGACTTTTGTGGTGACTTTCTCAGTGAGCAGATCTCCAAATGTTATTTTTCCGGCGCCTCAGTGACCATTTACTGTTTGTTCATTCTCCTCATTGGGAAAGGTTTAGCCCTTCTATTATTTTTACTTCTGGGAAACCTCATCGAAAAGTCACTTGAAAAACAAAATACTTTGGTAACTGGACTATCAAGATGGGAAAGAACAGAAAAACTGGTTTGGCTGCTTAGGTTGTCATAGGGACAACAACAACAAAAAATAAGACATTTTATAGTCATTCATGGAAATACCTTTTTTTTTTTTTTTTTTTTTTTTTAAGCTGTCTATTGATGATGAGCGAACTTGCTCAGATAAGTTTTATCTGAGCATGCTTGGGTGCTAACAGTGTCTTCGGTGTGCTAGAAAAGTATGTCCGCCTCCCCGCGCCTGCAGTCTCGCGGCTGTTCAACAGGCAATCCCTGCATGTCTTGCATATGTCGAACAGCCGTGAGACATGAAGGCTCGAACATATTTTTTGAGCATGCTGAAGACACTCGGTTAGCGCACGAGCGTGCTCTGAGAACGCCTTATCCGAGCACGTTCACTCATCACTACTGTCTATTCAACAAGATGAAGTACCCACCCATCTGTGGCTGAACGCTGCTGGGTATAGGGATCCTGAGTCCTGCTGCCTCTGATCGAGTGTACGCGGGTATTGTGGAGGATGAATAGTAGTGCAAATCCCCATGACTAGTGCTTCCACATGGTTGTGGAGGAGGGATAGTAGAGGATATCCCCATGACTAGTGCTGCCACATGGTTGTGGAGGAGGGATAGTAGAGGCTATCACCACGACTAGTGCTGCCACATGGTTGTGGAGGAGGGATAGTAGAGGATATCCCCAGAACTAGTGCTGCCACATGGTTGTGGAGGAGGGATAGTAGAGGATATCCCCATGACTAGTGCTGCCACATGGTTGTGGAGGAGGGATAGTAGAGGCTATCACCACGACTAGTGCTGCCACATGGTTGTGGAGGAGGGATAGTAGAGGATATCCCCAGAACTAGTGCTGCCACATGGTTGTGGAGGAGGGATAGTAGAGGATATCCCCAGAACTAGTGCTGCCACATGGTTGTGGAGGAGGGATAGTAGAGGCATCCCCACACCTAGTGCTTCCACATGGTTGTGGAGGAGGGATAGTAGAGGATATCCCCAGAACTAGTGCTGCCACATGGTTGTGAAGGAGGGATAGTAGAGGCATCCCCACACCTAGTGCTTCCACATGGTTGTGGAGGAGGGATAGTAGAGGATATCCCCATGACTACTGCTGCCACATGGTTGTGGAGGAGGGATAGTAGAGGCTATCACCACGACTAGTGCTGCCACATGGTTGTGGAGGAGGGATAGTAGAGGATATCCCCAGAACTAGTGCTGCCACATGGTTGTGGAGGAGGGATAGTAGAGGATATCCCCAGAACTAGTGCTTCCACATGGTTGTGGAGGAGGGATAGTAGAGGCTATCACCACGACTAGTGCTGCCACATGGTTGTGAAGGAGGGATAGTAGAGGATATCCCCACGACTAGTGCTGCCACATGGTTGTGGAGGAGGGATAGTAGAGGCTATCCCCACGACTAGTGCTGCCACATGGTTGTGGAGGAGGGATAGTAGAGGCTATCCCCACGACTAGTGCTGCCACATGGTTGTGGAGGAGGGATAGTAGAGGCTATCCCCACGACTAGTGCTGCCACATGGTTGTGGAGGAGGGATAGTAGAGGCTATCCCCACGACTAGTGCTGCCACATGGTTGTGGAGGAGGGATAGTAGAGGATATCCCCATGACTAGTGCTGCCACATGGTTGTGGAGGAGGGATAGTAGAGGCTATCACCACGACTAGTGCTGCCACATGGTTGTGGAGGAGGGATAGTAGAGGCTATCACCACGACTAGTGCTGCCACATGGTTGTGGAGGAGGGATAGTAGAGGATATCCCCATGACTAGTGCTGCCACATGGTTGTGGAGGAGGGATAGTAGAGGATATCCCCATGACTAGTGCTGCCACATGGTGCCTCTGCTCAGCATTGTATTATGGGGGTATTCTCCCCAGGCAGCAGTAAGCCTATGGGAGGTTGGCTGAAAAACTGTGTGAAATCTGAGGCATATGGAGATACTTTGGCCTCATCTAGCATGTGGATGGGAGAGCATGTTGGGAGTTGTAGTTCTCGAACAGCTGCGAAGCCACAGGTCATCGTCTCTTCTTGTAGAGAACAGATGATTTGCAGACAGATCTTAGAGGCTATAAAAGATTGTGATCAAATCTTTTGCCATTGGCTCCTGTTGATGATCAGTGGGGTCTTCACAGCCTGGCTGTTACCTAGAGCTGCGGACAGTTTGTAGGGAAATTCTGATATAAAATATAAAATGTAGTGAATATCAGAGGAGAATTCTGGCTTCTTTCAACTGAATCCACCATTTCTAAATTTGTGGTTCCTGATTTGCCTTAACTGAGGCTAAAAACAAGGATGCGATTAATGACTTGTCCTAATTTTACTTTTGCACCTCCTCAATAGGGACTAAATTATCACTCAGTCATGAAAAATAAGCTCAGATCGATCATATTCAAGATAACATGGGAGGCTAGCTTTAGTGAGGGGTCAGGTTACAGAATATATCTGTCTATGGAAAGGGGCAGTGGGAGGAGAGAGAAGTAGAGAAACAGATTGTTCAGATTCTAGCTAGAGTACCGTATATTATCTCAGAGCTGGATTCACAGCTGCACTGCTGTATATTGTTCTCCATACCTCTGCTGCTTCTGTCTGTGTACTTCTAAAGGGGAAAAAAGCAGGAATCCTTCTCTGTATACTGTGCTGGGATATGCGAGAATGCATAGCTAGCCTCCTCACACTAGCTAATGGTCTATTACAAATTAGTAATGGAACCAGCAGAGGGGAAAACTAGTGAAAATGCAGGATAGTAGTCATATAATAGCCAGAAATGGTGTTCAGGCTCATGTAGAGGTTTGTGGATTCCGGTCTAATATCAGACTGCAGTTCACAGACTGGCTGTGGGTCTCTCTGACCCAAGAGGAGTGACTGCTATGAGGCTAGGACTCCAGTGCTACCTATAAGAAGTAGCAATCCTAAAAGACAGTATCGACGAGCCTTGTCGCATGACTTGGGATAAAAGGCAAAACCAAAATCTCAATTTGCTGACAACTGTGTTTCGGGGTATTGCCCATCGTCAGCGCAAAGCAAGAGCTGGTTTGGAAACAGGGTCTGCAAATTGTAAGTAGCAAAAATGATTAATTGCCAAAAATACAGTACATACATTTATGTAAAAATGGAAAAGACTGACCATATAGTAATGGCCTCTATATTGCGGTCGTGTGCTGTCCGTTTCACTGGTTGCTGGGAGAAGCTTGGGGAAATCCTCTGTCAGGTTTTTTTTTTTTTTTTTTTGAATGTAAGAAAATGAGATACCAAGAGCTAATGAAAATCTAATTCAACATTATTTTTGTTTTCCTTTTTTCTTTGTCCTCTGCTAAACTCTATTGTTCAGCATCGTGGAAATCCTCATTCTACTTCTCAAATTAATGTCCATCATTCTGAACTTTCTGATTTCCAATCATTTATTCTTTCCAAACTGATATTTCTCTTGTAAGTGGTAAAACAAACTCTCATTAAAGAGCATTATTACATTCAAAATCCATTTTCTGCTGTCAAGATCAAATTCATGCCCTCTTAGAATGTTGCTCATTTATTGACAAGTCTCAGCGATGTGGTTTTCGGAAGTTAATATTTCTTTTGCTATCGTAAAAATATGATCTTCACAGATAAATGGAGGAATGCCATATTGTATAGGGAATGTAAAATAAAGAAAAAAAAATAGAATTCATTCATATCTTTGTAGTTCATGGAATTCTAGAATTCTGAAAATCCCATAAAAGGATAAAAAGTCTCGGAAGAAGAATTATGGTAGTTTATAGACCTAGAGGTGTAATGCTTTGTGTTGTCGCCCTCTAGTGGCTATAGTCGGATCTGTTCATTTGTTGTGTATGGACTTTTTGAAGTTTTATGCAGTGTGTATAACTTTATAGCTTTAATATAACTTATCAGTAATGTTACCAATGAGTAAACTGACGTGTACCCGTCTGTAAAATTAAATACAATGTCAGCAATTGAGAAGAAACAAGGTTCAAGTTAGAATTTAACCCCAATACTGCATTTAATAAAGGGTAACCCCCCCACCATATTCTTTAAAGACGTCGTTGGCTGTTATATCTCCCTACAATTTGAACACCATTCCAGCGATGTTGGCTCTCCCTGGGGCTCATGTGATTTTATGTAATGGTATGACGCCACATTAGTGCTTTTATTCTGATTTAATAGATACCTGTATGGAAGAAATCCTAATTTTGATTCTTGTTTAATTAGCGTTAGATGTTTTGGTGCATTGGGGCGGGACTTTTACTGTGGGTAGGGTTTTCAGCACTGTCGCGGCCCCTCTACATTTGTACGAGACTCCTTTTTTAAAGTTCGTGATAGCGCTGCCCTTGCTGCAGGCTTAGCTTGAGTACATTAATCTTCTGCAAAGTGGCGATGCATGCGCAAATTCAGGCCTCTGTTCAGTAAGGAGTTGAGATCTCAATCTGCGCATGTGCCACCACTGGCGCTATTTTGCCAAAGACCATCGGATGTTACTCTGTACATGTGCCGCAAGCGGCCCCATTTTTCTGAAGACCACTAAGACATGAATGTGCGCATGCGCCAATAGCAGCAAGTGTGGCGCTAGTGCGAATTTTAAAAAAGGAGGCTTGTACAAGGGCTGAGGGGCCGCGGCAGAGCCGAAAATTCTACCTACAGTCTCACCCCGATGCACAAAGAGGATATTGCACCAAGACCTCTTATGTGAATTAAACCAGAATGTGAAATCCTACCCTACAGGTATCTATTCCATAAATATAAAAGCACTATTCTGGCCATACCTTTATCTTACCATACTAAATCGCGATGACAGGTTCCCTTTTAAACAATCTTCGTTATCGGCAGCACATCAGCCCCGGTAAATGGAAAAGGTGATGATTATAGCATGTTACATTACGGGAACCTGATAGGCTGACAGACAATGAGGGGACAGAACTATGTAAATGGCCCACTGAACAAGCAATAAATGTCTTATAGTCACTCATTTATTGTACATAGATGGTCTGGAATTGATGAGTCTAAACTGCAGTATTGCTCTGTTTTTGGAGTTTCCCATTTAAAATGGAACTGAACGTTCAACAAACCCCTGAAGAAGTCAGTAATACCATGTAAGACACTTTGTATTCTATCTGATCAGAGAAATCCGCGTCTCCACTAAGGCCTCTTTCACACTTCCGTTTTTGACCATTAGTCAAAATCCGCCAGGTTTTGAAAAAAAGGATCCACAATTTTTTTTGTGGATCCGTTTTTTTCCCCATTGAGTTGCATTACTGGCGGATCTTGACGGATGGCCATCCGTTGGATCCGTTTATTTGCGGATCCGCCAAATTTTTTGCGTCCGCCGGCATGCCTGGACGGACCTTGCAACGTTTTTTTTTTGTTGTTGGATCCACATTTTCCAGTGCGCATGCCCGGAGAAAGGAAGTCAGGGAGAAAATTAACCCTGAAATCCTTTCTGGCGGGCAAAAAAAATTCCCCCTCTCCGTCCCCCTCTCCGTCCCCCTCCAGCGGTTCCTTTCAAATTCTTCATTCTGCGGATCCGTCACAAAACGGAAGAGGCCTTATCCGACACTTTGTCTATTTTATGTTTTCTTAACTTGTCAGACATGCTGACAATAACCAGAAACTGCTCAATTCCATCTTGCTCATATAAGTCTGCAGGCTCGGCTACACATAGCCCAATATACTGTATGGAGTGAGGAGCAGGAGAGGAGCAGGTAGCAGGAGGGGAGAGGAGCAGGGAGAAGAAGCGGGGCATAGAAAACCTATAAAGATGGAGACAAGTTTTATAACGAAGTAATTTACCTCACCCAGAGTTGATTCTTATCCAGGCTACTCTGCTCGTCTGTATAATATCCTCCATGTTGCTGTTGCTTTTCTCCGTGAACTAAAATATAAATAAAGAAAATGAATGAAGGGCAGGAATCTTGCTCCGTGCGGTCTATGGGAGAGGTCGTTGCAGCTAGTCTCCTCTCATCAGCTCCTAGTGGATTGCAAATTAGAGATAGATCCTGCAGAGAGAAAAACTGGTGAAAATGCAGGATAAAAGTCAAATAATGGCCAGATCTAGTGTTATTCCTCATGAACACACATAGGGTGGCTTAGTTTGAAAGGTTACATGAAAGTATAGTTACTCTTTTTAAGATATGGGTAACTTTGTAAAGGTTGTGTCAGCCTGCTGCAGGTGGACGGGGCTTCGTGTGCGCTGTCACTGCACCATCTGGCAGTCCCATTAGAAGAGACAAAGCAAACTGCACCAGAGGGGTGTTTTTGCCACACGTTTATCAATGAACAATCCTTGTTTTAACTGAATTACAACAGCACATTCAACTGGTCTTCAGTGCTCAGCAACGAAAAAACAATTCCATGATTGACGTAAAAGAGAGAGAATTGCGTCACTCACCTTGCTGCATTAAATCTGAGTCCTTTTTATTTCACCTGTATGGTGCAGACATTGAGCAGGATATGCAGACTAGCGAGGCACGCGGGGAGTGAAGGGATGGACGACGGCCGGTTTGCGTATAATTGCTTCAATGGGTCCAGGTGAGAGAGTGAGGTCGTTTTGTTTTTTAAGGAATCAACAATAATATCACCTGTGAAATTAATATAAAATGCGAGCATATAATCACAATTTACTCTAAAATACGTACATGCTTAAATCAAATGAACTTTTTTTTTTTTTTTTTATAGCGCAAAACAGATAAATCTATTCTGTCATTCAAGACTAATGGGCCCTCTGCATTTGTCTTTAGGATCCGTCGCGCTTCACGTTTTAATAAACTTTTATTGGGATTGCCACCTTGTGGTGGATATTTCACCACTTCTAATCCTGAAAATCTTAATACCTCTGGATTCGCATTGTGCTTTTCTTTCGTGTGCTGTAAAGGCCTCCTGAAGACTTATACAGCACATGAAAGAAAAGCACAATGCGAATCCAGAGGTATTAAGATTTTCAGGATTAGAAGTGGTGAAATATCCACCACAAGGTGGCAATCCCAATAAAAGTCTATTAAAACGTGACTGAGCCTAAAGACCAATGCACAGGGCCCATTAGGCTTGAATCACAGGATAGATTAGTGTGTTTTCCTCCAAACAATGTTCACATTTGTTCTAAGCAAGTCTGTATTTTAGAATATATTGTGAGTATATGTTCGGACTTTATATTAATATTAATACATTTCACATGTGATATTCGGGTCGATCCCTTGACCTCACTCTCTCAACTGGACCCGTTGAAGTGATTATACGCGAAACGGCCGTCGTCCATCCCTTCACTCCCCGCGCGCCTCAATGTCTGTACTGCACAGGTGAAAATAAAAAGGACTTTAAGATTTAATTCAGCATGGTGAGTGCTGCAGTTTTCTCTTTTACGTTAGTCTCATTAGAAGGCTCAATAGTGGGACCTCACTGATCATAAGAGTCGTGGCATTATACTATTGATATGCTTTCACTTTCTCAGATTGGGATACTCACTTTTAATATTTATTTTTAAGCAACAAAGCCTCTTCAGATCTTTAATCAGTTGTCTGGTCACTTCTTTTGTTTTTTTTTCCCCCTGTATAAATTTTACTACAGGGAATAATATAACAAGATATCGTTGTAGTTCTCACATACTGCCACAAGATGGCGCAGTAAGCCTGTGTGTGTGGTCACTGCTTGGAGCAGTATTGGGCTGCCTTTCTCTGAATTTTTTTTTTTTTTTTTTTTTAACCCAGCGTGTAGCGTGGCTGAAAAATCCTCTTACGCATTGCTAGGCACGCAGAACTATTAAAAAGCCCTAATAATAGGCCGTCTCTGCTGAGGGCTTTTATCAGGATTGAGCTTTCACGTACCCGTGAGTGGAAAGTACTTGATTTTTAAAAAAAATTTTTTGTGGCTCCAGTAATTTCAGGAGTAGAGCACTCATACACAAGTATGTGGCCACCTATGTATGTGCACCGGACTGATTTATGGCTACCCATAAACTTACACATTACACATTTCATGGACCAGTGAAAGGATTTTTCACAAAACAAAAATCGGATGTAGACTTCTGTGAAACATGGTCCATGTATGGCCCGGACTGGCTGGGGGTCTCCAGTCCCAAACTGGACAGTCTCATGACTCCATATGAAGCTTTCACACAGACCGTGATACTTGGATGTCTGAACGTGGCCTAAGATATCCTCTATCCATATAATAGGGGAAAATTTACTGATTGCTGGGACCACCAGTGGTCCTGGAAACCATGCTTCTCGGAAACCCATCTTGGATGGTCAAAGATGCGCATGCTTGGCCTATGCGCCGATCATTGTCTATGGGACTGTCGGATTCATTTTTCTTTTCCCTGCTGTCCCATAGGCCATGCATGAGATGGAGGTTGATCACTTTCTCTCCCTTCAGGCCAGGACTCGGCTGAGCGCGATTCCAAGTTTGCTTTCCATTCTCAGGATCACTTGGTGATCTAGCAGTCCGATCTCCAGCGATCAGTAAGTTATCCTCTATCGTGTACATAGGGCATAACTTATTTTGGGAATAACCCTTTGTTAACCGCCTGCATGATGAGTGGCAATCCTTTTGAAGTCACCAAGGTAGCGGATCCCTTACTACTGGAGCCTCTCCTTTTTGGTATCGACACCTTATCCAGACCAAACCACATTTTATGGTCTGTATTACAGATTCAGGTCCTGGCCGAAGTGTGGGATTTTATGATCCCAGGCTAGGGTCACATCAGCGTATGTTCCCTCACCTCAGAGAATCTGGCCTGTTATGCTAATCACACTGATCACTGTGCTCATAAAGCGATCTGATTCTCTCTGACAAGGAGAAGATGGAGGGTGGGGCAAACATTTTCTCTAACTTCTCTATTCTATCAGTCCTTGAAAATAGGACTGCACTGAGATGTCATCTGAGTGCAGTCCTATGTTTTCCTTAGTCTCATTGACTTTCATGGCCGAGTGCATAAGAATAGTGGATCCAACTCTGGGATGCTGCGGACATTTGCACGGCACCATAGAATAACATTGGTCAACGTTCAATCCGATGTTTTGTCGGATCGCACTCGGACCAACAATATGGTCTGCATGGTCTAACCATATCTTGGGTACTTCTGATGCTGTTAGACTTGCAATTTGGCTAAAACTTGCGGCCATAACATGGATGCTAACAAAAAAAAAAAGTGTACAGCCATTTCATCAGCAACACATGTACATTTGTACCAAATCCTACTCCACCCAACACTGAATCCACAGCCATGAAAAGCTCCAGTAGCCCTGTCATGTGTGAATCACAGACCGTACTCGGATCGGAAGACTTGGACTGACCACCGAATCCCCTCACGTGAACGGACAGTGTCATAGGCATGTATGGTCGCTCAAATTGGGAGAACCTGCGGTTGGGTGGGGTCCTCTGATCCAATCACGGTCCGTAAATGTGTGAAACCGGAGCCCCACTAACAGCATGATGGGGATCTCCGCTATTTGTTTTGGTTGGTAGGTCATTAGGCCGGGACTCACAGATGGAATGGGGACGCTTAGATGAACCCATGTAATAGTCGTCCGAATGACGTCCAAAGCAGAAATCACACGAGCAGTTTTCACTTCAGTATATGGAGACTGCATGAAAAGAAAAAAAAAAAAAAATATATATATATATATATATATATATATATATATATATATATATATATATATATATATATATATATATATATATTCTTTTTATGCATAAAAAACAAAAGTTGCCAAATTAGACCCACTTGGTCTAAGGGTACAATCGAATTGGTGCAGTGGGGGGTTAATAATAATAATCTTTATTTTTATATAGCGCTAACATATTCCGCAGCGCTTTACAGTTTGCACATATTTTCATCACTGTCCCCGATGGGGCTCACAATCTAAATTCCCTATCAGTATGTCTTTAGAATGTGGGAGGAAACCGGAGTACCCGGAGGAAACCCACGCAAACACGGGGAGAACATACAAACTCCTTGCAGATGTTGTCCTTGGTGGGATTCGAACCCAGGACCTCAGCGCTGCAAGGCTGCAGCGCTAACCACTGAGCCACCGTGCCGTTCCAATAGCGCCACAATTGCAACCCAAAGTCGAGAGGTGATTGACCATTGTATTTGTTTTATTTTGATTATTTGTATTCTTTTGCTTCCACATTAATCAAATCAAAATCAATCAATCAAATTTATTATTATCGCCAAGTACATATTACATATATACAAGGAATTCTTTGTGGCAAAGAGGCAACATAATATATAACAGATACAACAAGTAACATCTAACAAGACAGATACAGTATATAGTCTACACATGACGATTTAATTGTTGAACAGAGAGTGGATAGAAGCTGTTCATATGGCGGTTGGTGCTGCATTTGGGGACTCTGAAGCGACGTCCTGAAGGGAGTAGTTGGAATGAGGAGTGTCCAGGGTGAGAGGGATCGGATGAAATTTTCAATGCGTGGGATCGAATACTCTTATCATAAAGATCCTGGATTTTAGGCAGGGGGGAACCTATAATTCTCTCTGCTGTTCTGAAAGTCCTTTGTAAGCGGAGTTTGTCATGCGCAGTGGCTCCCCCATACCAGACTATCAGAGAGGAACAAATCATTAGCTAAGATATAGCGAAAAAAAGAACTTATTTATTTTTTTTCTTATGATAGGCATCTGCCATTCATCAGCCTGTACGTATGTATCTCGGTAGGAGGTGGTGGTCTCAGTACTGAAGCTTGGAGGTGTATATAGCTTGGCAGCCAAATGGTTAATGATACAGTGCACCACCACACTGGTAGAAGCTCCTGTGACTTCTCTTTATTTCCTTCCTGTGCGAAACTTTCCATTTTTGCATCTCGCCCCTACCCACAGTCACTCCGAGGAAACCTCTCTGCCTGCTGGTAGACCAAGGTGGGTAAACTGTGGGGACCCGGCAATTGTAGGACACGATGTGGCCGCCCACCTTCCCCCCCGAGCATTCCAAAACTATATTTAGGAAGCCAGTATCGGTGCAGCTGTCCCCTGACTGGAGCTGCAGCCTTAGGGAACCTGACTCACAGGCCTCCTCTCACATTTCAGTACCTCTCGCCGTTGGCCTGGAAGCTCTTGCGCTCTTTCTCAATCCCTGGTTCTGCTTCTTAAGGTTTCCTATCTTCTTGGGCTGCGGTAAGGTACAAGTGTTAATTGAGGAGGGGGCATTTGTCGATTACACATCCCCCCTAATCTCAAAGTACAGAATTTTCTGTACTTTATTATTTTTTTAATTTGTGATTTTTGCACAATACACTTGGCAGCCGGTCGCTCGTCTAATCAGGCCTAGCTTGCAGACGTAGACTATTCTTAGAGCTGGCTCTTGATGTATCACAGGCCTGGCTGTGCTGCTGGATGGCTTCCTTCTGGAGGCATCGACTGGCGATTTTTATTTTCGTTTTTTTTTTTCAAATTTACTTATTCTTTTACATCAGTTTTTTTTTTTAACATTTCTAGGGCCAATTTACTATTAACTAATTGAAGCTCCCAGGCTGCTAACGCTTGGTCATCGCACCTAATTATTATGTTTTTAATCACGGCCTGTTTAAAGTAGTAACATTAGTTATTTTTTTTAATATTTGTATCACTAATTTGGTGTACTTTATTTTACCTTTACTTGGGCTAATTAGGGTTAATTTTTTTCAAATTTTTTTTTTTATTATACTGTTTTTTTTTTTTTCTTGTTGTTGTCCTGTAGATATTTGTCTTTTTTATGTGGAAAGAATTTTCATTATTTCTGATCACGTCATGCACAGAGATCAATGGAGGGAAGCCTTCAATTTGCAAGCGATAATTGTTTTTTGAGATTATTATATTGAGGCTCCTGTTTCTCGTTCACTTTTATTGGTTTTCTCGATTTTGGGCTTTGTTGTTTTAGTAATATATGATCTTTCAGGCCCCAAGTGTCATTTTTACAGAATCTGTGTACCATATGTGTTTTAACATTGCAAAGTATAGGAGAAGCGTTGTAATTCTATATATCTAATGGACACACAGACTGATGAACCTCTGATCCAAAACACTAATGTCCCCTGTACCATTTACCACGTATGTGTGTTTTTGTTTTTTTTTCCCCTTCTCCCACTTCTGCATGTATACTTCTATTGATACAGATAATTGTTTTTGCTGCAGTGTTCTGTTTCCTTAAAATATTCCTGTGCTTATCTGTCATTTTTAATAGCCATCGGGCGGTATGTCCATGGCTGGCTTTATAAAAGATTCAGTAGTTCCAAGCCTTTCACATCACCAGGTGAAGTTCTCTGTTAGGTCAGGTTTCTCTGAAGAGTCAGGGCCTGCTGATATCTGTGAGCTGGATTCTTGGACTGGATGAGACTGGTTTTACTAGACTATAAGGCCACGTTCACACGTTCAGTATTTGGTCAGTATTTTACATCAGTATTTGTAAGCCAACACCAGGAGTGGGTGATAAATCCAGAAGTGGTGACGGGTTTCTATTATACTTTTCCTCTGATTGTTCCACTCCTGGTTTTGGCTTACAAATACTGAGGTAAAATACTGACCAAATACTGAACGTGTCCTAGTATATTCACACATCCGTTTCTGTTTTTACATCTGTGAAAAATGAACCATATTTCTTCTGTGTGTCTTCATTGTTGCATTCTTTTTTTTTTTCTCATTTTTTTTAAAACTCTGAATGAGGTAAAATATCTGAAATTTTATGTATCCTCTGACTCTTGGCAATGGTTCGATTAAAGACAGATGAAACAAGGATGGAAAACTGAAGTAATATCATCCATGTTTCATCCATTTTTGAGATCACAATGGATTTTAATGGGCGAGAGTCTGATCTGCAAAACTGACGAGAATAGAACAGGCGTGGAGTCCCACCAGCTGGAGATACGGATCCCTTTTTAAAACCGTTGTGTGTATGTATCGGTGAAAGTCTATACGGGTCAGTTTACGGTCTGTTTAAAAACCGGCCATCACAGGAACACATATTAAAATAAAAAAAGTGTCAATATAGGCAAAGCTGACGATACACATGAGAGCTGTCGGACGCCCGCTGTCTTTCCCTAATCCCCCTGATCCTTCTCTCCCCTGTTGGGGAAGAGTCATGAGTCCCTCATACACGTCACGTGGTCGGCCAGTCACACAATAATCGGTGGCTGGGGCTTCACCACAACCTCTGGCGTGAGATGTAGAAACACAATGTAGTGCTGCTACATCACCACTAATGATGGTGAATTTTGTCGCCGATTGACCTGCAAGTTCCTCTGAAGTGGCAATCTTCAGAAATCCAAATCTCCTAAATTTCTGCGCTGTAACATTTGGTATCATAAGTACAGATTTTAGCAGCACGATCTTGCCATTTTGCATCCCGTGGCCTCAAGACGCCATGTAGATCCTAGCTTTGGATTTAGACTATGGCTCCACCACTTTTTATTTACTCAGTGATCAAATAGCCATCTATCTTTTGGGGGGGAAAGCAGTGTACAGTCAATTAGAAAACTGAGTTATTTGTAGTAAAATCTCATAAAGTGGCATGCAAAAGTTTGGGCACCCATGGTCAAAATTACTGTTGTGAACAGTTAAGAATTAAAAGGGCTAACGTTAAAGCAGGTATCCAGGACTTTATAAAAAAACAAAAAAAATGTACCTAAGCACTAACAGGCAGATAATTTCAACTTACCTGCCTGTTGTGCATGTCATCATTCTTCCCTGGCAAAGTACAGTAACAGACCACTCCTGCCGGGGATTCGGCAGTGTCTGCTGACGCAACAGTACGGGACTTCCGTGAAGTGTTTCCGTGCCAGTGCCTGCAACACAACTCCAAAGCATGATTGATCCACCATCATACTTAATGGTTGGTGAGATGTTCTTTTCCTGAAGTTCTGCGCCCCCCTTTTTTTTTTTTTCTCTCTCCAGACACGCCTTTTATCTTGGTGGCCAAAGCGTTATATTTCAAACTCATCGGTCCATAGGACTTGTTTCAAAAATGCATCAAGCTTGTTTAGATTTTTTTGCATACTTTTGACGTTGAATTTTGTGGTGAGTACGCAGGAGAGGTTTTCTTCTGATGATTGTTCCATGAATGCGATATTTGTGCAGGTGTCTCTGAACAGTAGAGTAATGTATCACAACTAGAGTATGCTAAATCTTTCTGAAGGCTTTTGCAGTCAAGCAAGGGTTCTGATATTCCTCTCTAGCAATCCCTAGGAGCATCTCTCAGTGAAATTTTACTTGGTCTTCCAGACCTTATCTTGATCTCCATTTCTTAATTACATTTGAAACTGAGGAAAGGGCAACTTGAAAACGCTTTGCTATCTTCATATAACCTTCTGCTGCTTTGTCGGCCTCCACCATTTTCATTTACAGAGTGCTAGGCAGCTGCATAGAAGAACCCCTGGCTGCTGTTTTTTTGGCACAAGGTTAGATTAGGCTGGCTTTTAGCAAAGCTGGCAAATTTGCATCACCTGGCCTTTCCTATCGATGATACTGTGACGACTCCTGGAGTGGACCCTCTGGGTCGTGGCACAAACCCTCCCAGGGTGAGCTGGCCTTGTGAGGACAACCACCTATACAGGGAGTGTCAGGAGCAAGCTCCAAGGGATGAGGTACCATGACTGCTGGCACCAGGCGGCTGGCTCACAGGAGACACTGGTGAGTGTGTCTGAAGGAAGGTACAGGATACTAGGGAACACCAGATGTGTACACGAAAGTGCGCTAACTACAGGATTGTGCAAGACGGGTACACGTGAGCACGTATGCGTGTAGCGAGTAGTACGTCCGGAGGTGAGCAAAGTAGGATGCGTGCAAGGAGCACGACAAAGTACTGAAATGAGCAGCAGTCGTGCCAGGAGGTGTAACCGAGCACAGGGACAGAGTGAGTGCCAGGAGGCTCGACTGAGCATGGAGCAAAGTGAAGATTCAGAACGTGTGCCAGGAGGCACAATGGAGTACAAGGCGGAGTACAAGGCAGAGTACAGGACCTGAGTACAGCACACAGCCAGGCAGGGACACAGCAGAAAACGCCAGGAAGCACAACAATAATCATCCACCTCCCATAGGGGGAGGTAGCCTGATATAGCATATGACCACTACAGCTTCCGGGTCAGGTCCTCTAGCCTGATAGCACATGACCACTACAGCTTCCGGGTCGGTCCTCCTTTACCATAGAGAGGACCGACCTGGAGACTGAACTGACAGGAGCACGCAAGCGCAAACACGACATGGAGGAGGTGGAAACCTGGGTACGAGAAGTGCGCGTGCGCACCCGACGGGACCCCTGGAGCTGCCGCGGCTCGAGAAGAAATGATGTCGGGACCCAAGTCCCGCCTCCTGGTGAGCGCGGTGTGACAGTGCCCCCACTTTCTAGGACTGGAAAACTGCACCTTATCTTTAGGAGAGAAATCCAGGCGCCTCCTATCTGCATGCGGTTTCATCCGATCCAGAGTCTCTCCAAGAGAAAATTTGGTCTCCTGCCATACCCTGGAGAACTCCACGGACAGAGAGTCGGAGACAGGTATGCCCGAGACAGGACAGACTGGAAGAGGCACACTGAGATGCTTGGAGGGCGAAGAGCTGGTGCGGTTATTGTATACCAACTCAGCCCGAGGAAGCAAGCTGTCGGAGGATGGTTGCTTGGGTGTTTTGTTCTTGGCACAGGACGGACAAGCGGCTACAAAGTCTTTGACATCCTGAGAAATAGACGACCACCAATAGTAATGGGATAAACGGGAGAGCATCCTCTTGACACCAACATGACCTGCAACCGGCGATGAATGTCCCCAGCATAACACTCTTTCGGTTATTCTCAGCCACAAAGGTCTCCCCCGAGAGCTGGGACGTCAAGTTGACGGAAGCCACGGTAATTACCTTGGACCAGTTGCTAGATTGATGTGGAGACTGACTCTCAGCCCCCTTCTTAACATTGTCATTAGTAATAGACCGGTTGCTTGACTGATTTGGATACTGACTCTCAGCCCCCTTCTTGACAATGTCATTAGTCATAGACCGTTAAGCGGACGGCGGACCTGTAGACGTCGAAGACGGGCAGGCAGAGTTCATCGGGTGGACGAACAGTAGGCACCTCTTCTGACAGGACGGTCCCCAACGGAGTACATCGCCGGATCGCCAGTCCAGAGTCGGCCCATGAGTCCGTAACCAAGGAAGACCAAGAAGAAGCGTATGAGACGAAGTCGGCAATACATGGAAGAAGATCCTCTCCCGATGACACGTGCCAATCTGCAGCTCTACTTCTTCAGTGACCTGGTTAACGGTGTCCTGCAAGAGCTTACCGTCGACTGGAACTACCAACCTAGGAGTCTCCAGGGATCTGACAGGAATCTGAAACCTATTAACTGCCTCGAGACTAAAGTTACCCGCTGCGCCCGAGTCCACAATAGCCTCCACAGAAAAACTGTTGGAACCAAAATTCAGTGAAACGGACAGGGGAAGAGAGGAATCACATACACCTGAGGAGATCTCTCCTACCAGGCCCAGGCGGAGGAGCTTCCCCGGCCTCCTGGGACATGAGCGAAGAAAGTGGGAGGCATTCCCACAGTAGAAACAGAGCCCTTGTGCCAGCCTCTTCTCACGACGCCGTTGAGCTATCTCGAGACGATCCACCTGCATAGGCTCAGGTATGGGATCTACAGAAGATAACTTGGGTAACGGATGAGATGAACTGCGAGTGGACGAGGAGAGGCGAAAGGGCCCTCTCTCTCTGGCTGACTTACGGGTGCGCTCCTGGAAGCCCAAATCAATGCGTGTCGCGAGAGAGTTGAGGTCCTCTAAAATGGTAGGGGTATCTCGGCCCGCCAGTTTATCTTTGATCCGACCGGACAGGCCACGCCAAAAGGCCCCTACGAGGGCATCATTATTCCAACCAAGTTCGGAGGACAAGGTGCGAAAACATATCGCATATTGTCCAACCGATAAAGTACCTTGACGGAGATTAAAGAGGGACTCGGTGGTGGAAGCAAGGCGACCCGGCTCGTCGAACACCTTTCGGAAGGTGTCCAAAAAGATGGAAAGCTGGGAGATGAGTGGATCATTACGCTCTCAAAGGGGATTCACCCACGCAAGCGCCTTCCCCTCTAAGTGGGAAACTATAAAGGCTATTTTAGCGCGATCGGTGGTGTAATGCTGCGGCAGAAACTCAAAATGCAAACAGCACTGATTCAAAAACCCGTGACACAACTCAGGGTCACCACTATATCGGGGTGGCTTGCATAAGCGCGGCAGCGAGTGCGGGACCAAGGCCTGGGCTGAAACTGATTGTATGGAAAGGAGCCGATTATCTACCGACGCCATATAGTTGAGGATCTGGACCTGGGAGTCGTGTTGCTGCACGAGTTCCTGCTGGAGGCTAGCCAGCTGGGAAGGATTTCCAGGATCAGCGGACTGTAAGGCAGATAAACAGGACTCCATGGACTTGAGAAATAACAATCCTAGTTTGGTTTTCCCGGAGGAACACCAGCTCCTTTTGGACGGAAGCCGCAGTACCAGCGGGGTGCATGGCCTGATTATACTGTGACGACTCCTGGAGTGGACCCTCTGGGTCGTGGCTCCAACCCTCCCAGGGCAAGCTGGCCTAGTGAGGACCACCCCCTATACAGAGAGTGTCAGGAGCAAGCCCCAGGGGATGAGGTACCATGACTGCTGGCACCAGGCGGCCGGCTCACAGGAGTCACGGGTGAGTGTGTCTGAAGGAAGGTACAGGATACTAGGGAACACCAGATGTGTACACGGAAGTGCGCTAACTACAGGATTGTGCAAGATGGGTACACGTGAGCCCGTATGGCGTGTAGCGAGTAGTATGTCCGGAGGTGAGCAAAGCCGGATGCGTGCAAGGAGCACGACAGAGTACTGAATTGAGCAGCAGTCGTGCCAGGAGGTGTAACAGAGCACAGGGACAGAGTGAGTGCCAGGAAGCACGACTGAGCATGGAGCAAAGTTAAAATTCAGAACGTGTGCCAGGAGACACAATAATGTAGAGTACAAGGCAGAGTACAGGACCTGAGTACAGCGCACAGCCAGGCAGGGACACAGCAGACCAAGCCAGGAAGCACAACAATAATCAGGCACCTCCCATAGGGGGAGGTAGCCTGATATAGCACATGACCACTACAGCTTCCGGGTCAGGTCCTCTAGCCTGATAGCACATGACCACTACAGCTTCCGGGTTGGGTTCTCCTTTACCATAGAGAGGACCGACCTGGAGACTGAACTGACAGGAGCGCGCAATCGCAAACACGACATGGAGGAGGTGGAAACCTGGGTACGAGAAGTGCGCGTGCGCACCCGACAGAACCCCCGGAGCGGCTGCGGCTCCGGGAGAAATGACGTCGGGACCCAAGTCCCGCCTCTTGGTGAGTGTGCGGCGTGACAGATGGTGAACAAGCCATAATCCTAAGGGTATGTTCCCAATATCCGGAATTGCTGCACTGTGTCCAAAACACTGCATTCTAGGTTACAAGCACAGTGGATGGGATTTATAGGAATCCCATGCCCACTGTGCTTCTATCTGACGCTGCGTAAACTCACCCATGGGTTTACAAGCCGCAGCATATCTATTATCTGCAGCAGAGATGCTAGTTTCCGGCCACGTAGTCTGTCCCACAGCCATTCATTTGATGCGGTAAATCCGCATGGTTCAGTGAACACATGCAGATTTATATGCATGATTAGAATGCAGTGCTATATTCTGAATGTGGGCACATAGCCTAATAGGCTCATTAAGGTCTCAAACCTTGGTCAAAGTTATCTGAGCACACAAATTTCCAAGGGTGCCCTAACTTTTTCATTAGCTCATTTTCCTTTATTGTAATTTTTTTTGCCTAAAATACAAAAGAAATGTCATCTTTATAATTAGGCCTTTTTAATGCTCATTTCATCTTCTTGCTTAACTGTCCACAAAAACAGTAATTTTCCCTTCACCCATGACGGCATACCTAGGAGGGATCCGCCCCGCCAGGACAGGAACCTACTGAGATATAAGGGGCGACACCTCTCCCCCACTTCAGTTGGGTTCATGTCCTAGAAAGGAATCCCACTGTCAGTGGTGCCTATCATGGGAATAGGTCCCAGGCCCGTCCTGGCGCGGGAAGAACAGGGCTCACCTGTAGCGCCGGCCGTTGGGTCCTGGAAGCACAGTCCCTGGTGATCCCTGGGGCGCCGGGTTCGTGTGGGCGTGCGTGGTGGCTCCCGGCAGCTCCTGGAGGCTCAACAGCGCCTCTCCCCTCGCGCATGCCCGCGGTCTTGCTCCCCCAGAGCGCCTAGCGAGCGAGATCCGCGGGCGTCTTCTGGCCGCTGACGTCAGCAGCGCAAGGGATTATGGGCGCGCTGGCTGACGTCAGCTAGGCGACGGTGTCATTGCGCCGGGTGAGACGCCGGTCGGCTTTTCTGAAGCCGGCGGTCGCTGGGGGGGGGGGGGGGGGGGGGAGAAGACGCCCACCAGGACGGAGGCAGTAAATTTAAAGAGGAAAAGCGGCGTGGCGGGTGGACAAACATGGAGTCAGAGCAGGAGCGATCGCCGTCTCCACCGGCTCTGCCTCCCTCGCAGCCCTCCGGCCGCAAGCATGGAAGCCGTTCAAGCAGCAGTCGTCCCCGCAGGTCAGGGGACTCCTCAAGATCCAGAGAGCATAGATCTCGTGCTCCGACACAGCCTCCGAGTCCGGTACCCTTGATTACGGGTGGTGAGTGATCTTCGTGCATGCTAGCAATCTGTTAATAGGGGTTCCCTGTTGTATGTTTAAACCACGTAGGAAAAACCTAAGAAAGCGGGGAGTAAGAAGAATAGGGATTGTGCCATATGTAAAAGCCCCCTAGCGAGACTAGCAAGAGACAGGCAGAAGGATCTCTGCGCCGGTTGCATTCAGCGAACCATGGCAGAAGAAGCGCCTAGTTTCGCAACCAACCTTATATCGCCCATTAGGTCAGAGATGGAAGGTTCAATTAAAGCCTTGTTGAAAAAAGGGAAAAAGAGTAGAAAGAATCCCCCTAGTTCCACATCAGGCTCCTCCCCGGCCTTGTCTCAGACCGAACACCCATCCTCCTCAGACAGTGACACAGGTGGCAAACCATGTTTTCCAGTAGAAGACACGGATGCTCTCCTCAAGGCCATCAGGGCATCGATGGGCCTACAGGACGAAAAAGTGGCTAAGTCCCTGGAGGATGTCATGTTTGGGGGGCTACAAGAGACGAAAAAAAGGATCTTTCCAGTCAATGAAAAGGTCCAAGCGCTCGTTGAGAGATAATGGAGGAAACCCGAGAGATCAGGGGCTCTTCCCTCCTCCTCTAAGAGTCGGTACCCCTTTGAGCATAAGGACGCAGAAATATGGGACAAAGTCCCAAAGATCGATGCAGCGGTGTCCAGGTCTTCCAGAAAAATCGGCTCTGCCCTTGGAAGACTCGGGTTCTTAGGGACCCGCTAGACAAAAAAGCGGATTCCTAGCTAAGGCATGCATGGGAAGCAGCAGCAGGAGGATTGAAGCCTGCAATAGCGGGCACTTGCACAACGCATTTCCTAATGGTTTGGCTGCAGCAATTAGAAGAGAGACTAGCGTCAAAAGTCCCAAGGGAAAAAATACTGGCAGATATGTATCTTCTGCATGGGGCAGCAGCTTTTTTGGCAAACACCTCGGTGGACTCCATGAGGTTGACACCTAGAGCGGCGGGATTATCAAATGCCGCCAGACACGCGCTGTGGCTTAAAGGCTGTCCAGGTGACCTACAGTCTAAAGCTAAACTGTGCTCTCTCCCATGCGATGGTCGACTTTTATTCGGGGAAAAACCTAGATGATATCTTGGAGAAAGTAAGCGACAGAAAGATTTCCGGAAGATCAGAGAAGGCCGCCCTTTCGGAGAGGAACATTCAACAGGGGTTGTCCTCCGGCGGATAGAAGAAGATGGGAAGATAAAAGAAAAAAGGAGTCAAGATTTATGTTTGGTGGAGGCACCTCCACTTCAAAAAAATCCCCACAATGACGCCAGTATTCCGGTAGGGGTGAGATTAGCGCTCTTTTCTCAGGCCTGGGGAAAGATCTCTTCCAATACCTGGATCCTATGCATTATAAGAGAAGGCCTGAAGATACCCTTTATTCGCCAGCCAAAAGCAGCGTTTGTCATTACCCCTATCGGGAAGGTGATCGAAGAGCAGTTGGCCTTAGAATCAGAAATCCTGAGCCTGGTAGACAAGCAGGTCCTTTTTCGAAGTCCTGAATATACAGGAGAGAACGGGGTTCTATTCTCCCCCCCCCCCCCCCCTTTTTTTTTTTTTTGATAAAAAAAAGAAACAGATCAATCGTTCAGGACAATCATAAACCTCAGAGGCCTCAATCAGTGGATAAAAAATCAGAACCTCAAGATGGAATCGGTAGCTACAGCCATGAAACTGCTACATCAAGATTTTTTTTGGCCGTAGTCGTTTTAAAGGATGCATACTATCACATCCCCATCCACCCAGGTTATCAAAAATATTTGCGTGGCTCTCTGTATCCAGGACGTGCTCAGGCATTTTCAATTCAGGGCTCTTCCATTTGGCATATCCATAGCCCCGAGGGTTTTTACCAAAGTCGTAGCGGTGGTGACAGTCTTCCTCCAAATTCACGACATAGTCATAATACCCTATTTGGATGATTTCCTAATAGTGGGCAGCTCAGAAGACCACTGTATGGTACAGTTGAGCCGGGTGACAGACACCCTACAGGAACTAGGGTGGATGATAAGTTTAAAAAAATCGAGACTACAGCCCCTAAGAAAACAGACCTTTCTAGGATTTATCCTTGATTCAGAGCAGCAAGCCTGTCTGCTACCAGATACCAAGATGGAAAAGGTGGAGGTGGTGACCTTGGCTGCCCGAGACCAACCTCACATGACCTTGAGGAACGCGATGTCTCTACTAGGTACCATGACATCCTGTATTCCGGTGGTCAGGTGGGCTCAATTTCACACCCGACATCTTCAGGGGGAGGTTCTGTCAGCACAAAGATCGCTGAGAGGGCGTTTAGAAGGAAGGCTGGAGCTTTCCTTAGGGTTCAGAGACTCAACTGGTGGCTAGACAGGACAAACTTGGCTTCAGGAATGCCATGGGACAGACAGACAACCGATATAATACTGACAGACGCGAGCTCTTCGGGGTGGGGGGCACATCTAAGGGGTCATGTGGCCCAGGGTTCCTGGAGGCCTAAAGAGATGGGCGCATCTTCCAACCTGAGAGAACTGTGGGCAGTGAGCAAAGCCCTAAGACACTTTATTCCCCTACTCAGGGGCCGCAATGTCCGGATCATGTCGGACAACAAAGTAACAGTGGCGTACATCAACCACCAGGGGGGTACAAGATCACACTCCCCAATGAAGGCAGCAAGCGACATTTTTTACAGAGCGGAACAGCACCTACACTCCCTAACAGCATTGCACATAAAGGGGGCAGAAAATATAGAGGCTGATTTTCTGAGCCGCAATACTCTGAGGCAAGGGGAATGGGCTCTAATCGGTCCGTTTTTCAAAAAATAATACAGCTTTGGGGGGAACCAGTGATAGACCTCTTTGCCAACAAAAACAACAGGCAAGTAGAGAGGTTTTGCTCACTAAACCCAAGGGAAAAACCATGGGCAGGGGACTCATTACAAATTCTGTGGTACTTCAGACTAACCTATGCGTTCCCCTCAGTGGCCCTGATCCCATCAGTAGTCAGAAAGATCAGGAACGATCAAGCCAGAGTGATCCTAATAGCCCCATTCTGGCCACTAAGGCCCTGGTTCGCTCTGCTACGAATGATGTCCCTCTCAGATCCATGGGTTCTGCCAGAAATCCCGGACCTACTAGCTCAAAGTCCAATATTCCACGCTCCGTTCAAAGGATTCCATCTGATGGCATGGAATTTGAAAGGTCGCTTCTAATGGATAGAGGGTTCTCTCCCGGGTTGGTGGCCGCCCTGCTAAAATGTAGGAAGCCGGTGACAACTAATATCTACCGCAGAACATGGAATAAATTCCTGCAATTCCTAGGTAAGCCGTTAGAGCAAGAGCTCCCGATTAGTGCCATCTTGGAGTTTTTACAATCAGGATTACAGCTGGGATTAGCGGTAAACACTCTTAGGCTGGGTTCACACGTAGCGGAACTCTCGTGGAAATTACCGCGAGAATTCCGGAATTCCATTCCGCGGGAAAATCGCATTTTAAATTTTCGCAATTTTCCCGCGGTAAAACTAGCATTTTTCAAGCGTAATTAGCTTGCAGAATTGCTAGCGTTTTCTAAGCGATCTGGAGCATCGCTTGGAGAACTGATTAACAGGTTGGTCACACTCGTCAAACATAGGGTTTGACAAGTGTGACCAACTTTTTACTATTGAGGCCGCCTATGAGGCATCAATAGTAAAAGAATGTAAAAAATAATAATAAAAAAAAAAAATATTGTTATTCTCACCTTCCGACTTCCCGCGCAGCCTTGCGGAATCCTATAGGAATGCATGGGATGCTTATTTTTCGTGTTTTCGCCGCAAAATCGTGCGGTTAAAACCGCCGCGGAAACACTAAAAAAAGCCACGTGTGAACTCAGCCTTAAAGTTCAAGTACCGGCGCTAGGTGCGCTCTATAAGTACAACTTGGCAGCAAATAGATGGGTAGCCAGATTTATCAAATCCTGCCATAGGTCTAGGCCTATCCCAATACCTAGAATAGCCCCTTGGGATTTAAACCTGGTACTAGAGGCCCTTACAAAAGACCCATATGAGCCTATAAAACAACTACCCATAAAATATCTTGCCCTAAAAACAATCATTTTAGTGGCCCTTACATCGGCCCGTAGAGTAAGTGACTTGCAGACTCTCTCAGTGAATCCAACCTATACACAAATTTTTCAGGACAGGGTGGTATTAAAAACGGACCCTGCTTATCTACCTAAAGTAGTATCAGATTTTCATCAAAGTCAGGAGATTATCCTTCCATCCTTTTGCGAAAATCCAAAAAACCCAGGGGAGGAAAAATTCCATAATTTAGATGTTAAGAGAGCCCTGCTAGAATATATATCTGTCACTAGCCAGTGGAGGAGGTCCCAGTCCCTATTCGTAGCTTTTCAGGGTGCCAGAAAAGGCTATGGAGTTTCAAAAGGGTCTATTGCCAGATGGATTAGTGAAGCCATTAGTGTGGCCTACTCAGCTAGTGGTGTTCTGATTTCTGACGGCATCAAGGCTCATTCCACCAGAGCCGTGGCGACCTCCTGGGCTGAAAAGGCAGAGGTATCGATTGAGCAAATTTGTAAGGCCGCTACCTGGGCCTCACCATCAACCTTCTTTAAGCACTATAGATTAAACCTATCCTCCTCTGCTGACTTAACCTTTGGTAGAAGGGTGCTGCAAGCGGTGGTCCCTCCCTAAGGTGTTTCGAAGTCTCCAAAAATCTCTCAGGTGTGCTGTCAAGGGTGAAGGGAAAACCACCATGGTTACTTACCGGTAGCCGTTTTTTCCAGAACCCATGACAGCACCCGTATATTTTCCCCCCCTTTTCACTGTATGGGTGTGCACGATTAGTAGGCTGCATTTGTGTGATGTGGTGTTGGATAAACATGCAACTAACTGGGAAGTCCTCTCATGCTCTGTAACCAACTGAAGCGGGGGAGAGGTGCCGCCCCTTATTTAGCAGTAGGTTGCTGTCCTGGCGGGGCGGATCCCTCTCAGGTGTGCTGTCATGGTTTCCAGAAAAACCGGCTACCGGTAAGTAACCATGGTGGTTTTGACCACGGGTGCCCAAACTTTTCCATGCCATTGCATGGGTGCTGTTTTGACCGATGTTATTCAATGGGGGCTGTTCAGATGACCATTTTTTCCCCATGGGCTAAATATCAGTATGAAAGAAAAAAAAAATCGCATTGTGCATATTTCTCTTTATTTCGTATGAGACTCTCCTATACAAGTCTATGGATGCGCAAAAACATTGTATCCCATACGGATCGACCGTACACCATCCGATTTATCTGAATACTTTGCCGTCATTATGTTGGGAAACTATATTTGGTCTATTACATTTTTTAAATCACTGATTTATAAAAATGATGGCATATGGCTGACAATTCAGATAAAAAATCATGATTTTATTTTCTGGATGAAAATCTGAATTTATACTCATGTAAACTTGGCCTAAGGAAGGATGTACGCATCCATACGCAGACCAGCCAAACGCAAGTGTGAACCCGGCCTTAGATGTGTTCTTAATTAGGCATATATTGTTTCTCTACAGAAACAATCCAAAGGGACCCCAGCACCATAGAACCTATAACTTTTCTCCAGTAGTCCCATAACCTTGTTTATTGAACCGGTGTACAATTCCTCGAAGACTGCGGACAGGTGTCTCCTGACCTCCCAGGAAGGTTAACAGATGGCTGGATAGTGACTGTCTCCGAGCTTCTCCTGGGATATTTCTAGTTTATTCTGGAGAACATACAAGAGGTAAGAACAACAGGCCCGTAATGACCTGATCCATGTCTGAAAATGATTCCCATTCTCTGTCTCCAACCATATTGGTAGAGACACCTGCTGCTACTTGTAGTCCCACAAGAGCAAGTTTTTATTTATGGAATATGAATTTTCCCTCCTTCTCACGGGGTGAGGGTTGTGACACTTTCTGATTTGTTTCGTCTGACCTTGAATAAAAAATTGGTAAAGGGTCACATTTTTGTCACCAGGAAGTGGTAATGTAATGGAGGACGTGCCAGATACAAGAGGAAGGCCTGTATGACTTATAAGCGACATCCTCCAGATCTGAGCACAACTTATAAGGCTATGTGCGCACGCTGCAGATTCACCAGCGGATTTTTCCGTGCAGATCCCCGCAGGTAAAACCGCAGGTAAATTGACCTGCGGTTTTTCCTGCGGATTGGCTAGAGGTTTTCCCCTGCGGTTTGACATCTGGACAATGGAATAGGTGGCAAACCACAGCGGAATCCGCAGAAAGAATTGCATGTCAATTCTTTCTGCGGATTTAAAACCGCAGCTTTTCTGCAGTGAAAAAAACCGCAGCATGTGCACAGCAGATTGTAAATCCCATAGACTTGCATGGTCCTGTACACTGTCTGCAGAACTGCTGCGGATCCGCAGAGGCCAAATCCGCTGTGGATCCGCAGCAGAATCCGCAGTGTGTGCACATAGCCTTTAATCTCCTTTTGCCTCCAGTCCTCGAAACTTGCATATTGGTTCCTACTGAGAGTTTTTGATGTTGCAGATTTTCTGCACCAAGTAGGTTACTGTTAGTGATGAGTGAGCGTCCTTGGATGAGGCGTTATATGAGCACGCTCATGTTCTAAATGAGCATTTTCGGTATGCTCGAGTCGCCGCGGCTACATTGGATTACTGGTTTGTTAGGCAATCCGCGGCTGTCGAACATTTGCAAGACCTGCAGCTGCGAGGACACGAGCATGTTTTTCGAGTATACAGTCATGTACAAATTGCATGCATTTTTAGTGCATCTCTGCAATGGAACTGCACTAAAAACACACTTGCATTTTTTCACATGGCACACAGATGTTTTTTTTTTTTTTTTCTTTTTTAAATTTGTGTTATACATTTCCAGACGTATTAACTGAGGAATAGCACAGATGGCTGAAATGGATCTGTCTAAAATCACAGCAGAGAGGACCTTGCTTACTTTCTGACACAAGCGGGTTCCCACACAAATCCCACCAGTGTATAGAAGTCATAATGATGCATTACACTTGAACAGATGAGGCTTCTGTAGGACGCCAGTCACACTGCCAGCTTACAGCCTATTAGTGACGCCCAGACTCTCAGATAAACCTGACATGTCCAAAGAACTGACTGTTCCTTCTTATAAATGTAGGGGCAGACATCTTGTATTAACCATCTGTGTTTTATAACTACTCTAATCGTACATTACATGTCTGCAGTCCTTTGTGTCTGGCCTCCCTTGTCCCGTGTCTGGCCTCCCTTGTCCCGTGTCTGGCCTCCCTTGTCCCGTGTCTGGCCTCCCTTGTCCCGTGTCTGGCTTGTGCCCAGCGTCATTGTGGCATTTTCATAACTGAGATTTCTGATCCTTTTTGTTTCTCCTTTAGACGATCAGAGTAGGACCCTTCGTCCCATGACTGCCCCGCCATGGCATTCTCCTCACGCTTTGCTTTCTGGGAGCAAAAGGGAAGTGTTCTAGAACCCTGCATGTCTTTTCTTATGTTTTTTTTATTTTTATTTTTTTATATTTCTGAAACGGCTTTTATATGCCAGTGGGGCAACTTTTTGGCAATGTGCAGGGTTTGTCCAGTAGCCGGTCCTTCTGCCCGATCTGACATTTTGTGAAGGCTGAGCTGCATATAGGTTGATGCAAGCACCCAATGGCAGGCAGGTAATGTGTAAGTGTCCCATTAATTAGAGACCTGCCAACCTAAAACTGTCATTTCCCGTTGGCATAGAGCGGGTCACTCCACACCTGATGTCAGATTGGGAAAAGGCAGTGCTGCATAAATCCTTTCAATGTGCCCAAATTTGTGCCTTGAGTAGAGGTAAATATTTTGTAAGATGAATTAACAGGTTCATGTAACATCAGTATATATCCTGTTAATGGCAAGAAACTGAGCAAGTTGTCAGTGTGTCCTCTGCTGCAGGGCCGGCTCCAGGTTTTTGTGGGCCACAAGCGAAAGTCTCAGTAGGCCCCTATACCACAAATCATGATGCACAGATACAGCAGAGCTATATAGATATAGAACAATGCCAAAGATTTCACTTACTACTTACATTACATGAGTGATATCTGTTGTAAATTCTACAATAGGTCAGAAAGCAGCGAATCCTCACAGCGCACAGCACACAGAGTGACTGCAGACGTATCGTTTTAGACCAAACAGTATAGTCTGCCATACAGTATTATGGGCACCACATATTGCTCCATACAGTATAATGGCCCCGTATATTGCTCCATACATTATAATGGCCCCATATATTGCTCCATACAGGATGGGCCCCATATAATACTCCCTACAGAATAATGGGCCCCATATGTTCCATACAGTACAATAATCTTTACAGAATGGGACCCAATACCCCATCTAGTACACCATACAGAATGGGCCCCATATGATGCTCTGTACAGAATGGGCTCCATACATGAAATAAAATAATCAAATACTCCCCTCTCCTCGTTCCTTGCTGAATGCCCTTCTGGTCTTCTTACTTTCCGACTCTGACGATATTGGCGGGTTCAACCGACTTTGGTCTAATGTGTATGAATATGAAGACCTTTACTGAATCAATCTTCTACATTCATGCACTGAAATTTTGCATCAGGCTCCTCCTCTTTAGTTTCTTTTCTTAGATATTTATTAAGTTATTAAACTGCTTCTTCTGCATAAAGGCTGTAGGATTGGAATTTTTACTTTTTTTTTTTTTTTTATTTATTTTTTTTTTTTACATTTGAGAAGTGACTTTCCCATTGCTCCTGTTTCAAAACTTTAGGTTAAGGATGAAGATAAACCTTTATCAAAGAAAAAAAATGGAAGCCAGAATGGAGCTGTAAGTGTAATGCATGACCATGTTAAATGCAAACCAGCGAGTCAGTCGGCTGTAGACTAATGTGGCCTTATGTAGTAGCACATTGATTTTACCTCTGGGGCAGAAGACCCAATGTGAGTGACGGCTGGTATCAACGTGTTACCTAATACAAGTTAATGGATTGATTTCCTTGATTTTTATTTCGCTTTGTAGCATATTTTGTATATGTAGCATCAATAATCTGGTACAATGTGATACTGCTGTAATCACAAGTGTAGCAATGAACGTTCTCAAGGTCACAAACCATGAATGCCTAATCTCCTGTGTGTGAACTTTCTCTAGGACATTGTTGTGCTGGAGAATTTCTGGCCCAGTATGTTCCCCGGAAGGGGGTGACTTATGCGCTCAGTTTGCTTTTAAGACACCTGGTTTGGAAAAATTTAGGTTTTCATAAAACCATTTTGGAAAATGTGATGAAATACGGTTTGAAAATTGCCAAAGTCTCCTGTTGTTCCATAACTGCTTCCAAGATGACACCCGTGATTAACCCACAGATGGCAGGGAAAACGGATTTGCTGTTTGGGTATTAACCATTTCCTTTCCTGAAGACTATTTTAGAGGCAGCATTACAGCCACACTGGACCTAAAGTCTATGTCAATAGGTCTAGTGTCCCTTAAACATATTACCGCAATCAATCTGATCAGATTTATCGATCTAAAGTATTAGTTTTAGAACTGTGCTTTGTGCTCTGCGGATGATCACATTTTTCATAAAATTCCTTTTTCCCCAAATACAAAAACTTTCACAGACCACTAAGGCTGTTGGATTTTGACAGATAGCACATGAGATAGTCTTTGGGGTCATTCACCTGTCCGTGATTTCTCAGAGACCAAGCAGTCTGCGGAAAATCACAGAGACATATCAGGTTTTGATCCCAATGTCGGCTCAAAATCGACAATGCAGGTCTATGGGTCCGTGAAAAAAATCGTATTGCATTTGGATAACATCAATTTTCATGGACTGTGACATAGGAATAGGAGAAAATGGAGAACCTTATTTTTTTTTTTCCCCTTCTCCACATATGGGAAAAACTGATGACACTGAATATTTTGATCAGAATTTAATCTGAGTCTAAATTTTCTCGTTCGTGAGAAAATTGGATGTTTTGAATGAGGCCTTTCTCAGAATATGTGTGTAGTTAGTATTTTCACTTGTTAGGGTGCTTTCACATTGCGTTCATGCACTCGTTCCTTGGACCCATCGGGGCTTGCATCCGATCCCCCCTCAAAGCGGGATTCGGACATATACTTTGAGGGGGTCATAATGTAGACTGTAATGGTGCCGGCAGTGCGAATGTGTGCAGTGTTGCGCATCATTTTCGGGTATCCACCTACTGGAGACAAACACTCAGATGTAGTAGACTGTGCCTTGGTGTCCATCTCCAATCGGTGTACACTCCTGAAAATAATGCACATCAGAGGGCATGTTTGCTCTGTCTGCCTCATAAGTCTATGGCACTGTCGGGCCATATATCCTAATCCCGTTGTGTGGGGGGTTTGGACAGAAGCCCTGACTGGGCTAAGGGTGAGTGCATGAACGCAATATGAAAGAACCCTTAGAGCTGTAGTTTGCTCTTTAAAGATTTTCCTTCAATAGCTAGTGTCTGGAATTTCTTACATGGTCATCTATCCAGCGTATGCGGCATATGTATGTACTGAGATTTCCATTCTCTCTTCATACCATCTCCTACTTCCATGCTGTCAGCCCTATAAGTCTATAGTCGCTATATTCACTAGATTCTTCAGATGTTGTATTAGTCTATGCCTGATGAAGAGACCTGAGTAATCTCGAAAGCTTGCAATGTGTTACCATCTTTTCAGTTAGCCATTAAAAGGTATCAACCACTGAGGACTCTCAATTCTAAATATTCTTCTAGTCACTATATGGACAAGTATTGGGAAACCCAAACATTACACCTTCAGGAGATTTAATAATATCCCATTCTTCATCCATAGGCACTAAACAGTCAGCCATTCTCTCTTGTTAGTGCCTTTTTGTTTTCACAAACTGACCAGCACTTGTGCCCAGCAGCTTTCCCATACCAGGTGTTTTACAAATGGAGAAGGCTAATGGACTGGTGTGGTCTTGTGCTGCTCCACCAGCGGCCCTTGTATGGTCAGTCTGTGAGAAAATTTGCAGTAACAGGAGAAAGTCACCAACCCTTCTAAAATGGAGTTGGATAACCGGGCCTGGATCGTAATTTCTGTTCTAGTTTGATTTTAAGTGATGTCTCTGCAACTACGGCGCCAAAGCCAAACCCTGAAAACAGCACTATCACTTTATCCTTTCTCTGCATCTCTTTATCCTGGTATTCACCAAGCCCAGATGCCTCCATCAGATTCCAGATAGAGAAGTAGGATCCATTGCTGCAGAACACGTTTCCACTGCTCCAGAGACCAGTGTTGGCGTCTACACCACTCCATCCGATGCTTGGCATTGTGTTTAGTGTAAGGTTTGAGCTACAGGTTGGGGACCCCTGCTCTAAGGGATGGCAGGAAAAATCCTGTTCTGGTTAGGTTTGGTAGTCCTGTAGCTACATGCATGGTCACTTCTCCCTTGTGATGGGACATTATAGAGCAGTGTTCTTGAATTGGGGGGCTTGTGGGTTCAGCAGTTGTGCTCCTAGTGATCATATCCTGTGGATAGGTGAAAACTTTCAATCTACACCTGGGCTAATGATTGTCCGTCAGTTCTTCCTTCCAGTTTGTACCTTCTTCTCTCCCATGTTCACCTCCGACGATGGTTTACTTTCCCTAATAACAGAATGATTGGGTACTAAACACGTAGATCTTCTCCTTCTCTACTACTTTGTTTGGAGAAGAATTGGGAGGCTTCTACAAGCATGACATGGTGCATTGGTTCCATCAAACTTGGCGAGTCTGCATACGTGTACGGCAACTTTAGTATATAAAGTAAATGCACTGAGATGGGATCATCCCCCACATGACAATGAATTGGCAATATGCTATCCTCTAGAAGGGTTTCCATACAATTTCCGGCCTGACAATAGTTTTTGTATAATAGTTTTCACTGTGCACCATGAGACCAGTCTTCACGTCAGATAAAAGTGTGATAATAGTGGAACTACTGCAGCAGTCAGTTATCTTGGGAGGCATCCAGTTCGAGTGCTGGGATAATTGCTGCTATAGATATAAAATGATTTCAGACCTTGGTTGACTTTAAATAGCAACAAGTCTGCAGAGAACAGAACGCTCGCTGATAAATTTGTACAGCCGTTTACTTAAGTTGTTGGGTCGGTAAAGATTTGTGAAATATGTAATGTCAGCAGATTTATATCAAAGCTCCCATCCCACTATTCGCTGCAGCAAAGCTGTCCTTTTAGAAGCAAGATCTGGACAAAGCATTGCATTATCCTCTCCTATTGATCACCAGCTCTCGCACCCTATATGCGTAGGGTTTGTTTCTGTTCAGTGGATATCAGAAACATCCTGAAAGGTACGGAGGCTTTGTATTAAAATAACATTGCTTTATGGCTTAGAACCATGGGGGCTGGTAATACAATGATCTGCACTGTAACTAGCACTTTTATAGTATATGACTGGGGTCCATTTTGGGAGGGATGATGGAAGAAGTGCCTAATAGACTGGTCAGGTGGTGGTGGTCATCCTGCTTTATTATAGTGACAGCTGGGGCAGCTGCTAGCAGATAATATGGAGATTGCCGGACTAGGCTGTTCTTTGGGTCCTGCTTCGGTTTGTGGGTTCTTAGGTAAGCTGTGCTACATATCATGCACCTAACACTGCACTGCAGTTGTGTAATGACAGGCTCGTCGGCTGCTTTTACAGCCATTCTCTGCACTTGAACACTGAAACCGTAGGTCTAATTTAATGAACAGTCACCTTCTGTTTTATGTATCGGGCCATATGAGCAGGGAGGAATACAGACAGCATGTATGGACTGTCTATGGTTTCTGTAGTCATGTTTGTAAGGCCAGTTTTAGATGTCTGTTTTAGGTTTTTTTTTTTTTTGTTTTTTTTTTTTTTTAGTACAGTACATACAACAAAATGATTTTGACTTTTGCTCCGTTTCGGTTTTCTTTTTTGAGTGCGACATTTTTATTTCTTGTGTGCAAAAAATATTAATTTCCAAGCCTCTACTGCTTGGTTATTGTGAAAAGCAGAGCAGTTGGATGTCACACGGATAGCATCCATGTACTGTTTTTTTTTTTTTTTTTTTTTGTTTTTTTTTTTTCTATTATCTCTGGACAGTTGGACTTGTGAAAAAGCCCATAGACTGTAATGGGTATGTATTGTATCCTGATAGAACATTTATGCGAAAATTTGCAAGTGGGGTCTGAAGGCACGCTTTTACAGACAGCAAATGAAAGGATAGTTGCAAAATGAATAGGTTTGAGCAGAATAAAATGTACCTGCCATACTATATAATAGATATTGTACCTTGTCCGTGTTGTGGTAGACCTTGGCAATTTCCAAATTGTGAGCATTTCATGCCTTTTTGGGGAACACCATAAGCTTACAAATATATGCGTGTATAATAGAGATGAGCGAGCGTGCTCAGATAAGGTGTTATCCGAGCATGCTCGAGTCCTAATAAAGTATTTTTGGCGTGCTCAAATAATATGCTCGAGTCCCCGTGGCTGCATGTCTCGTGGCTGTTTGACAGCCTCAACACATGCAGGGACTTTGTTAGGCAATCCCTGCATGTGTTGGTGGCTGTCGAACAGCCGTGAGACATGCAGCCATGGGGACTTGAGCATAGTACTTGAGCACGCCAAAATGCTCAATTAGCACTCGCACATGCTCTGATAACACCTTATCCGAGCACGCTTGCTCATCACCAGTATAAATGGAACTATCTTGCAACTATATAGATGTGTAACTAGAATCTAACTTTAGGTAGATGCGTCCCACCTTCAAAAACTTTACTTACCTGGGATCCCAAAATTCCTGCCAATTTTACAAGGATTATGATTTACTTCACATCCGAGCAGTGCCGTTTTAATCTTTATGGTCCACTGTGTAAAATGTTATTTCCTCTTAGATGAGTTGTTATTTAGCAATAGTCAGAATGTATAAAGGGAACCTAGAGAATCAACACACATGGATATTGGGCATGGCGTAAATTCTAGGAGTCCTCTAAGAAGTTGGTCCAAGACTTTTATTTCTGGATCCCCAGGTGCGTGAGGTTTTGAATGTTGGGTCAGAGTTTGGATGTTCTTGTAGGGATGTTTTTGTTTTTTGTTTTTTGTCAAATTTAGATTTGTATCCGAATACAAAAATTGCTTCTCTTATATTATTTCTATGTTCAAAATGTAGTCTGAAAACTCAGAGAATGAGGAAGAGCAGCGTTTAAGCAATCCATCATCTCCAATGAACTCATTCTCCCAAAATCCATTGAGAGCAAAAAGCCCAGAACCAAGACAAAGTCCATATAGGGTGAAGAGCCCAGAAAGAGTGCCAGGCTCTGTGCGAGTTACCAGTTCAGAACCCGTGCAGAACGGTGATGAAAAATCAGCAAATGCCATGCAGAGAGCTGGAAGGGAAAAGTCCATAACCACAGAGACTGGTTCTGATGAAGTTGGTACCAAAAAGAAAGTGGTGAAGGTGGTAAGAAAGATGGTTAGAAAAGTCATTCCACAGGAGGATACAGGAAGCAAAAATTTGCCTGTCCAAGCACAAGAAAAAAGTCAACCACCGTCTCCCATTCCAAAGGCACCTGCCATGCCGATAGCCGAGCCTAAAAAAGAGAAGGATGACATTTCAGTAGGCCTTACAAGCCTTATGAACAGGAGTAAAATGAAAGAACATAGACAAAGATTTAAGGTGCCTGAGAAGAAAGCAGAGCCTGCAGCTGAAAAAGTGGCTTCACCAACTCCACCTGCTGAAAAAGCAAATGAGAAGTCCCTCAGTCCCAACCCACCTGTCTCTGCAGAAGAGAAGATGGTTGACATGTCCCCAAAAGCAATTAGTCCTGACTTATCCAACAAAACGCCACAAAAACCATCTAGAGGATTTACACCTGAGGTATGCACATGTATCTACGTGAGTGCATGAGCAGCACAATCCACCGTAAAGGCTTCCCCAATTTAGATGACCAGAATTAACCATGCATGTGACCAGTGTGGAGTGCTACTTTGCTCTAATGTATTAACTTTTTTAATAATTATTTTGCATGACTTAAGTAGGACACTTTTCTTTTGTGATTTTCTATTATACATATACAAGTTTTCTGAGTTGTCTTTTAAAAAGTGGCTGTGGGGCTGTGTCCTTGACCCTGTGTCCATTTAGGTTTGTGCTTTGGCTGCTAATAGACAAAAACTATAATTTGCTCTAATGCGCCTCTTGAGGTTTTATCAATGAAGAATTGAGCTTTCAACCTAAAGTAATGGTAGTAGAAATCATTTCCCGGTTGTGCTTGGCCATTATTTGTGTTTGATAGCAGCACAGTGAACTTATTTGATTTCCAATAATTTTCCCACCTCTGTTCAGCAACCTCTGAAGAACATTGCTCCCTCCAGACCTCAGAAGTCTAAATTTACCCTGGGTATTCAAGAAAAAGGGATCGCAAGCAAGGTGTGTTTTTAATGATGCCTCAGGACTTCTGGTTGCCTTAAGTTGGTTAATTTGCCTTGTGCATCAAAAATTAATAGCCTTACCTCCATATTCTTCTAAGAGGCTTTGAAATGTCCTTGTGGCTCTTGGAAGGTGTGGAGCTTTCCGTGCTGTGGGTTTACAGGCCTTGCTTCTTGGGAGATGTATATAAATGAGCTTTACTACTGAAAGAAGAAAATCATCTATCTAGTAAATTTGGTAAATGTTCAAAGCATTAGGGTCTTGAAACATGGCTAGAGCTATCTACCATACCAAAGACAATCGCTTCACGGCTATTGCTGAATTCTTTCTCCTCAACGCTAAAAAGGGTGATTTTGTTCATGTTGGAGCTCTCGCAGACCTTCATTGGGAAAGCTGTCCACTGAGTGAGCTGGCAAGCAAGTCAAGAGATAGTCATATGGTTCAGAAGTGGACAGTAGACTCTAGAGAAGGCAGCGATGAGTACGTATTCTAGCTAGTCAACAAGTACCCATCTTTGTACTGAAGAGCAAAAAGAACCCCAATATTGTGTGGCCTATAGATGGATGTTTCTGTTTTTTTTTTCTTATATGCTTAGTCTTGTTATATTAATGGGATGAACATTGACTACAGGGTAACTATCTGCAGACGGCAATAGAAACAGTTTTCTTCCTGATAGACTGGAACTAAATTGTGGATGTTAATGAGAACAGCCTCAAAAATGATAAAGGTCTAAGCGTTCGTGAAAAACCCATCCCGTTTCAGAGCCATTAGACATATTGTGATCTTGATTTTTGTTTGATCTAAAGATTGCCACACACGCTGTGTCACCTGAAGATCAGGATCTGACATGGTAGGTGGGACCTAGAACAATTTTTATACAAAATTGCGTCAGAGTGCTGCACTTTTCTTATGTTGTGATGTCCTGATCACAGCCGGCGTAAGCTGTATATAATAGGGTTGTTCTCTCTTTTAAGTATACAAATAATGAATGCACATTTGACCTTTAGGCTACAAGCCCCGTGTCCCAGCAGATTCCACCAGAGGAGGCCCAGAAACGTCTGGAGAGGATCTTCATGGCATCTGTAAATAAAGTTTTTGTTCTTGGGTTACTCCATGTTTCCTTGTGCTTGGGCGTCTGTCTCAGCTTCTGCCTGTATATTTTTGTAGATAATTTACAATTCTAACATATAAAACACTGACTCAGTTCAGTAGCCCGAGCAGAATTCACTAGTCCATCATCAGTGTCTGGAAAGAAGTTGTACCGCCCCATTCATCTTGAGTCAGTCTGTCCATGGAGCTTTATACCAGGGATCAGCAACCTACAACACTCCCGCTATTGTGAAACTACAATTCCCAACATGTCTGTCAGGAAATGCTGAGAGTTGTAGCTTCACAATTGGAGTGCTGAAAAGTTCCTGACCCCCTTATACCTTTCTGAGACCAATTACTATTCCTTGGTGATGTGTGACCGTAGCTTGTATGTCAGTAGAAAATGAATAGACCTGTTGAATTTTGGATAAAGAAAATGTGAAAAGGGAATTATTTGTAGTCAAAGAGCTAGTGTCAGTGGCCAGCCACGGTTGTGCCATGGCGTGTATTTCTGAGGTCGTCGTTTTTTCTGAAGAGCGTTTATTAGATTATTATTATTTATTTTTTTTTTTGGTAGCCAAAAAGCTCATCTTTTCATCACTGACCATTCCTTGTATGTTTACAAAGCAAACTTCAGGGTGTTGAAGAATTTGGTGGAGAAGTCTTTTTATTCCTTGCTAAAGTCGCTTTTTTTTTTTTTTTTTTTTTTAAAAAAAAATCCTTTTCATGCATATTCTCCTATGTTTTCTTCTTATTTATTTTTCTTTATTGATTCTAATGGAGAAAGTAACAGAACCACAAAGTGTGTGAACATGTACGCTCTAGATTTGTAATGGCTAATGTTCTTGAATGTATATATTTCCACTGTATTGGAGGGCTGAGAACTACTTAAATAAGCACTCCTCCTCCTCCCATTTAGTTTATATCCTCTTTATGTAGGTCACGGAGGTCATCATATTACGCTGCTCAAAAAAATAAAGGGAACACTTAAACAGAATATAACACCAAGTAAATTAAACTTCTGTGAAATCAAACTGTCCACTTAGGAAGCAACACTGATTGACAATCAATTTCACATGCTGTTGTGCAAATGGAATGGACAACAGATGGAAATTATTGGCAACTATCCAGACACCTTCAAAAAAGGAGTGGTTCTGCAGGTGGGGACCACAGACCACATCTCAGTAGCAATGCTTTTTGGCTGATGTTTTGTCACTTTTGAATGTTGGTTGTGCTTTCACACTTGTGGTAGCATGAGACGGACTCTACAACCCACACAAGTGGCTCAGGTAGTGCAGCTCATCCAGGATGGCACATCAATGCGAGCTGTGGCAAGAAGGTTTGCTGTGTCTTTCAGCGTAGTGTCCAGAGGCTGGAGGCGTTACCAGGAGACAGGCCAGTACACCAGGAGACGTGGAGGGGGCCGTAGGAGGGCAACAACCCAGCAGCAGGACCGCTACCTCTGCCTTTGTGCAAGGAGGAACAGGAGGAGCACTGCCATAGCCCTGCAAAATGACCTCCAGCAGGCCACAAATGTGCATGTGTCTGCACAAATGGTTAGAAACAGACTCCATGAGGATGGTCTGAGGGCCCGACGTCCACAGATGGGGGTTGTGCTCACAGCCCAACACTGTGCAGGACGCTTGGCATTTGCCACAGAACACCAGGAATGGCAAATTCACCACTGGCGCCTTGTGCGCTTCACGGATGAAAGCAGGTTTACACTCAGGCCATGTGACAGACTTGACAGAGTCTGGAGACGCCATGGAGAGCGATCTGCCTGCGACATCCTTCAGCATGACCGGTTTGGCAGTGGGTCAGTATTGGTATGGGGTGGCATTTCTTTGGAGGGCCGCACAGCCCTCCATGTGCTCGCCAGAGCTAACCTGACTGCCATTAGGTACCGAGATGAGATACTCAGACCCTTTGTGAGACCATATGCAGATGCGGTTAGCCCTGGGTTCCTCCTCATGCAGGACAATGCCAGACCTCATGTGGCTGGAGTGTGTCAGCAGTTCCTGTAAGACGAAGTCATTGAAGCTATGGACTGGCCTGCCCGTTCCCCAGACCTGAATCCGATTGAGCACATCTGGGTCATCATGTCTCGCTCCATCCACCAACGTCACGTTGCAACACAGACTGTCCAGGAGTTAGCGGATGCTTTAGTCGAGGTCTTGGAGTAGATCCCTCAGGAGACCGTCCGCCGCCTCATCAGGAGCATGCCTAGGCGTTGTACAGTAGAGAGGTCATATAGGCACATGGAGGCCACACACAATACTGAGCATCTTTTCCTTGTCGTGAGGCATTTCCACTGAAGTTGGATCAGCCTGTAATTTGATTTTACTCTTTTGATTTTGAGTATCATTCCATATCCAGACCTCCATGGGATATTCATTTTGATTTGCATTGATAATTATTTTATTGATCTGAACACATTCCACTATGCAATGAATAAAAATTTGCTACTGGAATATGTCATTCAGAGATATCTAGGATGTGGTATTTTGGTATTCCCTTTATTTGTTTGAGCAGTGTATATAGAACTATGAACTTTACAATTGCTCATTGCACTTTTTCCCAGCTAATTTTTCTTTTCCATTAGGTGTCTGACATCACGTGATCAATAACAGACTTAGCCGAATCCTTCTAAGCTCTATGTAGAAACAGGATGTCAATTTTGCCTGCATGAGTCATGAGTCTCTGGGAAAAATCAGTGGCAGGATGGAGGAGGGAGACGTTGAGTCAGGAGGTTAAGAGGGGAATGATTCATGTAGGCAAAAGAGACTTCCTGCTTCTACGTAGAGCAGAGAAAAGAGAAGAATTAGCTGGGTAGAAAGGCAAAATCTGCAATTGTAAGTACACAGAGCTATATAATATGATGTCTGCAATATTTTAAGATAAAAACGTTGATGGGAGGAGGAGTGCTTCTTTAATGTCTGGTATTTTTTTTTTCTTCCTCTGCATTTGTTTTTTTTCTGCTAAGTAACATTAACAAACTCATATTCTAGGATGGTTGTTGTCCTATTGCTTGTGTGAAATCTATGACAGTGTATTATTTCAGTGTTTAAAGTGGATCTTTTACAATACAGAACAACATGGTGTACTTACTGTAAAAATCCACGGCTGTAAACTTCTCAAATTCGAATGGGAATGTTGGTAAAAGCTGTACACATATATTGGGCAGAGAAACATTCAGAAATTATTGTACAGTCATTCTTTCTTGAATTTCCAAAGTACGTACACCAGCCCAATCTGGTCTAAAATTTATTCAGTAAGGTTTGCAATTTTGATTGAGAGAAAACTTTGTCCCCCAAAACACTGCCCTCCCAGTTTGCGCGCCCTCCCAGTTTGCGCACCCTCCCAGTTTGCGCACCCTCCCAGTTTGTGCTCCCTCCTTGAGTTTAACGCTGAATTTCATCTACTGCCCTGGTGTTTGTTGTTTGGCTGCAGCGCTGTGGACATGCAGAAATCACTGAGCTTAGAGACTCAGCGCTGGTCCTGTGGAGGGAGAATAAAATAATGGTTTTCTGAAAATTGGAAACATTTCAAATTCTCAGGAATCCAAACATTTTGGAGTCCAGGTTGTACGTCTGGTTTCTTACTAACAGTTTTGCCTTGCTGTGTTCGCCCCATGGAGATGGCCGTTGCATGTATTGATCATTGAAGTGTTCTGTTATATATATGATGTGCACGTTCGATTGGATCACGGCCGGCGGATCATCGCTTGCCTTCACCTTACTATTCAGAATGACTGGAGGCGAGTGTCCGTATAGTATACTTGTATCATGCCGTCTTCTCAGTGACCTTTTCTGCTATGCAATGCTGCTCTCTTTTATTCGCCGGCGATTTCTTTCCTATAGGTGTCTGCTGTTTTTATTGATCGTTTCTCTGATAGTTTGCTCTTTCATTTTCATGCTGCCATAGCTGGAGCCAGCAGCCTCTGCTTCCTCTCCACTGAGCCAGGTACTGTACCCCTGCACACAGGATCTCTCTGCCCACCCAGCCTCGTCTTCTCTCCACATCTGGGCTGGTGTCTGTGCGCGTGTGTCATGCTGGAGTGTAAGGCTCTATTCACATCTCCTTCCTCCATAATTAACCCCCCGTCCTCCACATCTCCCTGTGCATGTGTGCAACCTCACACCAGATGGATGTTCTGCATGCATCGTCCGTTTTCAATTTGTGGCATGATTTACAAAATGTCTCCTAAACATCTGAAATGTTAGCTGGTGGCCATAACTTTTCAGCTCTGCGTTTCGGTATCCCCCCCCAACCCCTATTTAGTTACTGCATGCCCACCTGATGCTGCCCACCATTTGTCCTGCTTTGTCTTAGATTGATAATGAGCTCGGGAAGCGTTTGTGCTCTATGTATAGTAGTTACAATCCTCGTCCATGGAACGTTATGTCGTTGTTTTCACCACCGCCACCACTATGTTCAGTATTCCCATTGAGTAATGCTGCTCTTCAGCAGATTAATATAGTTTTACTGGAGATTCCACAAAAAGGAAGTATTTGCAAACTGCATTATTACAAATTCTTTGCCTATGTGTGTACTATAGGATGAAGAGAACCGTGCTAGACATAGGTCTAAATAAAATACTTAAGCTGGGTTTACAAATGTCGTTCTAAGGGCCCATTTAGCTGTTAGACGACCGGCGGTCAGCTTTGTGCACGCCTGTCGGTGGTCATTCAGTAGCTTGTTAATACGATCGTTCTGTGCCCATATGAGTTCATATTCTCGGCAGCACGTGTCCTGTTTACACAGGATGATGTGCTGCTTAGAGCGATTATTTTTAAGCCTGCTTAAAAATAATCTCACTTGACTGATGAGCGTTTTGCTCATTCTTCGGGTGATTGCCAACCCATCAATAATCTGGAAGCAAGTGTTTCTAGAAATGCTCTTTCTCAGTTATGGACCTTACATGTAGACCCCATGTACACTTGTTCAGTTTCACCTGAATTTTGGCATGGATGCTATGCCGAAATCCTTGTGAAATCTACTTTCCAATCATCAACTTATGCCACATGCAAGTGGAGTTACTAGAACTCTGTTTCACATGCACAGGAACATTTTTGTATGGGAAAAAAAATCTGCAACAGATATAATTGGTATGTCATCTATTTCAGCAGACATGCCAAGTGAATGGCAATAGATCTAAATGTTGTGCCAATCCCCTACACCCCCGCTGATATTGAAATCAATCTAAAAGTCTTATTTTTGCATGAAAATAATATACCATAGGTTACTTTAGTTAAAATAATGTAGATGTAATGCAAGAGCCATCCCACCTTTTGCATTTTTTTTAATCAAAATTATGTTAACTTAGTACCCGCTATTCTTTTCTTATGTATGTTTTTGTTTTCTGGGTTTAGTGGCCAGTGTGATCATGCACTTACATGCTGCATGCGCACCAACTTATATCCTTGTTCATTTTTTTTAATGGAAAGCTACTGAGTTGTCAATTCTTTCACTGTTTTTGCAGTGTTTTTTTTCACCCATAGAAAGCATAAGTATCATTTTAATCAGTTTCAAAGAGCCATTGCAACCATATCTTTAGTTAAGAGTCCAAAATCCTGCTTACAGTGCCTTCATATGGTACTTTTCATTAGATTCATTGCGGCCAGATATGTTTTTCTCTGAAACACTGCAGTATTTCATAGAAACTTGGTTTGAAAAGTTGTCCGGAGGCGATAGGAAGCGATGAGACTAGTCCTGTGCAGACCACGGCTGACGTTTCATTGCACCGATCAAGCTGATTTGAAAGGTCTCTCCTTCTGTACACAGCGGATAGTAAGTGGCCGGAGAACACTTTGGACTTGTCCTGTCTTTCCCTATGGTCCCTGGTTGGCTTTTCAAACGGTTTTATCTGAGGTGCCACAGAGTTGCAGAGCAAGACATAACTGGCTGTAATATCGTAGTCAGGCTCTGGTTCCTGCTGCCATTGGTTTGGATAGTATGAATCTAATGACAAGTACCCTCTTAAAGTGATATGTGTGTACTGGCCCTAAGAGGCTGACCATTGCCTTGTCCAATAACCAGTAACAAGATTATCTTAAACCTTAACGTCACAGTAGGAGTTGAGCACAACGGCAAGAAGTTTTTTTTTTTTTTTTTTTTTTTTTTATATAAAGTCCTGAAGTATGAACAAGTTGGTCAGGTTTTAAAAAGCCAAGAGTACTATGTGCACAATCACACTGGGCTTATCTTAAATTTTACTGTGGACTGTAATGCAAGTCCTGTGATTGCGCTTATTTTGTATTTGATTTTCGAGTAACGTTATCAAAATGATCCATTCTATTGACTTGTTCACTTTGCGACGGAGCACACCCACGATTGCTAAGCGTTTTGTGCACTTAGTGTATAAGTTTATTTGCTCGTGTGTACTTGAGCGACTTATACTTGTCTCTGACTCCATGACCAACCTTGTGGTAGCCACTAATTAGACCTTGCTTTCCTCCTTCCCGTTCGACCCCTCAGGGTGCCACTGAAGAAGCCTCCACTTTGCCTCTGACTTCGCCCACTGCTCTGCCTCAGGTTGGCCGATTATTTGCTGTGATGTTGATTTTTCTGTGTGGTTTGTCTTTCTTAAAAGGTATCCAATTCATGACAGCAGGTTCGCTTTCACATTTCCCATCCCTTGTGATATTCTGATCATAGCACTTCCATGCAGAGCAGGGCACCGAACAGAGCCAAGACTGTGCCGGCCAAGGAGAACCCATCAGTTGGATTGACCTCACTTGACCACAACCGCCGTTAACCAGGCTATTGGCACTTTATCAGCATGGTTTTAGATACTATGTACCATAATATCATTGTAATTCATGAAATTCTAATCATGCCTCCCATTTATGCAAATTGCTTATTTTCTTTTCACTATTTGGATGGTCCAGTCCCTTTAACTAATCAAGCAGTCTAGGTGTTAATCATGGCCTTTTTTGTGTGTTTGACGTTGCAAAGATGCTCCAACGTTGCAGGATCGCTCCTAGGAGACCACACATCCTCCTCATGTGTATAACACAGATAAGAAGAAGAAATATAATATTATCAGTAGTAAAAGATATCATGTTAAAAATTATAAAAAAAAATAAAAAGGTGTTATATTCACCTTCCGGCATCCCGTGCAACATCCCCAGGCCTCAGCGATGCTCCCGTTCACAGTAATGCCTTGCGAGACCTTTGATGACGTCGCGGTCTCGCGATAATGTAGCAGTCTCGCGAGGAATAGGGAATATTTTTTATTTTATTTTTTACAGGGATATGGTACCCACAGCCCGGATGACAGTCTCCTCTCCTCCAGCCCGTGGGTACCATCCGCAAATGTTCTGCTTACTTTTCGCATGGTGTGCACAGCCACATGCGGGAAGTAAGCGGAACAATGCATTCCTATGGGTGCGGGATCACCGCGTTTCCGCAAAATAATGAACATGCTGCATATTTTTCCGCGATGCGATTCCGCCGTGGTAAAATCTGCAGCATTAGCACAGCATTGCGGAATCCCATAGGATTGCATGGGATGCTGTTTTTTTTCGCGGCAAAATCGTGCGTTAAAAAGCGCCGCAAAAAAACACAACGTGTGAACGCAGCCTTAAAGAACAAAAACCTGAAACACCTCTAGTAAGGAGCAAAGATACGGGCAATTTCTCAGGGTAATAATTTCATTAGGGGTTTGCAATTGCTGTATGGTGCGCTCTCTTTTGTGTGTATATGTTATACATTGCTGCTAGATGTGATTATGGTATATCAGATCCTGATACCGCATTTACGCAGTTTATGCAATTCCGACCATGAGAAATTGGCCCACTTTTTTTGCACCTTTAAATTAGATGTGTTTTCAGGTTTTTGTACTTACATTTACTAGTTTTTATGGATTGTACATAAATAAAATTTGTGTGGACATCAATATTGTATTTCTTTTTCTTTTCTGTGTTTACTATTGATACATAATGGAGCGCCCTGTAGTCATATATAGGCTGAGCGCCCATTTTGTATATGTGTAGCTGGGTGTATTTGAACCTTCTTCATCAGTGTATATTTTGGTTGCGGCAAGACTGGATCGAGGAGACTTGGTGCATAGAGAATGCACAAATGAAGCCAAGTCATGTGGACCTTGCTTCACTGCACGTGACGGTACAGCCGGACTGATCCGAGCATGTGCGGCGTATCGGGAGTCGTTCTGGGATGTCTGATCTAGCTGGTGCCATCAATCAGTCAATGATTACAGTATGGACTGCATGACTTGTCACAGGTACGCGGCCGCCCACATGACTAGTAGGAGGTAATATATACAGTTGTGGCCAAAAGTATTGACACCCCTGCAATTTTGTCAGATAATACTCAGTTTCTTCCTGAAAATTATTGCGAACACAAATTCTTTGTTATTTATTTAATTTGTCTTAAATGAAAAAACACAAAAAGAATTGTCCTAAAGCCAAATTGGATATAATTCCACACCAAACATAAAAAAGGGGGTGGGCAAAAGTATTGGCACTGTTCAAAAAATCATGTGATGCTTCTCTAATTTGTGTAATTAACAGCACCTGTAACTTACCTGTGGCACCTAACAGGTGTTTGCAATAACTAAATCACACTTGCAGCCAGTTGACATGGATTAAAGTTGACTCAACCTCTGTCCTGTGTCCTTGTGTGTACCACATTGAGCATGGAGAAAAGACAGACCAAAGAACTGTCTGAGGACTTGAGAAACCAAATTGTGAGGAAGCATGAGCAATCTCAAGGCTACAAGTCCATCTCCAAAGACCTGAATGTTCCTGTGTCTACCGTGCGCAGTGTCATCAAGAAGTTTAAAGCCCATGGCACTGTGGCTAACCTCCCTAGATGTGGACGGAAAAGAAAATTGACAAGAGATTTCAACGCAAGATTGTGCAGATGTTGGATAAAGAACCTCGACTAACATCCAAACAAGTTAAAGCTGCCCTGCAGGCCGAGGGTACAACAGTGTCAACCCGTACTATCCATCGGCGTCTGAATGAAAAGGAACTGTATGGTAGGAGACCCAGGAAGACCCCACTTCTTACCCCGAGACATAAAAAAGCCAGGCTGGAGTTTGCCAAAACTTACCTGAAAAAGCCTAAAACGTTTTGGAAGAATGTTCTCTGGTCAGATAAGACAAAAGTAGAGCTTTTTGGGCAAAGGCATCAACATAGAGTTTACAGGAGAAAAAAAGAGGCATTCAAAGAAAAGAACACGGTCCCTACAATCAAACATGGCGGAGGTTCCCTGATGTTTTGGGGTTGCTTTGCTGCCTCTGGCACTGGACTGCTTGACTGTATGCGTGGCATATGAAGTCTGAAGACTACCAACAAATTTTGCAGCATAATGTAGGGCCCAGTGTGAGAAAGCTGGGTCTCCCTCAGAGGTCATGGGTCTTCCAGCAGGACAATGACCCAAAACACACTTCAAAAAGCACTAGAAAATGGTTTGAGAGAAAGCACTGGAGACTTTTAAGTGGCCAGCAATGAGTCCAGACCTGAATCCCATAGAAACCTGTGGAGAGATCTAAAAATGGCAGTTTGGAGAAGGCACCCTTCTAATATCAGGGACCTGGAGCAGTTTGCCAAAGAATAATGGTCTAAAATTCCAGCAGAGCATTGTAAGAAACTCTGATGGTTACTGGAAGCGGTTGTTCGCAGTTATTTTGGCTAAAGGTTGTGCAACCAAGTATTAGGCTGAGGGTGCCAATACTTTTGTCTGGCCCATTTTTGGAGTTTTGTGTGAAATGATCAATGTTTTGCTTTTTGCTTCATTCTCTTTTGTGTTTTTTTTCATTTAAGACAAATTAAATGAAGATAATACCAAAGAATTTGTGTTTGCAATCATTTTCAGGAAGAAACTGAGTATTATCTGACAGAATTGCATGGGTGTCAATACTTTTGGCCACAACTGTATTCATTGGTGGCGTGTTTAGAACATGGCTTATTACATTAAACTGTTTTTCTAAAATCATGATGCTAAAGCTTTTAAAATACCAAGTAGCATGGTGGTGGTGAAGTGGAGTAAAAGTAACTTTAAAGGTATTCGGTCACCTCCAAAACCCAATTTTAAATTAATCAAGATTGTTTTGTAAGGGATATATATAAAAATCATGCATGTAGTGTAATTCGCTCTGACTTCCTTGAGCACAAAATTCTTTATTCATTTTGCAAATGAGGGTGGTGCACCCTTGGTGTGGCCAAGCGTCAAATGCACCATTCTTGTCATGATCTCAGTGCGGGTTTGACTCGCACACGTGGGGTTAATGTCTGGAACCAGTGCTGATGACTGGCATTTCTGGGGTTAAAGGTTCTGATCCCAGTGCAGGCTTACCTGCACACCTGGGGCTATGATTGTGGCCTCTCTCTGGTTCTGGGGGAGGTTTCTTATAGCCTCAGGACGCTCCCATCCCTGTCAGTTATACTTTCGCCCTTGGCATTGTGTGGTGACCCCGAGTGTGTTAGTGCTGTGTTCTGGTTGCTTGATTCTCTGTGTATGACTCGGTCTGTTCTCTGGATATTGCTTTGGATTCTGCTTGGTACCTTCTAAGTCTGTTTGGTTTTGATTGCTGCTTGGCCCTGACTATCCGCTCTGTCTCATCCTTGGTACGCTACGGCTATCTCTGTATGAACCCCGTTTTGCCTGACTCTGAGTAATTCTGTATAGTGTCTTTCCATCTCACTAAGCAGGACGCTAAGCCCCGCCCTCTTGCAGTCACATGACCGTAGGTCCCGTGTCTGCTTGCTAAACTTCAGCATCCACAGGTCCTGTGCATCGGTACTTTCTGGCTGTACCTGACCCCGGTACCACTACAGTGCGGGTGAGTCCCTGCTCCGGGATCACAACCTTTAACCCCAGAAATGCCAGTCATCAGCACTGGTTCCAGACATTAACCCCACGTGTGCGAGTCAAACCTGCACTGAGATCATGACAATTCTCTCCTCATTTACCATCAATTGCTGCCTTCCTTTATGAAGAATGACAGCACTCGCTTGCCCAGAGCAAACGCCGCCTGAGATGAAAACTCTTTGTGTGTGCTCAATCACTGACCCTGCCGTAGCCTAGCGGGTGAAGAAGCCTTTCCTCTCTCCTGTCCACTGTACCCACTCATCTCCTGTGCAGACACTGTGCGCACTTGAGTCCAACAGTGTCAGTGTCTGCTTACACACGGCCTCCGCTGCATAATTAATAACTGCGCCAGGAAGCTACACTACAGGCACGATTATCATACGGACGGAGTCCCCTGTAGGCCGATGTGATTAGTTTAAATAGAATTTTGTGGGTGACAGGCAAGGACTTGCTCCTGATGACAATGACCATATGGAATAAAATGACAATGCTTATGGCGTATTAGACAGGTTATGTGAGACTGACCTATTGATGACCCACCTGTAGAACAGTTCATCTACAGTATGAGATTGGTGGGGATCCAACACCCGGCGCCCTAGTGGTCCACTGAAATTCAATCCAGCAGCAGCCAGATTTTATATAATATTTATATAAAATTTATTTATATTATATTATGCAAAAAATACAATTTTAAAGACATACTTTAACATATATACCTAATTTCAGCAATAGGCCATTTTCTGATGACCTTTTCCTTTTTTAAATAGAAATAAGGATGTGTCTGTTCTGAAATTATTTTTTATTATTATTGAGGCATATCGAGCATTACTCGCCAGATAGAGGGCTCTGCTCTGGTGGTCTCTGCCTGTCCTTGTTGCTTTCTTGCAGTGGTGACAAGCGGTCTACTCACGTGACTGTTGCAGCTAATTACTAGCATTATTGCTGGCATGTCACTTTTTTTTTTTTGGTAGTCAAAATTAGTGTGATCCCCCCCCCCCCCCTCCCTGTTACTGAGAAGTGACTATAGGTTTCACTTCTATAGTAAGCCTACCAAGTGCTCTCCTTTTTCTCTTTTTTGCCTCTTCCACCTGCATCCATGATGGCCTCTGCAGTATCATTCGAAGTCCCGCAGTGCATCTAAACCACCACGTCTCCCCTGGCTTTCCTTTACTGTAGGACTAGAGAGGCGCAGCTTTGTCAGCCACTTTGCTCCCCATCTCATTATGGTAACCATTGTGGAAGCAAACGGAGGGCCCAATGCCGGCTGGTATAGAGGAGAATCATGTCGTTTTTTAGTCCCATTTTAATTGAATGTTGACCATAGTGAAGATAAGAACTAGGGGTATGTAGACGAACAAAGCATTGTGCAGATATTCCACATGGTAAATCTCTTCCTCCTACCACCAACATATTAGTATTATTCTCAGAGCATTGGGGATGCTGTTTCCTTCCCCCCTAGCTCACCTGCTCTCATGCTGTTTCCTTCCCCCCCTAGCTCACCTGCTCTCATGCTGTTTCCTTCCCCCCTAGCTCACCTGCTCTCATGCTGTTTCCTCCCCCCCCAGCTCACCTGCTCTCATGCTGTTTCCTCCCCCCCTTCAGCTCACCTGCTGTCATGCTGTTTCCTTCCCTCCTCAGCTCACCTGCTGTCATGCTATTTCCTCCCCCCTCAGCTCACCTGCTCTCATGCTGTTTCCTTCCCCCCCAGCTCACCTGCTCTCATGCGGTTTCCCCCCCTCCGCTCACCTGCTCTCATGCTGTTTCCTCCCCCCCCTCAGCTCACCTGCTCACATGCTGTTTCCTTCCCCCCTCAGCTCACCTGCTGTCATGCTGTTCCCCCCCCCCTCAGCTCACCTGCTCGCATGCTGTTTCCTTCCCCCCTAGCTCACCTGCTGTCATGCTGTTTCCTCCCCCCCCTCAGCTCACCTTCTGTCATGCGGTTTCCTCCCCCCCCCCCCCCAGCTCATCTGCTCTCATGCTGTTTGTTTTTCAATCTCATGTGATTTTTCACCTTGCTTCATTGGTTTTATTAAGATGCTCACAAGACGCCTTTGTTGCTTCTTGTTTATCTAGAGTTTTTTTTTATGCAGCTATTGGATAATTGTCAATCTGGGCATATATAGGTTCTTGTAACTTTTTAAATCTCTTTGTCAGCCGGATATGAAGTTAAAGGGAGCACAACATGACTGTTCAAACTCAGCACTTGGCCTGGTCCAGTAGCTCAGGACATCTAACAACCTACTTGTATTCCACTTACCTCCTCACTTCTCTGGCTCTTATAAATCCAAAGCTGTCGAGCAAGGAAGATGGAAAACAAGTAGCTGGGACGGTGCACTGATCTGCCGGCCACACAAAGGGTGCATCGAGCATCTGTGCTAGGTTTGAACAGTCATTTTGTGGATAGACTTTCTTTAAATATATTTTACTTTGTCACAAAAATGCTGGAATGATGGTGTATCAGAACTTGCTACAATGGCTGCCTTGCCTAGAATTCCTGCAATGTAATATTCTTTATTAGTTCACGTTTTGAAGCTTTGTTTTTATGCTTTTTTTATGTGCAGTGATGTATGTTGTTTTATAGATTGTGATGTGTTCTGTGCAATCCTTCTGTGCAAGGCGTATTGTCCTAGGTTTGCCTTCGCCCCCCCCCCTCATGCTTTAACCCAACCTTTTAGGATCATGACTGACGATCAGCTTCACGTCGGAGGCGGCCCACATATCCAGTGCAAACCAATCTAAATGGCATTGTCTTTTTTCTTTTTTTTAAGGCAAAGACCGAGGAGCAGATCTCTGCAGAGCAGAGTTGGTATGAGACTGAGAAAGTGTGGCTGGTTCACAAAGATGGCTTCTCTCTGGGTATGTGTCTTTTTAATGTGCACAAAAAAATATTAAAATTTGAGTCCTCAGTGGTTGATACCTTTTTAATGGATATCTGAAAAGACGATAACAAATTGCAAGCTTTGCATAGGATAGAACAAAATCTGAAGAATCCCATCTATACACAACAGGACGCAGAAATAATGCAATAGATGAGACAAGTGGCATGAATAAGGACTATCACTTTGGGAGAGGGAGGAGCAGTTGTGGCCATAAATATTGGAACAGTTCACAGATGAGGAGTGTGAAAGTTTTATTGTCCTGTGATTGAGGTCTGGTCCATGATTGTGATGCCCCCAAAAGGTTTGAGGAGCAGATTCCTTAGTTGATGTAGAAAGCCATAAATCCATGCGATACATTCATTTCTCCTCTGAGTGTCAAATGTTGTCATAAGCTTGTACTCCCAAACTTTTCAGTCTCTCTGAGATTTGAAGTTACCTTTTAATACCAGTAATTTCATGTCCATGATACTGTGATCAGGGCGACAAAAATGTTTGGCCATAGATGGAACAAGGATGAATTCTCATCCCCAGAAAATAAAAGAAAAAAAGAATGGATCTAAAGTTTTTGCCTGGTCTCCCCAAAATACAGGCCCCTAGGTGGATATTTGGTGCATATAATTAAGTACCCTACATTAGGTGTGATGCAGCTGAAATGAAAGTACCTGTGATCTTGTAGTTCTGATGTGAGTTGGGGAACTTTTATCTTGTTTGTTGTCATTATTAATGGACATGTTTAAGATTCCTGTAGCTGTTGGAGAGGACACGGAGCTTCTGACAATGATGCTTCTTAGATTTGGGGGCTGCCTAAAACACAGTAGTAGAGGGTCTGGAAATATGGATTGTAATCGGTTAACCTTTATTACATAAAGGTTGTAATTCCGTGCAGCTCCCCTTCACCTCCAGATTTGTAATGTAGGTGACTACTACAGTTGCGTTCTTGTTTAGTTTTGTAATGTAGGAGATGATTGCTTGATATTCTGGTCTCCCTTCAAATCTTTCAATTCTTGGATGGTAGTCCATGTTCAAAAAGGTCTTTCGGAGGCCACCAAGGTGTTTGTCTCTGTCCATAGAGTTGGAACATATCTGATTTGTATCTGATGGCTTGGCTGTAGACAATAGATTTTTTTTGTTTTGCGTTTTGGATGCAAACTGTCCCATTTAGGGTATGTTAGCCTAGTTTCACACTAGCGTTTGGCAGAGCTGCGGAGGGCTGCGTAGTTCCTCCGTGAATCTCCGCCCACTGCCGCATCTCTTCCTTCAGCTCCGCCTACGTCTGCATGCGGCCTAAGTACCTATCTTTAACATTGGGTACGCAGGCCATGCGGATGTATGCGGATGCGTCCGCATACATCGTTTTGACGCTGCGGTGACCTGCGTTAAACGCAACATGTTGCATTTTGCTGCGGTCGCCGCAGCATCAAAACGACGCATCCGCATACAATCTGCATGGCCTGCGTACCCAATGTTAAAAATAGGTACTCAGGCCGCATGCAGGTGTAGGCGGAGCTGAAGGAAGAGGTGCGGCAGTGGGCGGAGCTTCATGGAGGAACTACGCAGCCCTCCGCAGCTCTGCCAAACGCTGGTGTGAAACTAGCCTTAGGCCTGTTTCACACTTCCGTTTTTGTGTCCGCCAAACGGATCCGTTTCCGTTTTTTTGACGGAAACGGATGCCAACGGATCCGTTTTTAAAAAAACGGATCCGTTTTTTTGACGGATCCGCGGTAACCATAATGGAAGTCTATGGGACAAAAAAAACGGATCCTGCAAAAAATGGCGGATCCGTTTTTTTTAGGGAAAACAACGGATTTTGACGGATTTGAAAAAACGGAAGTGTGAAACAGGCCTTAGACGGTCAATTGGCTTGTGGTACTGGGACGTAGCTTACCTTTACTTTCTAATAGGTAGGAGAAGCAGAGAGATGATTTTTTTTTTTTCTCTTTTTTTACACACTGAAAATAGAAGCAATGTAAAAATGGACACACTGACCAAAAATGGATAAAGGTTGGATAAACACTGATCAAAGTCCATTCATTTTTTTCATGGGCAAAAAACCTCCTATATGTATAAGCAAAATTTTTTATTTTTTCTGGACATACCGTATTTTGCCAGATTCCTAGAAGGTTACAATAAAAGGCTGAAATACAATTGTTAACAATGTATGTTAAGTATCAATATACAAAAGTTTGATGTTTAATAGTTTAGAAAGAAAAATTGTTTGAAATGGATATTTGCCTGTATTAAAAACCACTTGTAATACTCGTATAAGTGTATATTTACACATTGCTTTTTTCACCACGTGTTGCGGCTGTTGAACAGCTGCTAGACATGCAGCCATAGCGACTCGAACTTGGTATTCGAGCTCGCTGAAAATACTCTATTGGCACACGAGCATGCTCATATAACACCTTATCCGAACACGATCGCTCATCACTACGTGTGAGCAAGCCTTGGTTAGATCTGAGTGTTTATCTAGAGGATTATTTTTTTCCTTTTTTTCTCTTTGCTGCTAATATTGACACTAATAATGTGTTTCTATTTTGAAAAGCTAATAAGCTGAATGCCGAAAACAGCAATTTACCGGAAGGAAAAGTGAAAATTCGACTAGAAAATGACGGAACTATACTGGACGTGGATGAGGATGACGTGGAAAAAGTAGGTTTTCTGTATACATGACACTTGTTCTAAGATAACAAGTTCCCTTTTTAGAAGTTTTTAAAAGTGATGGAAAATGATTGAAAAAATATGTAAATATTGAAAGGGTTGTCCACTACTCGGACAACCCCTCAGGATTCCCCATACTTCCTTGTTATGATTGAGTCACCGTAGGAGGCAAAAACAGAAATGCAAGCTAAGTCCTGAAAACCAGAGAGGTTGGCAGCTATCGGATTGCAGACCCCTGAACCTATCAACACAACTAGCAGTAGCCGTGGGGGGTTCCTACGATGCCCTAGACCCCTCGATCACAGCCGGAGGACTAGATAGCCTAAAGACAGAAAGGGAAATCTAAACTGCCCCAGAGCAGACCCCAAAGCAAAAGGCAGCCCCCCACATATAATGACGGTGAAGCAAGAAGAAAGAACACAACACAGACAGAAAGATAGACTGAGCAAAGACGGGGCCCAAGCTAACTAGATAGGAAAGGACAGGAAGGCTGCTGTCTGCAATCCGTGAAAAACCCTATGAAAATAAGAGCCAACAGACTGACAGTGAAAAAGGCCCTGAAGACGCTAGGCTTCAAAAAGACTATGTCAGTACTCAGGAATATTCTGAAGACAGAGCAACCGGCAAAAGGAGATTCAGCTCACCCCAGCAGGGAATGGCAGAATCCATAAAAGCAAGGCAAACAAAAACAAAATACAAATGCAAAAAGGCAAAGCAGAAAATTTAGCTTTAGAGGAGCAGGAATCAGACTGGTGTCCTAGAAGTCCACAGAGAAATCACCCGCAGGGCAGAAGGGCATCGGCAGCCTTATATCCAGTCAGTGACTCCACTCAGCCAGTAATCATCATTAGGCTCAGGTGCCTGATAATCAGGCTCATTACCTTCCTTTACCAGAATAGGGAGTTCACCAGACCTCAGTGACGAAGGGGAAAATCAACTCACAACACTTCCGCCTTGTAATATGACAACAATTTTACTCGCCTCCTGTGCTGGCTCAGTTCAGCAATAACCGTACTGGTTCTCCCAGGGATTGTATGGGTTTATGTCACGCGATCCCTGCGGCCAATCAACGCTGGCTTCACTGTTCTCTTCTATGGATGTAATTCATATCCGGAGGAGGTGAGAGATGCAGCTGCTTGCTCATTTCCTCCGGATGTCTTGACTTGCTGGAAGGAGGTGAGAGTGAAGTCACCGATGATTGACCACTTTGTGTGACCCTCGGGTTAATCAGTGCGGACACTATTAGAACAGTGCCTGCAAGTATAATGGTGCAGTCTCATTTTTTTAAATAAGCTAAGCCTATGTCAGCAATCATGATAATTGGGGAACTAAGCTGCACGGAACTGGAGAAAGTAGTTTCAAGACACCTCCAGAAATGACTTTCTTGGGCAAGCTAGTAAGATCAAGAAGCCCCATCCTATTTGCCAACATCACTTGTCTGGGAAGAGTTAGTGGACAATTTCTTCTTATTTGTATGCTGGCCTTTGGATTTAAAGCTATGGTACACTACTTTTACATTTATGGCCCATCCTTAGGACAGTTCATCAATGTCTGGATAGGTTGAGGTCCAACAACCCCTTCCGATCACCTGTTATTGGTGTTGGCGGCAGCTGGTAGTACCGTACGTATTTGTGGAGCTGGTCTTCTACTTGTAGTGGCTGCCGCAGGGTACTACATATCCGCCTCCTATTGATTTGAATAGGTGGCGGATGTGAAGTACCAAACCTCGGCAATTACCAGAAGATAGAGCAGCTTGGCAAGTAAGTACTACCTGCTGGCTGCTCCTGCCACTGATAAACAGCTGACCGGCAGGGGGTGCCGGGTGTCTGACCCCGGCTGGGCAGACATTGATGACTTATGCTTAGGATAATCCATCTATGTAAAAGTAGCGGACAACCTCTATAAAGGTAACCTGACAACAGATTCATTCTTCGTTATTTCAGCTGTGTATAATTTACTATGAAACGCTACTGTTTTCAAGAGAATATTTACTTTTAAAAGCTGGCCAGGAGACTATGCGAGACTGATGACTATTCCAGGAGTCTTCCTTTCTGGCTTCCCTTGAGTGACTGATCTCTACCTATACGCACATATAGATGGCTGAAATAACAGAGCTCGTATCTGATATATGCAGCCTGTGATTTGGGCAGAATGTAGCAGCTGTCGGGTTCTCTTTAATACTTGATGGCCACCAGATGAGCATTGTATGGCTGCAGCTTTACAGCTCAGGGCACTAGTTGTGACCTTGCCCTAATGAGCTAAAAAATTAGCATAAGGATTGACCATTGAGAAACAAGGTCTTCACTGTTTTTAAGGGTGCATCCAGTTCTCCATGTAGGTGTCTCTGCCTAGAACGTGGCTCCTTTCCAATTTTAGATCCCTACTGACCAAATCTCAAAAAAGGGGCTTTTGGCAAAGCATTTGGTTACGATTAGGGACGTTTTGCATGCCGGTCTTGAATACTTTGATGCATGGCATACATTTGTGATAGACTTTCTACCACTAAAGGTAAATGTACCGTAATTAATTTGTTGTGCTATGCCAGGAACTTCCCTCTAAGCTTTGCCTCCTTTTTTAAAAGTCTGCAAAAGCTGATGTAAAATTACCAACAAGTTTTATGTTAATTTTTTGGCACAGATCATTAGACCCTTAATTTTTTTTTTACATAATGCTGACTTGTGCCTAGCAAATTTTAAATCTCACCGGATGACATGTAACCCATGTACTTTTACACAGAAATGTTGGATTTTTCATTATTTACTCAATTGCAGTGCTTGTGATACTTTATTCTGCACTCTATACGTAATGTTACCTTGGCTTGAAAAAGTAATCGTCTTTCCTTAGATGACCTATAATAATCACTCACAGAAAAAGTGCATGTATGTGTATAAAAGTGCATGTGTATATATATATGTGTGTGTGTGTGTGTGTGTGTGTGTGTGTATGTATGTGTGTGTGTGTGTGTGTGTGTGTATATATATATATATATATATATATATATATATATATATATATATATATATATATATATATATATACACTGTATATAATAATAATGTGCGTGGTTTATAATATGTTAGAAAATTGAGCTAATTGGTGCTGATTGTCCAAGATTGAATCAGTAACACTCTGGGATATTTTGTACTGGATGATTTTTATGATGGCTCACTGAGTTTGATTTTTGCAAATCCCTTTATACAGGCGAACCCTCCGTCTCATGATCGGGTGGAAGACTTGGCATCACTAGTTTATCTGAACGAAGCCAGTGTGCTACACACACTGCGGCAAAGATTTGGTGGAAACTTGCTTCACACATTTGCAGGACCAGCCATGGTTATCATGAATCCTATGAGTTCTCCTTCCATATATTCTGAGAAGGTATGATGGCATATTACATTATTCAGTGATAAAATATATATATATATATATATATATATATATATATATATATATATATATATATATATATATATATATATATATATATATTTGTGTGTATATATATATATATATATGTGTGTATATGTTGTAGAGATTCCACTCGCTCAGGAGCCACGGGAGTCAATCATGAGGCACGTTCCTTTCAAAGTTCATAGGGTTTATTGCTCCCTAACCCATAAACCAGCACATAACACAAGGAAATAGCCTTTAGCTCAGGCAAAAGCAAGTATAAGTGTCCATTGTTTCAGGCTCAGTCCTCTGGAGCCTCAGCAAACACAGGAGGCTTATCCCTCCTCGCATACAGCCAATGTACACAGGCCTCACTGGGTCAGCAGCCTCAGCACGTGGTCTTCAGGAAGGTAGCACACCTTCCTCCACCTGGGCCTGCCGGGACCTTCCACATGGCCCAATCAGATCCATGCGCTCTCTCATGTGGCCAGACCTCAGGTACCTTATATGGTCCATAACCACACCCACAGTTGATCACATGGCTATGACCTCACTAAAGGTCCTATTACACACATCCACACACAGGCTTCCCTGACACATTGTAACAGAAACGTCAGCAGTACCTCTGCTGATCAATACTCGAGCCTGCATCTCAAGGCCATCTACCTTGAGACACATAATGGTCATTTAGGACCCTGCTCCTGTTACCACACTGGATGTGCATGTACACCCATCCTGGGGCACCCACACAGCGCCCTCTAGCGGACATAGTGGTCACTACACCACAATGTTTATATTATAATTTTTTACCATCTTTAGGTCTTTTGCTAATGTTTTATTAACAAGCCAGTAGTGGCATGTTGTATATTGGTGTGTCTGTATCAGACTGTCCCTTAGTTGTAGATTATATGATGTATGGCCATATGATTACTTTAATTACTGCAACCGGTGTGATGGAAGATCTCCATCTAGTGGAACAGTTAGAAAATGCAGCCATTAGTAATAAGAAAAGCAGAAAATCGGCTTGTAACATAGTAACATAGTTATTAAGGTTGAAGGGAGACTTTGAGTCCATCTAGTTCAACCCATATCCTATCCTAACTTGCCCTAACATGTTGATCCAGAGGAAGGCAAAAAAACCCCATGTGGCAACAGTAAGCTTCACATTGGGGAAAAAAATTCCTTCCCGACTCCACATACGGCAATCAGACTAGCTCCCTGGATCAACGCAATATTAAGGAAACTAGTGTATATACCCTCTAATATTATACTTTTCAAGAAAGGCATCCAGTCCCTTCTTAAATTTTTGTAGTGAATCACTCATTACAACATCATATGGCAGAGAGTTCCATAGTCTCACTGCTCTTACAGTAAAGAATCCGCATCTGTGAGTATGCTTAAACCTTCTTACCTCCAGACGAAGAGGATGCCCCCTTGTCCCCGTCACAGGTCTAAGAGTAAAAAGATCATTAGAAAGGTCTTTGTATTGTCCCCACATATATTTATACATTGTAATAAGATCACCCCTAAGCCTTCGATTCTCCAAACTAAATAACCCCAAGTGTAATAACCTGTCTTGGTATTGCAGACCCCCTAGTTCCCTAATAACCTTGGTCGCTCTTCTCTGCACCCGCTCCAGTTCAGCTATGTCTTTCTTATACACCGGAGACCAGAACTGTACACAGTATTCTAAGTGTGGTCGCACTAGTGACTTATATAGAGGTAAAATTATGTTCTCCTCATGAGCATCTATGCCTCTTTTAATGCATCCCATTATTTTATTTGCCTTTGCAGCAGCTACTTGACTCTGGCCACTAAATGTGAGTTTGTCGTCCACCCATACACCCAGGTCTTTTTCAGTGACTGTTTTGCCCAGTGTTTTACAATTAAGCACATAATTATACAACTTGTTCGTTCTACCCAAGTGCATGACCTTACATTTATCCCCATTAAAGCTCATTTGCCATTTATCAGCCCAAGCTTCTAGTTTACATAAATCCTCCTGTAATATAAAATTGTCCTCCTCTGTATTAATTACCCTGCAGAGTTTAGTGTCATCTGCAAATATTGAAATTCTACTCTCTATGCCCCCTACAAGGTCATTAATAAATGTTAAAAAGAAGCGGGCCCAAAACTGACCCCTGTGGTACCCCACTTCTAACCGTGACCCAGTCCGAGTGTGCTCCATTAATAACCACCCTTTGTTTCCTATCCCTGAGCCAGCTCTTAACCCACCTACACATATTTTCCCCTATCCCCATTGTTCTCATTTTATGTATCAACCTTTTGTGTGGCACCGTATCAAAAGCTTTTGAAAAGTCCATGTACACCACATCCACTGCATTCCCTTGGTCCAGTCCGGAACTTACCTCTTCATAAAAGCTTATCAGATTAGTCTGACAGGAACGGTCTCTTGTAAACCCATGTTGATATTGGGTCATAAGGTTATTCTTCTCCAGATACTCCAGTATAGTATCTCTTAGAAAACCCTCCAGGATTTTACCCACAGTTGAGGTTAAACTTACTGGCCTATAATTTCCAAGTTCAGTTTTTGTCCCCTTTTTGAATATTGGCACCACATTTGCTATACGCCAGTCCTGTGGTACAGACCCTGTTATTATGGAATCTTTAAAGATTAAAAATAATGGTCTATCTATGACTGTGCTTAATTCCTGCAGTACTCGTGGGTGTATCCCATCCGGGCCCGGGGATTTGTCAATTTTAGTGATTTGTAGATGCCGCCGTACTTCCTGCTGGGTTAAGCAGGTGACATTTAATGGAGAATTTTTATCCCTGATCATGTTATCTGTCATGGGATTTTCTTGTGTAAATACTGTTGAAAAAAAGTCATTTAGCATATTGGCTTTTTCCTCATCCTCATCCACCATTTCACCCAGACTATTTTTAAGGGGACCAACACTATCATTTTTTAGTTTCTTACTATTTATGTAGTTAAAGAATATTTTGGGATTATTTTTACTTTCTCTAGCAATGAGTCTCTCTGTCTCAATCTTTGCTGTCTTGATTTGCTTTTTACAGAATTTATTTAATCTTCTGTATTTATTTAATGCCTCATCACTACCTACTTGCTTTAATTCTCTAAATGCTTTATTTTTATCTCTTATTGTGCCCCTTACAGCTCTATTTAGCCATAGTGGTTTCCTCCTATTTCTCGCATGTTTATTCCCATACGGTATATATTGTGCACAGGTCCTATTCAGGATGCTAATAAACGTCTCCCATTTTCTTTGTGTATTTTTATGTCTCAGGATATCGTCCCAGTTAATTACACCAAGATCATCTCTCATCCGTTGGAAATTTGCCTTCCTGAAGTTTAGTGTCCTTGTAACCCCTCTACTACACATCTTATTAAAGGATACATGAAAACTTATTAATTTGTGATCACTATTACCCAAGTGACCCTCAACCCTTACATTTGATATGCGGTCTGGCCTGTTGGTTAATATTAGGTCTAGCAGTGCCCCCCCTCTTGTTGGGTCCTGAACCAGTTGTGAAAGGTAATTGTCTCTCATCGTTGTCAGAAACCTATTACCTTTGCTGGAACTGCAGGTTTCGGTTCCCCAATGTATTTCAGGGTAGTTGAAGTCCCCCATAATAATGACTTCTCCTTGAGTCGCTGCTTCATCTATTTGCTTTATGAGGATATTCTCTGTAGCTTCCATTATTTTTTGGAGATTTATAACAAACCCCTATCAGTAATTTATTATTTTTCCCCCCTCCCCTTATCTCTACCCACAGGGACTCTACATTTTCATTAGATTCATATATATTATCACGAAGGATGGGTTTTAAGGATGATTTTACATATAAACACACGCCTCCCCCTCGCTTATTTGTACGGTCATTTCTGAACAGACTATAGTCCTGTAAATTAACAGCCCAGTCATGGCTCTCATCCAGCCATGTCTCAGATATCCCCACCATGTCATAATTATGTTCCAACAACATTAACTCCAGTTCCTCCATTTTGTTGGCGAGACTTCTGGCATTAGTATACATGCACTTTATGTATCTCTCTGTACCTCTATTCTTTCTTAAATTATTAACTGTTCTAACCCCACCCCCCATGCCACCCCCAATGTCATTATTTGTGCCCAGGTCTCTATCTGCACTGTCTTCCCCTCCTATAAAAGGAATACCCTCCCCCCCGTCCCTAGTTTAAACACTCCTCCAACCTTCTAGCCATTTTCTCCCCCAGCACAGCTGCACCCTCCCCATTGAGGTGCAGCCCGTCCCTAGCGTAGAACCTGTAGCCAACTGAGAAGTCGGCCCAGTTCTGCAGGATTCATTATAATGGGATCTTATGTTTTTTATTTTATTTTTTCTCCTTCGCCTCATTGGGGGACACAGATACTGTGGGTGTATGCTTCTGCCGCTAGGAGGCTGACACTAAGTGAAAAAGAGAGGTTAGCTCCTCCTCCGTCGTATACACCCTCGCCCCTATTGCGGGCGGAACTCAGTTTTTTGCTTAGTGTCCATGGAGGCACACATGTCTGGTTTTGCTCCAGACTTTTTGTTTTTTTCCATGAAGATGAGACCGGGGCGACAGACCCTATTTGAAAGGGTCCGATCTCCCCAAACCATCATCGGGTGAGCACGTGTTGAGTATCGTCTCCGCGTATCCTCTCCCGCACCGTGGGACATATCTGGGCCGTTTTCCCCAGACCTTTTTTTTTTTTTTTTTTTAAATTTTATTTTTACCGTCTATGAAGATGAGACAGGGGCAACGGATCCTATTGAAAGGGTCCGATTTCCCCAAACCATCAACGGATGGCCACGTGCGAGTGTGCCTTCACGTATCCTCTCCCGCGACGTGGGACACAATGCCGGACTTAGCCCTGACCACCCCTAGGTATTGAAACCATGGGCTGTACAGAGGCACAAGACTAGTCTGTGCGGCCCCCACTGCTCCACCAATGCTTAGACTGTGGTGCTGCAAGGCGACGGGCGGTCCCTCTCCTCACCCCCTGAAGTGGTTAGATGGAGCTAGGGTGCCTGCACCGTCGTATTTTGTAAAGGCCCCCTCAAATACCTGAGCTGGGAAGCTGAAGAGGATCGTCAGTGAGGAGAGTGCCTGGGAGGGCTCCTGCGGCGAAGATCCGGAGCCCTTAGCTGTCAGATGCCAATGGCCATGTCTGGCTGAGCGTGGCTGCAGAGCGGTGCGGAGAAGTCCGCGCCAGTAAGTAGCGTCATTTTTTGTGGCTCCGTGGAGTTCACGCCCCCCCGTCCCCCCCGACGTCGCGGGCAGGGGATAAATTGAGGCCGAAGCTAGGCCACGACCGGAAGTACCGCCCCTGGACTGGTACATATGTTGGCGGTCCGCCCCACAGCTGGTGGCGCGCGATTTTTTTGTGCGGAGGCGTCCAGGAACGGTGGGGGGGTCACAGGACTGGGGTAAGTGCTGCCCGGGAGACAGAGGGAAAGCGAGGCGCTACCTCCTTCCCCCCAACCCCAGCAGCGGACAGATACAGCCTGTCCGAAGATGCAGCATGCATCTCTGGTCGGGCTGCATGTCCGCGGGCGCAGAGCAAGCGATTATGCAAAGCCTGCGACTCCAAACGCGCCCGGAACCCGACGACTAACAGAACCTCAGTGTCCGTCCTCCCCGGCGACCGCGACCAATGTGCCAAGCCCCCCAGAGTGGGCCCTATCACTGTCACAGCTCATGCAATTGAGTCCCTTCAGGCCCCAGATAGGGGCAGGGACAGTGGCTCGCCGGCCTTAGAGGGAACCTCCACCTCACAAGAGCCTTTCGCCTGCAGTGGCCGCTGTCACTCCAGGCAGACCCGAAGGAAACGAATCCACGCGGTGTCGTCCAGACCATCCGGTGCCTTGGCATCCGTAAGTTCTGCTTCTCGCTCCCCGTCACCAGTGGTTGATCGCGAGCAGACCTCAGAATTCGACTCAGTCGAGCCCCTTGACCTGGATACTCCAGTGTCACGTGAAACAGTGGACAGCTTCAAAAAAGCCGTCAATCAGACCTTGGGGAGTGAGGATGATCCCGCAGCGGCTACGGGGCATAAGGCGGCGTTTAAGCGAGTGAAGCGGACGCACATAATTTTTTTTTTTTTTTCCTCTCACCCTGAGTTTGAGAACATAGTGCAGCAACACAGGGAACGACCAGACAGGCGTTCTTGGGTCAAAAGGCACTCGAAGCAAGGTATCCATTTTCTCCGGACCTCCGTAAAAAATGGACGGAATCTCCGACGGTGGATCCACCGGTGTCGCGCCTAGCCGCTATAACCCTGTTATCCGGGCCTAGCGTTTCCTCTATTAAGGATCCCACGGATCGCCTCATAGAGAGCTTAGTGTGCTCTGTATATGAGGCGTCAGGATCAGTGCTCTCTCCCTCGTTCGCAGCAACTGGGGTAGCCAAGGCCTTGATCTCACAGTCAGAATCATTAAACAGGGTCGCGCAGGAGCAAGAGCTACCTGCAGAAAGATCGGAAATCGCGAGTCAGATCGCGATGGCCGGAGATTATGTAGTCAAGGCGTCTTTGGATATGGCCAATTGCTTGGCACTTGCTGCCGCTAACGAAATTGCTATCAGAAGAGCTCTATTGTTAAGGACATGGCATGGCCATGGAATCTTGAAGTTTTGATAAACTTATCTCCGATTCCACAGGAGGAAAGAGCGGTTTTCTCCCTCAACAAAAGGTCAAACCGCCTTTTTACCCTTCGCCACGACAGCACCCACTGGAGGTATCGGATCCGCCCCACTTGGAACAGGAAACCCTACAGGAAGATAAAAAGGGGCGGTCCGCCTTTCCTCCTCAGTTTTGGTTTCTTGTTCCCAGAGAACCTCAGGATTGATCCTTCAGGAAGACATACCTGGGCCATATGCACGCCGCCTGCGCGGTGTCCATGAGAACGGCAGGGGCTGCGGTCTGGAAGCGGCGTCGGGGGAGACTCCGTTAGACTGCTCCCCCCTCATCTGATGGCTAGAGGTGATGACCGGGTCCGGGAATGGCCGCCCGTTCTCACCTAGGGGCGCGCCAGGTGGCACCAAGCACGCAGGAGCCACCACTGCGGGTAAGTGCGCCAGTGGCGCGAAGAAGAGAAGGGAAAAAAAAAAAAAAAAAAAAAGGATCTATTTAAACAAGCACCGCAGCTTAGCGGCAGGAAGCCATGTCATCCCCAGCGGAAGTACACGCTCCAGCAGGCGACTCTGCGGGGGGCAGCTCCTCCAGGGACCGCGCCACCAGGACAGACACCGCCCACAGGAGCGAGGCGGGAGAGTCAAGACCTAGGACAGGATCTCAGCCATCTGATCCGGTAATAAAAAGCTTCACTGGGTGAGTGTGCAATATATATACTTTGCCTATTAAGCTGACCTCTCCCCCCCCCCCCCCCCCCCCTCCTTTCGCCATGTCTCCCCTCTTCCAGGCGAAGAAAAAAGAGAAATCCAAACATAAAGAATGCGCTTTATGCGCTGAGCCTCTCCCTGACTCCTACCCCAAAAAGCTCTGTAAGCAATGCACCATAGAGACTAGACAAGGGTCGGCAGTGTCTTCAAAGGACATTCGGGCCATAATTAGGGAGGAAATACAGGCTATCACCCGTGCCAGTACTCCCTCAGGGACTAGGAGCAAAAAACAGGTGACACTCCGAGTCAGAGGAAGAACAGGGGATAATCTCTGATTCTTCACTCGCATCATCGTCATCATCATCATCAGACATTGAGGGACGATCTTGTTTTCCCCTGGATAGTGAGGATAACCTAGTCAAATCCGTGCGGAACACTATGGGGTGTGAGGAGACAAGGGGCGCCCAAACCGCACAAGAAATAATGTTTGCGGGGTTGGCGGAAAAGAAAAGAGCGTTTCCAGTAATACCGGCAGTTAAGGCCCTAATAAAGAGAGAGTGGGAAAAACACGATCAAAGAAGTTTTCTCCCATCGGCCTCAAAGAGAAAGTATCCATTTAGCGATGACGAGCTATTAAAATGGATCAAAGTTCCAAAGGTTGATGCCGTTGTAGCCTCTACCTCGAAGCAGTCTACTATTCCAGAAGAGGTTGCAGGCTTATTGGCAGACCCGCTAGACCGTAAAGCGGAGTCATCATTAAAAAGGTCTTGGGAGTCCACCACAGGCATTTTTAAGCCAGCAGTAGTCAGCACATGCACCGCCAGGTCTATGCTCATGTGGTTGGACCAATTGGATCAACAAATCGAGCAGAAGGTGTCTAGGGAAAAACTATGGGCCGCTATTCCATTAATTAGAGGGGCGGCAGCCTTCATGGCCGATGCATCAGCAGACACTCTGCGGCTGGCAGCGACATCAGCTGGTCTTGTAAACAACGCCAGGCGGGCACTATGGATGAAGAGCTGGAAGGGGGACGCGCAGTGAAAATCTAAGATTTGCGCAACCCCGTCCGAGGGTGAGTTTCTCTTTGGGAAAGCCCTAGATGACATACTTGCCAAAGCGAAAGAAAGGAAGAAGGCCTTCCCTGATTCTTCTATCCCTTTCTACAGGAGAACCTTTAAAAGGCGACCGTTTGGAAGGAGACAAGTGGATAGATCAAATATATGGCCCACAAAGGAAGAAAAGCAATAAGGTAGCATGTTTAGAGGTTCAACATTCAGAAAGGAAAATAAATACAAAAAAATCAGTCCTCCCAGTAGGGGGTAGAGTAAAATTTTTTTCTTCAAAATGGGAACAAATAACTTCGAGTCCATGGATCCTAAGTTTAATTAAAGACGGAATGAAAATAGAATTCCTTCAAATCCCTTATGATTTCTTTATCATAACCCACCTTAACTCAATAGTACAACAAAAGGCCCTCAAGTAGAAATTCAGAGCCTACTATCCAAGGGGGTTTTAGCAGAAGTCCCAGAGGGACAAGAGGGTAGAGGGTTCTGCTCTCCTTTATTTTTAATTTCCAAACCAGATGATACGTTTAGGACAATTATAAATTTGAGGAAGCTTAATACGTTTATAAAAAATTATAAGTTTAAGATGGAATCAATCAGATCCACCATAAAACTTCTCTTTCCAAACTGTGTAATGGCGGGGATTGACTTGAAGGATGCTTACTATCATCTTCCTATTCATGATAGATACCAAAGGTACCTAAGGGTCGCGGTGGTATTCGAAGTCAAGATCCGTCATTTTCAGTATACGGCTATGCCTTTCGGCCTCTCTACGGCGCCAAGAATCTTCACCAAAGTGATGGCAGAGGTGATGACCTATCTTCGTCAGAAAGACACTCTAATCGTGCATTATCTGGATGACTTCTTAATTATCGGGAACTCGGTAACCCAGTGTACCAGACGTGTGGCTGACGCGGTCTCATCTTTGCAGGATCTAGGCTGGATCATCAACTTCCAGAAGTCCTGACTCGTTCCGCATTCCCTTCAGATGTTCTTAGGGTTCCAGTTAGACTTCACAACCCAGAGATGTCTACTCCCTCAGGTAAAAATTACACTCACAAAAGAGAAGGTGGAGGCAGCCATAAGTAGACCACGTATGTCTGAGAGGGGCAATGTCGCTATTGGGGTCACTCATTTCCTGTGCCCCGGCAGTCCGGTGAGCCCATGATCACGTCTGCACACCGCAGCATCAGATCCTCCAAGAGGACAGGTGACATAGTGGTCACCTCGAGAGCAAGATAACCTTGTCACAGGAGGTCTTGGCTTCTCTAGAATGGTGGCTAGATGATAACCATCTGTCCACTGGAGTCCCATGGGTCATAGTACCATCTTGTACCCTAACCACCGATGCTAGCCCCCACGGCTGGGGAGCCCATATGGGCAATAGCTTTTGTCAAGGATGGTGGATTGGAGATGAACTAGGCTAGTCGTCTAATCTAAAAGAACTGACGGCGGTATATTATGCTCTACACCATTTTCTTCCACAGCTCCAACGGAGGCATGTCAGGATCTTCTCGGACAACACCACTACAGTGGCTTTCATGAAGACAGGGAGGTACTCGATCAGAGACTCTGATGTCTTTTGCGGCAAGTATCTTAAACTTATCCAAAAGTTATTTGTTGTCCCTCTCGGCCCTCCATATCATGGAGAGAGAACAACCAGAAGGCAGACTTCTTAAGCCGACACACACGTCAGCAAGGGGAGTGGTGCCTCAATCGCCGAATCTTCAAGGACATAGTAGCTCTATGGGGGCAACCTCAGGTGGACCTCTTTGCCACGAAAAAGAACAGACAAATAAAAGCGTTTGCTTCCCTGTCCCCGTCAGATCATCCAGACATACTGGACACCCTCCAGGCCTCATGGAAGTTCAACCTGGCATATGCCTTCCCTCCGATAATTCTCCTACCACAGATCATTCGGACGATCAGAGAGGACAAGGCGAGAGTAATTTTGATAGCACCATTCTGGCCCAAGAGACCGTGCTTCTCATGGCTACGAATTATGTCGGTGACAGATCCTTGGGTCCTCCCTTCGATTCCCAACCTACTCTCCCAAAGCCCTTTTTTCCACCCCCAAGTGGACAGCTTACACTTGACTGCGTGGAATTTGAAAGGCAACTACTAAGATCGAGGGGGTTTTCTGAAACACTAATTGCTACGCTCCTACAGAGCAGGAAGCAGTCCATTACCCAAATTTATACAAGGATATGGAAAAAATTCCTGCAGTTTCATACAGAGCCTCATACCACAGAAGTTCCGATAGTTCCTATCTTGGAATTTTTACAGAAAGGGAAGGACTTGGGCCTGGCAGTAAACACGCTGAAAGTCCAAGTGTCCGCATTAGGCGCACTGTACGGCCATAATATAGCAGGGAATAAGTGGATATCACGATTCATTACAGCTTGCGAATGGATAACTCTGGTTCACATACCTGCAATCCCGGCATGGGACTTAAATCTGGTCTTAGACGCTCTTATGGAAGAACCCTTCGAGCCGATAGACACGATATCCCTGAAAGGCTTGCCACTCAAAACGGCCCTCTTAGTGGCACTAACATCGCCTAGGAGAGGTGAGTGATATCCAACCCTATCCATAGACCCACCCTTTTTTTCAGATATCCCAGGATAAGTTAATATTAAAACCAGACCCCTCATACCTGCCTAAGGTATCAACAAGGTTCCATAGATCTCAAGAGATACTTCTCCCGAACTTCTTTGGAGACCCCTCCACTCCGGAGGAGCAGAAATTCCACACCTTGGACGTTAGAAGAACTGTCCTAAAATATATTGAGAGGTCCACGAGCTGGAGGCAGTGTAGGGCTCTGTTCATATCTTTTCAGGGCTGTAAAAAGGGTACGGAGTCACGAAGAGCACCATTTCCCGATGGATCAGGGATGCCATTCGCTTAGCCTACTCCGCGAAAAATGAAGAGCCTCTGGAGAACATCAGAGCACATTCCACCAGAGCAGTGGCAACCTCCTGGGCCGAGAGGGGAGACATTCCAATTGAAGCCATATGTAAGGCAGCAATTTGGTCAACCCCTTCTACCTTCTATAATCACTATAGACTTGACCTTTCATCAACTTCTGACGTAAGCTTTGGCAGGACTGTCCTTGGCACGGTGGTCCCACCCAGGTGATGGTCTCTGGAATCTCTCCAGTGGGTGCTGTCGTGGCGAAGGGTAAAAAGCCGGATTACTTACCGGTAATGCTCTTTTAATGAGTCCACGACAGCACCCGCTCACTTCCCTCGCTGCTAAGATATCAATAATAAAGTGTATCTGCTAAGGATGAATAAGTAAAATTTAGAAAAGCAAAGACTGCCTAACCTTTGGCGGTCCTCCTGGTACTCTGAAACACAAAACTGAGGAGGAAAGGCGGACTGCCCCTTTTTATCTTCCTGTGGGGTTTCCTGTTCCAAGTGGGGCGGATCCGATACCTCCAGTGGGTGCTGTCGTGGACTCATTGAAAGAGCATTACCGGTAAGTAATTTGGCTTTTCGCCACCCTTTTTAGGCTCGTTTTTCAGCCTTTCACAACCCTGGGTGGACCACAGCGGCCAATTCTGCCGCTTCAGGCCAGCCCAACCAAGATAGGGGCGGCAGGTCTCAAAAGAACCAACCCATTGGGGAGAATGCGAACTCAACAGCCAGATCGAGGGGATCCAGATCTCAAAGATCATCAGCCAAATGACTCAAGGCGCTTGCCAGACGACACCAGCAAGGTGGGCGGCCGGCTATTCTGGTTTCGCCGCGTCTGGTTCAGTGTCGTGCACGAAGCATGGTTAAGGAGTTGGTGGCCTCAGGTTACAAAAGAGAATTTGTCAGATATCCTCCAAGACAACTTTTTCTTTACCGGCTTCCCAGGGTGGATACCCAGGCAAGGGATCTATTGGGAGCCATTAAATCGCTCCAGTACAACGGAGTCATTGTTCCAGTGCCAGGGGTTCCATTCCAACCTTTTTGCGGTTCCCAAAAAGGACGGGTCTGTCAGGCCTGTTTTTGGACCTGAAGCTTCTGAACAAATTCATCAGGATCAGAAATTTCCGGATGGAGTCTCTCCGTTCAGTCACATCGGCCATGAGATATTCAGGATGCATATCTGCATATTCCCATTTTTCCTCCTCATCAGAGGTTTCTATGCTTCGCCATCAGCGATCAACATTTTCAGTTCGTAGCGCTACCCTTCGGGCTAGCCACGGCTCCCAGAGTGTTCACAAAGGTTATGGCAGTTGTCATGGCCAAACTGCATTCTCGAGGCATAGTCGTCTTGCCTTATCTGGACAACCTCTTGGTCAAAGGCCCGGCAATACGGGCATGCGAGAAAAAAGTCAACATCATGCTAGATTCTCTTGCTCGCTTAGGATGGTTGGTCAATGCAAAGAAGTCATCCCTTGTGCCAGCTCAGAGGATCTCCTTCCTAGGAATGATCTTCGACACTTGCCGAGGGTTGGTAATCCTCCCTCAGGAAAAGGCGCTAGCTCTTCGGCAGGGAGTCCCGACACTTCGCCAACCAGTCCCCCATACCATTCGATCCGAGATGAGGATTCTAGGGAAAATGGTGGCAGCAATGGAAGCGATACATGTCGCCCAGTTCCACCTTCGCCCTCTTGTCAGCCGGGGACAAGAATCCTTTCACGCTCGAGCGGCAGTGCCGACTGCCCTCTCAGGTCATACAGTAGCTCGGACGGTGGATAACCAGTTCCTCTCTGGCACAGGGGAAACCTTTCCCCCCAGATCATTGGATGGTAATGACAACCGACGCCAGTCTCCTCAGTGGGGGAGCGGTGTCTCACCACCACACAACCCAGGAACGGGGGTCGCCACAGGAGGCACGCCTCCCGATCAACTTATTGGAGATACGAGCAATTCGGCTGGCTCGGCAGAAGTTTCATCACTTTCTAGCAGGCCGCCCCGTCCGGATTCAATCGGACAACGCCATTGCAGTGGCTTACATGAATCATCAAGGGGGCACCCGCAGCAGAGCAACCATGCGCGAGGTGGGGCACGTTCTTCAGTGGGCCGAAGCAAACCACTCGGTGATTTTGGCTGTCCACATCCCAGGGCGTGGAAAATTTGGCCGGCGGACTTTCTCAGCCGGCAGGGTCTTGTGTCCGGAGAGTGGTCTCTACATCCTGAAGTCTTTCAGCAGATTTGTCAACTGTGGGGAGCTCCGGATGTGGACCTGATGGCGTCCAGAGTGAATTCCAAGGTGCCCACATATGTCGCTCAGGCCAGGGACCCGCAGACATTCCCGGTGGATGCGTTGGTTCTGCCATGGAACCAGTTCGCCTCCCATATCTATTTCCCCCACTTCCACTACTTCCGAGATGCATCAAAAGGTTCAAGACGGAAGGGGTGCCGGCGATTCTGCTGGCCCCAGACTGGATGCAGATCTAATGCAGCTGCTCGCCAACGTTCCTTGGCGCCTGCCAGAGCGCCCAGATCTACTGTCTCAAGGGCCGATTTGCCACCCGAACTCAGGGACCCGGTGTTTGACGGCATGGCCGTTGAATCTTGGATTCTAACCCAGGCAGGGTTCGGGAGCGAGATGGTCGCTACAATGATTAGCTCCCGGAAGCCAGCTTCAGCACGAATTTACCACCACACCTGGAAGGTGTTCTTTGCTTGGTGTCGAGGCCGCGGTGTTTCTCCGCTGAGATTCTCTATCCCCAACATGGCTTTTCTTCAGTCGGGCTTAGAGAGAGCCCGGATAGCTCAGTCGGTAGAGCATTAGACTCGGGCTTTGCCCCTTGTTCCCTCAGGAGACAAATATCGGCCTTATCCGTCCTGTTCCAGCGCAGAATTGCTACCAATTTGCAGGTGAAGACTTTTCATTCAGGGAGTCTCCCACTTGGTACCTCCCTATAAGGCGCCTATGGATGCCTGGGACCTTAACATGGTCATAAGTGTTCTGCAGAAAGCTCCATTGGAACCGCTTCAGGATATCTTTGAGGTACTTTTTCCTGGAAAGTGGTGTCCCTAGTGGCCATCACTTCCATCAGGCGAGCTGCAGAGCTGGCGGCCCTATCCTGCCGAGCTCCGTCCTTTCCATAGGGATAAGGTGGTCCTCAGACCAGCCCCTCCTTTTCTGCCGAAAATCGTGTCCTCTTTTCACATTAATGAAGATGTTGTTTTGCATTAATTTTGTCCAGCACTGGTGCACCGTGTGGAAAAGGCTCTTCACACGTTAAACCTGGTAAGAGCCCTCCGGAGGTACGTGTCGCGGACGGCACTTTTTCGTCAGACGGACACGCTGTTCGTGCTCCCCGAAGGGCGCAGGAAAGAACTCGTTGCCTCAAAATCGACCATAGCCAGATGGATTCGTTTGACTATTCAGGAGTCCTACTGCATTAGAGGCACGCCGATTTCAGCAGGGATCAGAGCGTACTCTACTCCGGCAGTGGGCGCTTCTTGGGCGCTTCGTCATCGGGCTTCGGCAGAGCAGGTTTGCAAAGCAGCAACCTGGTCCAGCCTGCACACATTTGCCAGACATTATAATAGTCATAATCAGGCCTCGGCGGATGCGAGCTTGGGTAGAAGGATTCCCCAAGCAGCGGTGGCGCACCTTTAAACAAGAGGTGCATGTAGCTTGGATCGGTGAGTCAATCTCCCACCCAGGGACTGCTTTAGGATGTCCCACAGTATCTGTGTCCCCCAATGAGGTGAAGGAGAAACATGGATTTTTGTGATAAACTCACCGTAAAATCCTTTTCTCCGAGACGCTCATTGGGGGACACAGTACCCATCCTATTAGCCAGTTGGCTCTGTTTGTTTAATTAATATGCATTTATTTATGTGATATAAGCGTGGTTCTTTTCTGAACATGTTGTACCTGTATTAAGGCTTATTTTGTTGTCCTCCTACTGCTTTTGCACCAAACTGAGTTCCGCCTGCAATAGGGGCGAGGGTGTATACGACGGAGGAGGAGCTAACCTCTCTCTTTCACTTAGTGTCAGCCCCCTAGCAGCAGAAGCATACACCCACAGTATCTGTGTCCCCCAATGAGTGTCTCGGAGAAAAGGATTTTACGGTGAGTTTATCACAAAAATCCATGTTTTTTTTTTTTTTTTTTTTTTAAAGCAAGCATCAGTGTACTTATTGAATAGTGATGCAATAATAATTATTAAGTAATTGAAGAATGCAATTGACTGTGAGTGATTTTAGTACATTGGACATCATGCCATAAAACTCTGGGGCATAATTGTTTTCCCCCCCACTAAATGCATCAGAATCATATGTCACCATGTGCCTGTGCTAAATACTGTGTTGCCATTTGGTTGTGATATATTACAGCATGCATTTGATTTTTATTAGGAATTTACACACTTTTGCTTGAATGTAACATTTTAGGTTATCATTCACTTAATTATTTGGTTATTGAAGGTGATGTCTGATTGACAGAATAGTAAAAGGTCACAGCCAGAGAACTTCTCTCTAACGGAACCTTGCAGCATGACCAGGGTTATTTGCCAAGCCAGATACTCTTTACAGACTGTTTGCCCCTCATCAATGTTGAATCGGACATGTTGAAAGGCTTCTTAAAGTGTCAGATGTTGACTAATAGGGTAACAGCCTCTTCTGGGTAGTACATGATTAATAGCGAAATTGCCAAATTGTCTTCCATGGAGCATGGCCTGTAAGACTCCAGACTTGCCTCTTCTTCTCACACATTGCTGCAAATGGGGTCGTCACACTCAGCCAGCCAGATTCTTCTCTGTACTGATGAGAGGCAAAAACCCCGAAACAGACTATAGATAAGTTTCTGGCTTGACGTTTATCCTTGATCATGTTTCTAGGCTTGTTTCTGGACATTGATTTATAGGGTTGTCACCTCTCCTAGGTGGCACTCATGTGCATGCATGGTAGCCAAAACTTTTGTCCATGCCCTTATCCCATGCTCATAGATTTGCACAGCACCTGCCGTTAGTTGTAAATGACCGCCAATCAGCAACTTATTTGCTAATCGGCATTGGTTTAATAGTCTGTTTGCACAGGCAGACTACACTTCAGACGCACACTGAACAATATGTAGTAGATCATTCTGTGCGCACGGGTTGCCGTTGTTCTCGACAGTACAGGACGATGCTCTGCTGAAAACCATGATCTTTTGTGCAGAAGATCATTTCACCTGACAAACGTGTTTTGGGTGATTGTCAGCCTGTTTACACTGTAAGATATTCGTGAACAAGCCTCCCTAGGGGCGCTCCATCTTTTTCCTTTTTAATATCCCATCTACAAAGGCAGACTGCACTTGAAATGGCACATTGAATGATCTGTAATAGATCTTTATGTGAATGGGCTGCCATTGTTTTCGGCAGCACAGGACAATGCGCTGCAGAGAACCATGATCTTTTGTGCAGCCCAGAAGATCATTTCACCCGACGAGCAAAAGTTAATGCTCCTTCATCGAATGATCGACTGCCTGCTTATACTGCAAGATTATCACGGACAAGTCCTGGGAGCATTTCATCACAATAATCTTGTAGTGTAAAAGGATTTTTTTTTTTTTTTTGTCAAATTTTTGTTTTTGACACATTTAGATGATCAGCTGACTGAGAACATATTTAGGACTTGTTTTTCATGAAGTTGTTGTTTTATTAACAATGTTGCAAGGTGATCCGTACAAGAGATTGAGTATTAACAGCAAACGTCACAAAATGGCTTCCTACGCTAACATCACAAAAAATGGCTTCCTACTCTATTGGTAGAGCCCCCTTAGGAAAGTTATAGCATACAGATGTAAGATTAAACTGACTAAGTTTGGGAAATGGCTGCCATCCCCCTATTTAGGTAATTATAAAAAGCAAAGTAACCCGTTCAGCCATTTTTTTCTTTTCTCTATACTTTATTCTGCGCAGCAACCTTTATTAGAGTGACTATTCTTAAGGTACTCATTCCAAAACTATCTCCCCAGCAGGATGGTGACTGCCGCCTCGAGAGAACGGACATTTTGTACACTTGATGATGGGTATATCTGAAGCCGCATCTGTTGTCATTTCCATTTGCTCTTTATGAAATCCAGTAGTAGGCCTCAGGGGATGCCATTTTCCTCTTAAATTACTCTTCCTTTCCAGCAGCAGAGACCCCTCATTTTTGAGCACAGAGACATCAATCTCCACAGTCTTCATTACAAATTTGCTCTGAAGTGAGATACACGGGGGCAGGACGGGTCATTCAATTCCCGTCACTTCTTTCCCCTTTTTTCCCTGTTAAGTGTGTTCACGGTTTCCATAGTAACAGCGATTTCCCCGAGCTGTTCAATGCAGGTACATTCACTCCTAATGATGGCCGCAGTCCCCTGATAAAGCGATCCCTTATCTTCTGCCACTTCTGTCATTTATGAAATCCATTTGTATAAACTAAAAGCTTTCTGTAGGGAGACGGTCGTCACACACTACGGGGACACATCTAACCACACATTTGTCGCCAGCGTCTTATCTGCGTATATGGCGCTGGTTTTATCGGACATGTGCCATTTTCACAATTTGGGTGAAAATGACACAAGCTCTATAAATTATCCCGTAGTTCTGAAAAAAAAAATGTACGGTAATTGAAAATTGTACATTTTAATAAATTGTAGAAATGCTTCTATTTGCATCGTAAGACCGTAATAAGGCGCATCGGATTATATGGCGCACGACGAACCTTCCATTATCAATACCGTACTTAAAAGGGTATTCCCAAATCCAACAACCTATCCCAGTATGTAGTAGGTGCAATAATGGTATTAGCAACTACCTTAAATTAGAAATGTAGTATAGTTCTTCTGATTCGCTACGTTTCTTTTCCCATGTGCAGCTATTGCAAGACCTTGGATATCCACGGTTACGACCACTAACAATTAGCTGTCACTACATGAGTGATCGATACCATGGATAACTAAGCTACTGCAGTGTCCTGCACGTATGAAAAGAAACCTAGCAAGTCAGAAGAACTATACTATATTTCTAATTGGGGGGATTTGTTATTATCATTATTATACCTACTATATATTAGGATAGGATCTTGGAGATGGGAATACCCCATTAACACAAACAAAAATACAAAATAAAAACATCGATACGGACTTAGCCCACCTAGGACACATTTTGTTTCAGCATTTTTACTTTTTCTCCCCCTTGTTCAAAGAGCCATAACTTTTTTTTTTTTTTTTTTTAAATTTCTCTGTCGAAATAGCTTGTATTTTTTTTTTTACATATAATGTGCTGAAATATGGGCCAAAAAACTACATAAGGAGCGAACGATATTTTTATGGTAGTATGTTCAGTTCCTTACATAAAGTTTGAATGATTTTATACATTAATCAGACTTTTTCAGATATAAAAATACAAAAGGTATAAAAATATATATATATTCATCTTTGCAGGGGTGAAAGGTGGGCACTTTTAGGCTGCATCTTTTTTTTTTTTTGAGGGGATGGGGACATTTCTTTTTTTTTTTTTTGGAAGTTATATTATTGTAAAGGGTTTTTTAAAAGGGTTGAGAAGAAAAAAAAAAAAAATTTTCTCAGAAAAACGTTGTGTGGGTAATAACCTTGGTATATGTGCACATAACATCTTAAAGACTCCGACAAACCAGCTATTTTTTTCCAAGGTGCAGTCTCTTCCTGAGAAAACCCGCAGTCTTTTCCTGAAGCAGCCTCACTAGTGCATTTGCTGTTTCTATAGTGGTTTTGCCATTTTTGGGACTTTTTCCCCCCTATAATTTAAACCATTCAGTGGCATGTAAAAGTTTGGGCACCCCTGGTCAAAATTACTGTTATTGTGAACAGTTAAGCAAGTGGAAGATGAAATGATCTCTAAAAGGCTTAAAGGTAAAGATGACACATTTCCTTTTGTATTTTAGGTAAACAAAAATATATATTTTCATATTTTACATTTTAAAAATTCCCAAAAGGAAAATGGACCAATGCAAAAGGTTGGGCACACGTGGAGATTTGTGTGCTCAGATGACTTTGACCTATTAGAGTTATGGCTTGTTCATGATCATCGTTAGCAAAGACAAGGTGATGCAAATTTCCCAGCTTTATAAAAACCCAGCCTCTTTTTCAACCATGTGCCAATAAACAGTGGCCATGGTTTTTTCTAAGCAGCTGCCTAGTTCTCTGAAAATAAAAATGGTGGAGGCCCACAAAGCAGGAGAAGGCTATAAGAAGACAGCAAAGCTTTTTCAAGTTGACCTTTCCTGAGTTTGAAATGTAATTAAGAAATGACAGTAACCAGCAACAGTGGAGATCAAAATAAGGTCTGGAAGACCAAGCAAAATTTGAATGAAAGCTGCGTGTGGGATTGCTAGAGTTAAATAAGAACCCCCACTTGACGGCAAAAGACCTTCAGAAAGATTTAGCAGACTCCGGAGTTGTGGTATATTGTTCATCAGAAGAAAACCTTTCTTGCATTCTCACCATAAAATTCAGCATCAGAAATATGCAAAAGAACATCTAAATAAACCTGATGCATTTTGGCAACAAGTACTGTGGACTAATGATGTTACAATAGAACTCTTTGGCCACAACGATGAAAGTTATGTGTGGAGAAAAAAGGGCATAAAATTTCAAGAAAAGAACATCTCATTAACCATGGGGTGGATCAATCATGCTTTGGGGTTGTGTTGCAGCCAATGGCACGGAGAACATTTCGCGGGTATAGGGAAAATAGATTCAATGAAATTTGAACAAATTCTTGATGCAAATATAACACACCAGCTGTAAAAAAGTTGAAGTTGAAAAGAAGATGGCTTCTACAAGTGGACAATGATCCTAAACACACGTGAAGATCCACACTAGACCTCAAAAGGTGCAAGCTGAAAGTTTTACAATGACCCTCCCAGTCCCCTGATCTGAAGATCATTGAAAATCTGTGGCTAGACCTCAAAAGAGCAGTGCATGCAGGACGACCCGGGAATCTCACAGAAGTGGAAGGATTTTTCAAGGAAGAATGGATGAAAATCCCTCAAACAACAATTGTAAGACTCTTGGCTGGCTACAAAATGCATTTACAAGCTGTCATACTTTTAAAAGGGGGTGCTACTAGGTACTAATCCATTTTTTTTTTTCCTTGCTTAGCATGGTTTGGGAGACCCCACCCCTCTCTTGTGTGACGTGCACATAAGAGCTGTCTCAGACCACAAGCCCATACTAGGGAGCGGCCTGTCTGAATCCTGTTCATATCAGACACTGTTCACATGTTCAGGTTTTTAGTACATTAGATAGGGACTGCTTCGATAGGGGTTACCTTGACGTGGTGGAGCAGCTTGGTGTACATTTTTTTGCGCAAAGAAACGTATCGACTAAATACCCTGTATTTGTTATCCAGCACTTGCTGATTACTGCCATTTTTTATTGCAGAGTATTTTTGCAAATCTGTCATTCTGTGTTTTCTTGTTGTATCTTAGTACCAACCATGCAGGGTGCCCAAACTTCTGCATTAGCCCATCTTTCTTACATATAATGTGTGTGTTTTTGGCCTAAAATTCAAAGGAAATGTGTCATCTTTATCTTTAGTCCTTTTAGAGATTTTCATCTTCAACTTGCTTAACTGTTCACAATAACAATAGTTTTGACCAGGTGTGCCCAAACTTTTATATTTCACTGTAACTATTGAGCAGGAGCCATGTGAAGAATGATCATGTTACTTCTTTTTAACCGTTTTGTGATTTCTGCACTCCGATACGATTAAAAGAAATACTGATTTGTTTTGTGGCACTTTTTCAGCCAGATTCCCATCTTCATGAATGGTTATTGTTAGTGCTTGTAAACACAAACCTTTTTTGTAGTTTACGGCTTCTTAAAATTTTCAGCCATTCTCGAAATATTCTGTAGCGCCATAGCGTGCAAACATGAAATTTGAATTGCTTTACTGCACGAGAAAATATGAAAAATTGAGAATGCTTGGCGCTTAAATTGTTTAAATCATGTGTACCCGGCAGCCACGATGAGGCGATTCTTGTTGCTGGGAACCTACCTAATGTGAATCCTCTTTTAGACTAAAGTCTTCATTTATATGGGAAGGTAGGATCCTGCTGTAATTAAAAACACCTGAGGCTGAGGGGTGGAGTGCTCAGTCAGAGCCAATGTATACAAATATCAAAAGACTGACTGTCACTTCCAAACAGAAATTAGGTGTGAACAGGTGCTTGCTAAGATTAGCTATCTCCATATATATCCAACAAATAAAGTAGCACTTTGTATTGCTATAGCATGTAAACATGAATTTTGAATTGCATTACTGCACTCAGAAAATATAAAAAAAATTTTGAGTATAGACTTACCGTAATTCCCATTATCAAGTATTCGGGTGACTGCCGGTTACAAATTTTCATTTTACAAACCATTTTGATTTCTCTAAAGTTATTCCTTAGCTGATAATATAATATGGCGACATCGTCTCCAGTCACCACGTAGCGGTGGCTTTTTTTCACGCCATTAACGGTCATGCACATTAAGCTCTAATATCTTGCACAAAATGAATGGGAATGAACCGGGACTGAGGTCTTGACTATGGTGTTGTCTTGTTGCAGGTGATGCACATGTTTAAAGGTTGCCGCAGAGAAGACGCCTCCCCCCATGTATATGGAGTGGCACAATCTGCGTACTGGAATATGCTCATGACTCGGCAGGATCAGTCCATCGTCCTGCTAGGGAACAGCGGTTCTGGCAAAACTACAAGCTGCCAGCATGTTATCCAATACCTGGCTACAGTGTCTGGCAGCACAGGGAAGATTTTTTCAGGTATATCCTTCAGTTTCTTATGTTAAAGAATTGCAATGTATCAAAAAAAAAAAAAAAAAAAAATGGCTGCTATACGGGTGTATTGTATGGTAACCATTTTTGATTTTTTTTTTTGTACAACCATAAGCTTGAATAAGTGAGTCTGACCCGACATACGGAAGAAACAAGTGCGTGCTGAGGTTCTTCACAAGCAGATTCTGCCGGTGGAAAAAAATCGCTGATCTGCACTGCCCCATTGAATAACATGGATCCTAGTGCTGTATGACATGTTCGTTTTTTCACAGATAGCACATAGACAGAAAATACATTAGCTCAATATTAGCCTTGGGGTATGTTCACACAAGAATATTTTCAGTCCATATGTTTTCCATTGTGCACACAGACTGAAAATACATGGAGCAATGTTGGCCTATGTCACACTGGAAGCATGCACTAGTCTGGCCCGATTTATGGAGCAGACAAGCGCATGTACATAGCGGACGGGTGCAGACGCTGCCTGCTATGTGGGTGAGAATTTGGAACTGTGTATGGAGCCAGCACTCATCGGAGCATCAAGATTTCTATGCTAAAGGGGTATTCCCACCTTAGACTGTGGAAAATGTAGTCTGTTAGTCTACAGTTACTTATGGCACTTGCTTCTGTCACAATCCATCCCCGTATGAATCCATTAGTAGGTTTAAGATCATTGTCTCAATTTTTTGTCTCGATTTTTGTAGCTGAAAAATGGCAAGCCGTATACACCATCCTGGAAGCTTTTGGCAATAGTGGCTCAAGTCTGAATGGAAATGCCACACGGTTCTCACAGATCATTTCACTGGACTTCGACCAGGCTGGACAGGTGGCTTCTGCTACTATACAGGTGAGAGAGAGGAGTCTTTAGTATGATCTTCAGTTCACAGGAACCTTTTATATAGAAAATGTGCCTGGACCTGTGTAATAGGCGATTTAACCTTCAGCAAATAACAAACTGGATACAAAGGAGATCGTGTGAAGACTATCTAACTAGAAACGTGGCAATGATCACACCCTTTGTGAGGCACTCTACTCATCTCTAAGCACTAGTGATGAGCTGACGTGCATGAAAAATATGATCGAGTCCCTGCACCTGCATGTCTCATGGTTGTTCGACAGCCACAACACTTGCAAGGCCTGGCTGTTTGTTAGGCAATACCTGCATGTGTTGCGGCTGTCAAACAGCCGTGAGACATGCAGGTTGCAGGTATGGGGACTCGATCATATTTGTCGAGCACGGTTGGATACCACCTTTTGTGAGCACGTTTCTTTTGTGATTGGGTCTCTCTGGGACTTGAACTTGCGTTTCCATGTTCGCAGTTAAGAGCTCTATAGATAGGTGAATTTGGTAAGCTTTCCTGTCCTATAAAAAACACATTAAAAACGCAGCTTCACACCTGCACCAAAAACACATCAAATAAGTGGGAAAAGGCCTAGTTTGATAGTAATAGCTGCAGAAAACAAAAAAACCCCCAGTATTTATGCTACATGTGAACACAGCCTTACAGACACAAAAAAGCCAGATGTCGTAGAGTGAAACTACAAAAGGATGAGAAAGCTCTGGCTGCAACAACTGTGAATGAGTGAACAAAAAATAAATCGTCAGGTCCCAACTAGAGATAAGGAGTAACAGCCAGCCCTGGCTAATCAAATCCGCACTGGGGATACTGGATGGTAAGAGATTTGCGGGTCTCCCGTCCAGTCAACAGTTGAATCGATCCGTTTATCTCTACAGTAGACAGTCCCAGATTTGGGTCTAGATCCTGCAGTCTCGGGCGTCTGCTGAATGTCCCTCACTGCCACTGCCCCTCTGACATCTCCTCCTGCCGAGGGAGAAAGAAATTGTAAATGGGCGTGGCTTGGGGTGTGGCCAAATTTTGACCCTCCGCGCACAGCGTGCCACATACCTTGTCCCACTTTCTGTTCTTAAAAAGTGGTGGCTGCATGTAGCTCTATGTGGAGTCCAGCCTCCTATTTGGACAAGGTACATTTTAAACACAAAAAACTAACACTTGTGTGATCATTTTTTTGTCATGTTTATTGCGATGCTTATGGCCAACCACAATGGTATTTTTTTTTTTGTTTTTGTTGTTTTTTACCTGTGTTTTTAATAATCATGCAGCTTGTTTCCCTTTACACTGCATGGAGGTTTGGACACTATAAGGGTACGCCCCCGCACCTTTTACATGGATTTTTCAGGCTGTAATTGGTGCACATTTTTGTCTATAGGTTTTTTTTTTTTTATTTCAGGAAATGTGAAGCCTTTTGACAAACACGCAGAATAATTCCACCTTATGCAAATGAATGCAAAGCTTATTGAAAACAGATTTTAAAAAAATTTCACTGATGCCAAATTCCTTGTAAAAAAAAACAAAAAACTGTATGAATGTGGGCAAAATTATTATTTTTTTTTTCCCGTAATTAAAAAAATCAAACCTGAAATTGGCCAAACCCTTCTCACTTCATGGCGGTCTTGCCTCGCTGCTCCTGCTTACACGTATTAAAGCAACACTGTTATTTTTGTATATTTCAGACTATGCTTTTGGAGAAACTCAGAGTGGCAAGACGTCCGGAAAATGAAGCAACATTCAATGCCTTCTACTACCTCCTGGCTGGGGCGGACACCACGCTTCGGTAAGTCCAACAAGCTGAATTTTGCTCTTGAGCTTTGCACATTATCTCCATCATTCTGGAACAGAAGAGATACAACTCTTGCATTTTTAACGACTGTGATGGTCCCCCAAGAATTCTAAGCTTCAATGGAAATGGGGTATTTTATAATCCGCACAGTTCATCCTACTTAACTAAGCGCTGTTGTATCTCATACAGGCAGGATCCTTTGAGTTGATCACTTAGTTTTCTGTGCAGGGCATATGCTAAAAATTTGTTTTAGACTTTTTTTTTAATCGTGTAATTTATATTCAATTTGCAAATTGTCTACATTTTTTCTTTTGGGAATTTTTTTTTACATATCAATGGCTTCTCAGAAGTCTACTGTATATTATTTCTACACTGAGCCCCATAGCACAGCATGTGGCAAGCTCTTTCTTTTGGCTAGTATACTTTTAGGTGGTCTGCATGTTACCTAAATCCATTGGGGGTATTTATGAAGACATATTTCATAAACCAGTCTGAAGTTCATCAGCTGCGCCAAATTTAGTAAGAGCTGCCATAGATTTTCACAATTATCTATGTCAGTTTCTGTCGTAAGGGATTGTAAATTTGTCAGGTTATAGTTGCCAATGTTCCCTTCCCTTCAAAATTGCAAAAAGTAGCAAATCATCCAAAACTAAAGTGTACCAGGTTTTACACCAGAAAAGTTGAGTTGAGGCCTTATTAAATTCCCTCCCAAGTCTGTGAAGTGGATTTGGAGCTCTGGATCAGAAATCAAAGATATGGCTGCTATCAAGTTATCGTATATTAAACGGAACCTGATAGCTCATACATATTGTCCGATCCACAGGTAGCATATATCAGGTACTGACTGTGTAAATTTGTTTTTAACTAAAATGCTGCAAAATTTCAGAGGAAAACATACTTTCTCTTTCGTCTCATTGGGGGACACAGGAACCATGGGTGTGTGCTGCTGTCACTACGATGTTGACACTATGCATAAAAAAAATGTAAACTCCGCCTCCGCAGTATACACCCCTCCGACCGGCTGTAGGACAATCCGTTTTGCTTAGTGTCAGCAGGAGGTGGACAGAGGTCTCTCGCAGACTTATGCCTACCTCAATGTGCGTCGTTCCTTTTCAGGTAACCATGGAGGGATACAGAGTAGATATGCTACATCTGTATTCCCACACCGGGATTATGAGTACGGCGTGTACTGCCACCCCGTATCCTCATGAATCCCGCGGGCAGGACCCTATCCCCCAACACAGGACTCGTGTTCAGGTGGCAGCTCCTGGTCGTGACCTTCGTCTCTCATCAATCGCCCACCAGACCCTGATGATCGAGATAGACGCCCAGCAGAAAAGGTTTGGGACAGCAGTCTTTTCATGCAGGTAAACCGACCCCTGTTACGGGGTGAACTGGAGGTAAGAGGCTGCAGCGTTGTATGATCTGCTCACCAGCCGCCCTTGCTGAATGTGACCGCTGTAATCAGCACTCGCGCTTGCAGCCTATGGCTCTATACTTAGTTTAAGAGCCAACACTTACTTTCAAGCACGCGGTGCAGCACGGTTCCAGCCTCATCCCCTGGCAGCGTTATGGCCCTGGGCTCCGGTAGGAGCCCAGCATGGCCGACTCCAGATTCCGGCTCCGGGCATGCTCCGCCCCTGGCTTCCTCTTCCTGTACCATCGCCATCTTGGTGCTCCTGGAGGCCAGAGCGGGGCCCCGCCCACCACTTCCGGGTGGGGATTTCATAAGGCTTCTAGGCAGCGACAGGGCTGTTCACCTCGCTCTCTCTCTCATCAGCCTTCAGGCGGCAGCTGCGGTGGGGACACAGGTCGTGGGTATGTGAGTACTGCACTACAGGTTTCTCCCTCACTCCGCTCTCTACCCCGACGGTCGACACCAGGTAAAACCTGTCAGTATGCCCAAGAGAGAGCAGTCCCGCTCCTCCTCCTCATCTGCTTCTGTGACCTTGGTCAAATATTTTGTATGTACCAAATGCAATGTCAGGCTTCCTTCAGGTCATTCCTCGCCACTCTGCTCAGATTGCAGCAGATCTTCGGTGACGGTCGACACCAGGTAAAACCTGTCAGTATGCCCAAGGGAGAGCAGTCCCTCTCATCCTCCTCATCTGCTTCTGTGACCTTGGTCAAATATTTTGTATGTACCAAATGCAATGTCAGGCTTCCTTCAGGTCATTCCTCGCCACTCTGCTCAGATTGCAGCAGATCTTCGGTGTCACCTACGCTAGAGAGCAGGTGCAGCCCCCCCGCTTTGCCTGTCAGAGCTCCCACATTACCCCTGGAGCAGGAGGAAGCCACCTTGCCTGCCGCCCAGGGGCCATCCATCGCCACGGGAGACAGCGAGTGTCCAGAATGGGCCTCTTCCTTATCTAAGTCCGTGGCCGACCTTACCAAGGTATCACAGACCTTGGTAAAGGTGCTTAACAGATTGCCACTTCAGACTCCAGTGGACACAGGAGCACCAAAGGATCCTCCTTTTGGGCCTTCTAGAGGCTGTAAAAGGATTAGGCTGGACCACCAACCCAGGTCCCCTTCTCACTCCATCTCACCGCCAGAATTCCTCTGGCCGTCTGCCTCCTTCCGGTCCTCATCCCCGGAATCAGGCGAGGCATTATCAGAGACACACTCAGAGGAGGGTTCTGAGTACGGACCAGAACAGTCCCAGGTCAAGGATATGATTCAGGGCCTCATTGCCGCAGTCAATGAGACTTTTAACATTGGGGACACCACATCAAAACCTAATGATCAGGTTTTTTCATTTAAGCGTCATAAGTCCCCCTCTAGGGTCTTCGCCTCCCACAAGGATTTTGAGGAAGTGTTGGCTAGGGAAAGGGAAAACCCAACCAGGCAGTTTCAGAGAGGCAATCGTTTTGGGATTCTATATCCCTTCCCTCCAGATCTCACTGCCAACTGGACCGCCTCCCCTTCAGTGGACCCACCAATGTCCAGACTCGCTACCAATACAGTCCTCTCACTCGCCAGTGGGGCAGCCCTAAAAGATCCCAATGATGGGAGGATAGAATCCCTGGCAAAATCCGCCTTTGAGGCAGCAGCTGCTACATTGTGTCCAGCCTTCGCCTCAGCCTGGGTAGCTAAGTCTGTTACAGAATGGGCCAAACGGCTTAGACAGGGCATATTGGCCGGGGCACCACCAGCGGAACTGACAGAGTTCGCAGATCAAATCTCTCATTCCTGGAGGTATATGGTACCAGCAGCCCTGGATGCTGCGTCTTGCGCAGCTCAAGCAGCCAGTAACTTGGTAGCCGTCTGGCTAAAGGCTTGGCAGGCTGATTTGTCCTCAAAGAAATCACTGACCAATCTGCCGTTTCAGGGCACTCGGCTCTTTGGGTCAGTGTTAGATCAAATCATTAAGGATGCAACGGGGGGTACAAGCTCCCTTCTCCCTCAGGCCAAACCTTGTCGATATGTTTTTTCAAACGTAGGGCTCAGCCCTTTTGACGTACCCCAGCGACAGGCACTTATACTCAGGGCCCGCAGAGGTCGCAAGCACCGAGAGATAGGAGGAAGGTATCCTTTCGGGCCACCCACTCATGGCAATCCCGCAGTTCCAACAGCAGAGCTACCAGGTCAGGGCCGGGCAGAGCCACTTCAGCCTGACGCCAGCAGGGAGTCCAACCCCCTTCCCAGTACCTCTCCCAGACTAGGAGGCCGCCTTCTCCTCTTCAGAGATGTCTGGCAGAATTCAATAGAGGATATCTGGGTGAAGGAGGCAGGATAGACTTAAACACGCTTCCGCGAGATCGCTTCTTTCTATCGCAGCCACCAAAAGACGCAGCTATGGCTATAGGTTTTTTTGTGGTAATGGACTATCTCCTCAACGCAGGAGTAATCGTCCCCGTTCCCGAGCAGGTACGTTTTACCGGCTTTTACTCAAACCTGTTTGTGATACCAAAAAAGGATGGCTCATTTCGTCCCATATTAGACCTCAAAAGGCTAAACAGATGGGTCCGCTTACGCCATTTCAGGATGGAATTGATTCGGTCAGTAATTGCATCTATGGAGGATCAGGAATTCCTATGTTCCATAGATATCCGTGATGCCTACATACACGTCCCCATTTTTCAGGGACATCAGAGGTTTCTGCATTTTGCTGTCCAAAAGCAGCATTTCCAGTGTGTGGCCCTGCCATTTCGGCTGGAAACAGCCCCCAGAATTTTTACAAAGATTATGGCAGCGATGGCCGCTATATTAAGGGTCAGAGGCATAGTACTGGTACCATATCTCAACGATATTCTCGTCAAGGTGCCCTCCTTCGCTCAGGCCCAGGAAAATCTAGCAGTAGTTTTAAACACGCTCTCCCGGTTTGGTTGGATCATAAACGGGGAGAAATCCCACCTAACGCCAACACAACGCCTAGAATTCTTAGGAATGGTAATCGACAACCGCCGATCAAGGGTCTTTCTCCCAGAAAGAAAGTGGATTACCCTCCAACAGGGAATTCGCTCTCTGTTGAAATTCCGGCTTCTATCCTTTCGCGCTGCCTTGAGAGTCCTGAGAAGAATGGTGGCAGCTTCAGAGGCAATACCCTTTGCCCTGTTCCATTCCAGGATACTGCAGAGGAACATCCTCTTTAAGTGGGACAGGTCCATCTCTTCGCTGGATCGCCCCTTCCTCCCTTACATTCAGACCAGGGAGTCCCTCAAGTGGTGGCTGACCTCCCCCCTTGTTCATCTGGGACGGCCTTTTCCCCCTGTCTACTGGCAGGTAGTAACTACAGATGCCAGTCTCCTGGGCAGGGGTGCGGTATTCCGCCACCTGACTGTCCATGGACGATGGTCGAGGCAAGAATCCTCACTATCTATCAACATTCTAGAACTGAGGGTGGTCTTTCTAGCACTTCTACATTGGGAAAGATATCTCCGCAACCAGCCAGTCCGGATTCAAACGGAAAACGCCACGGCGGTGGCATAAATCAATCACCAAGGGGGAACCAGAAGTCCCCGGGCACTGGCCGAGGTATCCAGAATCTTCAACTGGGCAGAAACCGCAATCCCGGCAATTTCGGCAGTTTACATTCCCGGCACAGACAACACGGCCGCTGACTTCCTCAGTCGGGAGGGGCTCGCGGCAGGGGAATGGTCTTTACACCAGGAAGTGTTCCGTCAGATATGCCAGCTATGGGGGACTCCAGATGTGGACCTCCTGGCATCGCGACAGAACAGAAGGGTCAAAGATGGTTTGTCTCAAGATACCGCGATCCTCTAGCAATAGGGATCGACGCACTGGTCATTCCCTGGACACAGTTCAGACTCCCTTACCTCTTCCCTCCCCTTCCTCTCCTGTCCAGGCTGCTAAAGAAGATCAAGGCGGAAGGAGTGCCAGTCATATTGATTGCTCCGTACTGGCCCAGGAGGGCCTGGTTTGCAGAAACGATCAATTTTCTCACAGGCACCCCCTGGAGACTCCCTGACAGACCAGATCTCCTGGCTCAGGGGCCGTTTTACCACCCGAATTCTCGGTTGCTCAATTTGATGGCATGGCCGTTGAAACCACAATACTGAGAGCAGCGGGTTTCTCGGACCGAGTCATTAATGCAATGATCCAGGCTAGGAAGCCTTCCTCTTCCAGGGTCTATTATCGAGCCTGGAAGGCCTATTTTGGCTGGTGTGAGTCTAATCACGTCACACCTATGCCCTGTTCCCTGCCATCTGTCCTAGCTTTTCTCCAGGCAGGGTTAGATGACGGTCTGGCCCAAAGTTCCTCAAAAGGCCAGGTATCTGCTCTCTCTATTCTTTTTCAAAAGAATTTGGCCTCCCGCTTACAGGTTAAGGCCTTTCTGTAAGGAGTGGCACATGCATCCCTTCCTTACAGATCCCCGGTGGCTCCATGGGATCTTAACTTGGTCTTGTAAGCCTTGACAGGTTCACCCTTTGAACCCCTACAGGAAGCTCCCATGTCGTTGTTGTCCTGGAAGGTGGTATTTCTCGTAGCCATCACCTCTATTAGGTGGGTTTCAGAATTAGCGGCATTGTCCTGTCGTCCTCCATTCCTAATTATGCACCAGGACAAGGTTGTTTTGCGGCCTCCTCCTAACTTTCTTCCCAAGGTGGTATCGGCCTCCCAAGGTGGTATCGGCCTTCCACCTGAACGAGGATATAATCCTTCTGTCATTTTGTCCCGCTCCAACTCATCCTCTGGAGCGTTCTTTGAATAAGCTAGATCTGGTCAGGGCGATAAGGATCTATCTGGCCAGGACCGCTCCTTTCAGGAAGGCGGGCTCGCTCTTTGTTATCCCCAATGGGGTGAGAAGAGGCCTGCCGTCCTCTAAGGCAACAATTGCCCACTGGATCAGAATGGCAATTCTGGAAGCCTACCGGGTAAAGGACAGGGTGTCCCCTGCTGGGGTTAAGGCCCATTCAACCCAGGTGGTGGGTGCCTCCTGGGCGGTATACAACAGGGCAGCAGCCATGCAGTTGTGCAAGGCTGCCACATGGTCGTCCGTGCATACCTTTTCAAGGTTCTATAAGGTCCGTACCTGTGCTTCAGTGGGCGCCAGCCTAGGCAGAAGAATCTTGCGGGTGGCAGTGGTGAGTTCTCCGACCTGAAAGAAGTTTGTCTTTTCCCACCCCAGGGACTGCTTTTGGACGTCCCACGGTTCCTGTGTCCCCCAATGAGACGAAACAGAAAACAGGATTTTGGTTGCTTACCGTAAAATCTGTTTCTCAGAGTCTTCATTGGGGACACAGCGCCCTCCCATGATTTTATTACGTGTAATGAATATATGATTACTTACATGTTCATGTCTCCTCCTACTGCTTTATCACTAACTGATTGTCCTACAGCCGGTCGGAGGGGTGTATACTGTGGAGGCGGAGTTTACATTTTTTTTCATGCATAGTGTCAACCTCCTAGTGACAGCAGCACACACCTACGGTTCCTGTGTCTCCCAATGAAGACTCTGAGAAACAGATTTTACGGTAAGCAACCAAAATCCTGTTTTTAAAGGCCAAGCGGCTTCTCTCTGCCTTCTGCCCTGGAGTGGCTGGTATATACATGGGACCCATCTGTCGGACTAGTCGCCTGTGTAGCTTGTTGTACGGCGGCTTTTAAAGTATGTTTTTCTCTGAAATGCCGCTGCATTTCGGTGTCAAACATTCTTGGCTGATATAATGCTGTCAATTACTGATAAATGCTGCATGATCCATATGCAGCATGTATCAGCTGTGAGGTTCCCTTTTAAAGGGAATCTGTCACCAGGATTTTGCTATGTTATCCAAGAGCAGCATGATGTAGGGGATGAGATACTGATTTAATCAATTTGTCTCTTATTAGGGTGTGTGCTGCTGTTCCAGTACAATGAGCGTTTTATCAGCATGAGATTATCACTACAGGACAAGCTCCCGCCTGCATCATGGTCAAGCCACTCCCCCAACACTGATTAGCAGCTCACTGTCAATATACAATGTACATAGAGAGCTGTGGCGTGGGAGGGAGTACTTTTCTGAACTCTTCTACATCTAAAAACTCTGATTTTATCACAACCTCTGCCCCTAGTAAACAAAGTGATACATCGCTGGAATCAGGGTCTCTTTCTCTGTTATGCTTTCAGATGAGGTAACAAAAACCTGGTGACTGATTCCCTTTAAGAAAAGAATCGGTTGAAACCTAATTAAAGAGAATTCTCACCAGGACAGATTTTTTTTTCTTTAATAAGGGATTGTACTGCATTTAGAACTCATCACCTATCCATACCGCCTATGCTACGCATTGTCCGCCACATAGTGCATAACAAAGCTGTTATTGCACATATGTGACAGAACTCCTGTTCTCATGATTGGTGGGTCCCCAGAAATCACTTATTGCCTCTTCTGATGATATGTGACAAGTTGTGATTGTGGGACAACCCCGTAAACTTTGTTTTAGTTCCTTCAATAAGTATTGTTGGGTAACAGATTCCGGTCCTCACTTTGGGATGGGTGAGATTTGACTTGTTTATTGTGCTGCTGTATGAGTTATCTACATTTTCTCCTTCATTTAGACCGTCGGTGTTATTTGCCATTGGCGGTTATACATTTATGAAGGGTCCTCCAGCTGGCATTTTATTAGTCTTATTGTAACATCATTTATAACTCTCTTTTAATGCTTGTTCCATTGTGTGTCTGAGATTTTAAGGTTTTTCTTCTTCAAATATCTTTCTGAAATGAAATTCTTTATTGCTGAAAGTCTTCCTGTTGCTTCTAATGATAGTTTGTTTTATTAGAGCCGAGCTGTAAATTTCCTGGTCTTTATATAGTCTCGCTGTTTGACCCTGAATAACTAGGACTTTAAACATGTTCACAAAACCCTTTAGTGATTCTGTTGGAAATTCTCAGGCTTTCTTTTATCCTTACCAAAAAGATTAGTGCTGTTCTGCAGATCAGAAATCGAAGATCCCCGGTAGACACCATTAATGTCAATAGGATCTGTCTGCGTCCTTTTAGTTAGTCAGTGGATCAGATACAGTGGACATGGCTCCAATATAATAAGCGGAGCCTCACACAGCAAAACCAGTCCTCCTGCTTTGCGCTGATGAGCGGCACAGACCCTCTGTACGTTGAGTTTCTAGATTGGCTTCTTGTGCAAAGTCATGTGACAATGCCTTTTAAAGGGTCAATAATGACTTTTAGGATTGCTACATCCAATGGATTCAACTAGAGTTCCTTTCCTGTAACTCTCTGTAAAGACTCTCTGCATATTTAAATTCTCAGAGGAACATTGCCTGGCCTATAAGTCTCCTTACGCTGACTTGGCGCTCTCCAAGGAAAAACTTTGTCCCTTAAACAGAATCCATGACACTAGTGTGAAAACAGTCTTAAAGGGCTATTTGTGTCAAGTATAGTGTGGCAATACCACAAGGTGCACAAGTAGGTTACCCAGACCCAAGTGAATAATAATAAAGTAACTTGGCACTCAACTGAATTGGCCTTTTTAAGTGAACTTTTTATTTATGTGCAGTCCTACAAAAAGACGTTTCGGTCTACACTTGGCCTTCGTCAGTCTGGTAATTCAATTAGATGCAATATATTCCATAAGGAAATGAGGAGAGGTTCCCGCTGGATTGCTGAAGCAATTTGCCTGTGGAAGATGTCTGTACTGAGACCGGTGTAAAAATATACCTATAGAAAATGTCTGTACTGAGACTGGTAGCAAAAGGCCCGTATGGGGCATATAATAGTAGCTTGCAGGTGAGACCGGCAGCCTAAGGCTAATATGGGGCTTATAGAAGTAGGCTGCAAGTGTGCAGGGCTGAACGCGGTGTCCACCGCAGAGAGGAAACCTTTTGCAAAGAGTTGCTTTGTAGATATTGGCTTGTCGGGGTATTACACCGCTGCCCACTGTGGGTGCTGGGTGTACCCAGTTGATCTCTGCAGTGATGTTTCTAGAGTTCTGATTAATAAGCAGATTGTTTGGTGACAACAGCTGGTTATTATGGTCTTGAGAGGTGGGATCCCATGCAATCAGCTCTTTGTAATGGTAAATCTCAAGACAGTACACATTGGACGTCCATATTCCTAATAAGGCCTCTTTCACACATCCGTCTGTCACCATCAGTCAAAATCCGCCGTTTTGCTAAAAAAACGGATCCGCCATTTTTCTTGGCGGATCCGTTTTTTTCCCCATTGAGTTGCATTACCGGTGGATCTTGACGGATGGTCATCCGTTGGATCCGTTTTTATACGAATCCTCCAAAAAAAATCTCTCTCCCCTCTCTTTTTCCAGGCACGGTTTCCTTTAAATTTCTGCCTTATCCGGATCCGTCAAAATAACGGTCCGGTGACACTCGTTTGTTTCAATCAGCCAACGGATCCGTTTTCCGCGATTTTGACGGATTTCAACTGAGCTAAAAAACGGATGTGTGAAACAGGCCTTAGCTACTTCTATTGCGATTATACTCAACACTTTCCTTTATCTCTGCAGGACAGAGCTTCATCTCAACCACTTGGCAGACAACAATGTGTTTGGCATTACATCCAAGGTAAGCAGTGGGGGTAAGGGCTCGTTTAGATATAAGGTTTCATTTTTTGTGTGCTGTGGACCAAAGAACGACAGCACGTGGATCAATCCTAGCCATGGTTCCAGAGAAGGCAGCGGCTGCACCCCTCCGCGATACAGACGTGCACGTGGGGCTGCACTTGGGGTCAGTCATGTCCAGTTTCAAACATGAACGGCCCTTTTTTTCATATGGCCGCCTGAACGCAGCCTAACAATGAGACGTGTGCGAATATTTCCATCTGGGACAAAGGTTGAAGCCGGCGTTGTGACAGTCCCCTTTGTTGTAACCTGTCGCAGCTGAGCAGACTCCGCATATGGGGCATTGCAGGCGTAATTGGCTGTTGATGTAAGTATCCAGCGTGATGACGTGGTGCATACGATAACCTTGTATCTGATAATCTATCAATACTCGTAGTCTGGTCCTCGCCTTATTCAGTGTCATTGTTCAGGGCTGATTCAGCTGCTTATTTCCAAAATGAAACCGACTGCACGCAGAAGGTGACATTATCTAACATTGCTATTCTAATGTATGGACGGATGTACGTTACGCGACATGGGACAGTGTAAGGCTAAATAAGTGATGCCGACAAATTGGTTCAAACAATGCAGATACAGGGATAGAGATGCTAAGACCATAACCAGTGATGCACCATTATACAGGAGATATAGCTATTGCCCAAAGCATCCTGTATATTGGGATCCATTGGATTGCATTGTGGCGTCCACTGCTTTGAAGGGCAGAATAGCGCTGGATACAAGGCCGTGCTTCTGAGGAAAATAGGATTGGAATTTGGGATACAAATTTTCTAATGTATGTGTGATCTGAACCTTCTCTGTCTGAATCCCTCAAAAACAGGATTCAGACAGACTTTCCAATGAAGACACAGGATTTTATTCTTCGTTTGCAGGTTTCCCTTACTTTTTTGTCTTCTGGGACTAGTTACTGTTTTTTTGCGCCATACTTCTAAAAAATGGCACATATGATTCAGGACTTTAGCAAGTCAAAAATTGGCTTTCTTACTGTCTTGAACTGTTTTTGCCACTTTTGACGCCAAAAGTTGCAAAAAAAAAAAAAAAAAAAAGCGCCCCAAAATTCTGGTATACTGGAGGACTGGACTGGAGTTGCAACAAATTTTGCAACTTTTGAAAAGTCAGTTGATGAATTGGGTGAAAACATCTGGAGTTGCTAGATACTGCCTACAAAGCGGGGAAAAAAAAAAACAGGCAACCACATATAAAATAGACTTAAAAAAAAGGTGCAAATAGAATAATGAATTGGGTGCAAAGAATTAAAAAAAAAACGCAAAAAAGAGAGGCCAAAACTGGGCGCAAAGGCAATGGGGAATCGAGGCCACTGACTACAATGATACAATTGAAGTTCACATGGACTTGGTATGGGCCCTTTGTTCCCAACAGTGTCTGTCCTTTCTGACATGTATAAGAATGCAGTCTATTATATTTCCGTAGCCGACTGGAAACATGGAGGCCATCGGAAATCAGCACAAACTGAGTCCTTTTGAGCTCACTTTGCCATTGCAGTCTGTGACGTCATTTGTGGTTATGGTTGGTTCTCGGAAAATGAGAACCATAGAGCATACCGTAAATGTGACTGTAAGGATTCATGTTAAAGCTTGGAAATTGGTTATAAAGGCTCGGCCTTTAAAGCTCCTTTTAAAGGAGGTGTTCAGCATTTTTTTTCTGTTTTTTTTTTTTTTTTTTTTTTTTTTTTTTTTTTTACTATTGTCCTAAAAACTAGCAGAGAGGTACGGTAGATGCTAACTAAGAAAACTGCCTGTTCTACTGAGATGCCGACTCAGAGCGGTCACTGACAGCTCCAGCTGCTGCCCATCAGCAGAGCAGCTCTTCTTCTTCCAAGCTTCTGTCTATGGTCCGTGACTGCCGATGCCCTGCTGATTGACAGCCGGCTCCACACAGAACTGAGCGGAAGAGAGTCCGCTGCTCTATCCATGTGACATCAGCGAAGCCGCTAAATTGCCAGCAGGAGCGGCACTGGACAAATCAGGAAGGTAGTTGGCAATTACTTACCTGTTATTTCTTAGGCTCTTAGTAAAAAAAATTAAATAGTCACAGATAACAGATGTATTAGACAAGTGCATAAATGACAGTCCTCTAATAAAATGCTATTGAAAATCACCTGGTCCATCACTGTGGGGTAGAGCGAAAGCACAGGTCAGTCTACATGAAAAAAAGCTTCAGTATGAAAAATTGCAGGAGCCAAAATCGATCCTAAAATCAACTTCTATTAATGGAGGCATTGAATATAATTGCATAAATAGCCCTGTCATTATGGGGTGTCATAACGTATTCTTTACCCAACTTCAGACGTTTCATTAAAAATCCCCGAATCCTAACACGTGTATGACGGGCTGCTGCACATACTGTATACTGAGAGAGAAAATCCCCGCACCTGAATCCAGGATCCACCCTGCCATGCTGGCATTTAATATCTAGTAATAAAAATGTCTGCGCCTTCCTGATGCGAGGACCTGCTGTCCTTTTTCTTCCGAAGCCTCCCTGATCCATATTCAATGTTTTGTACAGGGTGAAGACAAGCAGAAGTCGGCCCAGCTGTTCAGCAAACTGCAGGCAGCTATGAAGATCCTGGGCATCTCCGCCGAGGAGCAAAAGGTCTTTTGGTTAATACTTGCAGCAATTTACCACCTGGGATCAGCCGGAGCCACCAAAGGTATGAATATTTGTCCTAGTCGCACGGCAGAATACGGATACGACATCTGTTCCCATAATGTGACCTCATAAACGCAGCAGATTTGTAAAATGAGCCCAGTGATTGTAGACACACTTGTCTTAGCAGGCAAAATGGAAATATAGCTAATAATATATAACCACACACTGGGCTGAGAAATGATGAGGATCTAGTTATAGCTCTGGGGTGTATTGCTATATACAGGTAACTATAATGAGGGCTGGAGTGAGCCCCCACATTGTCAGGGTGAGCTCTGCTGCTTTACATGCTGAGAACTTTGCTTGAATATAATACAAGCCCGCGGCCTATTATTAAGATGACAATGGAGAGATGAAGACGCCTTAATAACTAGAAGAGACTTTATAATTGGGATTTGAATGAAAGCTGCTAAATTCTGTAATATCAGAAAATGACTGCTTTGTATAGGACAGACAGCAACATGATAATGAATGAAGGGCAGCAATGTGCAGGGGGAAATCACAAGGGAGAACAAATGGATTCGATGAAAGGGGCTGTCCGCTTTATATAAATAATAGGAAACTGCAGTAAAGTGTGATCATAGAATGTTAGTTTTGGAAGGGACCTCAGGGGCCATTGTGTCCAACCCCCTGCACAATGCAGGATTCACTAACCCATCTCAGACAGATGTCTGTCCAGCCTCTGTTTGGTGGTGGTTGGTGATGTCGTGCTAGATAAGGTATAAGCACCCTTCTATCACAGCCCTTTGGTCTTTTCTGTGGTACCATACGGATGCGAAACCTGGACGGTAAAGAAATAAGACAAAGAAGAAGAATCAACGCCTTCAAAATGTGAATCTATAGAAGGATGTTACCAATACCATGGATGGCAACAAGAACCTACAAATCAAGTTTAAACCAAATCAAGCCAGACATGTAACTTGAAGCAGTGATCACCACGCTAATACTTGTCTACTTTGCTCTCTTCGTATTGTGTGTCCAACCAGTGGAGAAGGACATCATGGTTGGAAGAACGGAGGAATAAAGCGAAGAGGAAGACCATCAACAGACCCTAGTGGACCTATCTAGGATCACACAAAATCGATCTTCAGCCCTCAAGTCACTATGGCTCAACATTGTCAAAAAATACATTGATCACACCCCTGTAGTTAATGCAGGTCATCTTTGCTCTGTGTATACAATGGACGCTGTGTTCTTGGTTTGTATACATTGAATGATGGTGACTTGATCATTTACTTGACCGTTTCCTCGCGTGTTCCCACTTCGATGCAAGCTCTAAAACCCCTGTACACAATGGTTCGGCTGCCCAGTTATCTCCTCGGACTCAGCCATACGCGTGGGACGCTTTGTTTGTCAAGCACTCCTGTGTTCTCTGAGAGAGCTCCTGGCATCCCTGCCGTCATCTTATCTCTTCAGCAATAAAAGGACCAGCAGTCCGAAATTGGGCATGCCAGACTCTAATCTCACCAACAGTGGTCTGTCAGGGGGCCACATACACCTTTTGTTGGCTGATCCTGTCGATATTGGCAGATTCAGCCAATGTGGCTCTGTAGTGTATTCCCATCTCCAAGATCCTATCCCAATATGTAGTAGATGTAATAATATTGGCAAATGCCTCCAATTAGAAATGTAGTATATTTTTTCTGATTTGCTATGTCTATGGCCTCATGTGCAGGCACTGCAGGACCTTAGGTATCCATGCATCCGCTGATGAAGTGAGCTAGTTGCTAGTGGTCATATCCATGGATACCTAAGGTCCTGCAGTGCTTGCACATGAGGAAAGCAACATAGGTTATCAGGAGAACTATACTACATTTCTATTTGGAGGAATTTGTTAATATTATTATTACACCTACTACATATTGGGATAGAACCTTGGAGATGGGATTTCCCCTTTAATGTCTCCAGTACTTCTTCCATAGATTCAGGGGTATAAATCAGTAAAACGCTTTCAATATCTGTATAAATTTGGAGATATACAGGGGTATGCTTGGAGCCTGTATGGGGACTGTATTATAGATTGGTGCAATATAGATCCATTCTAGTTCCGCCGATGGCCATTGCTGTTTAACTTGGCAGCCCTGTCATCTAGAGACAGCGTTTCCTATGGTGGAACATTTTTAGGACACATGAGAAGATGCAGGTAGGTGATCAGTGTCTTTTGGTGGCTCCGTCCTCTTGGCACCCTTCATTGGCATTCCCTAATGACAGCGAGGCAGATGGTGTACAGTGACTTGTGTCTGCAGTGAATAACCCATGTATAACCTTCCCTTCCCCCTGCAGTTTCAGATGTAGATGATCTGGGTAACTTGGTTTGATTCTTGCCGAGTTTGTGTCTCGATTTGAGCTCTCTCGTGTGCACTTCTTTCCCATTCTCCATCTGCGGATCACATTCTGCTTTTCTGTATAGCATGGAGCATGACTAATTCCAGCCAGGCACCGAGCCCTGGAAATAAAGTCACGTCCAGCCTCATAAGAATGGCTTGTCACCACCACCACTCCATCACCTCTGCCTAAGCCTTCACGCCACCACAACCGTATTATCTCCTAGGTCTTCACGCACTTCTGAACAGATTTTGTTTTTTTTCCTAAACTAGAAATACAGGAATTTAAATGGTGGCGTGAATGTAATCGCCTTACACAAAGCTCAGTGTGAAAAATATCAGTAATGTCAGACACAATAACAGCTTTTTTTTTTTTTTTTTTTTTAAAAAGGGCTGGATTTTTTTTCTACACCAGCCTCATCAGGTCCAAGAGATCTTTTGAAATGTTCATTTTAAGAGTCCAACTAGATCTGTACTCCAAAAACGGCAATTAAGGTATAGGGCAAGGAAACTTGGGGGGGGAAAAAAAAAAAAAAAGGATTACAGAGCTATTTTGAATTGGACATTCAAAGTAAGGACACCAGTCTCATCAAGTCCAAGAGAGTTTATATTGTAAAATTGGTTAGTAGATACACATTGCATAGAATTGTCAGTTGTAAAAAACCTGCAACATGTACTTGTGTTTTTTATTTTCGACCACTAGAGGGCAGGCTGAACCAAGCTTTGGGTGAGCAGAAGCCGTAGTCTCCTTACTCTGTTGAATCTAGAATGTGGCCATCATGGCAGCTAAAATATATCATTAATCCTAAAAGGGTATCTACTAAAATAAAACAAAAATATGTGTCGAAGTCCGTACACCAGTCCGGTTATTGCCTTTGTAGCAAGTTGATTAAAGCAAAATATCCAGGCAATGTGATTTTATAAAGTCTATTCTATGTCGTGAGTGCGCATTAGTGGGAGAAGCTACCTTTTTTGCCTAATAAGCCATGTTATGCGTAGAAATTTCCATAAAGCTGTTGCTTTTTATTATAGCAGCTTGATGGCACTTTTTTGTTGTGCCCCCCCCCCCCCCCCCCCTGTTTTTGGACTATAGGCTCCATGGTGCCAGGTGGTGCCACTCTTATACTATCTATAGATTATGACACTTCTATTTCGGGATAACTGGTCGGCCATCATCATCTTCTTGACAATATCCACTTAATGTTCTGGAGTGAATAACATGAATGCATGCCTTTCTGCAAGCTATGCACAGCATGATTTAGTATCCGGTCTTGTCCATCTAGTAGTTCTATTAGTGCACTTTTTCTATGACTTGTCACATGTTAACAGCCGGCTCCAGAATATACTTTTCTAAAGTTAGATGAAAATCAGTTGTTTGTCCTTAGGTTTGCTGTCTAGTGCATGCGCCCGTGCCATGTGTTGTGTATATTACAGAACAGCTCCTATCAGATATGACGAACCTTTGGTTCCATTCCTGCCCATATTCTGTTCTTCAAAGGACCAGGAACATCTGGTCTTCCCATTTAGATATAGAGCCTGAAAACCGGACTCATGAGGTCCAGCAGTAATCCTACTCCTCAGCTGCTTAGTTTCAGAGAACTTCTTACACGTCTTGTAGGTTTAGTACTGGTCCACGTTCTTAAACCTTTTATCTGTTGCTAAAAAGAAGGGACAGAACCACTCATCTGAGCTGCTCCTCTTCGGGTGTGTTCTGCTCCGCTGGTCCTTGGGCACATGCACAGCCATGCACATACTACTATACTTACTAAGAGCCCATACACCAGTAACTCTGCCCGTCCAAGGATCAGCCCAGCATAGTAATCACTGCCGAAGGGCCATATCGCTCAGCTGAGTTCTGCTGCCCCTTCCTAGCATCGTTTTAATGTGTGGTCCCCTTTTAGATCTTTGCTGATTAAAACTTATGACATGTCACTATAACTTTTGAAAAGTTTTCTGAAACTGTATGTATGCTTTAAGGGTGTTCTCCTGTCATATGATATTAAAGAAGCTCTCAAATGAAAGTTTTTATCCTGTGAATAGTGATGAGCGAGTATACTCGTTGCTTGGGTGACCTCAGAGGTATTTTGCCGTGCTCGGAGATTTAGTTTTCCTCGTCTCAGCTGCATGATTTGCGACTTGTAGACCGGCTGAATACATGTGGGAATTCCCTAACAAACAGGCATTCCACACATGTATTCAAGCTGTCTACAAGTCGCAAATCATACAGATGAGATGACAAAATCTAAATCTCCGAGCACGCCAAAATACTCGGAGACCACCCGAGCATGCTTGGGAAAACCCGAGCAACGAGTATACTAGCTGCCACTACACATTGAATGTAGCTACATTCATTGTTTCCATCCGGCCACTATCGGAACATATGGCAGCTGATCAGTTGGGTGTCTGAACCCATCAATGTGATATTGATGACCCATCGTGAAGATCAGTCATCAGTATCATAAGACTAGACAATGCCCTAAAGAATTAATTCACAAGTAAATATTAGTCCATCAGGATTTATGACCCATTTGAAACCTGACTTAAGAACGCACAAAACCTCATATGTGGGCCTGCGCTGGTTCTGTAGGATCACCTTCTTTGGTGAGTTCCTGTAAGTGATGACTACAATCCTAATATTCCTATCTGTATTGACTGGAGCTGTTCTAACAATATATATATATATATATATATATATATATATATATATATATATATATATATATATATATATATATAATATATTTCTGATCATAGGTGCTGCTTTGTCAGACAAATAGACAGATATTGATCTAGTAATCCACAAATCATATCATTACTATCCACAATGAAAAGTTGTATGTAATATAACTGTAATCCCCAAAGTTAGAATATGTTCATGTTAAGGGTGGGCGAAGTCTCCTAATCTCAGTGTATGTGGAAATGGAAATTGATGCATTCGTAATCCAGTATGACTGCACTTCTGTCGCTGCAGGAGTGATTAATAGGATTATTTATTAGGGTTTTATTTACAGATCATTAGCGAGAAACGTGAAGATGATGATGGATGACATATCAAGGAGCTAGACCTCTGAACTCTTGTTGAAGGCGCCTTATGCTTTGGTGCGGAGATATTCATTTATGAAAGTTTTTCTGCTTTCTCCACATTTTTTAACATAAACGAAGCATTAACTAAATCTGTCAGCATGAGGACGTCGGAGCCATCTGGATGAAATTGTGTTCTGAGAAGGCTGCATAATTATTTCACCTATAACTCCTCCTGTCGGTGCCGATCTAGCACTTGTCCATCATGCAGCATGGGGGGACGTGAGATGTAATAAATCTGAAGCTAATTACTGGCAGGGGACAAAAAACGATTAGTAACAAAAGTACTTGTAGGTAAGAGAGTCCAGCTGTACACAAGATCTTCTCCTGGTTCTGAGAGGAACTTGTAGGACTTATCTGATACTGTCTGTCATCCTAAATGGACTTTAAGGGCTTGTTCGCTCGTAGCGAATGAATTGTGGATCTTCTGCTGCAGGATGGAAACTTGCGGTGCTTTACGCTAGGAACATGGTCTATTAGATTTTACTAAATACACATACTGCATAAATAATCCATGAGGTGCTAATTCTACATCCGCACCATGTTAATTTATGCCATGGATTTCCCTCAAATCAGCAATAAAATAAACATGCATAGATGTGGGTCCACAGCGCATTAGTTATGTTGGGACATACCATAAGACCTTATGTGCGTAGCCGTATTGTGTCCCCATTTCAGCAAAGGTCTAAGGGGTAATATTTCTCCTTATGGAGCATGATATGCCTAACATGCCAGGGTAAGGAGACTTATAGGCCATGCAAGGCTCCTGTAATATTTCATCAGATGCATGGAGATCTACTCTCCATAAATACCCCTGTATATGGCACCCAAGGGAGTATGGTAACAGTCAGACTTGGAGTCTTTGTGGCTACATGCCACATGGCTGATATTGGGTCAGTTTTACATTATATAGTCTCTTGAACACTGCAGTGTAAATGAGGCTGATCTCCCTGTTAGAACGAGCTCATTGATGGACTCTGTGTTATCTGATCAGCCCACTCCGCATCCAGCAATGTGCAGGGAAACAAAGCGTGCAAAAGCCAAAAGGTGCAACATTTTTAATTAAACCAAATTGCAAAAATGACTTTTTGCCCAAAATGCAAATTCTCCATATCCGTTTAATGGCAAATATTTAAGGTGCCACCTACCCAAAACACAACGTGTAAGTAAAAGGTGTACAAATAAATGTGCAATAAGAATACAAATACTTTTTTAATGAATCACAAAATACTGTTTATTAAGACCTAGAACAACATACATTAATCATGACCCCATATTTATTAGGTAGCTGTTGGTTGAACGATTCTTCGGCCGATCTTTCTGATGGCAGCCATCTCTGCTTTCTCTCCCATGTCCATCAGGCATTTCCAGTTTTGGACTGCCATTCCTCTTACTCTCTAACAGATAAGTCGCTGGCAGTGAAGCCTGTCGTCGGCTTTCTCATAGAGAACACAGTAGCGCTTGACCAAGCGAATGCTTTTGTTATCTCTATGAGAAAGCCGCCATCAGACATCTCTTCTGGCGGCTCATCTCCGGGAGAACAAAGTGATTGGGCATGTCTCATTTTGGACTACCAATCAACATCTCCCCAAATATATTAGAGCGTCAACCATATCCATCAATATCGGCAAGTGAGGCCGACAGTCTATAATGAATATGGGGGCTTTAGACTAGACCTAATTCAAGTAAAAAAAAAAAATCAAAATTTCTTCACACAAAAACACCCCAACTGGGAAAGCAAAATAAATACTGGTACGTATGCGATTGAGACCAGAAACTCAAAGAATGTTTAGAATAGTATTAGTAATTCCTGGCCAAAATTGTGAACAGCTTTCAACTTTGTAAGTGAAGGCAGCCTGGCAACTTACGATCGTCCTGCAGCGATCACACAATACAATCTGGTAATTTGGCAGCACCTATGGTCAGTTCATTAGGTCGCTGTGTTGTGTGTTTGTACAGACTTTTCTCGCAAACTGTTCTGTCTCTTTTTATAAAAATCCTTTGTATCCGGAGCTGTAAACCACATAACAATTAGACTTTTGTGTGTCTGTGTTCTAACTGCGTGTTTTTATTTGCATGTTGCATGCTGCTCCGTTGCAATACAGAAGGAGATGAAGGTAAAGACTCGTTTCATCAATCTCTCTTTCATATCACCTCCAAGTGAATTTGTTCCTTCCGCCGTGTGTTTCTATTCCTGCCCGGTCTCCCAGTACCGGTCACAGTATGACAGCGGTTTAATTGTGTCATTGTCGTATAGACACTGGAGTTTCTCATCTCTCGTGCCTGTGCCTTGTCGCGGTGACTTAATATTGTTTCATCTTTGTGTTTCTTAGACTGTCTGCCAAGAGTATTGTCACTCCAGAGCTGGCATCTCTTCTGACATTTCCATACAGTTATTTTCCATTTTATTAAGGGCTCCTCACGTAACACAGAATACAGCCTGTAGTCTATCATGTCCATATATTACAAATATATACCATAATGGGGATTTTCTAACATTAACTATTTTCTGCACAAGTGTATAATGAGTGAGGGTCCTGGGATAACCTCACGTGAAGAGGCTGAGGTGCTAAGGCTGTGTCTGAACCCCAGCATTATTGTACCTCACTTGGTCAGTAGCTCATTTTTTGGTGTCCCCAACGTTTTAGAGGGGGAAGGAGGAAGGCCACTGGAAAATTCATAAATGTTCAATAAATGAGAGTCCCATCTCTCAGAGCTCGACCGGTCTGGTGCCCACTGTTGAGTAGCATGGATACAAACGCTCATCTCTCTAAGCTCACTTCTATGAGATTCCTGAAGATAAGTGTTTTAGAAGGTCCTCAACTTAGAGAGAACTTGTCTTGGAAAGTGTCATCTGACCTGCAGTCAGGATGTGTAGAGCAGGAGGAGCTGATCAGATTAATGGGAAATGTTTCAATATGGCCTGTATTTTAGTCAGTCAAATCCATGGTGATTGTATGCAGGAGTCCACTGGGTGGTCCTACTAGTGATTGACAGTCTGCCCTGTATTACTGTGCTTTAAGAGATAACTGTCAATCACTAGTAGCTCCACCTACTGGACTTCTATAAATGCAAAGCCCAGGGATTCCAATGAACTACCAGTTATATTGCATGTTTTCCAACAAACTGATATATCTTGCTGAGCTTCTCCTTCTCTTTACAATGCTGCTGCAGATGGGACTCCATGTACAACGTGACAGGTTCCCTTAAAAAGCAAATTATTAATGCCAAATACCTACCATATATTAATGCAATTTGTAGCATTTTGGGGTAAAGAATCCTACCGACCTTGGGATCCTGCAGACTTTATGGCGTATACACAGTGAGACATGGCGTTTTCATGGCTACATACTTACATGGTTGGTAGGGAGTCTGTTTGCCACTGAATAGTCACTAGGACACTTTTCTGGAGCCAGAACAGATGTTTTAGGTTCTCCTAGTGAAGTTTCACATCTCCATCACCACCACACCTCAATAACCGTTCTGATACTCTGTAAATTGCCGATTGTTAAAGTTTCCCTTTAACATTTAATATTCTGTGTTCTTGTAAAGCTGGCAGAAAGCAGTTTGCCCGGCACGAGTGGGCGCAGAAAGCTGCATATCTCCTGGGCTGCTCTCTGGAAGAACTTTCCTCATCAATATTCAAACACCAACCTAAAACCAGTGGCCTGCAGAAATCAACCTCCTTCCGTCAAGGCCTGGATGATGCAAGCCAAGGAGATGGACCAGGTAAGTGTGCCGTGAAGCACAGACTCGCTTCTATTTGCGGAGATCAAGATCTCATTACTCAAAAATGAATTAAAAGCCAGTTTGTAGAAGATTGACTATTACTGTTAGGCTACTGTGTTTAATATTTTATGGAGATTTATCCAGGTTGTCATCAGTATAGTTGTCGTCTCTTCCGAGCCCTCTCCAGACCATCTATTAGAAATGTTAGGCTCATAAACACTAATAGAAAACTACAGATAAGAGGAATACATTATTACATGATGTCCATGTTGGAATGGGCAGCCATGTACTGAGTGGATGGGCTCAGTCCTAAGGCGCAAAAGGTGCTCTATGGTTAGATTTATGGCTGCCTGCTGTCCATCGATGGCTTCAGTCTGCAGAGTAACAGGAATGAAAACTGTCTGTACTGCCATAATAGGAGTTAGCTACCCTATAAGTCAATGTCTGACCCTTTGAGACTCGTAACATGACTTGGGGAGGTTAGCCAACCAGAACCACATCTATACATGGCTGTTTCTCATAAATAGCTGCTTACAGATGGATTTCTGATGGCCAATTTATCTAGTCATGTTGCAAGGCGTTAATGTTGCCTTTTTGGCCGATCTTTTCCATTAAATAAACGCATTGTGTGAACACGGCCAGAGTTTATCTAATAGGGAAGCTACCGCCAATAGGTGGCACTAACGAGACAGTCTTTTCTCCTGGAGGACATCTACTTTAGCCGATTGCTCCTGTGTTTGGGGGGTGAGGAGAGCTTTCAATCTCCCTTCTGCTATCTAGTGTGCATTGTGGCTTAAAGTGGAGCGTCCATTTAATGGTAACTTAAGTTTTTGATGTTCTTTATAAATAAATGCTACATTTTCTATAATGCTTTGTGATGACATTTACAACTTTGTCTCATTATGCTTTCCCGATATTAAAAGATGGCTCGACTTCTGTGAACCGCTAGTCCCTATTTTTTTTTTTTTTTTCTTTCTATAATCTCTACAATTTTCTGTTGACTTTAAGTTTCTTAACCTTTTTAAAATGTAGAATTTCCAGCCTTTAATTGAAACATCTCCTTCGCTGCCTCAAATGTTCGGCTGACATTTTCTTTTAATTTTTTTTTGCTTGTTGCTTTTGCTCTTGACGTTTTCAATTAGACAAAAGCATAATACAGTGCATAAGTGACTATGTAATGTGGTGCCCCCGACTGAGTACTGCCGTACCGGTGACCTGCATTATGGTAGGACACGCTGACCTTACCGGTCTGTCTACCTACTCACTCCGGTTGCACATTACACTGTATTCTACGTGTGTATCAGCCAAGGCCAGGGCCAAGTATCAATTCATCCTCACTACAACAAGCAGGCGCTCCACCTCAGCTCCTTTTTGCCCTTTTTTTTGTGGCTCCACAAAGTGACTGTTACACTTAAATATGGACACAGCTCCTGTTCAGTGTTCAGCTGCTCCAGTATTTGTTCATCCTTTCTGGTTACTTTGTCTTAAAGGGGCTATTGACAAATTTTATATTTATTATCTATAGTTATATTTCCAGGACGTCCACCTGACAGCACCATGGAGGACGTCTTCCTCCTCCATACAAGGACAGGAAAGCACACGAGAGGTTAAAAGGTCCCGTCCCACCCCCTTTCCCTCAGTGTCTTTCCTGCCCCTGCATGGAGGGACACGCGACAGGATTGCGGAAGAGCTTACCGGAGGGCCCAGGGGGATCGGGTGGCCAGTCCAAACCTTCCCCCTGTTAAGACACCCGGGGCTGAAACTTCCCGGTGGGGAGCCCCTCTGCCCCAAAGGCCAGGAGCATGATGACGCTCCTGGAGGGAGCCGCCCCTCCTGGTGGGAGGCTCTCTGCACCAGTCAGCGGCCGCTGTGGCAGTCGACGGCCGGTCCCCCGCAGGGTGCCATCGTCACAAACAGAGTGCCCTCAGAGGCGCAGGCGGGCAGGAAGTGGCCGGCGCGATTCCCGGCCTATCGCGAGAAGACGCGCGTCACTGCCGGTGACGTCACGCACCGGGTTTGAAACAGCGCGCGCTCCAGAAGCTTAGCATCTCTCTGGAATCGCAGCGGCAGTAATGGACGCAGAGGCTCCGGTGAATGGAGGGGTAAGTGCGCCTGGCACAGAACACCCTTCCCACAGCCATCCCCGCAGCCCAGGATGACTGACCTGACTATCCCTATCTTATATCAATAGGATAAGGGAACCCCAGCAGCCTCCCCGACAGTGACTAAAGACCCCGCCAAGGCCACATCCAAGTCGGTCAGATGCCCTGTTTGCAGGGTAAAGCTGCCAGACAGCAATAGCAAAACCCTCTGTGGACCCTGCACATCAAGGGTCATAAGAGATGAGCAGCCATCCCTCCTCTCAGAGATGAGATCCCTGATATGGGAGGAAGTCCAAGCCTCCAGATCCAGCCTCGCACGGCAGCAGTCCCCCAGTCCAGGGCCGAGCCACAAGCGTCCGAGGTGGGAGGCAAAGCCAGTTTCCGAAACAAGCTCTATCGAAGGGTCAGACTGCCAGGACTCGCATCCAGAGGACGAAGGAGAGATCCCGGCGAACAGGCAGGACCAAGGCAGGAAATACCTATTCAAGCTAGAGGACACGGATGAGTTGGTCCAGGCGGTGAGGAACATGATACAGATCTAGAAAGTTCCTAAGCTGCAATCTAGACAGGACCTGATGTTCGGAGGACTTGTCGCTCAGAAACAGACTGTGTTCCCCGTAAGTGAGCACATCAAGACGATGGTCTTAGAAGAGTGGAAGGAGGCGGAACGTCGACTCGTACTATCCCGTGACTTTAAAAGTCGACTGCCTTTTTACCCCAAGGAAACACGATTGTGGGAGGAATTTCCTAAAATCGATGTTCCTGTAGCTAAGGTCACCAAAAAGACTGCCATCCCATCCCGTTCGAGAACTCAAGTCTCCGGGACCCGATGGACAGGAAGGCTGACGTTCTATTAAAGAGGACATGGGAGACTGCGGCAGCCCTCACTAGGGCTAACATAGCAGCCACCTCGGTGGCCAGGTCCATGTTCCTATGGATGGGGCAGTTGGAGGAGCACCTAACCAACAAGACCCCTAGATCCGAGATCCTAGCATCCCTTCCCCTCATGAAATCGGCCACGGCGTTCCTGTCAGATACGTCAGCCGAATCAGTAAGGTTTGCAGCCAGGAACAGCTCCATTTCTAATGCAGCTCGGAGAGTGGTCTGGCTTAAATCCTGGTCGGGGGATAACGCTTCTAAGGCGAAACTATGCTCCTTCCTCTTTTCGGGCCTAAGGGTGTTCGGACCAGCCCTAGATAGCATTTTAGAGCTAGTGTCCGATAAAAATAAAGGTTTCCCAGAGGGAAAACCTAAGCGGCCCCAGTCCTTTCGGAGAGGCTCTTTCCCTAGGTGGCAGACCGACTTTATGAGCCAGGGTAGGTCCAACAGAAGCTCCTATAGAAGGTCCCACAGCCAGGGTGGGAGAAGCAAGGGTTCGCTTTTTGCGTCAACCTCCAGATCTAGGAGGCAATGACGCCATAGGTATCGGAGGAAGACTTCGCCACTTCGCAGTAAATTGGGCCCGGGTTACCCACAACCAGTGGGTCCTCAGAACCATTGCGGAGGGCTACAGTATAGAATTTTGCTCCCCTCCCCCCGACAGAAATATTGCCCCCACAGTAGTCCCGGCGGACTCCGCCATGTGGACGGACCTACAGGACATGCTCAAGTCAGAGGTTATAGTACCAGTTCCTCTGACAGAGAGGGGAAAGGGACACTACTCCTCCCTGTTCTCCATTGCAAAACCATCTGGCGAGGCCTGAACTATTATAAACTTAAAACCTCTGAATGCCTGGGTCAGGTACAAGAGGTTCTGGATGGAATCGATTCGGTCGGCAATACATCTAATAGACAGGGATGCGGTCATGTGTACCCTCGATCTAAAGAGTGCGTACTATCAGGTCCCTATCCATCCCTCATCCCAGAGACTAAGATTCGCAGTCAGACTATCGACCCGGACTTGCCACTTCCAGTTCCAATGCCTTCCATTTGGGCTGGCTTCAGCCCCCTGAATATTCACAAATCTGGTAGCGGAGGTAGTGGCCTACCTGAGAAGTCAGGGTATCGTGATCATACCATACTTAGACGATTTCCTCCTGGTGGCAGGATCCGAAGAAGAGCTCATTCGAGACAGGAACCGAACAGTTACATTAATGGAGTTCCTCGGCTGGGTGATCAACTGGCAGAAGTCAGACCTGATACCAGAAAGCAGAAAGGTCTTCCTTGGAGTTCTCCTAGACTCAGGAGGCAGGATATCCCTGCTGCCAAGAGAGAAGCAAAAGACTATTCAAAACAGAGCCGAAGACCTCTTGAAGCACCACACCTCCATAAGAGGGGCAATGGAGGTTTTGAGCCTAATGACTGCTTGCATTCCGTGCGTCAGATGGGCCCAGTTCCATTCGAGATCCTTACAAAAGGAGATCCTCGCAATATGGGACAGATTTCAGGATTCACTCGAAAAACCCATAAAACTGCTAGGACCTGTGAAAAAGTCACTACGGTGGTGGACACAGCCCAGGAACCTGCAGGTGGGCGTACTATGGACAACCTCTCCATACGTGGTAGTCACCACAGACGCCAGTACGTGGGGATAGGGAGCCCATGTAGAAGGGAAGATCTTCCTGGGATGATGGCCAGTAGACATCAGAAACAGATCCTCCAACTTCAGGGAACTCTATGCGGTCTGGGAAACCCTGTGGCGGAACCGGTCTGTCCTGAAGAACCGACATGTCCGAATATTGTCCGACAACATAACATCAACAGGCATCGACCACTCCAAGCCCTAGCAGGAAGAATATTCACCTGGGCAGAGGAAACTGTCCTCTCAGTAACGGCAATCCACCTGGAGGGTTCCCAGAATGTGGTAGCAGACTACCTAAGCAGACAGCAGGTCTGCCCGACTGAGTGGGAACTGAACAAAGAGATTTTCCATCATCTGTGTCAGCGTTGGGGGACCCCCAGAATAAACCTATTCGCAAATCGAAAAAACTCAATGGTCTCCAGAATCTACTCCCTGAACCCGGCGGACCACCCGGAAGACGTAGACACCCTGAGCCAGGCCTGGGTAGAACCCCTCTTACGCGTTCCCACCACTGGCGCTCATACCGGCTCTACTCAGGAAAATCCGCGAGGACCACGGGAAGGTGATAATGATCGTTCCATACTGGCCGAGGAGAAGCTGGTTTCCCCTACTAGGGGCTATGACAGTGGAAAGTCCAGTCGAGCTACCTCTGAAGAAAGACATCCTCCACCAGGGCCCGATCCAACATCCGAATCCAGCAAGACTCCACCTCTCGGCTTGGATCCTGAAAGGGACATCCTGAAGGCAAAAGGCTTATCAGATCAGGTCATATCTACCCTACAGGCCAGCAGAAAACCGGTTACATCCGCAATTTACCGGAAAATATGGAAGAGATTCTGTCTGGACGGTGGCAGGTCCGACCTCGTGGCGGGTATCCCTGACCTCCCTAGTGTCTTAAACTTCCTTCAGTCGGGGTATAAGTTTGGCCTTAAGCCCAGCACTTTAAAGGTCCAGATTTCGGCCTTGAGCTCCTTCTTTGATTACCCTTTTAGATTCTCATCCTTGGGTAATAAGATTCATAAGGGCCACGCAACGTCTTCGCCTCAGGATTAGGCAGCTCACCCCGCCTTGGGACCTTAGCCTGGTCCTCAGATCCCTATGTAGGGGTCCCTATGTCCCCAGTGAAAGGATGACCATCATCTCAACTCTCACACGCAAAACGGCCTTCCTTGTAGCCATTCTCATTGTCACCATCCTTCTGTGACAATCCCCGTAATGAAAAGGTATAGCGTCTCCACTCAATGGATGTGAGACGTGCAGGTATAAACGATCTAGAGGCCACCAGCAGTTGGCGTATTGACCTAAATCTGTTCATCCTATTTGGGGGTAAGAACAAGGGGAGAAAAACCTCTATGGCATCCATCACAAGATGGATTACTTCAGTAATCTCAGACGCCTATCAATTGGAAGGCGCCAACCCGCCAGATACTTTAAAGACCCACTCTACAAGGGCAGTATTGGCCTCTTGGGCCGAGCAAGCGGGCGACACGGTTGATCAAATCTGTAGAGCATCAACCTGGGCCAGTCTTAATACATTCTGCAAGCACTAAAAGCTTGATGTGCTATCTGGTCAACAGACTGCATTTGGGAGAACGGTTCTCCAGGCGGTAATCCCACCCTGAGGAGGTGCTTTGGTACTCTCCATGGTGCTGTCAGGTGGACGTCCTGGAAAATAGGTATTAGACCTACCAGTAATGATGTTTCCAGGAGTCCATCCTGACAGCACGGGTAGTTCCCTCCCTGTTCATGTTATGTCATATGCTGTAATATGATTGTATCATTAAAGTGTTATTGCATTATCCACGCTGTGGTACTTGTTAAATCACTGAGGGAAAGGGGGTGGGATGGGACCTTTTAACCTCTCATTTGCTTTCCTGTCCCTGTAAGGAGGAGGAGGACGTCCTCCATGGTGCTGTCAGGATGGACTCCTGGAAACATCACTACCGGTAGGTCTAATACCTATTTTCATACCGATCATTAATATAAGATTTGGTGGTGCTGAGTGTTGGACAACAACCAATCTTATATTGATGTCATGCCTTATGGATAGGTCATCAATTTTCAAGTAGTGGATGACCCCTTTAAATTTGTATCCTTCACTCATATTTTTGTGTCTTGTATTTACCTTGTGATTTTGATTCTTCCGCTCACAGGTTCCAAGTTGTCCGCTTTAGAGTGCCTGGAAGGGATGGCCTCTGGCTTGTACTCTGAGCTGTTTACACTGCTCATCTCGCTGCTAAACAGGTATGGTGGGTGATAAGTCACCAGAGAGTTCTGAAGTCTATTTTTATTATATATATAGATAGATAGATAGATAGATATTTTTCCAAACAGGCATCAAGTGCCTTACAGTATTTATTTTTGGCGATTTAATTAAATCATTTATTCAGGGTAAGATATTCTTTACAATCTTTCTGGGAGGGGAGTGACAATGTGTTGCCTGTTCTCCACATTTAGCCAAGACTAACGCTAATAGAAGCAAAATAGCACGGTGGCTCAGTGGTTAGCACCGTTGCCTTGCAGTGCTGGGGTCTTGGGTTAAAATCCCGCCAAGGACAACATCTGAAAGGAGTTTGTGTGTTCTCCCGGTGTTTGCATGGATTTCCTCTCGCACTCCTCCAAAGACACTGATGAGGAATTTACATTGTGAGCCCCAATGGGGGACAGTGACGATGATGTCTGTAAAGTGCTATAGAATTAATATAGGCAAGGAAAATTAAGTGAAATAATCAGTCTAAATTTGGTGATCGGTGTCCTAAAAGGCATTCTGTTTTTTTTTAAATGTCCCGTCATCCAGCGTGATGAGATTTATCAAGCTAATTACGCCAGAACTTTTGTATTTATTTTTGTCAGAAAACGGTCTCTGATGACTCGCACCACACTTCTTACGTGCTTTAAACACTCTGCACCTTTTTCGAAAAGTGGCTGAGGCTTCCCTGAAAAGGGACTGGCTTCTTAGAACGAAGGAAAGGCTTTATATGTTGCGAATTTCTGACAAAAAGTAACCCAGACAGGCTAGAAACAGTCTTTTTCAGCTCACCTGTCCACTTTGTGCATGGCTGCCATCCCAGGAAAATCTAATCAGTAGTAAAAAAAATCCAGCACCATAAGGTTGTGCTCCAACGAACTTCATTCCAAAATCTTCGTATAAAAACATGGACAACCGACAGCAAAAAAAAAATGGCAGAGATAGCAGAGGTCCCAGACACCGGTTTACGTGTTTCAGGGCTAAATATGTCCCTTAGGCTACTTTCACACAAGCGTCGGCCGACGTACGTCGCAATGCGTTGTTTTGTCGAAAAAACGCATCCTGCAAAGTTGCCCGCAGGATGCGTTTTTTCTCCATAGACTTGCATTAGTGTCGCATTGCGACGTATGGCCACACGTCGCATCCTTCGTGCGACGGATGCGTCATGTTTTGGCGGCCGTGACGCACACAAATACGTTACATGTAACTTTTTTTTGTGCGTCGTGTCCGCCATTTTCGACCGCGCATGCATGGCCGAAACTCCGCCCCCTCCTCCCTGGGCGTTACAATGGGGCAGCGGATGCGTTGAAAAACTGCATCCGCTGCCCCCGTTGTGCAAAACTATCACTACGTGCAACGGTACGTCGGGACGACGCAGTGCGACGTCCGTCGGCCGACGCTAGTGTGAGAGTAGCCGAAGTCATAACCTAGTGTTATACCAGTGAGTCAGGGCTTTAAATTAACCAAGGAAGAGAAACACCGCCCTGATCACATGGCTCAAATATTCCACACCCACAAACATTAAAAATCTTTTACCAGTACAAAAATACAAACTTAAATCCAACAATATGTTGCTGTCATTATACACAGTCAAAAGGACAGTGGACATTATTAATGAAACAACATTACATCTGTCTGGGATGCCAGGAATCTGCTCTCAAAATGATGTTGCCCGTAGTTTCCTTGTGGAAAGAAGTAGTTTTTACCTTATTCCTGTCATCCACAGAGATCAATAAATCCAAAAAACGGATATTGGTTTTGGTTATAAGTGTGGGTAAAAAAGGTTACAATTGTTGTTATTCAGATAACCCATGAATTTGGGGATATCAGAAATATCAGCAAACCAAATAATAAACAGATAGTGATGAGCGAGTATACTCGTTGCTCAAGTTTTCCTGAGCATGCTCTGGTGTCCTCGGAGTATTTTGCCGTGCTCGGGGATTTAGTTTTTGTCGAAGTAGCTGCATGATTTATGGCTGCTAGACAGCCTGAATACATGTGGGGATTCCCGAACAAACAGGCATTCCTCACATGTATTCGGCCTGTCCAGCAGACGCAAATCATGCAGCTGAGACGCCGAAAACTAAATCTCCGAGCACGCCAACATACTCGGAGGACACCCGAGCATGCTCAAGAAAATCCGAGCAACGAGTATACTCGCTCATCATTATTAAGAGATCATCCATATATCTAGCATATCTAAATATACTGGACTGGAATGGGTTATTTTTAGAGAAAATGTTTGCATCCTCCCACCAAGATACAAATAAATTAGCGAAAGATGGGGAGAATTTCACTCCAATTGAAGAGCCTTTACATTGCAAAATTTTGTTTGCTGTCTGTTGTCCATATTTTTATGCGAAGACTTTTCCATTTTCTTCTTCTCATTTCCTTAAATAGTTATCCTACAATTAAAAAGATACCTACTTGATCGATTTTTTTTTCTACACATATCACATGTATGTCATGTTGCATCCCATGTGGTACCTGACCAAACTTTGACATCTGTCATGTGTTTATGTCATCCATGTTTTAAACCTCCATTGCTATTTAACCCCTTTACCCCTAAGGGTGGTTTGCACGTTCATGACCGGGCCAATTTTTACAATTCTGACCACTGTCCCTTTATGAGGTAATAACTCAAACGCTTCCATGGATCCCGGTGATTCTGACATTGTTTTCTCGTGACATATTGTACTTAATGTTAGTGGTAAAATTTCATTCATAAAACTTGCGTTTCTTTGTGAAAAAATGGAAATTTGGCGAAAATTTTGCAATTTTATAACTTTGAGTTTTTATACCCTTAAATCACAGAGATACGGCACACAAAAAACATAATAAGTAACATTTCCCACATGTTTACTTTACATCAGCACAATTTTGGAACGAACATTTTTTTGTTAGGAAGTTATAAAGGTTAAAATTTGACCATCGATTTCTCATTTTTACAACAAAATTTAATTTTTAGGGACCACATCACATTTGAAGCCACTTTCAGGGGTCTATATGATAGAAAATACCCAAAAGTGACACCATTCTAAAAACTGCACCCCTCAAGGTGCTCAAAACCACATTCAATAAGTTTATTAACCCTTCAGGTGCTTCACAGGAATTTTTCGAATGTTTAAAAAAAGAACATTTAACTTTTTTCCACCCAAAAGTCCAATTTTTTTTATTTTACCAAGGGTAACAGGAGAAATTGTGAACATATATTTCCTTTAAAAACAATTTTAATGTCTTATTATAGTAAAAAACACCTATCCCAGTGTGCAGGGTAAAAAATACCCTATATAACCCACAATATTGACACACAAAATTGCCTGCAATAACCCTGCAATATGCCTCACTGACTCCTTCCTTGCCGTGGAGGTTGGCACCCTAAGAGACGATTTTTTGGTGCCCCCACTCAACGTGGACTGTCCCTCTCTCCCCTAATATCACCCCATCAATATAGGGGGGAAAACAATATAGCAAAGAAAAGAAATGAAAGGAATAGATCCTTACACAATATATAACATTTCATTTAGTAGGTTCAAACCCAGAATTAGCAGGCAACAAAAAAAGGCCAAACAACATTAAGGCCCATAATTGCCACAATGATCCAAATCCATGCAATTAAAAAATCATATTTTTTCCACAAACATAATCTTTCAGTCCCCAAGGGTAACAGGAGAAATTGGACCCCAAAAGTTGTTGTTCAATTTGTCCTGAGTACGCTGACACCCCATATGTGGGAGAAAACTACTGTTATGGGCACACGTCGGAAGGGAAGTAATGGCGTTTTGGAATGCAGACTTTGATGGAATGGTCTGCGGGTGTCATGTCGCGTTTGGAGAGCCCCTGATGTGCCTAAACTGTGGAAACCCCCCACAAGTGACCCCATTTTGGAAACTAGACCCCCCCCCCCCCCCAAGGAACTTATCTAGATGTGTGGTGAGCACTTTGAACCCCCAAGTGCTTCACAGAAGTTTATAATGTAGAGCCATAAAAATAATAAAATCATATTTTTTTCCACAAAAATGTAAATTTTTTTGCCCCCAATTTTTGATTTACAATTTATAGCGGGCTTTTATGTTTGGTAGCTGTCACACGCTAAAAGACGCTTTATATTGTAAAAATAGTTTTTGCATCACCACATTTTGAGAGCTATAATTTTTCCATATTTTGATCCACCGAGTCATGTGAGGCCTTATTTTTGCGGGACGAGTTGACATTTTTATTTGTACCACTTTTTGGCACATGATTTTTTTTTATCGCTTTTTAGTCAGATTTTTGGGACGCAGAATGAACAAAAACCAGCATTTCATGAATTTCTTTGGGGGGGCGTTTACACTGTTCCGCGTTTGGTAAATTGATAAAGCGGTTTTATTCAGGTCAGTACGATGACAGCAATACCTCATTTATATCATAAATAATTTTATATAAAAAAAAAATTCGTTTTTACATAGCTTTATTCTGCGAGCTATAACTTTATTTTTTTTGCTGAGGATACTGAATGGTGGCTCGTTTTTTGCGGGACAAGATGACGTTTTCGGCGGTACCATGTTTATTTATATACATCTTTTTGTTCGGCGGTATGATGATAAAGCATTGTTGTTTTTTTTAAAGAGGTTCTCTAAAGGGGTTAACTAGTGGGACAGTTTTATAGGACGGGTCGTTACGGACGCGGCGATACTAAATATGTGTATTTTTATTGTTCTTTTTTTGTAAATTAACCGGTTCCCGACCTGTGACACAGCGTATGCGTCATGAAAGTCGGTGCCAATTCGACCTGTGACGCATACCCTGTGTCACAGAATGATCGCCCTCCTGTGGGCTGGGTGACCGGGGTGAATGAAAGGTCACCCAGCCCGCAGGTGCAGGGGGACCTATACTTGACCCCAGGGGGGGTGGCAGCCCCCCCGGGTCTACGATCACTCCTGGTGACCTTTTTGTCACCCCCCCTCAGATCTGATTGGAGCTAGCGTCCATGTGACGCTAGCCCTTCTATCAGATGTGGAGGGGCGGAGAAAAACAATGTCTGCCTCGCTCCTCAGCTTCATCCCATCTGTGGAAGCCGAGGAGCGAGGTGCCCGACCGCTGACCTGCCCCACAGAGCCTGCGATCGCTGCTGCTGCCGCCCGCCGCCGCCACTGCTAGCACCACCGCTGAGGACAGATACTCCCCCCTTCTGTCCTCCACTCCCCCCGACCTCCGCTCCTTCCCCCCTGCCCCCCCCCCGATCACCACCTGAACGGGTGATCACCCCCTGCCCCCCCTAATCACCTGCTGCATTTTCTCACCTCCTCCTGCAGGCTCCATTTTCTCCCCTCCTCCCTCCTGCCCCCCCTGTGCCTGACAGCTCCATTTTCTCCATCTCTCTCCTCCTCCCCTTGTGATCACCCCCTAATCACCCCAAGCCCCCCCCCCCCAATCACCTGCTGCTGCCATCTACATTTTCTGCTGGTCCTCTGCTCCCCTCCAGCCCCCAACCGCACCTGACAGCCCCATCCTCCCCTGGTGATCACTCCGATCACCCCCTGATCATCTGCTGCCGGCTTCATCTACAGCTGGTCCCCTCTGCTACCCTCCTGCCCCCCCGCACCTGACAGCCCCATCCTCCTCTGGTGATCACCCCCCCAGTGATCACCCCAATCACCCCGTGCCTCCCTGATCACCCTGTGCCCCCCTGATCACTCCCTGATCACTTACTGCTGCTGCCGGCTTCATCTACAGCTCGTCCTCTGCTCCCCTCCTACCCCCCCAGCGACTGACAGCTCCATCCTCCCCTGGTGATCACCCCGTGCCCCCCTGATCACCCCCTGATCACTTACTGCTGCTTCCGGATCCATCTGTAGCTGGTCCTCGGCTCCCCTTCTGCCCCCCCAGCAACTGATAGCCCCATCCTCCCCTTGTGATCACCCCCCCAGTGATCACCCCCTGCCCCGCTGATCACCCCCTGATCACCTGCTGCTACTGCCGGCTCCATCTGCTGCTGCATCTTCTCAGCCCCTTCCTGCCCCGCCCGCGCCTGACAGCCCGCGCCTGACAGCCCCCGCCCGCACCTGACAGCCCGCGCCTGACAGCCCCCACCTGACAGCCCCCGCCCGCGCCTGACAGCCCCCGCCTGACAACCCGCACCTGAGAGCCCCGTCCTGCAGTAGAAAGTTTTTCACCAAACACTCGCACATACACACGCACACTATAATAAAGCTTTTTTGCACACACACAATGTCCCGCTCTTCCCAGTCATCCCAGTCACAAAGGATCTACTCAGATGAGGAGGCATATGAAATTATTGCCTCCGAAACTGATAGTGAGGAGGACCCCCACCTTTCTCTATACCTCCCACTCTTCCTCTTCCAGCGACATAGACTTGCCACCACCAAGATGTCGCAGGACGAGAAATCGTCCGGAGCCCAGGGAGGAAGAGTCGGGTACCTTGGAAGAAGTCCCACAGTCAAGTGTGAGTTTCCCCCAACCTAGTGCTAGTCATGCCCAACCTAGCACTAGTGCTCCCTCCTGGACCCCCGTCCCTGAAAATTTTGCTCCACGGATTCCTGATTTTGTTCCCCAATCAGGAATCCAGTTTGAGACTGCCAACTTTAGAGAAATAGACTTTTTCAAAGTCTTTTTCTCGGAGTCAATCGTCAGTCTCATGGTGGAGCAAACAAACTTGTATGCCCAACAATTTTTAGCGGAACACCCAATTTCTTCATTCTCTACTTGGAGTCCTGTGGACTCTGTAGAAATGATTAAATATTGGGGACTGGTCCTTCACATGGGGATTGTGAAGAAACCAGAAATTCGCCAATACTGGAGTACCGATATTTTATATCAAACTCCAGTATTTGGCATGGTTATGTTTCGCAAACGGTTTGAGGCGATTCATAAATTTCTCCATTTCAGGGACAACACTGAAAGCCTTCCCCGCGATGACCCGAATTTTGATAGACTGTTCAAAATTCGGCCGCTCGTCGAACACTTCAGCAACAAGTTTGCTGAAGTGTACATTCCCGAAAGGGAAATTTGTGTGGATGAATCCCTCGTCCACTACAAAGGGAGGCTTCAGTTCCGTCAGTACCTGCCCAGCAAAAGGGCGAGGTACGGGATAAAACTCTACAAGCTGTGTGAGAGTTCCTCAGGGTACACTCTCAGCTTTAGAGTTTACCAAGGAAAGGACAGTAGGATTCAGCCCCCAGAATGTCCACTTGCTTTGGGGGTGAGTGGGAAAATAGTGTGGGATTTGGTCCACCCAATGCTTGATAAAGGTTACCATCTTCCTACGTTGATAACTTTTATACAAGCATCACACTATTTGAATCCCTCTCTGCCAGAGCTACCGTCGCTTGCGGTACCGTGCGCAGAAACCAGAGGGGTCTCCCTTTGCCACTAATTGAGCAGCCTCTCCGAAAGGGTGAGAGCCGAGCCCAATGTAGCGGCAACATGCTTGTGGTCAAGTTCAAAGACAAAAGAGACGTCTTTGTCTTGACCACAATCCATGGGCCTGGCACCACGGCCACCACCGTTCGAGGTACCCCAGCACCGGTCCACAAACCGGACTGTGTCCTGGCGTACAACCATCACATGGGGGGAGTTGATCTTTCTGATCAAGTCCTCCAGCCCTATAATGCCATGCGGAAGGCGAAGGTGTGGTACAAAAAACTGGCTGTGTACCTCGTACAAATGGCACTGTATAATGCATGCGTGCTATCACGATGTGCAGGCCAGAACCACTCCTTCCTTGAGTTCCAGGAGGTGGTGATAAAGGCCATGATTTTTGGAGAGGAGGACGGAGCGCGCCCCAGCGCCCCTGGAACTCAAGTTTCCCGTATGGTACCAGGGCAACATTTTCCCAGTGAGGGGATAACAAGAAAAAGGTGCCGGGTGTGCTATAAAAGGGGGACAAGAAAAACGACTCGTTTCCAATGTGAAACGTGTCCTGACAAACCTGGACTGTGTTTGAATGAATGCTTCAGAATTCATCACACGTCCATGGACTAAACACATCCAGACATTCCACGACAGAACTCACCCACACTAGGCTGACATACACAACACCACACACACCAACCTGACGTACACTGCACCACACACGCTAACCTGACATACACTACACCACACACACCAACCTGACGTAGTGTGTCAGATTGGTGTGTGTGGTGTAGTGTACATCAGGTTGGTGTGTGTGGCCTAGTGTACATCAGGTTGGTGAGTATGTGTGCTGTACACTACACTACACCACACACACCAACCTGATGTAGTGTGTCAGGTTGGTATGTGTGGTGTAGTGTACATCAGGTTGGTGTGTGTGGCCTAGTGTACATCAGGTTGGTGAGTATGAGTGCTGTACTCTACACCACACACACAAACCAGTCGTACACTACACCACACACACCTGACGTACACTGCACCACACACGCCAACCTGACATACACTACACCACACACACCAACCTGACGTAGTGTTTCAGGTTGGTGTGTGTGGTGTAGTGTACATCAGGTTGGTGTGTGTGGCCTAGTGTACGTCAGGTTGGTTAGTATGTGTGCTGTACACTACACTACACCACACACCAACCTGATGTACACTACACCACACACACCAACCTGATGTAGTGGGTCAGGTTGGTATGTGTGGTGTAGTGTACATCAGGTTGGTGTGTGTGGCCTAGTGTACATCAGGTTGGTGAGTATGAGTGCTGTACTTACACCACACACACCAACCTGTCGTACACTACACCACACACACTAACCTGACGTACACTACACCACACACGCCAACCTGACATACACTATACCACACACACCAACCTGACGTAGTGTGTCAGGTTGGTGTGTGTGGTGTAGTGTACATCAGGTTGGTGTGTGTGGCCTAGTGTACATCAGGTTGGTGAGTATGTGTGCTGTACTCTACACCACACACACCAACCTGTCGTACACTACACCACACACACTAACCTGATGTACACTACACCACACACGCCAACCTGACATACACTACACTTCACACACCAACCTGATGTAGTGTCAGGTTGGTGTGTGTGGTGTAGTGTACATCAGGTTGGTGTGTGTGGCGTAGTGTACGTCAGGTTGGTGAGTATGTGTGCTGTACTCTACACCACACACACCAACCTGTCGTACACTACACCACACACTAACCTGATGTACACTACACCACACACGCCAACCTGACATGCACTACACTTCACACACCAACCTGATGTAGTGTGTCAGGTTGGTGTGTGTGGTGTAGTGTACATCAGGTTGGTGTGTGTGGCGTAGTGTACGTCAGGTTGGTGAGTATGTGTGCTGTACACTACACCACACACCAACCTGACGTACACTACATCACACACACCAACCTGACCTAGTGTCAGGTTGGTGTGTGTGGCATAGTGTACGTCAGGTTGGTGTGTACGTCAGGTTGTTGTCGTGTGTGTGGGTGGTGTATACTACATCACACACCAACCTGACATACACTACATACTTTCCATAAGCGACATGGTGTCCGCTAACGACTGGAGCTAATTTTCCATTCAAAAAGTCAAATGGCGCTCCTTCCCTTCTGAGCCCTGCCGTGCGCCCAACAGTGGTTCCCCCCCACATATGAGGTATCAGTGTACTCAGGAGAAATTTCCCAACAAAGTTTAGGATCTACTTTATCCTGTTACCTATGTAAAAATGAAAAAATTGAGGCTAAAAGAAGATTTTTGTGAAAAAAAAAAAAAAGTACTTTTTCATATTTACGGCTCAATTTGTGAGGCACCTGGGGGTTCGGAGGGCTCACTATGCATCTAGATAAGTTCCTTGGGGGGTCTAGTTTCCAAAATGGGGTCACTTGTGGGGGTGCTCCAATGTTTCAGCACACAGGGACTCTCCAAACGCGACATGGCAACCACTAAATATTGCAGCATATTTTCCATTCAAAAAGTCATATGGCACTCCTACCCTTCTGCGCCCTGCCGTGCGCCCAAACAGTGGTTTATGACCACATATGAGGTATCGGTGTACTCAGGAGAAATTTCCCAACAAATTTTAGGATCCACTTTATCCTGTTGCCCATGTGAAAATGAAAAAATTGAGGCTAAAAGAAAATTTTTGTGAAAAAAAAAAGTACTTTTTCATATTTACGGCTCAATTTGTGAAGCACCTGGGGGTTCGGAGTGCTCACTATGCATCTAGATAAGTTCCTTGGGGGGTCTAGTTTCCAAAATGGGGTCACTTGTGGGGGTGCTCCAATGTTTCGGCACACAGGGACTCTCCAAACGCAACATGGCAACTGCTAAATATTCCAGCATATTTTCCATTCAAAAAGTCAAATGGCGCTGTTTCCCTTCTGAGCCCTGCTGTGCACCCAAACAGTTTATGATCACATATGAGGTATCGGTGTACTCAGGAGAAATTCCCCAACAAATTTCAGGATCCATTTTATCCTGTTACCCATGTGAAAATGAAAATATTGATGATGAAACAAAATTTTTGTTGGAAAAATTAAAATGTCCATTTTTTTTCTTCCATGTTGCTTTAGTTCCTGTGAAGCACCTGGAGGGTTAATAAACTTCTTGAATGTGGTTTTGAGTACCTTGAGGGGTGCAGTTTTTAGAATGGTGTCACTTTTGGGTATTTTCTGCCATATAGATCCCTCAAAATAACTGCAAATGTGAGGTGGTCCCTAAAAAAAAAATGGTTTTGTAAATTTTGTTGTAAAAGTGAGAAATCGCTGGTTAAATTTTAACCCTTATAACTTCCTAACAAAAAAAAATTTTGATTCCAAAATTGTGCTGATATAAAGTAGACATGTGGGAAATGTTATTTATTAACTATTTTGTGTCACATAACTCTCTGGTTTAACAGAATAAAAATTCAAATTTTGAAATTTGTGAAATTTTCAAAATTTTTACTAAATTTCCATTTTTTTCACAAATAAATGCAAAAATTATCGACCTAAATTTACCACTAACATGAAGCCCAATATGTCATGAAAAAACAATCTCAGAAGCGCTAGGATCTGTTGAAGCGTTCCTGAGTTATTACCTCATAAAGGGACACTGGTCAGAAATGCAAAAAATGGCCAGGTCATTAAGGTCAAAATAGGCTGGGTCATGAAGGGGTTACAGAAAGATTTATTAGGGAATTTTTTTTTATTTAGGAAATTTTTAAATATTTTTACACATGATTTTTTTTTTACTTTATTATATTTTTCCAATGTGGGACATTACTGTAAAGTGTCAGATCAGCAATCTGACAGGCACTGCAGGGGGCTTTCTCAGTGCCTGCTCTCAGGCTCATGTTTGATTGCAGTGTGCCGGGGGCGGTCTGTGACTGCCCCTGGCACATAGTGCCGGGTGTCAGCTGTGATAATCAGCTGACACCCAGCTGCGATCAGCGGCGCTCTAAGCCCCCCCCCCCCCCCCCCCCCCCGGACCGGAAGCACAGCTGATCGAGGATGACGTACTATCCTGTCCATGGGAATTAAGTCCCAGGGCACATGGACGGGATAGTACGTCATATGGCAGAAAGGGGTTAAACGATAGCTTTGCTTTTTTTGCTGTATACTTGTGGTCTTTCCTTGTGAAGTCATTTGTAGTTTGAAACGCGTAGAATAAGCCACCATTTTGTTTTATATCCTGGGATATACGTCTCATTAACTGACGGCAAGCGCCGAAACCATCCACAAACCTTTCCTGCCATCCTTTGATAGTATGGAGCCCAAGCAGATTCCCTCCAGCATCACTGATACTTACCGAGGCTGCAATGCTCATCAATCATCTATACTGTGTGCAGATCATTTGTATCGGGAGCCGGATCTCACTGCGCTCGCCCAGACTTATTCCGCTTCCATTTGGCTTTAGTGGTTATTTAAGGTATACGGTCCCATAGTTTCAGTGATGCTGAATGACTGTAATAATTCTTGGTCCCAGATATGAGCGCATAAAAGCTGGTTGTAAAACAAAGAAATGTGTGTCATTTTGCTGCCTTTTAATAGTAAGGAAAATTCAGGGGCAATTGGGAACAGGCATGTTCAGTAATATGACTGAATGTGACCGACAAGAGGGTATTTCCACACCTCATCTATCAAATAAAAGCCCTGTGTCTGTTGTGATAGGTCAATGGCTGACCTTGAGGCCTAGTAAGGATTTCATTAGTATATACTAGAATATACAATATTGGGGGTAGATATATGAAGCCTGGCATGGATCCGCCCGATTTATTAAGCGAGTTCCTTTTAATAAATAAGGTAGGCACTTCGCTATCTGTGCGTGAACCAGAAAATCATACATACGCCACCCATAATAAAATTTGTGCTATAATTTGCTCAACAAAATTCTGTTCACTTTTTAGAAACGTGGTATGAGCATCGGAAAAAGTTGAAGTCTCATATTATTTTATTATTAAATTTGCAACTTTTTTACTCCAGAAATTTGGTGTAGCTGCATAAATAAATCTACCCCAAATTGTCTATCATATTTCACGAGTGGGTCACGTCCACCTGGGAGATCTGGGGTCAGAAAATCACTTCGTATTTTGAATCGAAGATCTTCCATTTAGCCATTGTGTTTGTGTTTCTTATTAAATGGATTTCATTTCCTTTGGTGCTGAAGAGGTTAATGACCTTTCTAGGCTGGTTAGAAATTTGCAGCTCCATCTCACAGCTGTTCCTGACCTGGTCATTTCCTCCTCCTATGAAATCTGGTCAGACCTTCTCTTCCATGCCAGTGAAAGTTTTACTTCCTTGCTCTTTGGAGTCGCTGTGCTGAATTGGAGATTGTTGTTGCTACTGGAGATAGTAATGCTTTGCTCATTGTCCTTGACCTATTTCCATTTGGTTGGTACATGCCTCTCTACCTTTTAGTGAGTGTTTTTGTATGTTTGTTGCTTTCTGTTATCCCTGTCTGTCTTACGTGTTGATACGCTAGCGTTTCTGTCCCAGGCGTCCTCGGAACGGGGAGGGGGGCAGCTTAGGGTATAACAAAATAACAACTGTAAGATTGGTAGCCCAAACCTCCTCACCTTTTAGAGGTGCCTTTGGGAGTAGGGATAGTTGGGGTCCCAGTTCTATAGACAGTTCAAGGCCTCTTTCCCTAATCTAATCACGTAAAGTCACAGCATGACAAATCTAGCAACTTGCACACGCTTCAGAATATTGGGGTCTGATAATTGTGTCCCTAATTGTGTGTGTTCTCTAAGGAGATGGACCTATGAAGAATTCAATCCAGGTACAGCCCCACCATATGGGCAGCATATGTTCTGAACAAGAGGGCTCATTGCCATTACCCCCCCCCCCCCAAAATTGTACTTTTTATTTATACTCTCTTGACATCATGGATTTAAATTATGGTGTTTTCATTGATAAAATTATGTAAAGAGGACCTGTCACCATGTACAGAGTGGCCAGTTAGTTTTTGCTCTCATGTTATTCCCGCTGCTCTTCTGAGTGTTCTGTTTTTTTGTACTTTTAAAATTTGACATTTTTATTTAGAATTTTTTTTTTAAACAAGTGGGTGTGGCTTACACTGTAATTAATCAAAGCAACCTGGATCCACGCCTCCAGAAGATCCTTTGAGCCACGCCCACTTGTCAGCTATAAAAATCGAGTACTAAATAAAATTATCCTTCATTTCTGGATTTTAAAATAACAAAAAATGGCATACACTGAAAGCTACTTTGACCTGGACACAAATGCTGGAGGATGAGGTGAGTGTTTTCTCGCCCTGTCAGAGATTCGTGAAATCAATGCGGTTTTATTTGTCTACTTCGTTTACCAATCCCACGCTGCTTTTCTTCCCACGCTGTTTTTCTTCCCACCCTGACTAGGTTCCCCTCCAGCCTTTGTAGACTCCGTTCCAACCAAATGGACAGTGGTTGGCTGTAGCAGTCTTATGCCATTCCTTCTAGGTGAAGGTGCATAGGGACTAGGGCTATTACCCTAGTGGTCAGCGACTACCTGGTGCACAAAGCTTTATTTCTGTCTTGTGTACAATTGAAATAGTTAATAATAATAATAATAATAATAGTAATAATGATGATGCTTAAATTGTGCGCCCAGATTAATAGTGATGATATAATGACTTTCCTGGGCGTTTCTCACATGTCTTTTACATAGAAAAGTCTTCTAACATTCTGCTAAGTAAAGGGCACCTGTCTTGTGATCAAGAGAGTTGTGGCCCAGTCACTGTTGTTCATGTTCACTCTTTAAATGGATTGTGTTGCTGTCAACCATCAAGCCGGTGATTTATTTCTCACTTGAGTATAAGTTACGGTGCGCGCTCAGACTGAAGGAAGGATGCGCTTCTGTTCACAGACCGTGCCCGTCTCCTTCACATTCTCTCTCCTGTTAGGCAATATGGTTGGATCAGAATTATAGTTGTTGTCATAATTATGAATAAGAGGACAGAGTGGGCCAGTATTAAATGTTGTTTTTTTTTTTGTTTTTTTTTTATAATCAAAGATATGAAACTGGTTTGTTTAGTGGAAATTGCCCAATTTGCTTTTACGATTATCCAAATATGGTTTTACAGTAGATGGTCTCGTCAATGAGCTGGTTGTTTGCCAACATTCTCAGTGTGTCAGACTGTAATTTACTGAATGAAAAACCAACATACTCCATCAATATTTTGACAGGTATCCACCAGGTGTTATTTTGGTTTTCACTATGCTTTCAGCCAGAACCAGTGAAATTGTGACTGCCAATACTGGTTGTTTTATAGGCACCATCATATAAGCTAAATATGATGTTTACTAGTTAGTTATGAACCCGTTCTACGCCCGGGTGGCGGGCATTTTTATTGGTATATGGTCTCCCATCCTGGTAATAATTAAGCTCAACAGAGTATTTAATGCCTGTAGGAGACACATCAGTGAAACTACAAATTCCTCTGTTGATGCATACAGCAGAAGGTAATCCTCTGCCATATGCATCGAGGGAGTCTGCTAACAGAACAATGATTTAAAAACACACAGGCAGCTATATTGATGTATATTGCAGAGCATAAAATTGGGCTGGCAGAATAGTGAATTTTGCATTTAGCTGCATCCCCCACAGATATTTGACATATCGTTAAGCTAATCTAAGCCGCCAACTTAGAGAGGTGGGGCTCATCATTAAACACTCAGGAGTGGAGGGGGGAGGGTTCTGCAGCACTGAGAAGAAGCAGGGGGCTGCTGGTAAATGTGGCTTTAGCAGTGTAATGATAAAACCGCCCATGCAGCTATGTAAAGCTAGATGAAAAAAGACACGTACCAGAAAGAAATATTATGTTGGGCTTAGCCTATTTATTAATAATAAGTGTACATTTACTGTGCTTTGTGAAAAATAATTTGTGGACTAAGCCATTGACATGGGGGTGCTCTGTGGATGTATTTTTTTTATTCGGTATTACCACATCTTTCTAAGGACTGATTTATTACCCCCATTTTATTCTATCTTTTTTTTTTTTTTTTTACTAGAGTTGGGTTGTAAGCCTCAGGCTACATTTTATGAGTCTGTTAGCCACTGCTTCTTTATCCATAGGATTTTTACACATTTGTTGATTATATATTAAACCCATACAGAATATACTGTATAGCCTGACTACTTTACTTAACCTCAACATGTAAACCCACAATAGAACCAGTAATTGTATTTCATTCCATTGGGCTGCCTGCTTTTATTTCACCTGCAGTGCTTTTATAAGAAAAAAAAAAAAACAAACCTCTCCACGTTGTGAGTGGGTAATGACCACCAGGTAATGACACCGCCACTTGAGCAGTTTAGAGGCTGAAGACTGTAAACCTGTGTGGTGTGATGAATGCGCGAGGACACACATGAGAATGCATTGCCCTCTATCTGTAGTGGTTAATCAGAGCTCGCTGGGCACGTATAAATCACTTTATAGCTCTGTATGTGAGCGGGCGCGGAGGATTCCCTGCTCTAGAGCTCATCACGGAGAGATTCATGATGGTAGGGTTCTTCTGCAGTGCATAGGGTAACATTACTCTGCTGCACTCGCTAAAAGTTATTTATGTTCTTATGTTCATAGCCGTGCTTCCAATCTTTTATATGTGCGGTTTAAATACTGGATGAGGCTTTTACTAGCTGGCACAGAAAGTGTACTTTGTGTAAAGCGCCATCCATTTGCCCAGTTTATTATAGATATACAAAACTCTGACTTGTCTCTTTTTTTTTTTTAACTTTTTTAATTTATTTATTTTTTTTCCTACGTTCGCTTGTTGCTATTAATATTGTAGCTGATAGCAGGCGTAAGTGAATATGCCGAAGCTAATTCTTATTATTCTTCCCGAAATGAGCTGCTGAAATCCTCCGTGGCTGCGTGCCAGCTTGAGAACGTTTCACACGCGACATTATCCTTTTTCTGTAATTTTGCCTGTAATTCTGGACCGTTGTGTTTTCTTTCTTGCTTTGGCAGAGCCTTGAAATCCAGCCAGCATTCCCTGTGCTCCATTATGATCGTGGACACCCCAGGCTTTCAGAACCCAGATCTGGTAAAACAGGGACGTGGTGCTACTTTTGAGGAGCTTTGTCACAACTATGCACAGGAGAGATTACAAGCCCTGTTCCATGAGAAGACTTTTGCGCAGGAACTTGAGAGATACAAAGAGGTATTGGCGTCGCATGTGTGGAACCCACTGAACCCAAGTCACAATTTAGGCTCATCCCATACTGGATGCTATATATCAAACTAAAGGTCATCCTAGTGCATGTGAATGAAGAATTCTCGAATTTGCATGGGGCTGATTCTATGAAATTCATATGTAATTTATTTTATTCTCCTATGACACCCTTTGTGAAAATTGTATTTGACCTTCATGTAAAGTCACACATTTTTTAGTTTGTCAGATGGGTGAGACTTATCCGACAGGTAGTCCCAGCCTCACAACACAATATGACAGTGACACGTTGTAAAAGTACATTAGATTTATTGCTCATTTTACATAGTGCTACATTCTTTCTTTCTTTTCTATCATGAATGGTAAATTGCAAAGAAAAACCCACATTGGGGCAGATTTACTATTTAGAATGTGCCAAAATTCTGGTGCATGTGCCGTGCCCTACATTCTTAAGGGGAATCAGTCTGTCAGCAGGACGAACCCTTCTAAGCCGTCTATTTGGACCTGTAGGTCATAGAAAGCTGAATAGAATGATACCTTGATATCTGGAATGTGAAGTCTTATTCCAGAGAATTTCATGTTTTTCTTATATATAAATGAGCTGTTCAGGGCTATGGGCCGGACATGGATGTCCCCGAGAATCTGCCTCCAGAGATGAACTTTAATAAAAGGATTGTGATGTGTAATGGCTGCTTTCTGCTCCCCTTATCTCACTGATATATGGTTATAACTAACACATCTGCAGTTTCCTCTCAGCTTCTGTCTCACACGCAGACTTGGTTGAAATATAGCAGAGCTGTGAGAGCTGCAGCAAGTGTGTTTGTAAGTAGACAAAGTTCAGTTCTTCTGTTCTGTGTTAGTTACATGTCTCACACTGGTAACGCCCCTTTTCATATAAATTAAGCTCTGGAGGCAGATTCTCAGGGAGATCTGTGTCCGACCCTGAACATCAAATCTAAATATAAGAAAAACATGAATTTCTCCGGAATAAGACATCAGATATCGAGGTATCACTTTGTCCATCTTCCTATGACCTGCATGTCCATATAGACTCCTTAAGAGAGTTGATTCAACTGACAGATTCCCTTTTAAAGGGTTGTCCACTATTTGGACAAAGCCTTTTTAATGCTGTAGTGCCCCTTGTAAAATAAAAATACCTTATACTCCTCTTCCACACCCACGATGTGGGCGCCAGGCTTCTGGTGCTCATGTGACATTGTTATGCCATGTGAACACTACAACAAATCAGAGGCCGTTAATCTGTTTCTTTGCTTTGGTGAAACTCTGATTTAAGAGAAAAGTGTGAGCAAAGCCGTCAGTCAGTGGCCGTGTATTGACTACAGTGATCACATAGCATAACAATGTTACGTGAGCCCCAGGTGGCCCGGTGCTGACATTGCAGAAATGGCCCCTGTGCAGGAGCTGAGTATAAGGCGCTTTACTTTACTCGTGGGACTACAGCATTTAGGAAGGGGTTGTCCAGATAATGGACAACTCCTTTTTAGCTTTCTTTTTTTTTTGCCTTCATCCAACAAGAAGTGTGGCTCAACAGGATAAGATAGGTGTTGCCTAATATATGCCAAATTAACAAAAAAAAACTTGTTTAAAGAAAGCCTACCAGAATGGGAGGTGTAAAGTTGAACTAAAGATGTGCCAAATTTATGAAGCATGAGCCAGTGATAAAGTTGGTGCATCTAGTCTAATATTTAGCTAATTTTAAGACTGTTTTATAAAATCTGTATCAATGGGTTACAGGTATTGGCTCCTAGGTCACTTACTTGTATCTCTAATGTATCTACTACTTTTTAGCAAGGATATTTGGCTTTCCCAAGTCTTGCAAATCATTGCTTTAACCGATACTTTTCATATGTATGCCATCTGAGGTCTGGCTGCAATTAAAGGGGGTTTTCCAATATCGCAAGTTATTCTGTACCCTTAGGATAGGGGACAGCATGTTAATTTTTTTTTTTTTTTGAGGGGGGGTGTCTAACCACTGAGAGCGAGGCTCTGTAACAGGAGGATGTGCCCTGTAGAGCCCTGTCTTGAATAAAGGGAAGTGCACATTCTCGGCATTCATTGTCTAAAGATCTACCAGAGAAATCGGAGTACAGCACTTGGCTATTTGTGGCAGTCCCATAGACAATGAACATAGAGGAGGTCAAGCACGTTCCTCTCTGCTCCATCAAGACAGAACTGCAAAGGCCTGCTCTCGGAATCGCTGAGCCATACTATGGATAGGGGCTAACTTGTAATTTTGGGAAAACCCCTTTTAATTTTGGAAGTTGATGAGAGATTTGAGTGAAGCTTGAATTTTTTTTTTGGATGAGATTAAAAAAAAAAAAAGTGGTCCTACTTGAAAAACTGCCACTGATGCCTATGGGAGGATTCTGGATTTGCAGCTCAGTGGCATCTTAGAGAATGGAGCTGTGCATCATAACTACATACAGACTATGGATCGCAGTGGCAATGTTTTTTGGACAGCCGTGGTTTCTTTTCTTTTTTTTTTTTTTTACATTCTCCTACAACTAGTGTTTAGCATTTTAACTGTAGCTCCCCTGTGTACAGTGCATAACATCCAGTTCCTCCTTTCTCATATTTCTAAGTTTTTTGTTTTTTTTTCCTTGCATTTCACTTTCAATGATTCCTCATTAGTTTAGCCATTAATGATGATCTTATGTAGTCATCGTTTCTTATTCTGTCTGATAGATGTGCTGCAATAGCTGAACCTTAAATTAAACCTAATTGGTTGAGTGATCCGGTGTAAGGGGTTCCTGCAGCAGTTATTAACTGCCTTCCAAACTCTCTTGTTATAATTGCCTCCGCATTGCTCCTAGATTGACTCGGCGCCTCTGCCGATGCATTATTCAGAAGAATCACCTTAATGTTATTGCTTTTAGCAAGTTGGATCTTAGCTTGCTGTATTGCCATTATTTATTATGTTTCATTTTATTATATTATAACTTTACTATTCTTACTCCTCTTGGTCCTTTTATATGTGCCATTAGGATCACATATTATATACAAATTGTTAATTTCCTTGGGAGCATTGTCAGATTGGATGCGTGTTGGATCTGACATTTTGGAGTTGATGTGTGAGGCTTTATAGCACGTATGGGAGCGCAGCGATACCCAATGCACCCTTATGTAATTCTCACATCTAATTAGCTCACTGATCTCTAATGATGTCATAACTTCAATCTTAGTCTCATGTATACTAATCATTCATCTGTCCCCTCTAGGAGAATATAGAGCTTGCTTTAGATGAGATTGAGTCCAGTACATCTGGCTCAGTAGCTGCTGTAGACCAAGCTTCGCATCAAACACTGGTAAGCAAGGCAAGGGATGCCGTAAGTCATAAGGCAATGTCAGAGCCATCATTCATGATCTGCAGTGTTACATATACATCATTGTCCTGTAAGAAGTGTTAGTGTCAAAAGACAAAGTCATTGCATAGTCTGTGTTTCATACAAATGTATTGAAAGAGGAGTCGGTACAGAGGGTAAGTGGCTTTTTATTGTCCGTGCCAGGAAGAAGTTCTTTTATAACTTGTTGTGAATTTGTAATATGTGTGTTTATATAGATTATTATATAGATTATATGGGGTTTATATAGATTATTATGGGGTTTCTGCTTTCAAAATGATTGGCTGCAGAGGTGATGGGTGCTGTAGTCGCGTCGTCACCGCTGCAGCCTATAGACAATCACCGGAGCAGGGTAAGGCAAGTTCCAGCTCCATTTATTAATGCTAGCCTATGGAAAAAAGCAACTTTAAAATCTTAAAAATTCCTTTAACCAGTTACATAAAACCATTACACTGCCCTCTGAGGGCAGCAAAAAGTAGAGTAAAATGGGTCGCTTACTAGATCTATTGTAGTAGTTGCCAAATATTGTCGTTTATGGTGCCAGATTTATGCGGCCCATGCTCATGACAGCTTAAAGTAGTGATACTCTCCTCAAGGTTGGGGAACTTATTTTTCTCTTCCAGCAACGTTTTTCTTTAAAATCACCTTTTATCTGTTGCAGCAAGAAGTGCGCTGATATGTAGTCATTTTTTACAAGCTGTCTTGCTGATGTAAACTCAAAGCAACAATAGGGCATTCAATAGTCACCTTGCTTTGCTAATATTTCTCCTTGTGGAGAGTGGCATGCCAAGCTTGGAATTCCAATGTGTGGAGGCTATTAAGCTATGCAATGGTCCTCTGGGAAATTAAGTATGCAAATTGCCTCTTAAGAGATAAGGACTAGAACTCAAGTGGATCCTGGCCAGACACCGCTAAACCCAGCCAAAAAAGATGTCACACTTTGCACTGATGAGGGGCAGCACTCCGACACACTGTGTCTGCAAATTGGGATTCTGGTTTAGCTTTTATCCTAAGCCATGTGAAAAGGGTCGATATTGACTTTTAGGATTTCTACTTTCAATATATGACGCTAGAGTTCTAGTCCTCTTCTTCTCTGATGAGGCAGTTTTCATAGTCTATACAGCACTTGCTCCAAGGAGAGAACCCAAGGCTACTTCCCATGGAACGTATCTACTGTGGACCTGCGGCAGCAGTGCTCTTATTGATACCCGCAGCGATATTTACCACTGCAGATTTTGCGAAAGAGGTGCGGGGAAGCAAAATATTTCACCTTAGCATGGCAAAGGGTGACTCTCGCAACTATATCCGCAGCAACAGTTGACATACTGTGGATCTTAAACCTGTGGCTTTTGTCAATTTGCGAAGCAGATAATTACATGTGCATGAGGTTTCCTAAAATGTCATGAGCTGTGCTGGCACTGTACAGAAAATCCAAAATAGCCAAGTATCCCCAAAATAAACGGTAGGCTGGGACAATTCATTGCAACCGATACCCAACCAATGAATGTTTCCTGACATTTGAAATCATCACTCGTGGTGTTTTTTTTTTTTTTTTTTGTTTGTTCCCTGCCGATGATGATCACTTGCCACATCATCAACCGAAAAAACTCCAAGACAAATGATTTGCTCTAAGAGGGTGTATTTCCCATAACCAAAAGTCTATATATCTGACTAAAGATTGTTTGTCTTCCCATTTTTGTCAATTGTGTGGGTCACAGAGATCATACACTTTTTTCCTTTTATAATCTAGTAAGTACTAGGTAATATCCTTACTATTGTTGAGAACACTACATGTTGATTGTGTCAAAGAAAATCTTTTTTTTTTTTGGTTTTTTTCTTTACTATGTAATCTTAGAGCACCGTGTTGTAGGAGTCTGAGTCCAACTAGGTCACATGACGTGTTTCAATACAATCAGTATTTTATCAGCAGAAGATTATCGCTGCAGGACTAGGTGTCACTTGCCTCCTGGTCCAACCATGCCCCATCACTGTTTGGCAGCTTTCTGATAATATACAGTGTAAATAGAATTCTGCCAGTCGGTGGTGTGGGCGGAGTTATACAGGGCTCAGCATTCTGAGCTCTGTGAGCTCTGCTAGATCTGCAGCAGAGAAAACTGTGATTGTATCCCAACTGCTGCACCCAGTAAACTGACACTTGGCTGAAATCAAGGTATCTGCTCCTAAATTGTGCTGCTGTTGGATTACATAGCAAAAACTTGCTGACATATTCCATTTACAACATGTCAAAGGGGGTTTGATTGGTTCAGATTTTCAACATTTGAATATAAAAAGGAAGATATTCATACAACATAACATTTTTACAGCATTAAACTGTAGAAGTCCTCATTTTTCAGCTGAAAGTAATATAAATATATATATTTTTTCTTTTTAACAAACCTCGGTTTTATGCCTGCATTTCCATATTCCTTTACGATTCCTGTGCATCATTATAAATAGAAGCCATACTTTCAACTGTATAGCTGATGACAATCAGAGTGGAGTAATATACACTTCTGCCACTTTCTAAGCATTATCCCGTCAAATGCTTTTTGATCCAATCAAACGCGGCTTTTAAATTTATTAGGCATAAAGTGGCAGTGAGTGGGTTTTTTTCTGACTTGGAGAGATGCTCTAGAGAATGATTTTTTTTTTTTTTTCTCATCCCCTTTTTATTTCTTCCTTCCTTTGACTGCTTTGCTTAACTTAAGATCCACATTAATAGGAAAAGTAACAGAAATACTTGCAAAGTTTAATAGAATGTGACAGCAGCCGCATGACTCATAAAAACGTTGACAATAAATGTCTGTGGCTGAAGCTCTTACGAAGCCGCATTTCAAAGCAGTTCATAAATACCCATATGCTCAGATCTGGCAGGTTCTGCAGCCAAGGTAGAGGCAGGGAGCAGTAAAGCTTTTTCACCCAGGAGAGCCTGTTGTGGCTTCATAAATGATTCATCTCCTCCGTTATATTTAATTTATATGGTATTTATTCCATCAGGCCTCTAAATAAAGAGGCGTCTGAACCCTTGTTAAAGCAAAAAACAATAGCGATGGAAAGAGCGAGTTTGTTTTAAATGCACCTTCGCAAGGACACCGGAAGACAAGCTCTCCGAAATGCCGGTTCTCGGGGGAGATTAGCTGGGTCAGGTAAACTTCTTTCATTCTCAGGCAGCCTGCAGATAAATCTTCTAATGAGAGGAGAGTGTTAGGAAAGCTTCCAAATATGGCATCTTTCTTCAAGGGGAAACACTTTATTTCTTCATTGCTCAGAAGAGTATCGGTGACCTGCTCTGAACAGATCTGGAAGATGCGGAGGTTTCCTGTAGATTGCCTGCACAACAGCCTCGGTGAACATATTGGGTCATTTAAAGATCAAAGACAAACTTGCCGTAATATATTTATTTTGTTAAACGTGTTCAAGTATGTGCTGCTAGGACTGCCATCTTCATGTGTAATGTAGCCTTAAAAATATATATGAAAGACTTATCATTGAGCCTTTTAGAAAAAATGTCGATTTCCAACAACCCAATGGCGAAATTCTAATAAAAATATTCAAATTTGCCCAGAGTGCAAAATTCCTAGAGGTGAAAAAAATTTGAACAAAAGGAAAATTAGCAGTAGCATCATTAGCACTAGTGATGAACGAGTATACTCGTTGCTCGGGTGGTCTCCGAGTATTTTGTCGTGCTCGTAGATTTAGATTTCGTCTTCTCAGCTGCATGATTTGCGACTTGTAGACAGGCTGAATACATGTGGGAATTCCCTAACAAACAGGCATTCCACATATGTATTCAAGCTGTCTAGCAGTCGCAAATCATGCAGCTGAGACGATGACATCTAAATCTCCGAGCACGCCAAAATACTCGTAGACCACCCGAGCAATGAGTATACTCGCTCATCCCTAATTAGCACCCAAGATCTGTTTTGGCTTCCTAACCCAAAACTGTTAAGGCTGACGGAGCGCACCAAATTATAAATAATAGTAGGTGCGTTCACAGCCCGGGGTCCACCATGCAGAGGTGGTACACTGCTGCTAGGTAATGGCGGAAGAATAGAGCGGCGTGAAAACAGTCACACGTGGGTTACATCACCCAGTGTGAACAGGAGCAAACTCTGTTGACTCACAGAGCTGCACAGCCGCTGAACGCAAATACCGGACCCTGTTTAGCTCACAGAGCCCGGCCAAAAAGCGCACAGAAAGCGGCCACAGAACTCTACCCCAAGGACACTGGGTTAGAGTTCCTCTAGGCCCTCCTCGCTCACGGCGTCGCAGCCGCGAACGCCGCTATAGACGCTGGCTACGGAGGGTGGAGCACGTGCACTGTGGCGTGCCGAGTTACTGATGGGGACTAATGCCTGACTCCGACTCTGCCCTACCTAAGCCTGGGCGCTAGCAGGCTAAGCTGCACAACACATGTGTACCAAGGGTAGGGGTTTCATAATGAGTCAGTCACCAGAGACATTCATACGTGCATACATCACTCACTCCTCATAGTCTGAAAATACAGTGTATCCTAATGCATGGCCGAGCGGCCATGCGAACCTTTTATAGCCGCGAGCGTCCGGGACCTTCCTGTCTTCTCAGATGGGCCAATCCGAACAGGAGCAGGACCTGAGCATGTGACCGTCGATCTCCAATGGGAGACCACTCCACGGGTGTGACGAACATCAGCTTACGCTGAGTCGTTCTTCTTTGAAAGAGTGGACCCTCTGGGCCGTGGTACCCACCCACCTAGGGCGAGCTGACCTAGTGAGGAACCACCCCCTATACAGGGAGTATCAGGGGCAAGACCATGGGGGTGAGCCACCACGGCTGCTGGACCAGACGGCCGGCTCAGGAAGCAAGACGAGACAAGGCATTAGTTCAAGTAAACTTAATTCAGGAACACTTCAGGGTACAACAGGTGCAAAGGTGAACATACAAAGAACGCAAAGCAAGATGCGTGCAAGGGCAAGCCGAGGTCCAAGGCATGAGGAACTCTTCAAGGTAAAACAGGTGCGAAACGTGAACACACAGAATCCATATAACAAGGTGTGCATGCCAGGGCACCCCAAAGTCCAAGGCAGGGTGCGAGGAATCAGACTCCGGAAGACTGGCAAGGGCTGACAGGGTCCAGGCATCAGAGTGTAGACATCTGGCTACAGACCTCCGGCAGTAGTCAGCTGGCTTCAGGAATCCGGCAGACAAGCTAGGAGACAAAACAGGGTGCGTGCAAGGAGACACGCCAGGATCAGATTCACAGAACGGAGACCTGCGCATGCCGAGGGGCATGCCAGGGACGGGTACAAGGACGGAGGCCTGCGCGGGCACGCCAGGGAGGAGCACAAGGACGGTGGCTTGCGCGTGCGAGGGCACGCCAGGGACGGGTTCAATGGCATCGGAATCCGGGGTGCTGGCATCGACCGACAGGGTCCAGGAATCAGGCTACGGACATCAGGCCGCAGTCATCTAGGTCCGGACCTCTGGCAGCGGTCGGCAGGTTACGGAATCCGGCAGGCAAACTAGGGTTCAGAGCAAAAGAGGCAAAAGGCTTTGTGCAAGAGTAGCACGAAAAGGCACAGCACGAGAACCAGCGTGCATGCAAGGGAGCACGGAGACCACAGCAGGGAGCACCGGCATGTGGTACCGATGATGGCATAAGCAAGCGGGCACGACTAGAGGCGGCACCGCTGCGGCCACGCAGCCGGAAACCACTATAGCACTGGACGGGGGCACGGTTGAGGCACACAGGCGAGCACGGCTGAGGCACACCAGGCAGGCACAGGCGACCAGGCACGTGCACGGAGGCACGGAGCCACAAGGCCAGGCTACGTAAAGATACAGGACAGAGACGCGTGCAGACAGCACAGCAAAGCCTAGTACGAAAAGTGCAAGAGTGCACGAAGTATCAGAGACAAGGCATAGAGTAGTAGACAGGACCCTGCGCATGCAAAGGACATGCCAGGGGCAAAGTACAAGGCGAGGCCTGCGCGTACCGAGGGGCACGCCAGGGACAGAGCACAGAACGGAGGCCTGCACGTGTAGACAGACACGTCAGGGACAGAGTCTAGCAGCGGAGCATAGGTCGAAGCCCAGAGCAGGGCCAAGGGACAACCTTGGGACTAGACAAGGTACAGAGCGGAGGCCTGCACGTGTAGACAGACACGTCAGGGACAGAGTCTAGCAGCGGAGCGTAGGCAGAAGCCCAGAGCCGGGCCAAGGGAGAACCTTGGGACTAGACAGGGTACAGAGCGGAGCCTGCACGTATAGGAGACACGCCAGGGACAGGGTATAGAACGGACATAACAAGAAGACATAGCGAGGACAAATAGAGCACGGAGGTCAACACGAGACAAAGTACAAGGCAAGAGATGGAATACGAGCACGGAGCGTGTGCAGAGACTCACGGCAGAGCAGAGTGCATGGGCACAGAATAGAGGGAGCAACCCAGCAGACCAAGCAGCCATGCAGGGAAGCAACACAATACTCAGGCCCTGAGCATAGGAAGGGGCGGTCTGATATAGGGCATAGCACCACCACTTCCGGGTCAGGACCAGGGAAGAGCTTCCAGTTCAGATCCTCTAGGATCACAGAGCGCAGTCACATGATCAGGATTCCAGACATGCAGGGATGATTGCAGAACCGGACAGTGCAGGATCCTAGGAAAGGTCACATGATCAGGGTTTCAGACATGCAGAGACGAATGCAGAACCAGCCTATGCTAGAACATAGGAAGGACACATGATCAGGGATTCTAGACATGACGAGATGATCACAGAAGGCAGAGCAGAAACGCAGGCATCCTGCAGCTGAACAGACAAGAGGTGAGTGTGCACATTACTCTAGGAAACATGCAGGATAGCAGACACGAGATGCTCATGCACACCGCTCCAGGGGTTCTTGAGGCAAAACAGACATGGTGGACATGACAGGCATGGCGAGCATGACAACGAGCATGCTCAGTGGCCCCACATGAGGACTTAGTCCCTGGAGAATCTCGCTGCTGAGCAGCCTGCACTGCCATAGTTGTGCCAGAGGTGGCTGCAGCAAGCAAACCCACGGAGGTGGTCTGGGCAGAGTGCCGGGACCGACGAGTTTGCTGAGCAACCTCCTCTGCGGCTGTGTAGGAATGGGAGACTGCCGGGAGCAGAGCTTGGGATTCCCGCTGTTCAGCAACAGGAACCCGACGCCTAACAAAAACTCTATGTCCTGTAGCACATTCGTGTCCGGGCACAGGCGGCACAGTAACGTGACTTCAGTGTGTGGACTGTGCCAGCCTGCTCTGTGTGTGAAGAAGAGGACCCAGTATCGCAAGTTAGGAGAGTATAATTTTAATTTTTATTTTTTCGTGGAAGGTGGCAAAATTTTATATTGGAACAACACAAAAGAACAGAGAAAAAAAAGGCAAATGGGTCATGATGCAATGATTGTGTCACCTGCCCTTTTTATCTAGTTTCAGGTGTGGTTTTCATACTGCCAACATCTGTTACTTGCCTCAAGTGAGTTTGAATGAGCATCACATGTTTGAAACAAAGTTGTTTACCCACAATTTTGGTAAGTTGCCAGCAATTTTATCCAGCCCATTTTTTGGAGTCTTGTGTGAAATTATGTCCAATTTTTCCTTTTTCCTTCTGTTTTGCATTGTTGCAATACACACAAAGGAAATAAACAGGTGTATAACAAAACATACATAATTGCAATAATTATCTGGGAGAAATACTTCATTTTCTGAAACAATTTAAAGGGTGCCAACACTTTCGCCATAAAGGCCCTTTTACATTTAGCGATGCACCAGCGATCCAACCAGCGATACGACCCGGTCAGGATCGCTGGTGCATCGCTAAATGATCGCTAGTGAGCTTTCACACAGAAAGATCTCACAGCGATGCAGCAGCGACGCAGCGCACGATACTTACCATTCACACACAGCGATCCTGCGTCCTCCCACCCGCGTCCACGCGTCGCTGGACGTCACAGCAGGAAGCCCAGCAGGAAGCAGACGACGAGAAATGGAGCCGGACATTCTCGCGCGATCAGCGATGGACAGCGGGGGAGCCGGTCGCTGGTAAGTATCACACATAGCGATATCACTAGCAATATCGCTATAACGTCACAAAACCAGTGACGTTTTAGCGATATTGCTAGCGATATCGCTTAGTGTAAAACCCCCTTAACTGTAGGTGTGGCCAAACAGATGATTTAAGTCATTCAAAATGGCCAAATTCAACCAAAATCAACAATCATCAGGTGGGTTTGTGAAAGGAGCAATAACTCAACCAATGCCCGACTAATAAACGTTTGTTGGCATTCAAAATCATCAGTCGTGTTGCAATATTTTTTTTTCAACCATGTATTTAAAAAGGTAGCTTTCTGAAAAAACATGTGGAATTAATAGTAGGGGTTCCCACCTCTGTCAGCCAGAGTTGACATCCTAGTTCTAGCTGTTCATTACATGAAAGAACGTTTTTCCGAATGGCTGCCATCTAACATTAGTTTCCCCATAGTGGTGTGCAAAAAATAGGACATATACAGCTTTTACCGTAAAAGTGGCGTTCATTGTCGCAATGTTCTGATGCATCGTCTGTGTAGGTTTGTATATTGGCCACACAGTGTCTTTGTGCACCTGCACATTAATTTAATACTAAAGGTGTGCAGGTTTTATTTTATTTTTTTTAGTGGTACTTTAGTCCCTGTTATAGTGGAAATTTGGCCTCCTAACTGCTTAGCAGGTCTGTCTGGGTCTCCTATCCTCTTGTTATTATGCTTTTCTTAAAGATTTCTACTACTTTTTCATTGATGACATATTTTTAGGATTGCAAAACACCATCACATGTTTCTCAGCGCAAGCAATGACTAGCCAGGTCTTTCCCCGGGAAGGAACAACCACGGGAAGGGCAGTCTCCAATGAAGGAAACCACCTATGCCAAAACATGGTATCCATCCACAGACAGCTGTTTCGGGGTATTGCCCCTCATCAGTGTGGAGTAGGAAACTGGCCAGTAGGAGCAATGCGTAGTAAAAGACTGTGACCTGGCTAGTCATTGCTTGCGTTGAGAAACATGTGATGGTGTCTCTGCGGCTTGTGTTTTGCATATTTTTACATATTTCCCATAAGGGATGGGGGCATTGCTCTAGAATCACTGCATTGAGAAACATGTGATGGTGTCTCCGCAGTGTTGGATGTTGATCTCCATGAGTTCATTCATCCTCATTTTTCACATATTTTTAGGATAGGTCATCAATGCCATCGGCTGGGGTCCGACACCTAGCATCCCCACCGATCAATTGTTCGTGTCAGCGACCAGAACTGCTCTGTATTAGGCGGATGTGTAGTACCCTGCCACCACCAGTATCAGAAGACCCAACACCTCCGCAATGGAGCAATTCTAGCCAACAGCCGCCACCCTTGACGTTGAGAACGGCTCATCGGCAGGGGTGTCGGGACTCCGACCAATCGGACATAGATAACCTATCCTTATGGATAGATCGTCAATGAAAAAATGGTGGACAGCCTCTTTAGTAATGCTCCTGTTCCCTTACTCTTCTGTGCAGCGACGTTTTAGAACGTCTCTGCAGTGTACAGCGCAGACTGCCTGACTCTTCATCATCCATGGGCTGTCTGGGTGTAGTTTTAAACTGCTGTCTCAACTTCTTAAATGGGTAAAATTGCAGTTCTAAATGTAAACAGTTTATCAGTTTACTGCATATTAAAATCTCAAGAATGGAGGATTTTTATTTCTACAATTTGCGGCTTGTTTTTCCCTAAGTTCCCAACTACAGCTGTAGTCTATCAGAGCTGGCCTTTTTCTTAGGCAAAGTGCACAAGCATACAAGCTCTTTCCAATCCAGCTTGCAAACACTTCTCTGAAGCTTTAGTCCCCCCATGCTCCTCCGATGCTGCAGAGAGGCAAAGCTGCCTCTTCCAGCAGCATGGGAGGACACCGAACCAGTGAGTGGCGCAAAAAATCCAAGCTGTCAATCATCGCGCCACATCCACACTCCCAGAAAGCCAGGAGGCAAAGCAGTCATGCTCTCCTGAAGAAACCGGAAAAGAAGAATCCTTTATCACTAAAACAGTTATGCAACTTGATACTTTGTCATTTGTCTTTTATTATCCATTTTCAAGATTTCGGTTTTGGATTTAACCCTTTCCCATCCGGGCTATTATTGTACATAACTGCACGGTGGTGTTTTTTTTTTTTTTTTCTTCATGTAACACTGTGGCCTCTTGAGTTGCTTTGCTCTGACAATGTGGCCCTTGGACCCCAAATTATGTTTTGGGTCCAAGTTTCTGATGTACTATGACAACTCAGGTACAGGAGCTATGACATCTGCAACAGAGAGACGTAAATGTGACCGCCTACAGCAACTAGGAGATCTGTTTAAGGCTAATTGTAGCTTTATGTGGAAGGCAACAATTTCTCCAAGTGCGCCTTCAGACTTCCGTATATGGCAGTCTGAGAATGGATCGGGATGCATTGGCAGGCTGCAGGTCTCCTGACATGAACTTGACTGTTTAACCCCTTTGTGACGAAGACCTTTTTTGTTTTTGCATTTGTTTTTCGCTCCCCTTCTTGCCAGAGCCATAACTTTTTTTTAATTTGTCTGTCAATATGGCCATGTGAGGGCTTGTCTTTTGCAGAACGAGTTGTTTTTTTGTTTTTTTTTTTGTTTGTTTCTTTTTTACTTTTGGCATGCTTCAATAGTCTCCATGGGAGACTAGAAGCTGCCATAACTCGATCTGCTCTGGTACATACAGGCGATGATCAGATCACCTGTATGTAGCAGAAAACCTCACTTGAACAAGCGCCGACCACTGAGCGACCCTTGTAGCAATCTGGCAGTGACAACCATGGAGGTCTCCAGGAGACCTCTAGTTGTCATGCCAACCCATCGGTGACCCCTGATCAAGAGACGGGGGTCACCAATGGGCAGATTTCTGGTGCAATTGCCAGAAGCGCATGATAAATGCCGCTGTCAGCGTTTGACAGTGGCATTTAATGGGTTAATAGCCACTGGTGGATCGTGATTCCACCCGCGGCTGTTCTGGGCACATGTCAGCTGTTTAAAACAGCTGACATGTGCCTGGAAAGAGTCCCAGATTCAAAGGGAGAGACATGACATGCACAGTACTATTACGGCACATGTTGTGAAAGGGTTAATATAGGCTTATTTGGCTGTCTGTTTAGGTCAGGAGACCCATGGCCATTTGATACACCACGTTCCGTATTTTGACAGAGATACAGACTTCTGAATTCAGCCTTAAAACACACTGACAACAAGTCTTTGACTCCTATATATTAGCATTGACCACCGAAAATGACCCCATCAGTTCTCTGTAAATCTCAGAGATCTGTCTGAAACTTTTACATTCCATCCCAGAATTCATCCTAAGCCAGATGGGAAATTATTGGCTCCTATGAATATAAAATCCCATATGAATTGCTTTTACCTCTTAATGGCCTCTGGTTGAAAGTTGTGACGCCTCATTTATTTTATGTTCAGTGCTAAACCTTAGTAATCACTGCTGTGATTGACATTTATGGTTCACGTTTTACACTGCGGATATTCATCAGAAGGCAACACCAAAATACACGTGAGTTTACTTAATTTTGTGTTACCCTTCAAGTCAAAGAAGTTCCCTGAAATTCATAGCGTAAGAAATGACAATATTATACACGTATATTATAATATGTCTGGTCCCACTGCCACCATCGGATGAGTTCAGCAAAAGGCTAAAACTTAAAAATAAACTTGTTTGTTATCGCAGTCTGGAGATTATATAGCTATAAACCTATAATAAGGTGATCACTTTTTTGTTGTTCGTTTTTTTTTCTGCTACTTTGAAGGGTGAAGGGGACTAAAATGCTATTGCCAGGGGTAAGCTGTTGGTTAGTAAGAAAATGGAGACATTTTTTGTCCATGGCACTTTCCCTCCAAGATACAGATGGTGTTATTTTTTTTTTTTTTTTTTTTTTTTAAGGGGATGAAGACATTTTGTGACATTTATTTGTCCAATAGTATGTATTCTGTATTTTTTATTTATGATGCTGAACAACTAATGCATGTACTTAAAAAAAAAAAAAAAAAAATACATTTATTTTGACTTAAAAAAAACAACTTATGAATTAAAATCTTGAAGGAGCACTTTCTAATGAGGCATACAGATATGTTATGCTGAACTATGTTAAGTGTGTATAATGCTAAAAAGTACATAGGCCCCACGTCTGTGTAAGCCCTCTCCGCCGATTAGAGATCGGATGGCACACGTCACTGTTATTTTTGTCTGCTAATATCACTACTTGAAACTGGAGGAGAAAGAGCCCTCTGTGTAATAGGTCTGCAGAGTCCTTATACCTCCTTTGGTTCCCTTCTATGTAGGGGATTGAGTATATTCAGTTTCTGACTAGTTAATCATTGACACAGCTATACAGAACGTTGTACCTAAAACCCTTTGTGGGTCCAAGGGCCACATTGTCAGAGGATACTAACTCCGCGTGCCACAGTGTTACCGAAGTATTACCTTCTGAAACATTCGTTTCATACTGAAGGTGTGTCCCATAATTACCAATAGGTGCTGGTTCCATTTATGGAGCTACCACCTATCGGGAAGGTAGAGGTGCCAACTCATGGGTTTACAATCCAGAAAGGCAGAGACCATGCAATCAGTTCTCTACATTGTACTATTTGCCAGATGCCAAAGCTGTCGAGTTTTTTCTCTTCTCCCATAAACTATAATGAATGTAACAGCAGTCCATATGGTCACTTCTTCACCTCATCTACTCCTTTCTGTGCTATAGGAGTCAAGACTCTGGTCATTTCTGGACAAGCCATATGCCGGGACACAGCACACCATTCATAATTACCCGTCCTATGTACCACTGATATTCTCCATGACATGGAAAATACATGTCATCAGACACTATGCAGATGGTTGAGGGCCAAACTGAAAGGTATCATGGCCCTCATGTGGCCCCCAGGCTGCAGGTTGTACACCCCTGACCTAAAGCCTTATATCACATAACTCCTTATATCACATAACATGCTTAATGGTCTACTGGCTTAGTGATCTTTGTAAGTGATAGATATTGTTGCCTTTACACTGGGAATAACTGATAAAGTCCATTGTTACTAAGCTTATGCTTTCATGGATTGGGACTCAATTGTGAAAAAGTGAAAATTTCTGGTTTGTAATGTATAAATTGTAGGGGACTACAACGTGGAAGTAATTTTTTCACCAGAAATGGCCACTACAACTCCGATGACTATGCATTTGCCATGGCAGATGAAGAAGGACTCTCTTTAGATATGACTTTAGTCATTCTGGATTTTGTGTAGCAGCCATGCATAAACAATCTGGACAGAATTGCTGAGAGCAGTTTTGTCAGATGTTACTTTAATGAGGAGACGGTATGTCTCGATGGGATGCAGAGCAAAAGCTATTCCCGACACGTCCGCGAGTTTAGAGGAGAATGATATAGCTGCGTTACATCCTTTAACCACAAAGAGCAATGATGTTCTAGTAGATCATAGCCATGAAATTCACCTTCTAATCATATAAATTATATGACTGTACAATAACGCGGTGTCTTTTTGACACGTTTAATGCCATGTGAGTCCTGTACATGCCCACACAATACTGTAAAGTGCACACACAGTCCGTACAGCAAATTGCCTTTAAATAACCGAGGCCATCCATGAGATAAAAAAATATAGACCTCATGAATAGAAGTAGGGGAGTAGGCGGTCCATGAGCGTGGTCCCTAGCAAATCAATGGCATCTGTACATGTTGCACAAAAAAGGTATAATAAAAGTAGTTACGATTTTTCCAATTGCCAAGGTGCTTGTGATCAGCACCAGATAACCTTCTGTCCTTGAAACAAATCCCTTCACAACGCTAGAATTGCTCATGACTTGTGGATCTGCGATAAAAGATCAAAAGTATAAATTCAGTTTGCTACCATAGAGAATCATGGCAAGTGATTGATCAGGCAGTCACGTACAGGACAAAGTTGTTTGTTTTTATCCGTGTACGCTGCCTCCCTTCAACCATAGAGCAGAATAGTGGCCAAGTAAGGGCCCCTGACCTACCAAACGTGGAGGCCCAAGGGATCTATATTACAGAAGTCAATATTCACCTCCTTGAAAACAATGCCACAGTCTGTATTTTTTTTTTCTGGCTTGGTAAAAAAAAATTTGATTTGTGCCTTCAGAGTAAAAACCGTGGTAAAGTTATGGGCACATAGCATTTACCATACTATGGATCTTTACGGTATGAATTGTTGAAACGATGATGGGCATGAGCCGTATCTTGCATAATTTAATGCCCCCATACAGGATAGACAGAAGACGGCTGAACCCATTGCTATTGGCGGGAGCAGCCAACCATCTAATATGTATGATTATCTCCCAACCGTTTCTTGATACTGTATAATCTGGTGGGAGATGATAGGGATGGGGGTGCTTAGAGTTTAATCGACCTATTCTTCTTTCGTGGGGAAATAAGTCACCAACAGATAATACTGACAGTGGCTTTCTTAAAGAGAACGCAGGAGCACTCGGTCTAGCAGAGAGTTCGTGTGAATGGGGAGTTGGGGGAGAAGGCTGTCGGCTGAGCATATGTTCGGCTAATGGCTATCTAACATGTATGTCCACCTCGGCTGGCTCTGTCATACACAGGAGCGCTCGTTTTGCTGAGTGCTCCAGTGTTCTCTGAGAAAGCAGTCACCGGACATGTCTCACAGCTGCTTTTTCTCCAGGAGACAGTGGGATCGGCAGTGTGAAATCTGACATGCCCAGTCAACACTTCCCTCGATGATTAGTTGCCAAGCAGTCTCCATAAATGTTAGTCAGTCAAGTGCCTCAATATTGGCGGGCTTGGCTGACATTAGTCTAATGTGTATGAGGGGCCTTTAGGCTATTTGTGCTCAAAATTGCTATTTTACCTTGCAATAGCAGGGGGATAAAAGCTATAGAAGGAAAATAAATGGTCACAGAATATATACAAAATTTGACATTTTGTTTAAAATCGGATCTTATTGGCCACAGCGCACAATTCTACCCTAGTATGGTTATGAAGAACGTTGATGGTCCATACCGATGGTTACAAATGGTGCACGGTCTGTCACACCCATGCTCAATAGTCCAAGGGCTTTTTTGGAGTGTGGGATGAAATCGGAGTAGCCGGTGCAAACATGGGGAAAACCAAGGATGTTGTTCTTAGTGAAATTTGAACCCAGGACTGCTAACCACTGAGCCACCGTGAGGCCAGTGCTTATTATAATCTGAAATATGGCATGGTTGAGTAAAGGCCTAATTTCATTTTTACTTTGTCTTGATTAAACTGTGTACTTTTAAGACGACGAAGCCCACTTGGTGTCATGCGCGTAATTAATCCGCTATAACGTTACCGTCCATCAACATCAAGCATGATAAAGCCGTGCAGAATTCTTTTACAGAAATGCTACGGATTTTTACATCTGATGTCACCCCCTGCAATACAGATTTTCTAATGATTTGCCGCACTTTCTACAACTTATTCTACATTTGGACTTGCTCTAAAAATCTAAATAAAATTTCCTTCGCCATAAAGGGTCGGTAATGGCAACCTTGTACTAAGAATATGGTGTAGCTTTGAAAACGTGCCCCCTTTTTTACATTATTTATCTGTCCGGTTTGTGCTGTCATGGTATTAGATAGGTATGATCTCTGCGCTTCACGATAAAAATACGTTTAGAAACTAAAGTTGTATTGATCTTAAAAACCCATTAAGGAGCAAAAAAATGCCTTGTAGTTCACGAGCATTAATTGGTGAATGTGAAGGAGGTAGAGGGACAATGTGTGGTGGATCTTTATCTTGCCCAGCGATGAGGGCAGTAATTTTACCTTGTAGTCCCACCCTCACTAAATGTTCAAAAGAGCCAAGAAACCAGACTAAAACGTTTTACTAGAAAATGATGTGTTTTCTGTCTCCAGCATTAAGTATTGATTGCTCTCTTCAAGTGTCTTTTTAAAATAGGGCCGAGAATTACTCCTGCTGACTCGTCTGCCTTGTTGTTTTTTTTTTTTTATCCCCTTTTTCTTTATTGCCATTTCATCAAGAAAATCAGGCTGGCAATTAGAAGCCAAGCTGCCTGGAGGACTGGAGAAATGAGATTGTGGATAAGAGGGGACGGAGCTGTTTGTTACTGTGATTAATGGGGGTTTGTTAGCCGCTCTTATTCCTTGTGCTCACACTCCTTTTCCACATGAAAAATAAGTCACAAACTATTGTTTGACAGGAGGAGAAGGGAGAATTGCTTCTTGAATATTGAACTTGGTTTTAATCGCAGGTAAGGACCATTGCAAGGACTGATGAGGCCAGAGGTCTTTTGTGGTTGCTGGAGGAAGAAGCATTGCAGCCTGGTGGCAATGAGAGCACCCTTTTGGAGCGACTTTTTACTTACTATGGACCTCAGGAAGGAGAAGAGACTGGTAATAAAAATGTTCTTTTAGTTTTTTTTTTTTCTCCTATAACAATCATATTATATTATTTTTTACATTTTTTCAATCTTTTTTAATTTTGTGCTGTGTACAAAGCATAATCTTGTCCTCCTACCAGGAACCTGTCGTGAAGCTTCCTTTGGTGGGACTATTATATACTAATCTCAAGGTTATGAATTACATAAAAAAAAAAGTTGCGCTACTTTACATATGAGGAGGTTATCCACTGTGTATAATCTCCCTTTGTTGGGAGGGTCCTAAAATAATCCGGTAATCCAAAGGCAAGTCTTCAGTTCCTCTGCATTGTCACCACATGGGACACACATGTAGCGATCAGTGGGCTTTTGCATAAAACATGGATGTGCCTGGTGCTCTAGAAAAAGGGATGCTCTTTTTAGTTGTCTTCCATTATGGCCAATACGTAGGGATAATATGCATGATGCCAACCCTTAAAAGGGGTAGTCCTATCTCCAAGATTCTAATTCAATATGTAGTAGGTGTAATAATAATAATAATAATGGCAACTGCTTCCAGTTAGAAATGTAGAATAGTTCTTCTGATTTGCTATGTAGTTTAACCTAGCTGGACCTTTCCTGAGAACTTGAACTTGAGTTCCCCAACCAAATGCCCAGCCACCTCTCTCCATTTACGTGGTCATGAATGCAACAGCAGGATGCCACCTTCCCGGGATTGTGGGCATCTGTTCTGTTGACACGCCAAATTATGTTATTGCCAGAGAAATGTGATCATAGTCAAAACTGCATCACCAGTATTGAATCGCCAAAAATTGTGGGAGCCTAAAAGGTCTGCGCCTCGGTATGAGGAGCACTGCTCTAAATTATGATGAGACCCCTAGCATTTACTGCCTTCTGACAGATGGACTGTGTCATTACTGAATATTGAGAAATTATATTTTTAAAAGGATTGTCTATTCTTGGGGATATATATATATTATTTTTTTTTTTTTTCTGTCAAGTGCATGTATTTTTGGCTAAAAATAATTTTTGCAATTGAGTTTCATTAAAGGGAATCTGTCACCCCTTTTTTCGAATATGAGCTGCCGGCACCGACATCAGGGGCTTATCTACAGCATTCTGTAATGCTGTAGATAAGAAAAAGGAGTTAGATTATACTCACCGGGGGGGCGGTCCGGTTCGATGGGTTTCGCAGTCCGGTCCGGTGCCTCCCATCTTCATACGCTGCCGTCCTCTTCTTTCCTTCCTGTCATGGCTCCTGCGCAGGCGCACTGCTGTGCCCTATTGAGGGCAGAGCAGAATACCGCAATGCGCAGGCTGTGGACCTCTCCCGGCACCTGCGCACTGCAGTACTCTGCTCTGCCCTCCAAAGGGCAGAGCAGTGTGCCTGCGCCGCAGCCACGACAAGCAGCAAAGAAGAGGACGTCGCCGTTAGAAGATGGGAGGCGCCGGACCACAACACCAATCGGACCAAGACCGGACCGCCCCCTGGTGAGTATAATCTTTTTCTTCTCTTTCAGGGTAGATCGGGGGCTTATCTCCAGGGGTGGGATTCAAATTTTTAACAACAGGTTGTGTTTATATGTAAGAAAACCACACCCATTTAAGCCACACCCATTTAAGCCACACCTTTTCCTCAAACATATACAAGTAGGGGCGCAGTGAAACACTTGAAAAAAAATAAATTGGAACGAGATCAGAACAGTGCAGATTCTGGCCAGCGGCTCTCCTGACCCGAGTGTGACAGCTGCATATATTTCTATGCAGCTGTCTCACTTGACTGACCGGCAGGCCAGGCTGTGCACTACATTCTGATATTAACAGTTACCATCAAACACCAGATCACTCATATAACCAGCAGCTTTTGTTCTGGCCAAAATAATTTTTAAGGTGATACCACAACACGGGAGACTCGGCCGGGCCCTACTCTACTCTAAACTATTAAAAATAAATATATATTTTTCCATTCTACATGACGGCACCACGAGAGAGGGGATCCACCCAATGAGGACAGCAAACCTTCAAGATAAAAGGGGTGGCTCCTCTCTCCGCATCAGTTGGTTTCCTGTCCTCGATGGGGAACCCTCAAGATGAAAACCTCTTGAAGATTCTGGAAGAAGAGGATGCCTGGGTCGGGTGATTACTGGCAGGCACCGGTCTGCTACACCCGTCACCAGATACTGGTAGTCGCCTTTGGGGCCATATATTCCTATGCCCCCCCGAGCGAGTGCATGGCCACAGCCCGTGAGGCAATTGCCCGGGTGAAGTTAATGCCTCGGAGACCACATTGGGTGTACCCTCCCAGATGCCGACATACCCCATAGGAGTCCACGGAGGCCACTTTTGTGCTCCCTCACTGTTGACATCTGGTGGCCATGCAGCCCGTGAGGCACATCGGTGCCCGGGCAGAGGTAAGACTCCTCGGAGGACCCTCTCGGAATCCCTCCCTGTTGAACCCACGACTCCGGTCACCATTTGGGCCATAAAGAAGAAGCAGTACCTGCAGGAATCGGTGGTGGCCAGCGGCGTGATCGCTCCCTCCAGGTAAAATCCAGCACAGGTATGGAGGAGGTGACCAGGCGTCTTGGTAGCCAGGGGTGGTGCAGCGTGTTCGCCCCCTCCGGGCAGGTCCAGGTAGGGAGGGGGCGGCGGTGCCATGGCGGCCAGGCGTCAGAAGAACGCCAGGAGCCGGGCACGCACCGCAAGTGGCAGGACAGAGACGCGCACCAGGAACTGGCCAGAAAGACTCCCCGAGCGTAGAAAGGGAGCGCGCACCCGGGGAAAGGCTGGCATGCTCCGGGGTAGGCACGGGGAGGAGATCAGCACACACCAGTACTGGTTACTGTGGGTGCAAACAAGTCGGATGTAGTGCGCATGTGGATAACACCCAGGAAGCGCAGGTGACCGGCAGGTGCAGGATCAACCAGGTGATCAGTTAATTAAAACAAAAAAAAAAAAATGGGGTAATGCTGTCAGAAGTGCTGGCAGGGGTCACCAACCATTCTAGGTTGAATGTGACTGTTCTCATCTGAAAGCGGAAGCAGCTAACTTGTTAAGATTGAGAGCCTTTTTTTGTCAGAGCACTTACAGCCGCGCCAGGAGGTGCAGGAGTGGCGGTCTCGCTCAGATGAGAGGAGCCAGACGTGCCATAACTACAGTGGAAGCCGCTCGGACAGCGTACGGGAGGATCGTCAAGGTGTTAACAAGGAGGGGTCCACAGTCCCGATGGGAGTCATGTGTACAGACCGGTCAGCCTCCAGATCCGGTATCCGTCTTGTGAAGCGTTCGAGTGGTGAGTGAGCTTCAAGAAAGTCCAGTACGATAATGTCTGTTCTTTCTCTCTCTTGTCTCCTCTCTCCCCTCTTCTCACATACATTGATGGGGTAGAGTATAGGAGGTCCCTAAAAAAGGGGTAAATTAAATGCTAGGAATAAGGAATATTCCTTATGTTAAAAAAAAAAAAAAAGTCCCGTTGGAATAAGGGGTTGTGTCAGACCTGTACTGTTAGAACAGTAGAGGAAAAGACACTTGCTCTGCTGAGAGCTGGAGATCCCTGATTGTCAGAAGTCTACAATCAGGAAGGGCTTTGCAGTCAACAAACATGGATAGCAAAGCAAGGGATAGACCAGCCCCTCATTGGTCTCTCAGGAAGACCATAGGAGACCTCTGTTAAATCTCGCTACTGAGAAGGTAGCTCAGATGAGAAAGATACGTTCCTAGTAGAGGATACAGTACGGACAGGCTTATTAAAGCAGTCTGACCTACCGTGGGGCTGGTAGATGCAAAAGCCATAGAACTTATGTTCGGCAAGCTTGCTATGAGGAAAAATGTAAGTCTTCCCTATTTTTGGCAATAACTCATTAAAAGGGGAATGGGAAAAACCAGAGAGGAAGTCCCATAATCAGTTCCCTGTAAAGGAGGTACCCTTTTGATGAAGAAGCGTCCTCATCCTGGGAGGAGGCTTCGAAACTGATGTAGCGATATCAAAGGTTGCCAGAAAGTCCTCCCTGCTCCTTAAAGGATTTAGGTTCCCTGAAAGAACCTCTGATAGAAAGACAGATGATTGTCTTAAACCAAGCCTGGGAGTCCTCAGCTGAAACACTTAGACCGGCCATCGCGGCCACTGGTGTGGTTAGATCCCTTAAGATATGGATCAATAACCTAGAAGATCAGCTAGAGCAAAGAATTCCCAGGGAGACTATCCTAGAGGCAATACCAGCCATAAGAGCATCGGCAGTGTTCCTAGCTGAAACTTCAGCCAGATTCAGCAAGGCTATACAGCAAATTAGGCCACCGGCCATTCTAGGCTGAGCGTGACTGCATACGTCAGGTGGTGTCAACAATGCAGCTTGAGGCTGGGCTGGGACCGGAAGGGGAGACCAGCCCACAAGCACAAAGAACTTTAGCTAATGTACTACACTGTGCAGGATGGCTTAAATGCTGGCTGGGGGGCACCCAGGCAAAGATGTAACTGCCCTTTACCGTGTGAAGGAAATTTCCTATTTTGGTCAGACATTGGATGACTTATAAGGGAAAACCGACAACAAAAAATAAAATTTTCCCAAAAGACAGCCATCTTCAGGCCTCTTTCGGCGCACCTTTCGGAAGGGCCGGAAATCCAGGAGATGGCAATATAAGGATCGAGACAGAAACAGCTCTGACAAAAGATCCATAGGTGGGTGAGGCTTCTATTTTAGCAAATCCTCTATAGACACCAAAAAACCCTTCCAGTGACAGGCATTCTCAGGTGCACTTCCTCCCAGCTTGGGAGAGGTTCTAGTCTAACACCTTGATCTGGCAAATTGTGGGATCAGGTCTAGAGTTAAGGTTCCACCACTGGCTTCCAAGAGGACATATGCAATCCTCTCAAAGAAAGACAGTCTGGAAGGGGAAACAACCTCACTCCTAGACAAACATGTCCTGGAAAAGATTTCGATAGAAGCCCAGATAAGTTCCTGGAGGTCAATTATAATTCTGAAAAGACCTCAATAGGTATCTGATAATCCCAGTGGAGACAATAAGGAGCAGTAGAATTCCTCCTTCCTCGAATGTTATATAACCGTTCCGAGATCTCATGAACACTTATCACCAGATCCGGCAATAAGGCCATATACGTCTCAGTGACAGTCCGGATGGGTCTCAGTAGTGTCACTTCCAATACAGGGTCCTGCCCTGTGCAGTAGTGATAGCCCTCAAGTTTTCACAAGGCTAATCGCAGAAATCACAGCGCACCTCAGAAGGAAAGATGCTCTGATGATACCCTATCGGGACAACTTCTTGATAATGGGGAAGAAATCTCCCTTACAGTCAAGATCAAGTCAGATTAGTGATGAAAACACTATAGATGTTAGGATGGCAGCTGGACCTCAAAAAAAAAAAAAAAAAATCAAACTGGATCCAGCAATGATCTAGAAATTTTTGAGGTTAACAATGAACTCAGTGGAGCAGGAGCATCACCTCCCAGAGGAAGACAAGGGAGATAAAAAAAAAAAAAGCCAGAGATAGCTCTGTGGAGGACTATGTTGGTGTGTGGGTCCCTCACCTCTGGCATACCAACAGTGAAATGGGCCCAGTTCCATAAAAAGGAACTGTAAAGGTATGTGAACTGCACGGAAGGTTAGAGCAAAAGCTCACCCTTCCGGACTCTGTACTCCAGTCACTCAGGTGGTGGTTACAGATAGTCCTCTCCAAGGGGAGTACCCGGCACACACACACACACACACTGCCTCCAAGGTGGTCACAACGGACACTAGTCCTTGGCGGTGGGGAGCCCACCTAGACACATTATGGCTCCAGGATTCCTGGGCCCAGGAGGAAAAGAATCTATCCTCGAACGATTGAGAACTTCTAACAATCGAAAAAACGCCAGAGGAATTGTTACCACACTTAAAGTGGACACCACGTGAGAGTCCTATCAGGACAACTAAGCAGTGGTTGCATAGGTAAACCACCAGGGAAACAACCGTTCTCAGTCCTTGAGGCAGATAATCACTGGCCCTTTCAGGCTGAAGGTGACTGCTCTTGTCAAAGGGCCTCCGCTAAACAGCATTGATGCCGGATCATGACTCTGGCAGAACACCAGTCCCTCTCATTATCGGCCCTGCATATCCGAGGTACAGACAACCTGAAGGCAGACTGTCTGAGCAGGAACCACTTGAGGCAAGGAAAATAGTACCAAAAAGAATCAGTTTTTCAACGGATAGGACACATGTGGGAAAATCCCAGTATAGATCTCTCTGCCTCAAAAAAGCCAACAGGAAGGTTCAGAAATTCTGCTCCCTAAGTCCAGCGGACAGACCATCGTCAGTAGACGCCTTCAGGATAGAGTGGACATCAGGTCTCATGTATGCCTTCCCTCCAATATGCCTCATACCAGCGGTTCTGAGGAAGATCAGGGAGGACAGAGCCAGAGTGATTTTGATAGCCCTTTTTTTTGGCCGGTAAGGCCATGGTTCTATTGGCTGAGAGTAATGTCAGTGACAGAGGTCTAGGACCCTCTAACACAGCGTCCCTCAGAGATCTGGGCTGCAGTTGACAGCCTGAAATTTAAAAGGTCACTACTAGAGGAAAAGGGATTCTCAGTAGCGTTAATATCCACCTTACTCAGTGGCTGAAAACCAGTGACTACAAAAAAATTTTTGTAGGAGGATATGTGAAAATTCTTATCTACCTCAGACCCAATATGGGAAGGGAAAGTCCCAATAGTGGCAATACTGGAATTTTCAGCAGAAAGGTTTAGGATTGGGGTTAGCTGTCAGTACCCTCAAAGTACAGGTCTCAGCCCTGGCAGCCTTATTCAGCTGTGACCTGACAAACAATAGGTGGGTGGCCAGGTTTATCCAGGCGTGTACTAGAGCTGACTCTGTCTGTCCTCTTCTCCTCCTCCTTGGGATCTAAATTTAGTCCTGTCATCTTTGACAGAGTCCGTTGGAGCCATTTAAAAGCACAACATTAGATAGGGATTCTAACATTAAACAGCCTTATTAAAGGCGCTTGCGTCGGCCAGTAGGTTGAGGAGTTACTAGCATTATCAACAGGACCCTCCCTACACTCGGACCATAGATGATAGAGTTGTGTTGAAAATTAGATCCGGTATACCTTCTCAAGGTAATATCAAAATTCCATAGGGCTCAGGTGATAACCTTACCATCTCTTTTGTCCTGACCCTAACGACCAGAAGGAGGAGAGGCTTCATGGCCTAGATATGAGGAGATGTCTCCTGCAGTATTTGGAGGTTACGAGACCTTGGAGAAAACAGGGGGCATTATTTGTCTCATTCCAAGGGGGCAAGGAGGGGCCTTAAAAGCCTCTAGACAAACTATAGCTAGATGAGTGAGAAAGGTCATTATGCCAGCAGATAACAGTATAGGCAGGGCTATTCCAGAAGGCCTAAAAGCCCACTCCACGAGGGCCGTGACGACTTCCTGGACGGAGAGAGCAGACGCTCCCATTTACCAATTCAGTAAAGCGGCTACTTGGTCCGCTCCGTCTACCTTTGTCAGACATTATAGGTTAGACCTATTTGCTACCTCTGATCTCATATTTGCGAGAAGAGTGTTACAAGCAGTGATCCCTCCCTAAGAGAATACAAATCTCTGTAACTCTCTCTTGGTGCCGTCATGTAGAATGGAAAAACATGGGTATTACATACCTGGTAATATGTTTTTTCATGAGACATGACGGCACCCTTATATTCCCTCCCTATTGATCACATCATTAGTTGGGTGCATTATTAGCATTATACACTCCCTTGGGTGTCAGAAATTTAGTAGTGTAAACAATGTATTATTTATATGTACACTTACCTGCGGAGTTCCTCTCGTGCTCTGTAAAACAACTGATGCGGAGAGAGGAGCCGCCCCTTTTATCTTGAAGGTTTCATGTCCTCATTGGGCGGATCCCCTCTCGTGGTGCCGTCATGTCTCATGAAAAAACACATTACCTGGTATGTAATACCCGTGTTTATGTATTTTTCTTTAAGGGAATGAGCCACATACATTTTCAGTTTTTTTAAACAACCATTAATACCACATACAAGGGACAAATATCGTCACACCATGACCAGACCACATATTACCACCACATAGTCACCGAATAATACCACATACAGTCACCGAATAATACCACATACAGTCACCGAATAATACCACATACAAGGAACAAATACCGCCGCACCATGGCCAGACCACATATTACCACCACATAGTCACCGAATAATACCACATCCAAGGAACAAATACCGCCGCACCATGGCCAGACCACATATTACGACCACATATTACCAACACATAGTCACCGAATAATACCACATACAAGGAACAAATACCGCCATACCATGGCCAGACCACATATTACCATCACATAGTCACAGAATAATACCACATACAAGGAACAAATGAAACAAATACCGCCATACCATGGCCAGACCACATATTACCATCACATAGTCACAGAATAATACCACATACAAGGAACAAATACCGCCACACCATGGCCAGTCCACATATTACCACCACAGTCACAGAATAATACCACATACAAGGAACAAAACGCCGCACCATGGCTAGACCACATATTACCACCACATAGTGACTGAATAATACCACATACAAGGAACAAATAGCGCCACACCATGACCAGACAACATATTACCACCAGATAGTGACTGAATACTACAATACTGATCATTAATTAAAAACACAATGCTAAGTGCAATTGTATACAGAAACTCTGTATTTACCGTCGGTGTACAAGTAACACACTGACTCACCAATGACGTCTCTAGCTGAAGTCCTTCATCTTAGCTTTTCTTTTTCATCCAGCACAGACCACCATCACTTCTTCCAGCCAGGACTCGTCTCTGCATGAAATAACAATTACCTAGAGCACGGCTTCCAGAGCACATTCCCCACTTTTTCCCTTTCTTCTACACTCCACATCTGAATACAGACGTGCACCCACCATTAATACATAATTGGTTATTATGTAACCCACCATTCCAAATATAAGTTATAATCCACCACTGTGCACCTACTAACTATAAATGCCACTTTCCCCATTTAATATATAAATTAGCACCTGTACTCTTTCCCCTAATTCATTACCAGGCACTTCAACCTCAACGCCCCCCACTATGTACCTCCTGCTCTTACCCTAACCTCGATTCATTATATGTACTTGCCCCTCCCACCTCAATTCATTGTCATGTCTTTCTCTCCCACCCTCTGTTCATTACCCCACATTCAGTACATCACTTACTCCCCCACACTCAAAATTCTTTATTTGTTCTCCAGATAGATCATTTGCTCTCCTCACCCCCCACCTTCAATTCATTATTTGCTCTCCTCACCCCCTCACCTTGAATTAAATTGCTGTGCCCCGTCACTCACACGGAATTCATCATTTGCGGTCCCCCCGTCCTCTCCCCCACATCATCATTTGCGGTCCCCCCGTCCTCTCCCCCACATCATCATTTGCAGTCCCCCCACTTTAATTTGAAGTCCCCTTACTTCATCCGTTGCAGTCCCCTATCACCCCTCACTTCATCTGCTGTGCCCCTTCATCATTTGCCGCCCCCTTCCATTTCATCATGTGCAGTCCCCCTTACCCCCCCACTTCATCTTGTGCAGTCACTCTTACCCCCACATCATGTGCAGTCCCCTTTACCCAATTCATGTGCAGTCCCCCTTAACCCCAATTCATCCTGTGCAGTCCCCCTTACCCCCCACTTCATCCTGTGCAGTCCCCCTTCATCATTTGCAATTCCCCTTACCCCCCATCAAGTGTAGCCGCACTCCATCATGTACAGCCTCACTCCCCCTTCATCATGTGCAGCCCCACTCCATCATGTACAGCCCCACTCCCCCTTCATCATGTGCAGCCCCACTAACCCAACTCTGTCATGTACAGCCCCACTCCCTCCACTGCATCATGTACAGCCCCACTCCATCATGTACAGCCCTACTCCCCCCCCACTCCATGTACAGCCCCACTCCCCCTTCATCATGTGCAGCCCCACTCCCCCCACTCCATCATGTACAGCCCCACTCCATCATGTACAGCCCCACTACATGTATAGCCCCACTACATGTACAGCCTCACTCCCCCCACTCCATCATGTGCAGTCCCATTCACCCCCCTCCATCATATACAACCCCATTCACCCCCTTCCATCATATGCTTCCCCATTCACCCCCCTCCATCATGTACAGCCCCATTCACCCCCCTCCATTATGTACAGCCCCATTCACCCCCCTCCATCATGTACAGCCCCATTCACCCCCCTCCATCATGTACAGCCCCATTCACCCCCCTCCATCATGTACAGCCATATTCACCCCTCTCCATCATGTACAGCTGCCCCATTCACCCCTCTCCATCATGTACAGCTGCCCCATTCACCCCCCTCCATCATGTGCAGCCATATTCACCCCCCTCCATCATGTGCAGCCATATTCACCCCCCTCCATCGTGTACATCCCCCTCACCCCCCTCCATCATGTACATCCCCCTCACCCCCCTCCATCATGTGCAGCCATATTTACCCCCCTCCATCATGTACAGCTGCCCCATTCACCCCCCTCCATCATGTGCAGCCCCATTCACCCCCCTCCATCATGTACAGCCCCCGCACCCCCCTCCATCATGTGCTGCCATTTTTACCCCCCTCCATCATGTATAGCTGCTCCCTCACCCACTGAATTCATTTAAAAATAAAAAGTTTCCCATACTTGCCTCACAACCGCTCCCCAGCAGCTCCTCTTTGCAGCCAGCGTCCAGGTACATGTCGGCGTCTGCGCGATGACGTCATCACGCAGGCCCGACACCTGACCCGGAAGTAGAGGGAGTGGAAGCTGTGCAGCTGTCAGCTGTGTGACGGCCGTACACAGCTCCCTACCCGATATACTGTGACGCGGGCGGCTGTATTTGATGCCGGCCGCGTCACAGAAAAGAGGGCACGGCCGCACACTGTTCCGGATCGCGGCTGTGAATCTCCCCGGTTCGGGGAACCGGCTGCTTTTTTAACAACCGGTTCCACCGAACTGGGGAGAACCGGCTGAATCCCACCCCTGCTTATCTCCTTTCAAAAGATTTATGACCACAGACCCCATCAAAATTGAATGTGCAGACAAACAAAAGTCTGTAAAAAAAAAAAAAAAAAAAAAAAGATGCAAAGGTTTTCATAAATCCAAATTGTAAAAATGATTTTTAGCCCCAAATACTCCTCAAATTATTCAAGTCAGCACGTAGGCTTCTATCATTTCTACTCTTTTCCAACTAAAAAGCCATTCATATGATTATCTGTCAATCACGTTGGCTCTGACAGAGGGCATGCAGCATTTTTGAGAGTAATTGGCCTCATGTGACAGAAGCAGAGCATTTCCCCTTTTCTTCTGTATGTCAGCACTGGAGGAAATGATGTATAATGATAGTTTTCCCAAACTATATCTAAAGATAAAAGTCAAACTTTTGTATAGGACCCTACAAAAGGCATTAAGAGCCCATCATCCCTCAAGGGTTGTAATTCTCAAGCAAGTCTGTGGATATTTGTCGGCAATTATGGTGATTTGCCAGTTCTAGTAATGGGTTTAATATGGGATAAAGTGCAATTTAAGGTAAGAATCTTAAAAATAAATACATTTTTGGGTCCAGGTAATGTTTTGTTTGGAAGATCTCAACATGTAGAGATCTTGGATCCTTTTTCATTAAGTTATGAAATGACTTGTGCTTTTTGCTACTTGTGTTGTGATTTATACTTTTATTCATGCACAGGTAAAAAACCTTTACTCCGAAGCAATAAAGAACATCACTTCTTGCTGGGGCACTCCTATGGCACTAACTGGGTGGAATATGACGCTACCGGATGGTTAAACTATGTCAAACAAAACCCAGCCTCGCAGAATGCCGCTAGCTTGCTGCAAGATTCCCAGAAGTAAGATAATTCTAAGACTTATGCCAGGGGTTGAAAAATCACAACCTTTCGTTATTTCTGTGAATTTATTTCCTACTTTTTTGACAGTTTATTAATATTGCACCACGATCTGCTGATTGAAGAGTGACAATGCACTATCAAAAAATATAATAAATTGTATATATTTGAGAGTCCCAATCAGTTCTTTTTATATGAAAGTTGAAGTGAACTAATGGAATTCCTTCTTTTCACCTAGAGAGAAAATAACACTTCAGTGCTGGTGCCATTCCAGCGTTATTGGCACTGGCTCTTTTGGGCATCACAGGACACTACGTCATGCGATCCCTGCAGTCAATCAGCACTGGCTTCACTCTCCTACGGATGTAATTGACCTTTGGAGGAAGTCAGAGCTGTGGCTGCTTTCCCATTTCTTCTAGATGTATTGATTTGTCCAAAGAGAAGAGAGTGATTGGTTGCGGTGATTGCGTGACATAACAATGTCATGCGAGCCCCGGAAGAGTCAGTGCTGACAGTGCTGGAACAGTGCTGCCGCCGGATGTCAGTTTGTGTTCTTATTTTACTAGGGGAAAAACATCGAGATTTAGAAGGTGTTGTCCGAGTAGTGGACAACACCTTTAACTATAATAGGAGCTACTATTGCAACAGTTTATGTAATATTTAGGAGGGATGGCCTTTCATAATTAATGGTGAGCGGTATTCTTGAAAAGTGGAAGTGTTTAGGAACCACTGCAACTCCGCTACAGAGTTACAGACTACATAGTTATAGTTCGTAAAGACCTCCAAACTTCCTCTGTCATGAACATCAAAACATGGTTTTGCGAGCCTTACATCACCAAGCACAATGTTAAATGCTGGATAGGGTAGTGTAAAGCAACCACTGCAGACTGCAACAGAAAACATGTTCTGTGGAGGGACAAATCGAGCTTCTCTATATGGCATCTGATGGTTGAGTTTGGATTTGGAGAACGTTACCTGCGTGACTGCATTTTGCCAGCTGGCACTATTCTTTGAAGGGGGGGTAATGCTATTAGTTGCTTTTCAGTTGTTGACCTAGGACCCTTATTTCTAGTAAAGGGAAATCTTAATGCATCATCATACCAAGACATTTTGGACATTTGTTTGCTTCCAACTTTGTGGGAACAGGTTTGGGAAGGTCCTTTTCTATTCCTTCATGACTGTGTCCCAGTGCTCAAAGCGAGGTCCATATAGGCTTGGTTGGATAAGTTTGATGTGGAAGGATTTGTTTATCCCGCTCCGAGCCCTGATCGATGACCTCATCACACTTTTGGGGTGAACGAGAACAGAGATTACGAGCCAGGTTTTTTCATCCAACGTCAGTGTCTGACCTCATAAATGCTTTTCTGAATGAATGGACAAAAATCCCCTCTTAAATCTTGTAGAAAGCCTTCCTAGAAGAGTAGGACCAACTCCCTATTAATGCGTATGGTTCTAGAACGGGATGTCACATGTAAAGCGCCATGGAATAAATGGCACTAATATAATAATAATAATAATAATAATAATAATAATAATAATAATAATAATAATAATAATAATAATAATAAAAATAATAATAAAAATGTCATAAAAGCTCATGATAGGTGTGTATGTATACATAGGTATGTAAGGGAAATAGATGGCATGGGACTAAAATAACATGAAAAAGCTTGTGTGTGCCTGTATATAAAATGGAGGGCCAAAAGTATCTTGGGTGGTCTCGGATGGGGTAAAATCGAATGAATTCCTTCTTAAAATTATGTGCAAAGAAAAGTTGCCAGTAGAAAGTCAGTGACTGTGTAGTGCGGATACTTCCATCTTGACATATTTTAATATGATTCACCATTGTTTAGTGAACTTTTCTGAAAATAAAATGTTATTTTTGTAAAACATGTATAGTTTTAAATCGTGTTCTTACTCACCCGCAGGAAAATAATTAGCAGCTTATTTGCTGGCAGAACGGGCACAGCAACAGTCTTATCGGGTTCAGTAGCTGGCCTGGAGGGGGGGTCCCAGCTGGCCCTCCGCAGAGCCACCAGCATGCGAAAGACATTTACGACTGGCGTGGCAGCTGTGAAGAAGAAGTCGCTGTGTATTCAGATTAAACTTCAAGTAGTAAGTGAAAATGTTCTATGCTGTACAGTATGTGTGTATATATAATGGTTCTTGTCATTCCATTGGTTGAACACACCAGATTCTAGGGTTAACCTCGAATTATCTACTTTTTCTAAAGGTTCACATACTTTTGCCACTCAGACAGGTGATATTGGATCACCTTTGCTCAATGCAAAAATGACAAGTCTAATATTTTTGACTCATTTGGTTGATTTATTTCTTTTTATATCTACTTTTTAAGACTTGTTTGTAATTCTGATGTAGTTTTAGGCCATATGTATGCAACTGGAAACTTCTGAAGGGTACATAAACCATTGTATATGTGTATATTAGTGTATATAATACATTTGTTCTGTATATGTGTGTAGAATATAGAGGCAGGTATGGGAATAAATGCTGCAAAGTAAGAATGTTTTTTTTTTTTTTAAATAGAAGTGTTAGTGGCTTATTTTTGCCAATGAATAAAAGAAATCTAAATCAATATTTGCTGTGACTGTGCTTTGGTTTTAAAATCGCATCTATTCTTCTAGCTATACTTCAGTCAGCGATCTTGTAGGATAGACAATTATTTCAAACAGGTGATAATTTTCACCATTTTTAATAGGATGTTGTTGTCTGAAAAATCACTGTGGAATTAATGGTGCTATATAAGTGAGCTAAATAAATAGGTAGGTTGAAACTGTAATTAACTGATACAGAAAAAGATTTGCAGGAGGCTTACAACTGGGTCAGGAACAGCCAAACTCTACTACAAAGTTGAGGTTGTGGAAGACTATTTCATGCCACAGGTCATACACCATGGCAAGAGTGAGCACAGCAACAAGACACAAGGCAGTTATACTGCACCAGCAAAGTCTCCCCAGGCAAACATTTCTAAACAGACTGAGGATTCAAAACTTCTGTTCAAGTGCTTTTGAAGAAACAGGCAAAGTTGAGGACCGTAGATGCAGTGGTCCGCCAAGGAAAGACTCATGCTGAGTTCCCTTTAAATTGGAAGATGTCAAGCAGTGCCATCAGCTCATTACTGGCAGCAACCAATGGGACCTAGCTACCCCCCAACTACTGGTTGGAGAAATCTGGCCAGCATTGAATTCTTCATGGAGGAATTTTGGCCAAAAAAACAAACATTCAACATGGAAATAAGGACAACTGAGTCAACTAGGAGTAAAAAAAAAATACATATAGGAACTGGGGGGCAGAAAAATGACAGGTGGAGCTCTGGACTGATTATATATATATATATATATATATATATATATATATATATATATATTTGCAAGAGGAGGCAGTTTGTTTGATAAAGGGCTAGATAGCGGCAAAATGAGTGTCTGCAGGAGCAGTAATGCATGGTGGAGGTTCCTTGTAAGTTTGCGGCTGCATTTCAGCAAATGCAGTTTGGATTTGGTCATGGCAGATAGATAGTTATCCATCTTACAATACCATTAGGAAAGTGTTTGATATCAAATATATTCTGCTGCAGGACAATGACCCCAAACATACAGTCAATGTCATTATGAACTATCTTTAACATAAAGGAGAATAAGAAGTCCTGGGAGTGATGATATGGCCCTACAGAGCCCTGATCTCAACATCATAGTCTATCTGGATTTACAAGAAGAGACAGAAGGATTTGCATGAGCGACATCCACAGAAAATCTGTGGTTGGTTCTCCAAAATGTTTGAAACAACCTTCCTGCTGAGTTTCTTCAAAAACTGTGAGCAAGTGTATCCAGAAGAATTGATGCTTTGATTTTGTTTTGAAGACAAAAGGGTGGATAGCCTAACTATTGATTTGATTTTAAAGTTTTCTTTTGTCGATTCACTTTGCATTTTGTTAGTGCATAAAAACAATAACTTTTTAATACATTCTCTAGTTTTGAAAGCATTTATACTTCGTAGCACCTGCCTAAAACTTTTGCTTTGCACTTTGTCACCAACATATCAATGTCAGAGTAGACGCCACAACCTGCCTGCTTTGTGGAAGTTCATAAAATGTAAATGATCTAAAAACATGGAGGGAAACACTTGTCACGACTCTGTTGTCAGATGACCCGGTACCAGGGGCGCCTTCAATGTCCCTAACGATAGGGGGCGCCCTAGCACGCCCTGTTTCCTAGGTTCCTTCTGAAGGTAAAGATGCCGGGACCACATACCTTGTCTTATCTCCTGAATCTGCTCTCCGTCTGTACCCCTCCCCCACCCAAGGAAGAGGGGAGCAGTGCAACGTAGTACACAACCAGACGAACAGTGGAAACGGAAAATACCAGGCATACAAATATACGCTCACATATAACAGAGGATGGGGTAAAACAAAAGTAAGTGAAGAAGGGAAATTATCACACTCACTAAACCAAGCAACAGTCACTGATTAAATCCACCAAACGCCTACTCTTATAACCACCAACTACTATCCTCTCAGTCATGCAGCATAAGCTAACTCTGACAATGTGTGTTAGTCAGGACCCAGATTATATAGGGGATAGAGGTGGCTAACCATTCTCAGCTGAGAGTTCTAGCTCCCAGAGCTCTCAATATGGCAGATTAACCCCTGTACTTCCAAAAGAAATTTACACTGTTTAAAAAGAAAATGAAGAGCTTCTGTTCAGTGCAGGATTAGGAGAAATCAGACGCTGTTGGCTTCTGGCTTCTCTCTGCCGCTGTAACCCCGTGACACCACTATTGCAGTTTGCATCCATTATAATAAGCCACGTGGTACCACCTGCATGGTAATAAAACTTGGACAGGATTGCTCATACCTAAATTATGTGCAAAATTCCCCATGGCATTGTGGCAGCTTCAAAAAAATATCTAATTGCTTTGCATGACCGACATGATAGTTATTGTTACAGCAAACACATTCATTTCCTCCTTGGTCCTGAAATGATGAATGTGTAATAATTACTCTGCTTATTAATCTTTCAAAAGGATCTGTTTCTCTGGTCTAATTGTAGTTTCTTGCCCTGTTCTTTGTGGACTTTATTAATTCTGGTTTTTCTTGTTCTTTTTAGGATGCTCTAATTGACACAATTAAGAAGTCCAAAATTCACTTTGTCTACTGCTTCCTGCCCAAAGCGGAGTGCTTCACCAGCGAGGCCCGGCTGGTACCATCTGCACGGGTTGGCTCCAGCGAGTCAGACCTGTCAGGAGAACGTTGTGATGCAGAGCTGATGCAAGTCGATGTTCCTCTGCTGCGAGCTCAGGTTCGGGGGTCCCGCCTGTTGGATGCTCTTCGCATGTATAGACAAGGTAAATTATCTACTGATTACAAATTCCAGCATTCGGTTATTGACGTCTGCAGCTAAAGCTTGTGTCTGAAATTCTGCCATATATCAGCTGAAACTACTTGAGAAACAGAGTATCTAAGCTCTACGCGATGCATCCACTTCTGAGACTTTCTCCCCAAACATCATGGCATTAAGGCTCCGTGCACACTTGTCTACATTTTTCTAGTTTTTTTTTTCCTTATCATTGAAAACAGCAATGGAGTCATTTATTCCACAAATCTAGTGTAACAAAAAAATGACATTTCGGCCTGACTCTTCATCAAATACACTGACGCCAGAGCGTGACGAAAAGACGTAAAAAGAGGAGATATTTGGAGAAATGGGTGACCATCTATTGCTAAAAAATGGCATTGTGTGTTTTTTTGTTTTTTTTTATATATATAATTTTAGACAAAATTCCTAAAGGGAAAGGGTGTGTAATGTAGATCTTGAAGTTGAAATGTAGCTAAATTTTTGTGTTGTAATTTTTTTGTACAGTTATAGGTAATGCTCAATTGCTCAAAAAGCAGCTTTTTATTGCACAGCTGAGATCCTGCATTGAGTGGCGCGAGAGGTGTAGGAGCTCATGAGCCTGTACACAGAGTAAGGGTTCATAGACTTTCCACTGAGCTACATCATTGCATCGGCCTGACAAGTTGTGCACTTCAGAGCAGATCTGTGTGCATTCAGTGGGGTTCTCAGCACACGGACCACTAATGAGTTGCAGCAAATGTTAGTACGTATCATATAAATGTTAGAATGCTAGATCCTCCGCTTCAAAGTAAGTGAACTGGGTTATAGCAGAATATCGCGCAGTGTTAAAGTCCGGTTGTGGCAAGTCTAGGGGTGTCAAGCTTTTGTGCTCGTTTTTTAAACATGCAGCCAAAAAATAATTACTGGTTGCTACTAGCAGTATATGAAATTCTCTCGCACACTTAACACTAACGTACTATATACATGCAAATCTCACCTCTTGCTTTTATAGTGGATCCAAAATGCTCATTTTATTGTCAGACAAGAAAATCGAAAAACATAAAATGAAAAATCTCTACAGCTGTACAAGATATACATATGTGTGACTATGAATGCGCGTGTGTATGTATGTGTGTATATATGTATGTATGTGTATATATATATATATATATATATATATCACTTATGCGGAATCAATCCAGTGTCTGCTGGGTGATCCAGAAGATAACCAGAGTGGCGCAGGTAAGTATAAGTCTGGGGGCGGGGACCTTAGATTAGAAGCACCGCTTCAGCCCTACAATAAAAAACAAACAAACACTGGAATGGCGCTTTAAATGTAGCGTGTTCTAAAGCATTGCAAGCCTGACCCTGGTATTGCTTGCCACCACTTGTCTTATAACACTTTTTAGTTCTTGCCTGTTTTCAGTTAGGAACAACATATTCTTTACTTACCAGCAAGAGGTGGGGCTTACTTGGCCATGTAGCAGCTTTGCATTATACTTCATGCTATAGCATTTCCAAGATCATAAGCAGAAAGTGATTCCCTTTAATAGGGACATAATACATGGCCGGGGGTCCTTTTAAGTGGGCTATATCAGCTCTTTCAGCGGCTGCTGTTGGGCTATAGTTCAATATTATTTGTACAGTACATTTAGAACACATATTTTGGTGACCGTGTCCTTTTTAATACTGACACATGTTTTATAACACAAATGTCCCTCTCAGTCCAAGTGGCACTAGCCTGTTTTAAATTAAAAATTTCCATTTTCCCATCTCTAATGGGTTCTGGATCACCTGGGTACTTCTCCGCTCGCTCTTTGTCAGTCGAAGATTGTGGATTTAAAAATGCTGCTCATTATGATTTAAAAAAAAAAAGGGGAAAAAAGACAAAACCTGGTAAAATAAACAAACAACCCCCCCCTTCAAAAAAAAAAAAAAATCGATGTACATCTCCGAGCAATTTGATCAATACAGGCTTCCTACTGAGCTGGTGCTGGATGGTGAATCAGTCAATAGACAGCGACAGATTAGGAGACAGAACATAAGCGTCCAGGTCTCAACAGTCAATTGAAGTGGAATTCTCAAACAATTGCGAGCCGGAGCTGCTTTTCCAATAACCAGCTCGGTGCTTGATGTAATTACACACATACACACAATCGCATTCAGCTCCTCAATCTCGTGTATAAACGAATTTCAGGTTGTTTTCATGTTATGTTTGCAGACACCTCCGCACAAACATGGCCTTGAGTGCCGCTCCCGCTTGTTACATTATCACTTCCAGGTCTTTGCATATGTGAAACAAATCGTTGCAGAGATTTAAGGACCTTTTATAAATGTCCTGAGCTTCCAATAATTTTCTTTTTTTGTTTTGCTTTTTTTCCAACCAAAATTTGGTGTAAAGTCATGAGAATACAAATGTATTCACTAGCTCCTTTTTCCTTGACTGCTTGTGAAGAGGTGATCAAAACCAAGCTGTATAAAATATATGTATTCAGGGGATATACTAAATCCATACTTCCTATCTTTTCCAGAAACGATACACACACACACATTAGCCACATTGAACAGATCCCGCCCCTATCTTTTGTATTGAAGCATCTAATGTGTATGTGCAAATGTCATAGTGAAGATGGGGGGGTGGCAGGTGAGCTGTGGCATCACTTATTGTGATTGGTGGATCTTGTGTTGTCAACTGTGTTAGAGGCATTACCTGTCATTGTTATCCTGCCACTGCTGATAATGAGCCTTCTGAAAACTCTTCCTGAAAGGACTAAAAGTACTAGTCTGAAATGCCCTAGTGGCCAATGTGAAAATTGCAAGATTGCTAATTCGGTTTTGAAATAAAGTTTGTGATAGGAAAGAAAGAAAAATTGCCAAAAATTTTGAGAAAGTACATAAAAAGTGGTTTGGTACCGTGTTAGCCAGTAGAAAAAATATATAAAGTGCTCTCAGTGAAAGAAACTCACACTCTCACTGAGAGCACTTTTATATATTGAGAAAATGCATGTGATACATAAACCTGATTTAAACAATAAGTCATTTTCTGATGACACATGCCTTTAAACAGAGGTCGTGCCAGTTTTGTTGTCTCTTACTTCAGCTCAGCATATAAACCTTAGTGAAGGCAAAATAAACACTGCCCTTTTTGACAAAAACAAAACAAAGTGGTAACATAAAGCACAGTCCTTGTGGTAGCAGGGATCTGCCCACTCAGGGTTTAGCAAAAACACACGGTTCAGGTTGGCCAAAACACAAACACATCGCTGGAGTTAGCCTCTCCAGACACAATGAATACTAAATGCCTCAGGAGGCTAACTATTAAACCCCCTGACCACACCTTGGGATGGAGATAAGGTGGACTGCTTCCCACCCGCTCTATGACTTTCCACACAAACCCAGCCCTTAAAATGGCCAACCACTGTCAACACATAGTGTGCTGGAACAAACATCTGGGTTTCAAATCACTGAAGCGAATAGCCTTAGTGAGACACATTTCGCCTCCAGCACTTTTCCTGTGACTTTGCCACATATCCCTCCCCCCTTCTGCACAAAGTCAGGGGTTTTGGCACCTTTGCTCTCTAAGCAGGGAAGTCTGGACAGGGCATCTCAGGCCTATGCTCTACGTGGAAGCTGAAGTCCTGGAGCACCAGAAAACACCTACTCACCCAGGCATTCTTCCGTTTCCTTTCCCTCACCCATCTCAGGGGCACATGGTCTGACTCTAACCTAAACTTACGGCATAACAGGTAGTACCTCAGCGTTTCAATTGCCCATTTGATGGCTAAGCACTTTTTTTCCATGATGGCGTATTTTTTCTCATAGGCAGAGTTTTCTTCTTAAGTATAGCACTGGATGTTCCTCCTCGTTTACTTCCTGTGACAACGTCGCACCCTACCTGACCTCTGAGATGTCAGTCTGGACCACAAACTGCTTAGTGAAGTCCGGTGTGACCAAGACCGGCTGTTTACATAGGGCGAGCTTCAACTCCTGAAAGGCCATCTCCGCTTCAGAGGACTATTTAGCCATTGACGTCTTTGTGCCCTTAAGAAGATCCGCCAGGTCGGTGCAGTTTATAGAAACATGTCACTTTTGGGTATTTTCTATCGTATAGGCCCCTCAAAGTCACCTCAAATGTGATGGGGTCACTAAAAAAAGGTTTTGTAAATTGTGTTGGAAAATGAGACATCACTGATCAACTTTTAACTTCCTAACAAAAAGAAAAGTTTCAAAAATTGTGCTGATGTAAAGTAGACATGTGGGAAATGTTATTTATTAACTATTTTGTGTGAAATGACTCTAGTTTAACCCCTTAACAACCGCTGATATGCCTTTTAACGACGGCAGTTATGGGTACCGCAAAAAAGTCAGATTTCCCATTTATTTCTCTCTCCTCTGATGTGATCTAGCACATTAGAGGAGAGCGAAATGTTGTCCCCCGAGCCCCCCTCCCCAGTATCTGTGATGTCCCCCGGTCCCTCCAGCTGTTTGACTGGTGCATGAGTGCGCCTGCTGAGATCTGCCAGCCGGCACCTGGCAACAATAAGAGATTTTTCCTATTAGTTAATTTTAATCACTGTGATAGACCCATTGATTCCAGCCAGTTTTGGGTTCAAAAAGGCAAACTGTCCTCTCTCCCTTCTGAGCCCTGCCACGCGCCCAAACAGTGGCTTTCCCCCACATACAGGGTATCGGTGTACTCAGGAGAAATTGCACAACAAATTTTGTGGTCCATCTTCTTCTGATACCCTTGTGAAAATAGTTTGGTTCCAAAGTAATTTTTTTGTGAAAAAAGTAAAATGTTCATTTTTTCCTTCCACGTTGCTTTAGTTCTCGTGAAGCACCTGAAGGGTTAATAAACTTCTTGAATGTGGTTTTTAACACATTGAGGGGTGCAGTTTTTAGAATGGTGTCACTTTTGGGCATTTTCTGTCATATTGACCTCCCAAACTCGCTTCAAATGTGAGGTGGTCCCTAAAAAATAAAATGGGTCTGTAAATTTTGTTGGCAAAATGAGAAATTGCTGGTCAACTTTTAACCCTTATAACTTCCTAACAAAATAAAATATTTTTCCAAAATTGTGCTGATGTAAAGTTGACATGTGGGAAATCTTATTTATTAACTATTTTGTGTGATATGACTATAATTTAAGGGCACAAATATTAAGTTTGAAAATTGCTAAATTTCAATTTTTTTCATAAATAAATGCAAGTAATATTGATAGTTTTTTTCGTGACATACTGTACTTCATGTTAGCGGTAAAAAAAATATCTCGGAATCGGTGGGATCCATTGAACCGTTCCAGAGCTATAACCTCAAAGTTACAGTGGTAAGAATTGTAAAAAAATTGGCTTGGCATTAAGTACCAAATTGGCTGTCACTAAGGGGTTAAATAGAAAAAAAAACAAATTACCGTTTTTTTTTTTCTTTTAAATGAAACTCATGGCGAAAACATTTTACCACTGTTCAGTGCGATCCATTGAAACGTTGGAGTTATTACCTCATAAAGTGACCTTTGTCAGAATTGTAAAATTTGACGTAGTCATGAAGGTGAAAACAGGCTTGAGGGTGAAGGGGTTAAGAATTTTCCCAGATCTCTGAAACATTTTTACAACCTTTAAAATGTATTTTATATGTATTGACACAGTAGTTATGGCCATTTTAGGTAAGTAAAAAATGTTACAGATAGAATGGGAGGAATAGGGCTAAGCAACAGCACATGTGAAAAAGACTTGGGTATACTAATAGATCACAGACTGAATATGAGTCAACAGTGTGATGCAGCAGCAAAAAAGGCAAATGCAATTCTTGGATGTATTAACAGAAGCATACAGTCTAGATCACGTGAAGTCATTATTGCCCTCTACTCCTCTTTGGTCAGACCTCATCTGGAATACTGTGTCCAGTTTTGGGTGCCACATTTTAAAAAAGACATCAACAAACTGGAGCAAGTTCAGAAAAGAGCGACCAAAATGGTGACCGGTCTGCAAACCCTGTCTTATGAGGAAAGGTTGCAGGATTTGGGAATGTCTAGCTTGCAGAAGAGAAGACTGAGAGGAAACTTAATAGCTGTCTACAAATATCTCAAGGCGCTCCTTTTCATATTGATATGACATACACCGGATAGCGCCAACTTTCATTTGATGTCTCTTCACAGCTCCACTTGATCGGCTCTTTCACATTTGCTCCCTGCTACTCTGGCCCACGAGGTCTTTTGTGAGCATTGACAAGATTATTCCCAGGGTAAGGCTTTTGTGCCATTATCCTTTTTCTGCAGTATTATTTAATATATTCTTTATTACTTTAAATTTTTTTATTTTTTGGAATTTTTTATTTTTTTATTTTTATTTTTCTGATGAACCTTTCTAATATTGTACATTAAGGCTAAGTGCACACGTACCGGAACTCTCGCGGAAATTACCGCGAGAATTCCGGAATTCCAGTCCGCGGGAAAATCGCATTTTAAATTCCCGCGATTTTCCCGCGGAAAAACTAGCATTTTGCAAGCGTAATTAGCTTGCAGAATGCTAGCGTTTTCCAAGCGATCTGTAGCATCGCTTGGAGAACTGATTGACAGGTTGGTCACACTCGTCAAACATAGTGTTTGACAGTGTGACCAACTTTTTACTACTGAGGCCGCCTATGCAGCATCAGTAGTAAAAGATAGAATGTAAAAAAAATAAAAAACTGTGTTATTCTTACCCTCCGACGTCCCGCGCATCCGTTCCCAGTAATCCTTTGCGAAAATGCCCGCGATGACGTCAGTTCTCGCGGGATCGCGACGTCTCGCGGTCATTCGCGATTACGTCGCGCGAATGACCGCGAGACTTCGCGATCCCGCGAGAACGGACGTCATCGCGAGCATTTTCGCAAAGGACTACTGGGAACGAGAGTGTGAAGAGAAGCGGGAAGGCTGTGCGGGACGTCGGAGGGTGAGAATACAATATTTTTTATTTTAAATTCTTTTGTTAACAGGGATATGGTACCCAAAGCCCGGAGGACAGTCTCCTCTCCTCCGGACTGTGGGTACCATCCGCAATTGTTCTGCTTACTTTCCGCATGGTGTGCACAGCCACATGCGGGAAATAAGCGGAACAATGCATTCCTATGGGTGCAGGATCGCCGCGATTCCGCAAATTAATGAGCATGCTGCGGTTTTTACCGCGAAGCGATTCCGCCGCGGTAAATACCGCAGCATTAGCACAGCATTGCGGAATCCCATAGGAATGCATGGGATGCTTATTTTTCGCGGCAAAATCGCGCGGTTAAAACCGCTGCGGAAACGCGAAAAAAACGCCACGTGTGAACTCAGCCTAAGGGTGTGTGCACACGCTGCGGAATCCGCTGCGTTTCCGCAGCGGTTTTGGCCGCTGCGGACCCGCAGCAGCTTTAGCTGCGGTGTACAGTACCATTCAAATGAATGGGGAAAAAAAAACGCTGTGCTGACGCTGCGGAAAAATCCGCGCGGATTTGCTGCGGTTTTGAATCCGCAGAAAGAATTGCATGTCAATTCTTTCTGCGGAAACCGCTGCGGGTTCCTATCTCCACCATTGTGGAGATAGTGAATCCGCAGGACCAAACCGCAGGCAAAACCGCAGATAATCCGCAGGTCTTTTGACCTGCGGATTATCTGCGGTTTTTGCAAAATCCGTGCGGATTAATCCGCAGCGGATTCCGCAGCGTGTGCACGTACCCTAAGTACTTGCATACCCCTTCTAAATTTTGGTTCCTTCTCTATTCTGTTATCATTATGTTCTGCAAGTTTGTGTGGTCCATTCTATACAGAGAATGATGATTTATTATTTAATATAGCATTCATATTGAAATTATTGATATCATGAGTGTATTCAATCATTGACTATTATTACTATACTTACCCATGTAATGGTTGCGCCAGTATTTTTTATTTTTTGATATAAAACTTTCAACTCGTGTCTTCTATGCTATATTAATCTAAATGTACTGTTTTAGTATTCCTGCATCTATTTTTCTACTGTGATTAAGTAGTTATGATATTTTCTTGTATGCTATGGTTAAAGTATGTTTGACTCACTTGTGAGCTACTTGTCATTCTATGCAGCACTATATCAGATGTGACCCAGTTGGTTCTCGTTTCATTAAGGAAACCAGCTTTTTTTGATGACTTGTGATATATTCTTCAGGTATTGATAATATTTTGTTTCTTTATTTTTTTCTGTTATATGACATCTAGTCTGAAGAAGGTCCATTTTAAGGACCGAAACGTTACACAATAAATGTCTTGTGGAAAACTAAAGCTGTGAATAAAACGAAAATTCTTTTCTCTGCAATTGGGAGTGCCAGATTTCATATTTTTTCATATACAAATATCTCAAGGGCTGTCACATTGTAGAAGGATCATCTTTATTCTCATTTGCACAAGGAAAGACTAGAAGCAATGGGATGAAACTGAATGGGAGGAGACGCAGATTAGATATTAGAAAAACTTTTTGACAGTGATCAATGATTGGAACAGGCTGCCACGAGAGGTGGTGAGTTCTCCTTCAATGGAAGTCTTCAAACAGAAGCTGGACAGACATCTTTCTGGGATAATTTAGCGAATCCTGCTTTTGAGTAGGGGGTTGGACCAGATGGCCCAGGAGGTCCCTTCCAACTCTACGATTCTATGAAATGCTGCTAGTCCCGTTTGTTTGTTGTTCTACTTGTTATTCCCTTGTATTCATGAACTGCAATTCTACGTTGACCTGTGTCACAAGTCGGCACACACTAATGTATACCAGAATAGCTTGGTCATTGGACAGCTTCTCTGAGAGTCTCCTGGATTTCAATCCACTCCCTGGAGTTTCAACACATCCATAATCTGCATTTGCAGAGCTGGAGATGGAACAATGGTCACATTTTTCACTCTTTCATGTGCAATTCCCTAACCAGTGCGGGACACAGCTGGGGTTGTGCTACTCACTTTTCAAGCGCAATTCATAATGCAGTGTGGGACAAAGCGGAGATCGTGCTCCTCATTCCTTCATGCCTTATTCCTGATCCAATGTAGGACACAAGGAGGATCGTGCTTTTCACGCCTTAATGTTTGACTCCTGATCCAATGCAAGACACAGCGGAGATTGTGCTCCTCACTACTTTGTGTTGGGCTCCTCCTTACTCCTTCGTTTTGAGCTCCTCTTCCCTTCGTGTGTTGGGCTCCTCGTCACTCCTTTGTATGTTGGGCTCCTCGTCACTCCTTTGTATGTTGAGCTCCTCGTCACTCCTTCGTGTGTTGGGCTCCTCTTCACTCCTTCGTGTGGTGGGCTCCTCGTCACTCCTTCGTGTGGTGGGCTCCTCGTCACTCCTTCGTGTGGTGGGCTCCTCGTCCCTCCTTCGTGTGGTGGGCTCCTCGTCACTCCTTCGTGTGGTGGGCTCCTCGTCACTCCTTCGTGTGGTGGGCTCCTCGTCACTCCTTCGTGTGGTGGGCTCCTGATCCAATGCAGCAGCACAGCAGAGATCATGGATGTGCGATCCAACTGTTTTTGCACTTCTGTGAAGGGGAGAGAACAGGGATTGTGTGTGTGCGTGTGTGTGTGTGTGTGTGTGTACGTGATCCTAGAGGTTCCATACTGCCCATATACTATATTCAGCAGTGATGATGTGTATATTGGTTATTCGAGTTCAGGCCGAAAACCATGTAGGTTGGAATAACAAACATCCCTAGAGTGACATCACAGCCTTTGTGACCAGCACGTAGTAAATATCCATTTAAAAGGAATATATTGCTTCTTTTTTAAATCTCAATGTAATAACCTTTTTTTTAAATGGAAGAGTGATGGAGAGTGGGGAAAAAGGTGTGGGGGCTCCATAAATAAATAAATTCTGGACAATTTTGTTTTATTGCATAAAGCTCTTTGTGGTGTTCACTTATACAGCACATGATTACCTATTAGTATAGTCGTCATCATGTGTCCTGTTGTATTTCTGTTTTGTAGGTTATCCAGATCACATGGTATTCTGTGAATTCCGGAGACGGTTCGACGTCTTGGTTCCTCACCTTACAAAGAAACATGGGCGCAACTATATTGTTACAGATGAAAAGAGGGTATGTTTCCATTACTATGCAGTACTGAATCTTGTGAGGCATCTGGCAGTATACACAATACTTTACTCCAGGAGGCCAAGCCCGGCATTATGCACAGAATGAAGATAGGTGCTTACTGTGCAAAAATGCTCTTTGTATCACAGTAAACTTTTATGGTATTAAAAACCTTTTATCTACAATACTAAACATGACATGGTTTTCTGATACTCTGTCACAAGATGTCTATGCTGTTCATGTCTGCGTGGCCATCCAGTGGTTGTGAAGTGAATTGCAACCCATTAAGGCTTGTTGACAATAATTTAATCAGTTTGTGTCAAGCTGAATTGAAATCCATAGCAAAAATCAAGCTAAGTTAAGGGTGGATACATCTGTGCCAGGTCTAGATCTGTAGCTCCCTCGTAAAGAACTCAGGACTGCTCGGTCGAGCGATCCTATCTATGAGGGAGTCATGAGAGTTAGATGTCAGCCAAACGAGTGTTCAGCCATCAGTTATCGAATTTGACCAGGTCCTTTAGACTTATATGATTTTCACATATCCAATTAAAGGCAAATTCTCTTTGTCTGGAATTTAATTTTTCAGATTTCCTTATGGTCAAACATCCTTAAAATTATCCCAAAGACTTTTTCAGAAATTCTGTTCAGAATCGCGGTCATCAGTTTTGTTTTTATTTCTTGAATTTTGCACCTAATTTTTAAAGTTTTTTTTGTGTGTAGCTCTGTAGGTTTAGAAATCTTTTCTTTCTTTAGCAAATTTCCTGGTTCCTTACACATAATCCAGAGTTAAAGGGAAACCTGTTTGCCAATTCATGCTGTCCTAACCACAAGCAGCATGAGTCAATGTCTGACTGCACGATTGTATTCATTTGTTTTTCTCTGAAACACTCCAGCATTTCACAGAAAATATAGTCTTTAAAATATGTCCGGGGATAGTAGCCAGTCCAGTGCTGCCCTAGCTGGATTTTTCATGCGCCACTCCAGGTGATAGACAGGTCTCTTATTTAAGGAGAATCACACTTATTTAAGGAGAATCACACTGTCCATCACTGGAACAGCACTCGATTAGTTTCGTCTTTGGCTACATTCCTGGACTGATCTTCAGACTATATTTTTTTCCTAAACGCCGGATCATTTCAGAGCGACATACTGTTGGGCTCTGATCCATACTGCCTGTGGTTTGGGGCAGCATAAGTCGACAGACAGGTTCCCTTTAAATAAATCATTCTGACTGATTGCTGCAACCACTAGGGGGAGCTCTCTGCATACATAATCCTAATGTGATTAAACTCCATAGATTGGTATGTAATAAGCTGGTGTGATGGCTGCAGGCAGCATGCGGTCATATGGACTCTGCACTGAGCTAGACCTGAGTAATGTTATTACTAAATATTCATATTATTAGTATTAAATATAGTCCAATATTCTTGACATCTCATCATCCCGCAGTACTAGAATTTGACGACATCTGTAGAATTTTTGCTTTGCTGATAGGAGTTGGCATCAGCTTGATTTTTGTAAAATGATGCCCTTAGTTGAATGAGTGATTTTCAGCTTGTAGCAGGTAATGCTTTCAGGGAATGAATGCAGCTTTTTGCCTGTGGTACTGCTGGCTCAGGCCCAATGTTTCTGAATTGAATTTCTATAGTAAATTATATGGATGTCCTGTTCCACTTTGATGTCTTTCTCTGTAACTCGTGCAGCGACAATTGCATTTCACAGCAGCGGCACATCAGGGTGATGACAGTAAATACCATCGGGCTTTGCCAAATTACAATTTACTGAATTGTTGGGGTAGATCCAGTTTTTATGTTTGTCAACCTGACTATCTGGATCAGAAATACATTTTAGCTTTCAGTTTTGTTGGATTGTTTGGATGCGTGCAATTGTACAGCGATGCTGTAAAGAGTGATTTGTGTGTAGGAGGATCTGTTCTGTGTGCTGAAAGTACTCTACGTCTGATATACAGTGGGGGAAAAAAAGTATTTAGTCAGTCAGCAATAGTGCAAGTTCCACCACTTAAAAAGATGATAGGCGTCTGTAATTTACATCATAGGTAGACCTCAACTATGGGAGACAAACTAAGAAAAAAAAATCCAGAAAATCACATTGTCTGTTTTTTTTTTTTTCATTTTATTTGCATATTATGGTGGAAAATAAGTATTTGGTCAGAAACAAAATTTCATCTCAATACTTTGTGATATATCCTTTGTTGGCAATGACAGAGGTCAAACGTTTTCTGTAAGTCTTCACAAGGTTGCCACACACTGTTGTTGGTATGTTGGCCCATTCCTCCATGCAGATCTCCTCTAGAGCAGTGATGTTTTTGGCTTTTCGCTTGGCAGCACGGACTTTCAACTCCCTCCAAAGGTTTTCTATAGGGTTGAGATCTGGAGACTGGCTAGGCCACTCCAGGACCTTGAAATGCTTCTTACGAAGCCACTCCTTCGTTGCCCTGGCGGTGTGCTTTGGATCATTGTCATGTTGATAGACCCAGCCACGTTTCATCTTCAATGCCCTTGCTGATGGAAGGAGGTTTGCACTCAAAATCTCACGATACATGGCCCCATTCATTCTTTCATGTACCCGGATCAGTCGTCCTGGCCCCTTTGCAGAGAAACAGCCCCAAAGCATGATGTTTCCACCACCATGCTTTACAGTAGGTATGGTGTTTGATGGATGCAACTCAGTATTCTTTTTCCTCCAAACACGACAAGTTGTGTTTCTACCAAACAGTTCCAGTTTGGTTTCATCAGACCATAGGACATTCTCCCAAAACTCCTCTGGATCATCCAAATGCTCTCTAGCAAACTTCAGACGGGCCCGGACATGTACAGGCTTAAACAGTGGGACACGTCTGGCACTGCAGGATCTGAGTCCATGGTGGCGTAGTGTGTTACTTATGGTAGGCCTTGTTACATTGGTCCCAGCTCTCTGCAGTTCATTCACTAGGTCCCCCCGCGTGGTTCTGGGATTTTTGCTCACCGTTCTTGTTATCATTCTGACCCCACGGGGTGGGATTTTGCGTGGAGCACCAGATCGAGGGAGATTCAGTGGTCTTGTATGTCTTCCATTTTCTAATTATTGCTCCCACAGTTGATTTCTTCACTCCAAGCTGGTTGGCTATTGCAGATTCAGTCTTCCCAGCCTGGTGCAGGGCTACAATTTTGTTTCTGGTGTCCTTTGACAGCTCTTTGGTCTTCACCATAGTGGAGTTTGGAGTCAGACTGTTTGAGGGTGTGCACAGGTGTCTTTTTATACTGATAACAAGTTTAAACAGGTGCCATTACTACAGGTAATGAGTGGAGGAAAGAGGAGACTCTTAAAGAAGTTGTTACAGGTCTGTGAGAGCCAGAAATCTTGATTGCTTGTTTCTGACCAAATACTTATTTTCCACCATAATATGCAAATAAAATGAAAAAAAAAACAGACAATGTGATTTTCTGGATTTTTTTTTCTCAGTTTGTCTCCCATAGTTGAGGTCTACCTATGATGTAAATTACAGACGCCTCTCATCTTTTTAAGTGGTGGAACTTGCACTATTGCTGACTGACTAAATACTTTTTTTCCCCACTGTACATCCATAATCAGACACTGGGATAGCGGTACATGTAATGAGGATATAACATAGTAAGGCTACTTACATTGTAGGCCCTCTGATCTGATGGTGGTCATAAAGTATAAAGAAAAGCATATTTCCAATCAGGAGCCACTGCCATGGACTTTGAGGTCTTACTTGTGCAGGCTAAGGCTAGTTTCACATTAGTGTTTTTTGCGCAGCGCATCGTGCGCGACCATGCGCATGCTTCATGCGTACCTATGTTTAACATGGGGGGGTGCATGGTCTTGCATTTGCACGCGTTCGTATGCGTTTTCGTGCGCATGCATTTTTTTCAAGGTGTGCGCCTAAGCGCGCAAGATGCAACCTGTTGCATTTTTGGGTCCGCCGAAAGGAGTAAAAAAAAAAAAACGCATACGCACACTTATATTTATACATGTAAATGAGATCCCCTCTCGGGCGTCTTTTTTCTAAGCTAAAAAGCCCAACTTTTCCAACCTCTCCTCATATGAGAGGCCTTCCACCTCTTGTAATAATCTAGTTGCCCACGTCTCACGGGATTATCTGGGGGGAACGTTGGTTATCTGACCACTGCAGCCTGCACTGGATTCCTGGGCATAACAAGAGGTTTATTATGCCTCTGTTTTTATTTTATATGTTAATTTTAATTACCTAATGTTTTTAAGGCCTCATATTTAGAACAACTGAAGGATTTATTCTATGACCAAGAAAAATACTGCAGATTTACATGTTATCTCTTGTAAAAAAAATCTATTGTAAATATCTGTAGCCTAATTTTTCTTAGCCAAATTATCTAGTTTTTTTTTTCATTATTTATTTTTCTAATAAGCCTTGTGATTACTCCAGTGCCAGCTCTCCACCGCTGCCCCTGACTTTGTTGATAGGGTGAAGTGACCCCACTATTACAGCCCACGTGACCACTGCAGCCATTCACTGGGCTCAGCGATCTCATACAGACTACCTCTGCATCTCCACTGAGCCCAGTGATTGGCTGCAGCGTTCACCTGAGCCGTAGTCATGACATCACTGCTGCAGACTGCCAACAAAGACCTAGCAGCAGATGAGGTTGGCGAGTAAGACTTCGTTTGTTATTTTTAACATTAGTAAGTTCTGCCAATATTAAAAAAATAAAATCTTGAACTTTTTTTAATTTGAGCGTTTGGAGACAGAAGGTTCAAAGTCTCGATTGACTTGATGAATGGTCCTGTCCTGGACTTTTTTTTTTAAATTAGTAATTGCCAGTCACACAATATCCAATAGGACGGCACCTGCATCCAGGTGGATGAAGAATAGAGCTCTGGTTGTGCTCTTCATTCACCGAGGAAGCGAGGATACTGTATCGGGTCCTTTTTCACAGGCAGATAAATTGCCTATAGCAAACGGCAATCATTGGTATGGGAAATTGATAGTCTCTGGTTAAGGATAGTTTTATCTAGCAGTGATCAGAAGGAGGCCTTTATGAATGATTGTTTATGCAATTGTTCATTTTCCTCCCATCGTTAATGTTGGCCTTACACCCCTGTTTACATGCGGGGATATGCTGCAGGAAAACAACCATTTTAATCCCACATAAAATATGCAATCTGTTACTTTTGTCTTCTGATCGCTGGGCATATTACACGGAGCAGTTGGCATTGAAGGTGCTGTGTGGCGAAAACCACTGATCGCCTATCCATGAATAGGTGATAACCGAATGTGCTGGGGTAAGGTGTTATGAGCATGCTCAGGTGTTATGAGCATGCTCAGGTGTTAGCAGAGTGTCTTCAGTGTGCTCGAATAATATGTTCAATTCCCTGCGGCAGAATGTCTTACGGCTGTTTGTTAGGCAATCCCTGCACATGTTGCAGCTGACAGTCAATCCCTGCATGTGTGTTGGTATCGAACAGCCGCGAGACATGCAGCCATGGACTCTCGAACGTATTATTCGAGCACGTCGAAGACGCTCGGTTAGCACCTGAGCATGCTCAGATTACACCTTATGCGAGCACATTCGCTCATCACTAGTGGTAGCTTACTGATTAGCGGGGAACCGACCACAGTTGCAAAATGAGGCAGTTTTATCATTGTTAGAAATGATCGGCAGTGCATATGCTTTACTGTCGCCCCAGTCATTCCCTTTAGAGTAGCCCCACATAGAATGACTGTAGCGGTGGTCCCGCATGCACACTGCTGCTTCTCTCTAGCGGGGATAAAAGGGCCCCATCTGGAATAATAATCCCTCATTCTGGTCCCTGTGGTTGGACACCTTCTGCTCAATAAGTTGTCACCTATATTGGATGCGTGGTATTTTCCTTCACCCCTTTTAAGCGTTCCTTCTGAACTTTGTCATCAGCCCGTGTAAAAAGCAAAATAGCGAGATGGGAACACCTCTAATCCTTATCTATACAAAATTCCTTTGGATGTACAAGTGTGATCTCCATGTGTTTTTAAAGAACACTGGAATGAGAAAATGGCTTTAGAAGTGAATTAATACCACCTAAGCACATGTAAGTGTTGCTCTGCCTTTTAATCCTTGTTGTTTTCATATATTTGTATTGTGCATATTTAATGTCTCAACTTTATAGCAACTTTTATCTATGTAATTACTGCCCTTTTGGGAATAAATGATAAAATCTATCAGCTCTGTCTCCATGCTCTAAGAAACGAACTATGCGCCTTTTTTAGATAATCGCTACTAATTTGGGGGTTTGCCACAGACCCGCTTAATTAACTCTCTGATTAAGTAAAGTGTGGCTGGTGGCAGCGTGGTGCGTGTGGTTGGTTAGGCTGGTTGGCAGTCTGGAAGGGTCTTATATTGCTGAATGAGTGGTTGAGGCCACAGCATTGATAATTCCCTTACTGCAGTAGTCTAATTGCCCGTGCACAACAAGCAGCCCATCCGGCGACTAATTATCCTAGGTGCAGTTCCCTGACTGACCTGAGGGGTAAGGGGGGCGCCGGAGAGCTGCGAGTTCCAAAGTGGAACTGAGAAAGTGGGATATACATAAATCCCCGCAGTTCTTGGAAGGTTGTTAGCAGTGGTAGGGCATCCAAAATACCCCCCTGCGGGGGTTAGAGCATTGTTAGAGCAAGATTAGATTGCTGTGTTTTGGTCACACGGTGCCAGTGATGGGATAACTAAGATAAGCCCCCACTGTGCCTGTGATAGCCGTGTGCCGGCAGTGCGTCGGGTCCCTCCGTCCGCTGACAAATCCGTGTCAGTGGTGGGATCGTCACGTATTGGTGGCACTGGCCGTGCTGTTCGTCACATCACTGAAGGGGAGCTTAATCGCCTTTTCTCCAAATCACACCTCACAACCTGTGCACTTGACCCCATCCCACCTCCTCCCCAACCTCACCACCACACTTATCCCATCCCTAACTCACCTCTTCAACCTATCACTACCGTCTGGTACCTTCCCTTCTGCTTTCAAGCATGCCACAATCACGCCTATCCTTAAAAAGTCAACCCTCGACCCAACCGCTATGTCCAGCTATCGCCCAATATCATTGCTTCCATTCGCTTCCAAACTCCTGGAACAGCACGTCCACGCTGAACTTTCCTCCCACCTATCATCTAACTTGCTCTTTGACAATCTACAATCTGGTTTCCGCCCCCATCACTCCACTGAGACAGCCCTGACCAAAATTACTAACGACCTACTTACAGCCAAATCAAATGGACAATACTCTATACTCCTGCTTCTAGACCTGTCCTCTGCATTTGACACAGTTGACCACTGCCTCCTACTACAGATCCTCTCCTCCTTCGGCATCAAAGGCCTTGCCCTATCCTGGATCTCCTCATACCTTTCCAACCGCACATTCAGCGTCTCCCATTCCCACACCACCTCCTCATCCCACCCTCTCTCTGTTGGAAGTCCCCCAAGGCTCTGTTTTAGGACCCCTACGCTTCTCAATCTATACACTTGGTCTGGGGCAACTCATAAAGTCCCACGGATTCCACTACCACCTTTATGCTGATGACACTCAGATCTACCTCTCTGGCCTAGACGTCGCCTCTCTGCTGTCCAGAATCCCAGAGTGTCTATCAGCCATATCCTCCTTCTTCTCTCGCTTCCTCAAACTCAATGTAGACAAATCTGAACTCATCATCTTTCCTCCATCTCACAGATCTTCCTTACCCGACCTAGCTATAACAATTAATGACATCACACTTTCCCCAGTACCAGAAGTCCGCTGCCTCGGAGTAACCTTTGACTCTGCCCTGTCCTTAAAACCGCACATCCAAGCTCTTTCTACCTCCTGTCGCCTCCAGCTCAAAAATATTTCCAGAATCCGTCCTTTCCTCAACCCTTAATCTACTAAAATGCTTGTGCATGCCCTCATCATCTCCCGCCTCGACTACTGCAACATCCTTTTCTCTGGTCTCCCTGCTAACACCCTCGCACCTCTCCAGTCCATCCTTAATTCTGCCGCCCGACTAATTCATCTCTCTCCTCCGCTTCTCCCCTCTGCAAATCTCTTCACTGGCTCCCATTCCCTCAGCGTATCCAGTTCAAATTACTAATGCTGACCTACAAGGCCATCTATAACCTGTCTCCCCCATATGTCTCTGAACTAATCTCCCTATACCTTCCCTCACGTAATCTCCGGTCCTCCCAAGACCTCCTTCTCTCCTCCACACTTATTCGCTCCTCACCCAACCGCCTCCAAGACTTCTCCCGAATAGCGCCTATTCTCTGGAACTCTTTGCCCCAACAAGTCTGACGATCAACCACATTTGGATCCTTCAGACGGAACCTGAAAACCCACCTCTTCAAGAAAGCCTACAGCCTGCAATGACCCCGCTACCTCCTTCTCTCTCACCACTACCGGTGATATCACCTCAACCAACACCGGAACTGCTGCAACCCACCAACCTACTGTCTCCTTCCCCACCATCCTGTAGCATGTAAGCCCGAAAGGGCAGGGTACTCTCTCCACTCTGTATCAGTCTGTCATTGTTAGTTTGTTTACTGTGATATCTGTAATTTGTATGCAACCCCTTCTCATGTACAGCACCATGGAATCAATGGTGCTATATAAATAAATAATAATTAAAGATTTTGCTGCCTATAATCAATGTGTAAAAACCTGAGTAAACAATCGGTGATCCAGTACTGTCATAGAAAACCGCTGAAGAAGGCGAAGGCAGGTAGAGAAATCGGCTTTGTATCTTCCTTCTTTCTTGTCCTTCATGTTCTTGTCAGAGGATTCCATAACTTTGGGAACGACACGTCGGGAATAAGTTTGCATTATGATTTGTGCTCTTGCTCTTCGCTATCCATCGCTTGCTGCCGCTCTTTGAGGAGCTTCACGCTGCGCTTCTAGATATGGGTGGCGTTATCGCTCCAGATTTGATCCGATAAGGGAATGGCATGTGACGGGTCTGCATTACTGGACACCATTATCTTACACAAGTAAGGAGATTTCTGGACCTTAAGCTCCTCTTTGTCTTATAAGGGGGCTGGGCAGACAATGTTAGCTGTTTTTGTGCACAATGCCTAAATGGCATATCCTCTGCAGTGCTCATCGGGGATCCTGGCTGCCTAGTACAGGTTGTCAAGCGAAATTAGATTTTAGAGTTTACCATTGACGGTTTCAAGACCGTGAAATGTCTCCAGAGGTGGAGGGACAGCGCGTTTTCAATGCATGACCAACTTAGCTTGTGATTATGGATGCATCATTGCGAGCAGCGTCTGTAATTCATGTTTGTAACATAAATAGTACATGCTGTAGGGATCGGCCACCGAGCCGCTCTCGTGTTTGTTGGCTTCATTATTTAAAACTGGGCTGATAGGGTTTAAAATATTAAGCAGCACATAATATGATGATCTGTTATGATGATAAATGTGCAGAAAAAAAACCAATACAACCCATAAAGGAAACACAATCGTCTTAAAATATATAAAGCAGGCCAGCATCAAGAAAAGATGGGATAACTTTCCAGTTTCAAGTCAATGCATGTACATAGGCGAGTCATAGGGACAACCAAACAGGGATTACATTGGATTATTTGCATTGACAATAAAGGGGTTTTCCAAGAATTTAATATTGATGACTTTCAGAAGCAAGGCAAGACGCGGGGGATGGATGGTAGAGCTATGCAGTGAACCACGCAACTAATAATGCAAACTCCTATGCATTACTTGTCTTTCCCAAAGTTTTGGAATATGAAATTGGAGGTTGTCCAACACCCGGAACCCCCCAACAATCAGTTACTAGCAGCTCCAACAGTCTCTGGAGAAAATATTGAGTGGAGCTGCTCTACACCACTTCCTTCAATCTCTAGTGGCCACTCCAGGTATTGCAGTCAGCTCCATTTTATTTTTAATTTTTTTATAAAGGAGCTCAAGTGCAGCATTCGCCAGCAGCATTAAATGGACCTTCAATGCGCTGCTTCATTAAGCGGCGTGTCACAGCGCAGCCCCGCTCAGATCCGGCTGCCGGCAGGGGCTGCTAGCAACTGGTTGGTGGCGTTGGGAGGCTGACCTCCACCTATCTGATATTGAGGAGGTATCCTAGGGATAGGTCATCAGTACCACATGTCCCTGTTAAGTGTTATATATCCTTCCATGTATCTAATTATACAAAACCCCACCAAACCCCTCCTCCTCCAAGAATTTTTAATTTTGGAATTTTGTCATTTAGGCAATATTTATTTAAAACCAGTGTAAAATGTGAAAATAAAGTATTATGTAACATCATAGACTATCTATTTTTCAGTTTTGTAAGCATTAGGCCGGGGTCACCCTTGCGAGTGCAATGCGAGTCTCTCTCCTCAATACCCGGCACTGCTGCCAGCACTTGGGACCGGAGTGTGTGGCGTCATGTGTTTCTGTGCAGCTGAGCGCTCTGGCCCGAACCACCGGCGGCAGTGCCGGGTATTGAGAGACTCACATTGCACTCTCAAGCGTGACCCCGGCCTTAGAGGAAATCTAGTTTTTCCCTTTTTTTTTTTTTTTTTTATGACCCAAGACCTGCATATATGACTAGGAAGACTACTTTTGAGGTTGCAGGAACTATTATGGCCTTAAAACTAAGGATTTAGAAGGGTTAGCCTGGCTCCACCCTGAAACCTGTGGTTAACTGTCCTCGACTGGGAGCCAGAAATAATTTTTCTGCCGGGAGTGAGATGAGCCGTGCCCTGAGCCAATGTATCATGCGGCAGAACAAGGCATTCAGCAGAATAATAACCTGAACGTAGCAGGACTCCACATCTTGTGTAATTGCACAGCCCATGAAATAGTCACCTGAGCATCTGCGCATCTCGGTGCCATTTATTGTGCTGTTTAGACGCTGCTGCTATTCTTCGCTGTTTAGCATTAAATGTCACCCCGAGACTCCGCGACCTGACAGCGTGTTTGCAAGAGCCGACTCCTCATGTAATATGCACCACCTGTGCGTGTCTGATGGCCGCTGGGAATTCAATCCAGGGCTTTAGCTTGTTTGCTTAACAAAGCCAACGGTAATAGAAAAATACAAGTGAAGCACGGGGGCAGCCATGGCGTTTCTGTCCATATGCTGGCATGACTGCTAATTCTGCAGGAGAGCGACTGGTGCCTGCCGGGGGCTGCTAGAAGCCGATGGGTGGTGAGCGGCATCCATGTTCTGTTTTCTACGACCAGTTCATCAAAAATCTATCATTCAGTTCACTTTACTGGACCCAAACCTGCAATTCATATTGAACACCTCTAGCACAATTTTTGGACTCTTTCTCCATTGACGCAGGTAATTTTAATAAATCTTCTCATCTAGCTGTAATGTCCCTCAATGGCTAGGTAATGGTCGAATATCCCTTTTATATATCATTTATATAGTAAACTTAACACATTCCCATCTTTGCCACAATGAGAATATTGATAATGGCTCTGGGATCCGGTTTGACGTGATGTAAAATATATAATTAATTGAGCTCCAGGCAAAATATAAAAAATTTTGATAAGTCATGTCTGAATCGTACCTGTTTTTTGAAGAATGCTTGCAGTCCCTAAAGGTTTTTAATTTGCTTTCATGGTTACTTACACAAATTTCCCGAAGAGAAATATATTAACATGTAAAGTTGCCGTTATTGCTCCAGAAGTATCCAGGATTAGGGGGCCTGAGGGACGCATTTTGTGGTTGTCCTGTTTCATGTCCTTTAAATATTGAGTTGGTCATGGATGGTCGCTTTGAGATTGGCGGTTTCCACCAGGGGGTCATTGAGAGATTATGCATTAAAATTGGGTCACGTTGACAAGATGAGTCCTCCAGAGGGACATGTGCAGGTACGGACTGGGGCTGATATTCAGCCCTGGCATTTGAAATCACACAGGCCCAAGAACCAGATGGGATATATTACTAATATTACCCTGGATGGAGGAAAGGAAGATTTACTACAAGACCAAGATTTCTAATGTTAATCTTGACCTGCTGGGGTAAGTGACGGAGTCAGTGACTTTGTGCTCCATCACAACTCTTTAACAGTATAGGTGTCTTGAGAACACCGATTCTGTTAATGTAGCAGACAAGACAGCCAATGACCAGACAGGCCCTGGACATGTGTATCTGATAACTTACTGTGGCCTCAATTGTAAATGAAAGCTGAAATGCAGGTATGAATGAAGCCTTAAAATAAAAAAAAAAAAAGCCAGGTGAGTTAACAAGATCCTCTTTCACTGGACTTTAGTGGTCTGCGAAACAGTCATTTGGTTGATAGTTATTTTCCCAATGTGCAAATTGCCCCTTCAGAGAGAAGCGCCACCTACTGGAAGTAGAAATTCTACGTAAAAGTCAATATCAACCCTTTAATGGGCCCTGCCACAAAAAAAAGAAAGAAAAGCCAAACCACAATCTCAATTTGCAAACATGTGTTGCTCCATCTCAGTTCAAATCATGATATCTGATTTGGCTGTATGAGAGTCCTCTGACTGGAGTTTAAGGGGCAACGTTTCTCCTTTTTGAGCGTGACATACCTGATATGCCAGTGAAAGGAAACTTGTAGGACCTGGGAAATTAAACGTCACTCGTCACACAGAGAAACCATATCACTTAGATCCCATTTATTGACCTATCATGCAGCCAAATCCGATCTCATGCTTTGCACTGAAGAGGTGCAACCTTCCGAAACACGTGTCTGCAAATTGAACTTCTGCTTTGTCTTTTATCCTAAGCCATGCAGCATTGCTCATTAAACGGTCGATTTTGACTTTTAGGGTTACTACTTCCGATATGTGACACTAGCATTCAAGTCCTCTTCCTCTCTGAAGAGACAATTTGCATATCTAATTTCCCAAAGGAACTTTGCATGGCCTATAATCCTCCTTCACCTGGCATGTCAGGTGCGCCACTTTGCACAAGGAGAAACGTTACCCCTTAGAGCCTCATCTTCCCCATCTCACCCTCTTTTGGGAATTTTCGGCTCCTGTGATATACATGAGAGCCGCTACCTGGAGATCAACAGGTTGTTGGAAATCTGGTGTACTGAATTCCTTTTTTCCAAACATCACCTATCTGAGAAACATTGGGAGGCCCCCATGCACTGGAGACTGTCGACTGATATTGGCAGGTTTGGTCACTTTAACCTAATCTGTATGGGGGCCCTGGCCCTTTAAAATGTTCAACAATAACAATAGATCTGTTTAGTTTTATAGCCTACCTTCCATATACCGTATGTGGGAAATTGAAACACTAAAATTATCAAAGGGGATCTGAGTAATACTGTATACATTATTTAAAAAAAACTCCTACTCTGGGTGAGACTGGTGTACTTACTTTGAAAATCCATGTCTGAATGATTGTATAATGCTGACATTAAAATGGGAAATTTATGAGCCCAAGAAGAAAGTGGGAGTGTGGAGACACTTCTAATGCTCATTTTTGAAGGAGTTGTCCTGTTTTAGAAAACATTCTGCTATATGCTGTGTGGAAGAACAGGACCCGTTCATCCCACGTCACCAATGTGACGTAACTACACAGGCACAGCTCTCCGGCGCCCCCTTTGTCTCTCAGGTCAGTAAGGGAACTGCACCTAGAGCAAATGGCCGCCTGAGAGGATGTCCTGTTACCCGCTGGGTATTCTAAGATTCGTAATCAGAGTAAAAGCATCAGCCCAAGATTAATTTTATGGTTTAATTGCCTTAAGGGTGCACTAGATAATTACAGAAATATTCAGTAAGCTATACAATGGAATTACAGTGGATTTGCAGTCAGAGTAAAATATAACAATAAGAGTACAAGAATTAGAGATATTAAGCTGGAGGTCAATTTACCAGATTGTAGGTTGCATGTGGGTGCCGGGAGTTCTGCAGTCCACAGGTACAAGAATCTTAGTTACCGGACAGACCCCAAAGCATGGGCGCTGCTCCCCTTGGCCGATCTGTCCCCAGTTCCTTCTTAGATCATCATCGTCTGGTTCTTCTGTGAGAGTGACACTCTGCCATGGGCTGCTAGTTCTTAAGCACGCTAGGTCCCTCCCCCTGTGTCAGAGAGTGGGCTAATAATCTCCACCCTTTAGCTCCCTGCAGAACTTATTCCCAATATCTAAGAAAGGGGGTAACTTTCAACAGCATGATCGGATCAGGACATGAGAGGTACCAGTGAATGCGGTTTGTTTTGCCTGTCGTGTGGAGAGCAAACATGGCCCCATTGGGTCGCTGTGGAGGGCCAATCTATGTATCTCAGGTCCTAGAACCCTTACCCCCTCAGGAGTCGCACTGCCAGATGCGCGATTTACTCAGGGTCACTCGGATATTTTTCATAAGTCCATAACTCGAAAGATGTGCTCATGATCCTAGGATGGAGTCGGGGCGGCAGGGAGAGACAATGGATGTGTATTTCTGTGTCTAGCTGACCGGTATTTTCTAATTGAAGCCCCCAGGTCCCTTCCTGCCCCATGCTGGCGTGGCTCCTACTCAGCTTTGAAGTTCTGTTTTGGGCCTTATCTCATTATCATACTAAAAGGCCTTGCTATCAAACATTGGAGCCCTAAATCCTGCCTTGTTCAAGATGCTTACAGGCCCTGGGGGGGGGGGGGTAGGAGCAGTTAACTCCTTCATCACATGCTGCCATTGCTATAAACAAATAAAACAAGCAAAGTGCTTACCCTTCCCGGGTCCAGTACCGGCTCTGTGCCCCTACGCCGGTCTCTGGTTGCTTTCATGAGCTTAGTGGCTCTGCTAGTGTAGAGGCGTGTTGTGGGAAACCCCTTTAAAGGGAATCTGTCACCTCAGTTTGGTGGGCTATTTAAATGCCTTGTATCCGGTCCGATTGGCGGTGTTTCGTCTCCTTTCCTCCACCTCATCCTTGTCCGCCGTCTGCAATATTTTCGGAAATTTGAGTAGTTGTCCTCCATAGTCGGTGCGTGCGCAATGCAATCTTGCCAGTGTGATATCCGTGTGCTGTCCTTATTTTAAATTGCAAAGTAGAAGAGAAACTTTTGTAATTAATTTCTTTTTCTATTCCTGTAAAAAACACTGATAGTAAAAACAGACACACAGATGACTCCGATACCGTTTTTTCACATACGCGTTTTATACAGACGTGTGAAGAAAGTGAAACTGGTAACGGAGAGAGCAGAAGAATGGGAGCTGGACAGTTTTGGGTCCCCTGAATGGGATCTGTGCGATATACTACAAGGGCCTCACTGACCCACTATTAATAGATAAAAGCTGCTTTACTATGGCTTCTGTCATTTAACGGTTTCATGCCCCGACTGTTTGGCTTACAGATAAAGTGGTTAAATACATCTGGTATCCTTTTAAATTGTTCAGTAGATCTAAATGTGATAATAAAGCTTTTAGCATTCTGGCATTTGTTATAAAAATGTTCTTCATTTTATCAAAACATAAACTGATTTTCACATAATGTGCATGCCATTTTATGGGCTCCGTGAATTACTGCAAAGAGACTTTTCAGGTGCTTACTTTAGCAGCCTGACAATTTAGTGGCCATCTAACGAGTGCTGCACATTTTGCTTGCTTAATAGCCTTCTAGCAAATTATCTGATTTCTCCATTCTAGAATGGTGTTCTTACTAATTCCATTATTGATGAGAGGACCAGCCGAAGGCACAGAATTCAATGGATATGAGAGCGCTCCTTTGAGCAGTTTGCTGACTTGTCTCCCATCCAGTTATGAATCTTCTGGTCACATGTAGAATAACGTGTTTCCTACAGTTTACGAGAGTCCGATGGCTTCTAATGCCACACTGGACTTGGAGAGGATGAGTATCTGCTGTGTTTGTAATTCAAGTATTTTAGAGTGCTTGGAATTCACTTTCCTGAATGTGGACAACCCCTTTAATGAGCAGCATAGTATTTTAGCGTATGATTATCTGCTAGCAAACTCAACAGTGTCTAAACCCAGCTGATTGTTACAGCTGCAACTGAACACTTTTTCGCCTGAAAACTATCTCTCTAGACTTTGCCAAATGTTCATATGATTTCATTGGGAAGAGCAGAGAACTAAAGAATTGTCCCTTTAAGTTCACATTTTCTTAACCTTATCTCCCTAAATGTCATCTGTCGAGGAAGAGTTGGGAAGCCCCCTCATACACAAGATTGCTGACCACCTTTGGGCTCATGGTCATGGTTGGCCTATTGTTTGGGGCTCCAACCTCTGGGAACTTAACTGATTTATAGATAAGGACACTAAAGAATGAATAGTGTGACAATTGGACCTCCACTCTATTCATTCTCTGTGGGACTTCTGGAGGTAACAGAGTTGCTGTTTTCACTTTTTTTGATATTCCCATAGGGAATAAATGGAGGGGAAATGCATATTCTTGACCTCTGCTCCATCCAGATGGGGATCTTCAGATCGCTATTCTTGTGGATTCCCGTGGATCCCAAGTAATCTAGAAATTATCCTCTAACCTAAGGATGGGGATAACTACAAAACTTGATACAATCCCTTTTAACTATTGTGACGGTTCGTTGCTGTTGATTCACTCTCCATATCTTTCTCTGCCTCGTCAGTATAAAGCTACAGAGGATGATACTAGTTCAGCCATGTAAAGTTTAATGTGCTGAGGTCAGGATGCTGTTCATTAAGCCTTTAGCCCTCAGCGGGTCACCCTGTACAAGTGCAGAAGTCGTAAACGCCGCGGAGTCGCTAGAAGCCTGTATGGCGGTACACTAAACATAGCTGATCTCTGAATACCCAGGAGGCCAGCGCATTACAATTCATTTTCTGCAGGCCCGGAGAGAACAATTCTTTTGCTCTTAATAAAATCACGGTCCCTACTGGCAAGAGATTAGAAATGCTAAACGGCTTATTTGCATGAGTCATCATTAATTTACAAAGTAATTCCAGCGTGCCAGTTCACAAAAGTATTTTTTTTTTTTTTTTTTTTTAATTTACTAATGTAATTGATGTTTTTTTTTCTTCCTTTAATTAACTCATTGAACTTGGTCCTGATTTAGAAATAAAAGGGCAGAGAATGTGTTGAGTTTTTAATGGGGTTTTCCAGGGGATGTAAATTATTTTTTTTTAATGCCCCAGACGTCTTAATATTAAAATGATAAGTATTTGCCCTCCTCTGTAGCTTCTATTCTGTATTTCTTCCTTGTATTCTTGACACACCGCCAATGGTCACAAATGCAATAGTCAATTACTACCTGAGGGCGTCCTCAGGAGAAATATCCATTCTGTGGATAGGTGATAATTGGGATTTGTTGGCTTCTGGTACCCAGCACCCAGGACACTTACCCGTCCATAAGTCCACCAACCTCGCTCGTCCAGAAGTCCACCAACCCGGCTATATCCCTACTTTAGCTTTTCCCTCCCACTTTAATTTCTTCTGCATTCTTCACTACTGGACAGTGCAAAGAAAATGAATTGAGCTTTGTGCTATTGAAATAAAAGTGATCAAGAAGAGGGTTGTCCACTTTGGAAAAACGTTGTACAGTGTTCTTGTGACAATGAGCAGATCATATAGGTTGTCCTTCTGGTAGAACCTCTAGCAAATGGCATTATTGTGAGGCATCACCATGAAGGAAATAAAGCATTATGCTACTGCTCCCTTTTTAACCATTGAGTTGTCTGTGAAGTCCGTGTAAGAATGTGCTGGGTCCTTGAGCCATGTTTAAAAGTTTGATTTGTCCATCAAAGAAGCCCATTCAAGTCAATGGGTTTGTATAAAAAAATCAGACACCACCTAGTGTTGCATCCTAGTCCTGTCTGTTATTTACAGTCTAATGTGAAGGAGAAGCTTGGAAAGGCTTGATTTGGAAGTTTTTTTGGCATAGAAGAAAAATTGATGCCACACGGACTAAAGAAAAATAGACTTATAGACCAAAAACCTATAAAAACGGCTGTTCAAAATTATTCCGTTTTGTCATACACAAAAAAACCCCCCAAAACACGTGAATAATTTCTTACTGGTATTCTCCGTACTGGGCATGTTCACACATCGCTGCTTATGATGCACATTACATATATTACATTCATAGGGTTGATTTCAAGTCCAATGTGTGTGTTTATCTCAAAATCAAAACGTTTGAGTAGATGGAATTTCTCATAATTCCCTTAGTTTTATTATTAATGTTTTTTATTTTTATGTTCATATGTTTTCTTAGTTTCTTTTATTACCAGGATCATACTATAACGTGATAAGCTGCTTGAAGATTATGCAGTAATGGGAAATGCATTTTCTGTTACTAGTTCTTACTAGTTCTTTGAGAGGGTTAACCGGTATAAGAGCCGATCTAGGTTTATCCCTCCGTCTCTCCCCAAAGGACCATCACACTTAACTTTATCTTCTGTCGCTCTGTACATAATTTGTGCACTGGCAGCTGGAGATAAAATGCTAAAATGCTTGAGGAAAACAAAAAAAAGTTAGTAAAATCTTGCACTATAATCCTTTTTTCTTTTTTTTTTCATAAACAAGCTTCTTTAATGTGTGCCATCATAATTTAACTTTTAATACGTATAGTAAGAATGAAAAGCGAGGAACAAAAACCACAGACTGGTTGTATTTTGTGTGAAGACCCAATAAACTTTTCATTACGGAAGAAAAAAAAAAAAGAAATTTAGAAACTTGCTCTTACAGATTGTACAGTGCTGTTTTTATGTATTTTATATACTAGCATGGAAATGTGTTTTATTTCTTCCTGTTGAGGAAATTGTTACAGAAGGTGGTAAAAAAACAACTTTTTGGAAACCGATGAGGATCTAAAATGTCTTCAAAACTTGTCAAATGTAAAGATAAAGCTGGTGAGGGGCCAGCGATCTCTGAACGGTGTTATATTAAGTTTATGGTGCTGATTAAGAATATGACTTCGGTTTTGCCAAGTTGGCTCTAGTTTCTGAGAGATCTTTAATAATTATGGAAGAATTGCGGCTTAAAAAGTCACTTTAAGATCATTGTAAGCCTACAATTTGAAATACAAAATAAAGTAATTTTGCACTTTTTAGTAGGAGAGTAAAAGTATGCACTCTAGAATTAAACCCTGGAATAGACCTTTCCAATGGATAATTCCTCCCAAACATGCTTGTGTACTCTGTATGTACTTGGAGAAGAGTGGCCTATAGTGGGACAAGTCCTCTGGTGGCACTTATCCTATATACTAGTAGGACTGATGGGACATATCCTTATACTAGTCCTCTGGTGGGACTTATCCTATAAACTAGTGGGACATATCCTTATACTAGTCCTCTGGTGGGACTTATCTGCAGGCAAAGCAATTACTCAAAATTTCCACCTGTAGCCTCCAGACATCCTTAGAAAACAAACCTTGGATAAAGCTATGCCACCTCTCGATCATGGATCATGCCAAAAAGTAAACTATGAAAACAGTTGACCTCAACGAATGCTATTTGTAAATCCTGGTAAAGAAGTTGTCCTGAATACTTGAAATATTCAGTTTCATGCATCCAGCATAGATTGTTCATGTATGTCGATATCCCGACCCCGCAGGTCAACTGAGTATGTTGCGTTTGCAAGAGACCCACAGCAGGTCAAACATTGTGGGTCATCTTCAGAATATGAATGTTGGATGTATGAAACAGTCTTTTCCTGTAAAGATAATATTTAGGATGGATTACAGGCTTTCATATAGTATAAAATAAGAATATGAGCGGAATATAAAGGAGAAACCTTTGATAATGGGCTCATTCATACGTTTGTGCAAATTGGCTTGAGATTGGACTGTAATGCACGAACTGTCCGCCGTTCTCCTGAGCCGGACATCCTCCTAGAAATACATGCAGCCGTCACACTCAGGTCAGGTCTGTTGGCAATACATGCATCGGCGGTCCGATCTGTGACCGATGCGCACAGATCTCTGAATGAGGCCAAAGTCTTCCGCTTTTAATAATGGTTTCTCCCAGGATACTGAAATGTATAGTTTGTTCTTCCTAGAGTACGGCACGTGTGCGGCCTTATCTTTAAAGGATTTTATTGCACATAGTGTTTCTACTTCAGATCATCTAGGTTTGTTTTATGTGGTTTGGCGTCATTGGTAGATGTATGAAACACTCGGTATATGGCTTGTTTTGGTAGATGGCGGAGATAGTACTTCCATACAATGATATTATTCTATTGTCTGTCTTTTAAATATAAGATTTTTATAAAATCCTACCCACTATTTGCACTGGTGATTTACTGAAATACATTTCCAGTTTTCCACCTTGATTCCCCCTTTTATACCCAAATATTCCAAGTCATTCTTGTCAGTGTTCATGTGAAACTTTGGAAAGTTTTGATGCTATAGCTATACAGCCCTTGTTTCTAGTTATTCTGAGGTGCGTGAGTAATTCCATTGCAGTCTTCATTTTGGCCTCCATTTCAGAATAGAGTTAGCAGGCTTATTCTGGTGAGTGGCATCACTGCTGTACCCTTTCTGTCATGATGTGAAGGGTTGGCACAATGTTCGGGAAGGTCTCCGACTATGTGTTCGCATCAGGGAGAAGCAGTGTTTCGAATGTTATGTTGTCATCTGTAAAATATTACAATTCTCCCACAAAATGTAAACCTGTTTTAATTGAATTTTATTAACGATTTGAACCAGCCTCCAACAGCAGAAATCAGAGCAAGCGCCTATTGCTGCTGTTAACTTATGAACTCTGAAACCAGCATTTAAAAGGAATTTGTCATGTAAAATAAGGCTATCAATCTGCAGATATGAGGTTAATATGCAGATCACTAATGTGCAGTCCCGGCACTGAGAGCCCAGCGGAAATTGACTTTATTTTCCCTGTCATGGTTTAAGTCCCCACTAGAGAACGGTGACTGTAACTGCACCCCGGTACTGACTGACAGCTCAGTCATTATTCGGGCCGGCTGTCAGTCATTGCCGGGGGTGTGGCTACAGCTGCCGCTCTTTATACACAGAGCGGTGACTGAAACCGTACCAGTGCTACGCCTGTGATTGAAAGTGGAACGCTGTCATAGGGAATAAAGCCAATTTCCTCCCAGTAGCACAGCTCTCTGTGCTGGCGGCCTCATGGTGTCAAAACATCTTTAACTTGCAGATTAACTGCATATCTGCAGGTTAATAGCATTATTTTAGATGACAGATTGTCTTTAAGTGGTGCAATCCTGATCCAGTTCCCAATGCCATTTATGCAACCTGGGGACTACTGAAAGCCTCCATCACTGCCATGTTTGCACTCATTGCCTGGGCTTTATAGAACTTCACTGTATACTGCAAACAATCACAGGTTCAAGTCCTCTGGGGACTTAACGAAAAAAGTTAAAAATCATAGAAAAAAAATGGAAAGGATTGGACCACCCCTTTTTTAAATACAAAAATAATAAAAAAAAACCTAGTTCTCGCCATGTTCACCATGTTCATAAAAGTCTGATCCAAAAAACAAAAGCTCAAAAGCATAAATTAGCCCTAACTGAAAAGGGTGAATACTGTTCTCTTTGTTTGTTGCTACCAGGCCACTCTGTATCTTTTCATCCAGCACATGATATGTAAGCACGTGTTTTATTATATAGCTTGTCCCGTACAATACATAGGTGCAAATTAACAAGAGTTGTTCCATTACGACTACCTTGGCCCATATACTTATTTGACACTCCCTCAACAACACTGCGTCTCGCCCCAGAGGACTCTGTGCTAGCCGGTATTACGGTACATCAATTTATTTTACTCTCTTTATATAGCACCATCCTATTCCGCAGCACTTTACAGACAACATCATCACTGTCCCCATTGGGGCTCACAAACTACATTCCCTATCAGTATGTCTCTGGAGTGTGGAGGGAAACTGGAGAACTCCGAGGAAACCCACGCAAACACGGGGAGAACATGCAAACTCCTTGCATTTGTTGACCTTGGTGGAATTAGAACCCAGGACTCCAGCGCTGTAAAGGAATAGTGCTAACCATCATACTCTTTTATGTAGAGTAGCGGTTTATTTGCATTGGGTAGTAATAATAAAAACATTTCCATTCTTAATATGTAGAAAAATATATAACAAAAGAAAAAAATCTTGTCTTGAAATCTTTACTTTCTGCTATCTGTGCCTGTATACATTAAACTGTGCACAGTGATCACTTGAACTTTTCAAAAACTCAAGTGTGGGTAAGAAGAAAGGATTCAACAAGGGATAGTGACTCAGCCGGTATTAAGGAGATTTAGTTGTTTTTTCCCAAAGCAAAGATTACTGTGATTGTTCTCTGATGTGGTGCTCTGCTTTAATTCATGTACTTTTACATTACTGTATACCGTGACGGACTGTGGTGTCTAGGGCCCACCAGTGACATTGGTTCTTAGAGACCACTATTCAGCAAAATGCAAGGTTACCTGACCCTTGGTCACAAATTGACATATGGTTCTATATCATAAACTGGGTAGTTTAATTTAATAATGAGATGCTGCCCTTGTCTGTACGTATTGTATTAAGTGTACTGAGCCAACCACTGCTCATGTAGGGGGCCCACCCGGGGATTCCCCTGCCCTCCTGTGTGCCAGTCCGAGTCTGTGTGCATATAAGTACATATAATGCAGAGATTTTTTTCTTTCCCCATGTGACACTAACATAGATTTGGTACAAATGACTTAAAGCAAGTCAATGTACGTGGAAGTTACGGTATATTACAGTGGGCATGACCTGGTCCAAGCTGTCTTTTGCGTTGTCCTCAATGTTAGCTTAGCAGCCTTCAAAAGCAAGTAATTATGAGTTTGCCTAGTTGTGGCACGCATACCACCGTGCATAGAATGACATCTACATGAGGATGTATTAATATTTATGTGCAGCGTGTTCTGCTAGAAGTAAAGGTGTTAATGAGTATTATAAATCAGTAAGTAGCAGGCAATGTAAGTCGTGACAAGAAGTGTTAAAGAGCCAAGTATTATTGTCTTCTGCTGAGAAATGGCTGAAATGTAATGGGCGTTTTGTCTTATCAGAGCATTATTTATTAAAGGTACTAAGTGGCACTTGTAGGGTAGACTGGATTCACAAGGATGCACCATCCTTTACTGTACAGCTTGTACAAGGCATCTTAGTTGGATTCTCAAGAGACTGATTGGCGTGAACTTGTGTTTTGGTGACCGCCATGTAACATGCTATTTATGATCACTAATCTTCTATTACACCCACCAGGAAAGTTTACCATTAATATACCATTATGAAGTGTAGATTTTTGTTAATAGATTGCAAAATGGGTGCACAGCATGTGTCCAGCCCCCCTGTTGGGGATCTGAAATGTGTTGTTTGGGTCCCTTAGTTCTATCCATAAGTCTCAAATCACCCAATATAGGCCAAAAGAGTGACTTTTTTTTTTGGCCAGCCAATATATCTGGGTTGTCATTTATCTTGACTGTATAATATTAAGTAGTATAGCCTTTCTTAACAAGCGTAACTCATCAGGTTATAATGATAGATTTACTTTTCTAGAACCCGCATAAAGCCAAAGTAAATACAGTATATACCGTGGATTTTACAGCTTTGTCAAATGCACGGCTTCATTTACAATGTAAATGAGGGATGTCATAACTGGACAATTGTGTTATTGTGTTTTTTTTTTTTTTTTTTCTTTTATTAAAATGTTAAAAAAAAAAAAAAAAAAAGTCCTATTTCTTTCTTGTTTCCTGCAGGCTGTAGAAGAACTTCTAGAATCTCTGGATCTGGAGAAGAGCAGTTATCATATGGGTCTGAGCAGGGTATGTACAGATTGCTGAGCTAATGTGTGGATGTTAGTTCTCTTATGTAGAAATACCTTGTGGGCATGAGAAATGTATTCAATGGACATAACAGAGATGTGTTAAAATATGTAACTGCTTTTCAGTTTCAACTTTACACTGTGCAGTTCCATATGTTAAGGCAGGGGTCTCAAACTGTGCTGGGTATATGGCCGCACATAGAAAAAAAAATAGCATTTGGGGGGCTGCATGCTTAGCAGGATAAAGTGATATTTTTAGTGATACTATTTTTATATATATATATATTAGAGATAGATAGATAGAGATATATATATATATATATATATATATATATATATTAGAGATAGATAGATAGAGATATATATATATATATATCTTTTCATCATTTTTTAAACAAATTTGCTATGTTTTATTTTTTTTAAATGGCATTTAGCGTATGGGTCATGGTACAGATTTATAGCTTAGGTCGTTATGACTGTGGAGATAACAAACATGCACTTTTTTTATTTAGTTTATATATAAAACAACATTTTTAGTGGCAAAATATTTTTTGCATGCTTTGGTTTTTTTTTTTTTTTTACAATTTTGTTTCCTCCCAATTGGCTACATACAGTAATATTGTCTTACAGTTAGCACCATTTACTCATTCTGGTAAATATCTTCTAGTAACATTCCCCACCCTAGTCACTATCTTGTATTAACCCCTCATCTTGGTCCCATTCTTGTAGTAGTGCCCCATCCAGGTCCCCATATTGTAGTAATCACCCCAACCAGCTTCTATTCTTGTGGTAATCTCCCCATCCTGGTCCCCTTCTTGTAGTTGTGCCCCATCCTGGTCCCCTTCTTGTAGTAATGCCCCATCCTGGTCCCCTTCTTGTAGTAATGCCCCATCCTGGTCCCCTTCTTGTAGTAATGCCCCATCCTGGTCCCCTTCTTGTAGTAATGCCCTATCCTTTGTCCCCTTCTTGTAGTAATGCCCCATCCTGGTCCCCTTCTTGTAGTATTGCCCCATGCTGGTCCCCTTCTTGTAGTAATGCCCCATCCTAGTCCCCTTCTTGTAGTATTGCCCCATGCTGGTCCCCTTCTTGTAGTAATGCCTTATCCCGGTCCCCTTCTTGTAGTAATGCCCCATCCTGGTCCCCTTTTTTTGTAATTCCCCATCCTAGTCCTCCTCTTGTAGTAATGCACCATTTTGATCCCCATATTGTAGTAAAGTCCCCACCCTGGTTTCCATATTGTAGTAATGTCCCGTATTGTGCCGTTATTCACCTACAGATAAAAGAATATAAAAAAAAAAAAAATACTTCTCACCTGTCCTACATTCCCTCGGCGTCCTGTTTTCTGCACATGTGGCCTGCAGGCACTATAGACCCCTTGACTATTGCGGCCCTGCCCAGGGGTCCACTGACAGCAGTGTTTTTTGTTAAACGTGTGTCCTGGAATGCACATTCAGTTGAAATGTATTGCCGCACAGAGACCAGCTCTCTGCACACCAATGCCAATGCGTCTGGCCATTTGGAAACCAGTAGCGGACATACTGTAGGTGTGCCGGCGCATGGCAGTGACATCATGCACCGATATCAGTTGCTGGCCTCTAATTGGTCGGCAGCTGGTATTGGTATTGCTGTGCAGAGAGCTTGCAATACATTGTACTGGACTATTCAATTGAAATCTGGCTGGATAGAATCCAGTTTATAAACTTAGTCTGGGGACAACTCGCAGGAGGCTTTCTCACCTCCACTCACTGTGCAATAATGATACCGCTGGACTTCCTGATATCCGCCATACTACGCCCCTGGGTAGGGATATGTGAGTAGCCAGTCCCACCCATCTGACTGCTCGTAAACCCGGCCCTTGCCACGCCCTATGAACACTCTCCTCACTATATGTGCTGGCGCTGCTTCTGGGTTAACATCACTGAGGACAACCACCTCCATGATATCTTCTGTCAATAATGTGTCCGGCAGCCATCTTTCATACCCCTTCTCCCTCTGCTGAAAGAAAGAATTAAAATGTTTAACATTTATATATAATATGGAACCCCTCTTATTAAAGTTAATTTTAGCATATTTTGAGTTATGTTAGCCCAAAAAATATAGGCCTGTGATCCAAACATAACTTATGATAGTAAGCGCCTTGTTGTTACTCAAATGTAGTAATTATATAGAGATATACATGTGCAATCTCTATATATAAAAGTGAATGTATGTATGTGTGTGTGTGTGTATCACCAACCAATCACGAAGCATCTTTCATTTCACCAGAGCTGTTCAAAAGAAGCTGAGCTGTGATTGGTTGCTATGAGCAACAGTTTTCCTTGCAACCAATCACTAAGCATCTCTCATTTCACCAGAGATGGTTAAAAGTAGCTGAGCTATGATTGGTTGCTATGAGCAAGTTTTCCCACTTGACAACACCTCAGCAGACACTGACAGGGTGGGAGAAATCTAGCATCCCCGGGAACATAAGCTCCCAGCCATTGTCTGCCCCCCTGAAAGGAGCAGAGAGCACATATTAATAATAATCTTTATTTTTATATAGCGCTAACATATTCCGCAGCTCTTTACAGTTTGCACACATTATCGTCACTGTCCCCAATGGGGCTCACAATCTAAATTTCCTATCAGTATGTCTTTGGAACATGACAGAAATGAATCACCCCCTCCCTGCCCATATCCTCATCACACATCCTCCATCCCTTAGGCACATCTTCCGTCTTAAAGGGATCATTGGTATGGAAGTCAGAGCAAATCCATCCAGGGCTTTGGTTTTGACCCCAGGCCTCTCTTAAAGGGATCCCTGGTATGGAAGTTAGGACCGTTCCACTCAGCTCTGTGGTTCTGACCCCAGGGTCTCTTAAAGGGATCCCCAGTATGGAAGTTAGGGCAAATCCACTCTGCACTTTGGTACTAACCCCAGGCCTTTCTTAAAAGGATCTCCGGTATGGAAGTCGGGGCGAATTCATCCAGCGCTTTGGTTCTGACTCCAGGCTCTCGTAAAGGGGTCTCCTGTATGGAAGTTAAGGCAAATCCCTCAACGCTCTGATTCTGACCCCAGGGTTCTATTAAAGGGATCACTGCTATGCAAGTCACGGCAAATCCACTCAGCGCTCTGGTTGTGATCCCAGTCTCTCTTAAAGGGATCCCCGGTATGGAAGCGAGAGCAAATCCACTCAGCGCGCTGTTTCTGACCCATGGCCCCTCTTAAAGGGATCCACGGTATGGAAGTGAGGGCAAATCCACTCTGCGCTTTGGCACTGACCCCAGGCCTCTCTTAAAGGGATCTCCGGTATGGAAGTTAGGGTAAATCCCTCAGCGCTCTGATTCTCACCCTAGGCTTCTATTAAAGGGATCATTGGTATGGAAGTCAGGACAAATCCACTCAGCGCTCTGGTTCTGACACCAGGCCTCTCTGAAAGGGATCCCCGATATGGAAGTTAGGACCATTCCACTCAGCGCTCCGGTTCTGACCCCAGGCTGATGGGAAGATGTGGGATATTAGGGGTAGTAGTCCGGTGGCTCTGGCTGATGGGATGATGTGGGATATTAGGGGTAGTAGTCCGGTGGCTCTGGCTGATGGGATGATGTGGGATATTAGTGGTAGTAGTCCGGTGGCTCTGGCTGACGGGATGATGTGGGATATTAGTGGGAGTAGTCCGGTGGCGCTGGCTGACGGGATGATGTGGGATATTAGTGGTAGTAGTCCGTTAGCTCTGGCTGACGGGATGATGTGGGATATTAGTGGGAGTAGTCTGGTGGTTCTGGCTGACGGGATGATATGGGATATTAGTGGTAGTAGTCCAGTGGCTCTGGCTGATGGGATGATGTGGGATATTAGGGGTAGTAGTCCGGTGGCTCTGGCTGGCAGGACGATGTGGGATATTAGTGGTAGTAGGCCGGTGGCCCTGGCTGACGGGATGATGTGGGATATTAGGGGTAGTAGTATTCCAGTGGCTCTGGCAGATGGGATGATGTGGGATATTAGGGGTAGTAGTCCGGTGGCTCTGGCTGACGGGATGATGTGGGATATTAGGGGTAGTAGTATTCCAGTGGCTCTGGCTGACGGGATGATGTGGGATATTAGGGGTAGTAGTATTCCAGTGGCTCTGGCTGATGGGATGATGTGGGATATTATAGTGAATGTGGCTATGCGGAGTGGGCGGGGCTCTACACTCTCTCACACACACATATTATATTATATTTTCATCATAATTTGTTATAACTAACCGTAGTTAGTTACTATGCCCGGGCAGCGCCGGGGTCTTCAGCTAGTAGGTATATAAACATTAGATGTGGATATGTGTGTCATAGAAGAAAAAATGGAACAGCACCGTAAAAAGGAAATTTAGGGTGCAGGGCCCTCCAAAAAAGATCCATTTGTAGAAGTAATATAAAAGAAAAAAAGAAGGCAGCACTCCAATAAATAGTGAAAAAAAATGGATATACATATACAGTACAGCCCAAAATTTTGGACACACCTCATTCAAAGAGTTTTTTTTGTTTTTGTTTTCATGACTGAAAATTGTAGATTCACTCTGAAGGCATCAAAACTATTAATTAACACGTGGAATTATATAATTAACAAAAAAGTGTGAAACAACTGAAAATATGTCTTATATTCTAGGTTCTTCAAAGTAGTCACCTTTTGGTTTGATTACTGCTTTGCACACTCTTGGCATTCTCTTGATGAGCTTCAAGAGGTAGTCACCGGAAATGGTTTTCACTTCACCAGTGTGACCTGTCAGGTTTAATAAGTGGGATTTCTTGCCTTATAAAAGGTGTTGGGACCATCAGTTGTGTTGTGCAGAAGTCTGATGGATACACAGCTGATAGTCCTACTGAATAGACTGTTAGAATTTGTATTATGGCAAGAAAAAAGCAGCGAAGTAAAGAAAAACGAGTGGCCATCATTACTTTAAGAAATGAAGGTCAGTCAGTCCGAAAAATTGGGACAACTTTGAAAGTGTCCCCAAGTGCAGTGGCAAAAACCATCAAGCGCTACAAAGAAACTGGCTCACATGAGGACCGCCCCAGGAAAGGAAGACCAAGAGTCACCTCTGCTGTGGAGGATAAGTTCATCCGAGTCACTAGCCTCAGAAATCGCAGGTTAACAGCAGCTCAGATTAGAGTCCAGGTCATTGCCACACAGAGTTCTAGCAGCAGACACATCTCTACAACAACTGTTAAGAGGAGACTTTGTGCAGCAGGCCTTCATGGTAAAATAGCTGCTAGGAAACCACTGCTAAGGAGAGGCAGCAAGCAGAAGAGACTTGTTTTGGCTAAAGAACACAGGGAATGGACATTAGACCAGTGGAAATCTGTGCTTTGGTCTGAGGAGTCCAAATTTGAGATCTTGGGTTCCAACCACCGTGTCTTTGTGCGACGCAGAAAAGGTGAACGGATGGACTCTACATGCCTGGTTCCCACCGTGAAGCATGGAGGAGGAGGTGTGATGGTGTGGGGGTGCTTTGCTGGTGACACTGTTGGGGATTTATTCAAAATTGAAGGCATACTGAACCTGAACCAGCATGGCTACCACAGCATCTTGCAGTGGCATGCTATTCCATCCGGTTTGCGTTTAGTTAGACCGTCATTTATTTTTCAACAGGAGAATGACCCCAAACACACCTCCAGGCTGTGTAAGGGCTATTTGACCAAGAAAGAGAGTGATGGGGTGCTATGCCAGATGACCTGGCCTCCACAGTCACCAGACCTGAACCCAATCGAGATGGTTTGGGGTAAGCTGGACCGCAGAGTGAAGGCAAAAGGGCCAACAAGTGCAAAGCATCTCTGGGAACTCCTTCAAGACTGTTGGAAGACCATTTCCGGTGACTACCTCTTGAAGCTCATCAAGAGAATGCCAAGAGTGTGCAAAGCAGTAATCAAAGAAAAAGGTGGCTACTTTGAAGAACCTAGAATATAAGACATATTTTCAGTTGTTTCACACTTTTTGTTAATTATATAATTCCACATGTGTTAATTCATAGTTTTCATGCCTTCAGACTGAATCTACAATTTTCATAGTCATGAAAATAGAGAAAACTTTTTGAATAAGAAGGTGTGTCCAAACATTTGGTCTGTACTGTGTGTGTGTGTGTGTGTGTGTGTGTATATGTATATGTGTATATATATATATATATATATATATATATATATATATATATATACACACACAATATATATATAATGTGCGTGTGTGTATGTAGATATATATAATATTACACACCCATATATATGTTAATTATGATATTTGTAGAATTCAACTATCTTGTGAGATTTCTCAATATTCCTAAAACTGTCACATTATAAATGTATAATTCGGTTTATCATTGGGTGTTCCTTTTTAAACCATGTGATTTACTTGTAATATCTGTCTGGAAAGCAACACATGATGACTGTTTCCCAGCTCCACCACCCTCATATCACATGGTTTCCTTTTATTTTATATGGTTCTTTTCATTAACCTATTTTTGCATCCATATCTCACTTTGTCAGCAGTATTGTGTCTGTGCTCAGGGTTCATACAACAAGCAGAACCCTCTGAACAGGATTATTTCATCACCGTCTCTTGGCATGCGTTAAAAAGACCATCCTAGGCTTTTTCCTAAATACCAGCGCGATCCTTTCCTACAACGGTGAAGTGTCTTCATCAGCGGCGCTGCAGTCAGCGGCGTCATGTCCAGCGGTAACTGGAGAGGGCTGCAGATTGGGCTGCCATTCACAGCCTCACAATGCACGGCTTGGATTCCGGATAATAAAGAGCTGGGCATACTGTGTCTTGTATTATGTGCAGACCAGGAGTTGCTTCCCACAGGCAGAATTCCTCATGCAAATCATCCTGGGGAATACAGGCAAGGCTTAGAGAGGTCCAGGCCCCGCTGATTTAACACGTTCGTCGTCTGGGGCCCCGGGAGGATTGCTCTCCATAGGGGTCTATATTTGATATGGTGGTGCCAAGCATATTGCCTGGACTTTAAAGGGTAAAGCTCTGGAATCCCAGCGGCTTCTCGCTGATAATACGGAGGTCCTGCTGCTTCTTCTTGTGCAGCCTGGTATAATAAATAAAGTGTGTCTGTTTATTCTTCACCAGTCTCTACCAGCACTTGTTTAGGATGCAGACAATGCGGCATATTCATTAATTTCCTTGAACGTCTTAATCCCATACCCCATAAGGGTGTCCTGTAACATACCCTACTTTTGCAGAATAAATGCCCCGTCGTCTGCCAGCAGGTGAAGGTTTACAGCGTAATATTAACATTTCCATTTGTTTTGTCTTGGCAATGTCTTCTATTACTCAGCACTTATCTTGTAACATGGGTTTGTTTCTCCTTGTGTAGATCTCTTTGGCCATCTGTGACCCTGGGTGCACTGTGCGTAAACTTGCTCCCATGTACACACTACATTTATCAGAACGTATACACATTTCCCTTCCAGTAGTAATGTCTGCAGGCTCTGACACTTTGCAGGCACCTCTGGACTAAATCTACTTTCCCCCCTATCTCTTTTGTCTTCTCAGGTTTTCTTCCGTGCAGGCACATTAACGAAACTTGAAGAGCAGAGGGATGAACAGACCCGTAAGAATCTCATATTATTCCAGGCCGCATGCAGAGGTTACCTGGCTCGTCAGCAGTTCAAGAAGAGAAAGGTAAAAAAAAAAGTTTTGACTCGTAGGCTGGCAACTCCAAGAAGAGTTTGTGATCGCTATTCCAGTAACCTAAAATGGTAAACTGTTCACCCTTTATAAAAGATTACAGCCTGATGTTAGACGGGGGGGTTTCCTTGTAAACGTCTCATGGACTGGGAGGGACAGGCAGGTCTTTTTTGTGTGCCTGTTCTCGGCTCAGCTGTGTTTCTGCAGAGACATTCTCAAGAAGCTGGGATCGAGCACTTTGTGATACGGTAAGGGCGGTGTGCTTCTTATCGCATGTATGGGTTGGCTTTCTAGAGTGATGAAGACTTGGCAGTCTGTATAGATGTTTAGCCTCTTCTGCTCCAGAAGTCGTCTTGTCTCAAACCTAAATCATTAAGGTTTCTTCCTCCTTTTTTTTTTTTTTTTTTTTTTTTTTTATATCTTTGAGCTGTTAAGTTTTCTTCTGTGCTTTGGATGGTGGTCAGAGGGCAAAGCTTTATTAATCTTTGATGTTCATCTAGTGATATGCCAATTAGATGTGACTTACAAGGCAGGACTAAGATGCCGAGGGCCCACCAGTAACATCTCTCACTGTTCAGCTACATGAAATTATTACATTACCCTCATTCACAAATTTACCTTTGCGCCCTTAGAATAATAATAATAATTATAATTATTAACCCTCATCTTCCAGGGAGTTTGCTAAATCAAAGATGAATTGTCTGTAGTGATTCCAGGCTATTACCGTTTGTCAACTAAAGGGGTGACGGCTCCACCTGCATAGGAGTATTCACCTGTTGCCCCTAGGTCAGCTTAATCCCAAAGTAAATTTTATAATGTTGTTGGCCTCAACTAGTTTCTGGTCAGAATGTTTTGAGAAAATGATTATTATGAAGTATTTTTTTTTACATGGTTTTCCTACAGTTTTTCCAGTATCAAGTTCATCCCAATCACATCTCCTTATTTTTGGGTGGTTGAATCTAACAAGGCAAGAAGAACGTGTTCTTTAACTTTATATGCATGTATCTACGGCCCAACTCATCAAGCATTTTTGCACCAACAGTCATACATAAAACTGCTTGATATGACACAGTTCTTGAGCCGTTTTGAAGTTGTGCAAAAGATTTGCAACTTTTTGGCATTTTACGCCAGCTTCGTCAACATTTGGAAAAGTGGGCAGAGCTTGAATGGGATAGGGTGTGGCCAAACATGCCTAACAAATTTGACAAATGCAACATAATTTACACCATAAAAGTTGCATAAATGTATAATTGGTTCTCCAGTCCCTGATTGGAGGGACATTTCTGATGGTTGCACATGGCTATTGAAAGATGCGTCAAATTCATTAAGTAGCATTCAGGTTTTGCATGCTTCTGCTTCCCTAACTGGTGATGAACAGCACTGACTTGCCTCAGCTTTCTCTGTATGCAATGCTCACCAAAGGCAAACCAGTGCGGTCAGTCACCGGTGAGGAAGGCAGGGGCATGCAAAACCAGAGAGTGGAACAGTGCTCTTGAGCCTCTTGGCCACCAAGGGTGCAATGAACTGCTTAATTAGCATGATTGATTAAACTTCAGTTTCTGCAAAATGCAGACCGTTATTATATCACTAAAGTAATGTTTTGTTATTAATTTTTTTTTTAAGTAGCTATATTCCCTACAAGGCTATGTGCTTAGTTATGCTGTCTGGGTCGACAGACTCCCTTTAAAGAGGACCGGTCACCATGCCTGCGATTATTTTTAGCATGTTAAACTGGCCACATCTTGGAACAATGGCTGCATAGATGATTACCATCTATATAGATAATGTTTTTATTTTCTCATCTCCATTGTGGACATATTGGCTTGTAAAGTGTAGAATCTAAATTCACAAGAGATTTTTCTCTGGGGGCGTGTACTTATTCCCCTATATGACATTGCCCAATCATAAGCAGGAGGCATCCTGCAGGTGAAAGAAGAACACGCCCCCCCAGAGAACCTTAGAGCAGGCTTGCTCCTGTTAGACATGTAATAAGGCACAACTCTACTTTTGTACTCTACACAGCAGTTGCAGAGATTATGGAGATCAAATCTGTGTGTAATATCTCAAGTTACTGTTAGCTCTGCTCTATTCCACCTACCTCCCCACACTGACTACTCCTCGATCCTTCTTGTGATTCCAGTAGATGAGGCCAACAAAGTTAAGGTTCTCTTTAATCCTTGCCAAGACTCCTCAATAGATTCAAAGGCTACAAATGTGTTATAGTTTTTGGTTTGACATCTCCAGTGCCACCTATGTGAGATGAGATATGGTGTACAAATGGCTCATGTATACACCCACTGCTAAATAACTGAACAGAAATGGATTTGTCAAGCATCTAAATTCCAGCTGTCATGTGGATAGTACAGATGTGTGTACAGAGGAACCTGCTGTAGAAGATCTCTAGCACACTATTTGCCTTTTACCTATAAACGTAGCCAGAGAAAATGTGCAGGGTCCTCGTGTATTACTGCACATATTAAATACAAAGTAAATAATAGGAGGCATAATTGTAAAGTGTTGCAGGATATGTTGACTCTATATAAATAAAGATTATTCTTACATTCTGGCCAAACACTATCCTTACTTTGCTGTTGTGGTTTGTGCAGTTATTCATTAAATAGGTTTCCCATGCAGTTATAGAAAAGACTACTGTTTGGATGTCGGCATATTTACACAGCTGCACAAATGAGGACAGTCTTATCCTAAATTAATTTTGTGGTGTTTGAGGAGTTTTCTCATATCGGAGAGTACATCTGGCCATCGGAATTTCTATCCCGGAATGTTATGAATTTTGATAGATTTTCATTCCCTTCCCGTCTTACATCAGGTGCTCGATCAGTGCTTCTTTGAGACACCGAGTTTCGTGTGGCAAAGCCGACAAGAATATTTTTGTAGAGAGCAGTTTTAGGAATAGGTGCGGAGGTGAGCGAACAGCTTGAACGTTTAAGTGCTTTAAATCTCCTCCGCATGAGAAGAAGAGGCATCAGTCGAATTTATTGGCTTATGTCTGCAGGAACCAGGTGTGTCGCAATGTACAGGTGTTGGTAGCGTATTTTTTTTTTTTTCATGATGACCTGTGGTTAATACTGCTGCACTGTAGTGTATTTTGTAAGTTTAGAAGTAGGTAATAGCCACTGGTACTAGACTACAGCGCACTATGCTATATGGCGACTTGTTCCTATAGTACTGTGCACTATACTATATTATTATTTATTATTATAGTGCCATTTATTCCATGGCGCTTTACATGTGAGGAGGGGTATACATAATAAATACAAGTCACGACTGGTACAGGAGGAGAGGACCCTGCCCGCGAGGGCTCACAATCTACAAAGGATGGGTGAGGATACAGTAGGTGATTGTAGAGCTGGTCGTGCAGCGGTTTGCTGGATCGGTGGTTACTGCAGGTTGAAGGCTTGTCGGAAGAGGTAGGTCTTCAGGTTCCTTTTGAAGGTTTAGACACTGTATGGCCACTTGTTCCTATAGTACTGTGCACTACTCTATATGGCCGCTTGTTCCTATAGTACTGTGCACTACTCTATATGGCCGCTTGTTCCTATAGTACTGTGCGCTACACTGTATGGCCGCTTGTTCCTATAGTACTGTTCACTACTCTATATGGCCGCTTGTTCCTATAGTACTGTTCACTACTCTATATGGCCGCTTGTTCCTATAGTACTGTTCACTACTCTATATGGCCACTTGTTCCTATAGTACTGTTAACTACTCTATATGGCCGCTTGTTCCTATAGTACTGTGCACTACTCTATATGGCCGCTTGTTCCTATAGTACTGTGCACTACTCTATATGGCCGCTTGTTCCTATAGTACTGTGCACTACTCTATATGGCCGCTTGTTCCTATAGTATTGTGCACTACACTGTGTGGCCGCTTGTTCCTATAGTACTGTTCACTACTCTATATGGCCGCTTGTTCCTATAGTACTGTTCACTACTCTATATGGCCACTTGTTCCTGTAGTACTGTGGACTACACTGTATGGCCGCTTGTTCCTATAGTACTGTTCACTACTCTATATGGCCGCTTGTTCCTATAGTACTGTTCACTACTCTATATGGCCGCTTGTTCCTATAGTATTGTGCACTACACTGTATGGCCGCTTGTTCCTATAGTACTGTGCACTACACTGTATGGCCGCTTGTTCCTATAGTACTGTTCACTACTCTATATGGCCGCTTGTTCCTATAGTACTGTTCACTACTCTATATGGCCGCTTGTTCCTATAGTATTGTGCACTACACTGTATGGCCGCTTGTTCCTATAGTACTGTTCACTACTCTATATGGCCACTTGTTCCTGTAGTACTGTGGACTACACTGTATGGCCGCTTGTTCCTATAGTACTGTGGACTACACTGTATGGCCGCTTGTTCCTATAGTACTGTGCACTACACTGTATGGCCGCTTGTTCCTATAGTACTGTGCACTACACTATGTGGTCTCTTGTTCCTATAGTACTGTGGACTACACTGTATGGCCGTTTGTTCCTATAGTACTGTGCACTACACTGTATGGCCGCTTGTTCCTATAGTACTGTGCACTACACTGTATGGCCGCTTGTTCCTATAGTACTGTTCACTACTCAATATGGCCGCTTGTTCCTATAGTACTGTTCACTACTCTATATGGCCGCTTGTTCCTATAGTACTGTGCACTACTCTATATGGCCGCTTGTTCCTATAGTACTGTGCACTACTCTATATGGCCGCTTGTTCCTATAGTACTGTGCACTACTCTATATGGCCGCTTCTTCCTATAGTATTGTGCACTACACTGTATGGCCGCTTGTTCCTATAGTACTGTTCACTACTCTATATGGCCGCTTGTTCCTATAGTACTGTTCACTACTCTATATGGCCACTTGTTCCTGTAGTACTGTGGACTACACTGTATGGCCGCTTGTTCCTATAGTACTGTTCACTACTCTATATGGCCGCTTGTTCCTATAGTACTGTTCACTACTCTATATGGCCGCTTGTTCCTATAGTATTGTGCACTACACTGTATGGCCGCTTGTTCCTATAGTACTGTGCACTACACTGTATGGCCGCTTGTTCCTATAGTACTGTTCACTACTCTATATGGCCGCTTGTTCCTATAGTACTGTGCACTACTCTATATGGCCGCTTGTTCCTATAGTACTGTGCACTACTCTATATGGCCGCTTGTTCCTACAGTACTGTTCACTACTCTATATGGCCACTTGTTCCTGTAGTACTGTGGACTACACTGTATGGCCGCTTGTTCCTATAGTACTGTTCACTACTCTATATGGCCGCTTGTTCCTATAGTACTGTTCACTACTCTACATGGCCGCTTGTTCCTATAGTATTGTGCACTACACTGTATGGCCGCTTGTTCCTATAGTACTGTGCACTACACTGTATGGCCGCTTGTTCCTATAGTACTGTTCACTACTCAATATGGCCGCTTGTTCCTATAGTACTGTTCACTACTCTATATGGCCGCTTGTTCCTATAGTATTGTGCACTACACTGTATGGCCGCTTGTTCCTATAGTACTGTTCACTACTCTATATGGCCACTTGTTCCTGTAGTACTGTGGACTACACTGTATGGCCGCTTGTTCCTATAGTACTGTGGACTACACTGTATGGCCGCTTGTTCCTATAGTACTGTGCACTACACTGTATGGCCGCTTGTTCCTATAGTACTGTGCACTACACTATGTGGTCTCTTGTTCCTATAGTACTGTGGACTACACTGTATGGCCGTTTGTTCCTATAGTACTGTGCACTACACTGTATGGCCGCTTGTTCCTATAGTACTGTGCACTACACTGTATGGCCGCTTGTTCCTATAGTACTGTTCACTACTCAATATGGCCGTTTGTTCCTATAGTACTGTTCACTACTCTATATGGCCGCTTGTTCCTATAGTACTGTGCACTACACTGTATGGCCGCTTGTTCCTATAGTATTGTGCACTACACTATATGGTCTCTTGTTTCTATAGTACTGTGCACTACACTGTATGGCCGCTTGTTCCTATAGTATTGTGCACTACACTATATGGTCTCTTGTTTCTATAGTACTGTGCACTACACTGTATGGCCGCTTGTTCCTATAGTACTGTGCACTACACTGTATGGCCGCTTGTTCCTATAGTACTGTGCACTACACTATATGGCCACTTGTTCCTATAGTACTGTGCACTACACTGTATGGGCGCTTGTTCCTATAGTACTGTGCACTACACTGTATGGTCGCTTGTTCCTATAGTACTGTGCACTACACTGTATGAACACTTGTTCCTGTAGTACTGTGCACTATACTGTATGGTCACATGTTCCTATAGTTTTGTGCACTACACTATATGGCCGCTTGTTCCTATAGTACTGTGGACTACACTGTATGGCCGCTTGTTCCTATAGTACTGTGCACTACACTGTATGGCCGCTTGTTCCTATAGTACTGTGCACTACACTATGTGGTCTCTTGTTCCTATAGTACTGTGGACTACACTGTATGGCCGTTTGTTCCTATAGTACTGTGCACTACACTGTATGGCCGCTTGTTCCTATAGTACTGTGCACTACACTTTATGGCCGCTTGTTCCTATAGTACTGTTCACTACTCAATATGGCCGCTTGTTCCTATAGTACTGTTCACTACTCTATATGGCCGCTTGTTCCTATAGTACTGTGCACTACACTGTATGGCCGCTTGTTCCTATAGTATTGTGCACTACACTATATGGTCTCTTGTTTCTATAGTACTGTGCACTACACTGTATGGGCGCTTGTTCCTATAGTACTGTGCACTACACTATATGGCCACTTGTTCCTATAGTACTGTGCACTGTACTGTATGACTGCCTGTACCTAAAGTACTGTGCCATGGACTGTAAGACTGCCTATACCAAGGATGTCGAGCACTATACTATTCTTTACTGTTCCAGGAGTACAGTACAGTAAAATGTAGGACCTGTTCATAGAGTACAGTGCAAATAAACTGTCTGCCTGTTCCTGGGGTATGGTGCACTAAATAGCATAACTACCTGTTTATAAGGAACATTGTTAGACTGTGATACTGTTACATTGTTACTGTAGATTACAGTGCACTAAACCGTATGGCCACCTGTTTCTAGAGTACAGTGCACCTTACAGCTGATTCTCGACACTAGTTCTCGACTTCTCTCAGCCTTCTATGGCTTTTGGATCTTCGTGTTGAACATGAGATATGATCATTTTCGTTTCAGCATAAATGTCCTACATGGACTGTCTGTGGCAGGTCCCCAAACCATTGTCTAATGGAGCTTCTTGAGGCCTGAAGTTGAAACAAGAGGCTACGGGTGGGCAATTCATTTTCCAGAGGGGCCACATGAGAAACCGTGACTGTTGTGGAGGCCGAACCAATAAGCTGAAATTGAACTGCTCAGTATTAATATTAACCCCTTTCTGACATTGGGCGTAATAGTACGCCGATTCCGGACTCCCCCTGTTCGATCTGGGCTCTGGCGCTGAGCCTACACCTTTCCAGGCCCATAACAGCTGATCTATGCTCATGACAGCTGAACTATGTAGCTGACATGTGCTCTCGAGAACCGCGGGTGAAATCATAATCCACCCACAGCTGTTAATTAAATGCCACTGTCAAAGTCTGACAGTGGCATTTAACTTGCGCTTACCGGAAGCGCATTGCTAATCCCGCCCATTGGTGACACTGTCACATGATCTGTAGCAGACCTCTATGGTTATCATTGCCAGACTGCGGGGTGGCGCTCATAGCAAGTGAGCGTTTCTGCTACATAAAGGCGGATCTGATCATCACCTGTGTGTAGCACAGGAGATCAGAGTACTGCAGCTTCTAGTCAACCATAAAGGCTGTTGAAGCATGCAAAAATAAAATTAAAAAAATATAAAAGTTCAAATCACCCCCCTTTCACCCCATCAAAAATAAAATATACACATACTTGGTATCGCCGTGTTCAGAATCGTCCGATCTATCAATATAAAATAAGAATTAACCCGATCGCTAAACGGCATAACAAGAAAAAAAAAAATTCAAAACGTCAAAATTTTTTTTGGTGGCCACAAAATTGTAATCAAATGCAATAACGGACGATCAAAAGATCATATCTGCACCAAAATTGTATCAATTAAATCCATCCGCTCAGCACACAAAAAAAAAAGCCCTCACCCAGCCCAAGATCACGAAAAATTGAGACGCTAGGGTGTCTGAAAATGGTGCCTTTTTTTTTTTTAAACAAATTTTGGATTTGTTTTTCACCACTTAAATAAAATAAAAAACCTAGACATGTTTGGTGTCTATGAACTCGTAATGGCCATGGAGAATCACAATGGCTGGTCAGTTTTGGCACTTAGTGAACTTGGTAAAAACAAACAAAAAAAAACAAACTGTGGCATTGCACTTTTTTTGCAACTTCACCACACTTGGAATTTTTTTCATGATATATTAAAAACAATAGTGTCGTTCAAAAGTACAACTTGTCCCGCAAATTACAAGCCATCACACAGCCATTTTGACCCAAAAATATAAAAGTTGTGGCTCTGGGAAGAAGGGGAGCGAAAACCGAAAACGCAAAAACTGAAATACCTCTGGTCGTTAAGTGATTAATTATAATTATTTTATATTAATTGTATTAATATTTAGTGGAATTAAGTATGCCGACATCCCACAAGTACTGATACCTGTATGCATGCTTTTTACAAATAAATACTGTCATAGACATACAAAATGTGCTAGACGCACGCTTACACAGGGAACCATCAGCAAATATTATTAATGGTACTCCAAGCTCTATTACCATACACCCTGGGACATTCAAATTGCTGCAGCCAATATTACCTCACAGCAGATAGAGCATATTACCAGCACAGGAGCCCTGGAGGCATAGCCAAAAATCTCCCCTGCCTCCAGCCATGATACCAGGCGGACCCCAGGTGGAAGCACACAGCTGGGTTTTGTGGAACCTAGGACCACATTTTGTATGTCTGACAGTATTTATTTGTAAGCAGCATGCATACAGGTATCAGTACTTGAAATATTGTAATATAATAATATATATCTCTATGTAGTGGGTCTTCATTAATTAATGAGCATTTGCACTTTTGGATTTTGTCTGGGGTTTTGGAACCTTAAATATTGAATTATATGTGATTATGACCCAATTTTCTTTGTTCACTTTCTAACGTCTGTTTTTGCACAGACTTTTTTTCAATTGTTTTTAACCATGTGTTTGTATGTAGTGGTTGCTGGAATTAAATAAAATATATATTTTTGCATTATAAATATTGGTGGTGATCCCTATAGTTGTTGCATATGCTTTTTCTTGGTGAGCTCATGGAGTATATTGCAGTATAGTTTATGGGCACCTGATTGCGGTAGACATCACAGCCACCTGATTCTACAGTATTTTCAATCCATTTTACGGCCACGTGTTTGTAGAGATCTGTGTTTTCACACTATACACAGAATCACACTGTGTCAAGTCTAAGGAATTAGGTGATGAAGTTTATTGAGTCGAGAAACTATCTGAAGCCACTTTCTTTTGTGTCTTTGAAATAATAATTTCAGTTCTAGTAGTTGTCACTTCTGAGGAACCCAGTGGTTTTTGACTGAGTGCTGCAGGTATATTCAGCTCAGCATGGGAATGACAATAGGATAAAGTGCTAACCGCAAAATAAATCGTCCTCTCAGAGTTAGTTTGTTGTCTTTGCCACTCCTTGTGCTACCAGCGATGTTCCCTTCGTCTTTCTTTGTCTCAATCCTTCTCTATTATCATACATGCCCTGAACAATGGCTTCCGTCTTCTCATTTTCCCCATCTCCTGTTGCTCCTCATTCCTTATAATAATCTTCTGGTCATGGCCCTGCCTCTAACATGTGTATCCATCTTTCTTTTCTTTTTCTCCCGTACAAGGCGCGCTAGTTACAATTTATCTGAGTGATGTCTTTGGCATTGTTCCTGTCTGTTGAAAGCGCCTTGTTTTCCTTATTTCCAGTCGTCATTGCCTGATGTTCACGACTGCAAATTACCTCTTTTTAGTTTTAGAATTTCAGGTCTCAGTGACGTGCTGTCATACCCGCTCATTTATATTCCGTGTTTCTGTAGATCCAAGAGCTTGCGATTCGCTGCATCCAGAAAAACATCAAGAAGAACAAAGGTGTAAAAGACTGGCCTTGGTGGAAGCTCTTCACCACTGTCCGACCCCTGATACAGGTGCAGCTCACAGAAGACCAAATCCGAGGCAAAGACGTAAGTGTAATGGTGGAGGCGGTGTAGTTAGTGTCTTATGCTATGTCTATTGTATGTCAATCACCCCCCCCCCCCCAAAAAAAAAAAGGCTATAGGGTCCATATGTCTGATTTTATAGTGGGTGTTTAGAGTTTGTAGATTACAATTGCTAGATGAAGCTTTCTGTAAAATGTATGTCTGCCGTTCTTTCTCTGCTGATTCCCAGCACTGAGGGAATAGTTAAATTGCATAATAAAGCGTGTTTCCCTGGAGATTGTAGACAGGTGCAGACATTTCTAAAGCTATGGTGCGAATGTGACGGATAGGATTGTGATTATATATGTATAATCTATAGCTGTGTACATGGATGTATAGCAGAACCACATCGTATGATGCGGATTAGTGTAGTAGTGTTTTTATGCAGCCTTAGCTTAATTAGCATATTATCAATTTTTAATTCTATGTATGTTCACTATAGAGGTACAGAATATTGTCGTTAAGTACCAATCCAGTGTTTGTTTTTATATCCTCATCCATCAGTAATATATATTCAGTGTATGTATTCGAATACTTGCCAATCACTGTTTTCTGCCGTTTCCAGCGTTGCTCCGATTCCTCTCCTGCATCATGTGACCGCCATTGAGGTCAGCTGGCTGATGCACTGTCTTCTGTGTGGACCAGAGATCACTTTATCTAAGTAAGGCCATGTTCACACATTCAGTATTTAGTCAGTATTTTACATCCGTATTTAAAAGTCACAATTCGGGATGGAACAATCAGTGGAAATGAAGAAACGCGTCATTTTTCACACTCCTGGTGTTGGCTTACAAATACTGATGTAAAAAAAATTGACCAAATACTGAACGTGACCTAATTCTGAATCTCGGAATGAGGTTCTCAGAGACGTACATGAAGAAACTAACATTCGGCTGTATGAGCCAGAAATGAACGGCTGAGTTCACACAATTCACACAATGCAGGAGAGAAACGGACCAGCACTGGAAACGGCAGAAGACCGCAACCGGTATTTTAATGCCTACACGGAACATTCATTACTGATAGCTAACAAATGAGGAAACCAAAAAAAAAAAAAAAATGCTGGAGGAGTGGTACTTTAAGCCTATAGACATTTGTAGAAGTTGTTTTTACTGTGCACTTTTATCTTAGGCCGGTTTCACACGGTGACAGTTTTCTCACGTATCAGAGACATTGACACATGTAGACTCATTCAAATCATTGGGTCTATGTACATGTCAGCGTGTTTTCATGGACCATGTGTCCGTGTGCAAAACTCGCAGACATGTCCATTCTTGAGCAACAGCACGGATTACACAGACACATACAAGTCAATGGGTCCGTGTAAACATGTACCGTACATGGATGGCGTCTGTGTGCCATCTGTGTGCGTTTTAGAAGTCATAGGGATAACATTGAAACAAATGGTTTCAATACACGAATAGCACACGGATGACACACTGTGACAAATTGACACACGGACATATCCGGTACCATTTTTTCCGGTACTAGAAATATCGGGACATGTGAAACCGGCCTTATGGGAATGGTACCGTAACGTCTGTAACTTAAGGACAGAGATACTGCATTTGCCTAGGCTCAATATATTTTCTAACTTTAATCTCCCTCTTGAAGTTCTTGTGGCTTCTTCTTAGCCAAAATTATTTTCGTGAAGATACAGAAGAAGCTTTGTGTTGAGCACTTAGCATTGTAATGAAATGTTCTTACCACAGTGACTAATATCTGTAAACTTTTTACTTTTTTTTTTATGAAACTCTGACACATACTCCGTTCTGGCTTGAATAAACCTTGCAGATTTTTGGGTTAGACTTCTGATCGGTTGTGGTTGGCATTCTTGATGGTCAGCAGATCTCTTCTTTGGGTGCCATAAATACCATATAAAGCTAGAGTCACCGCTCTCCATCAGGAGGATATTAAATTTGGAGCCCTTGAGTGGAACAATTGAGTACTCCTGTAAAATCTTCAGGCCAAGTTGTGATGTCAGACTTAAGAGGGGATACATTTATAGAGCGTATTGGGCATTATATGAAGAACCTGGAAAGCATCAAACCTTGGATCACTGGATGTGTTCCTCACGTCCTGACAGCTCCGGTTTCATTAGTAAAAGTCACTTTCTTTTGAGCTAAATTGCTGTCCTTGATCCAAGGAACTTTTAGAAGACCTACAAAACTTTTCTTGGTTTCTGTATAGAAATATGTTGTTGAATATTTTGTACCATAGCTATAAATGCGAGTTATTGCTCATAGTTATCAGGAGGATTAAGCTGTAAAAGGTTTCCAGCAGTGTGCTCCTTATTACTAGAGACAATGGAGCATGCTGTGCATATGTAAGGAAATCTTCCTCCACAATCTCAGTCTTATCTGTAATGTTTCCTAATAAGTTATTGCCATTTTGTATCCAGAATACAATATATTTGTGAGTGTGGTTATTTCTTCTACATAAAGCAACTTGCATTTTAGGTTAAGTGGTCCTTTAACTCCCGTAGAGTAAATTATACTTCTTACCAGGCCATTTTGTGCTCCATTACGACATGGTTTTGAAATCTGTTCCTAATGGGGGGAAAGTCTATTCTATTTGCCGGTAAAGCTGATTTCACTGTATATTGTTGGACAGTGAGTCACCACACAGTGACTTGGCTTTATTCACAAGGACTGTTGAAGCTTAAAAAGCATTTTCTGAGAAAATAAAAGAAACTGTTACCAGTGACTATAGATAGATCAGTTCTAGCTTTAAAACCACTGACAGATGAAGTGAAGAACCTTTGATTATCCGACTGCTGTGGCACCTGACGAAATGGGATAAATTGGGTAAGAAATGAACACTCAGTTTCTGAAGAGGAAGCAAAAAAAAAGGCAAGCATTAACACCTGCCACCAAATGTGGTCCAAGGAAGTACAAACTGAGACCTGGACACAGGGACATGAGTTCCGAGAACTCCATAATATGGCTGGAGAACAAAGATTGGCCCATACCCACTAATCTCCCAAAAGAGCCGTTGAAGCACAAGTTTCTAAAAATGGCAACGTTGGCGGTGTTATAAATGTAGCGCTCAATGTATCACAGCTGGCCCCGTATGGGGCTATATTTTGTCCATGTTGACCCATATCAACTGTTAATGGCTCCTCCAATGTACACATTATTATCATCATCAGAACTGTACTATAGAGCAATGGTAGTAGGTAGCCGGGGCTTGATGAATCACATTTAATTTTACATCAAGTAATGTGTCACCTACCTAGCAAAAAGTTGGTTTCAGAATACACTATGGGAAGAAGACAAGATGGCAGAGGCAGTTTGATGTTTTAATCAGTGTTGTTCTGGAAAACCATAGGTCCTGGCAGTCACATGGTTGTTACTTTGGCCCATGTTGCCTATCGAAGTTATGTTACCGGTTGAGCTTCTCAGGGAGTTCTTGGCAGTCTCCCCTCCCAACCTACAGGTCTTAGAGGAACTTCTGCTAAACTCTTGGTGCGCGATACCAAAGGAGACCTTTTCAAAGATGAGTGATCTGATTTCCATGTAAATTCGGGGCAGAAAAGTCCTATACAATATTAGTTGCTTTAAGTTATGGCTGATTGGTGTGAGATGTGTCCTTCCATAGTTAATAGAGATGTGTATACATTAGCAATTAATTTCTCTGGCTTCTCAATCTTTTGATCAGCTTTCATTTTTTCTTCATGTTCTGTAAATATGACATTAAGTGACAGATTTATTTATCCGATGATTCAATATAAATGCAGTTTACTAGAAAAATATAAAAACTGGGTGGCAATAGCCCACAAATCGGACCAAACTCGAGAATGTTTTTGCTTTATTGCAAACCTTTGGGCTTCTAAAAAGGGACTATAGACCATAATGCGTGCGTGTGCCATCTGTGAAAAGACCAGAAAAAATTTTAAAAAGTTCACACGTACATGAAAAATGGAGGTGTAAATGGGAGTTTAAATATATTTATTGTGATATTTGAAAAATTGTAACCGATCTTGCACAGGTTAGTCTGTTTTTGTTCTGCGCCTTTTGGCAAGGGCTACACTGAGGCTTCTTGTATCGCCACCGATTAATTTTACAGCTGAAGTCCAAAAAAATAAATTGCGCTGGATGTAATCTCATGCACTGCAGCTGTCACTAGAAAGCCAAAAACGGTGTTTAGTAGACCCTCAGAATGGCTAATGTGTTTTCCATTGGCATGTACAGTGCCAACAAAATAGGCTGTGCTGCACAGAGACCGTTACTCGCATCAGATACAATATATTTGATTTTCGGCATTTCTAAAATTATTTTCTTTTTAAAACTTTGTTCTATTTGTATTAATTAAATTCAGAATATGCTGGGTCGCACATTTAAGGATTCCCAAAATTTCAGAGACTGGTAATGTTTTTTTTTATTGTCACTGACTGCCAACCATCACATGAAATATAACCTTGCAGACCTAGAGAAGTGTGAATGTTAGAATTAATGTGAGCCGAGAGACCTGCCGTCTCTCCTCCCATCGGATGAGCGCTGCTGCTGGTGGGGATGTTCACATCACATTTATTATACACTGGGGGCTCGTCTGAGTGAGGAGGAGTGGCGGAGAATATGTTTATGATTATCAAAAGCCACACGGGAATTGTTAGTTCTGTTCCTACCTTGTAAAAGGGAAGAGCGGGATGCCATAATAGATAAGCTACGTTTTTGCAGGAATTGGGCACACGATGTACGGACAACAGTTTGACCTCCAAAAGATTTGCGCATCACTAGTCTAAAGTATCTGTTGTCTTTACAAAGATGGATGAATTTTCCAGTCCAGTGCAGATTGGGAAGGACATCTCAATCCATTTAGCAATGATCAGATAAATATCTTTACTATCCATTATTTCTGATGAGATCTCGCCGGCCATTTACACCGCCGAAGGAAATCAATGAAGAGTTGCGACATCTTCATCAGAAATTGATTATTTTTCAGATTTTCTCCAGTAATGTACATAAGTCACAGGGAAGGCGTACCGACTATGACACCATATCCATGTGTCGCAACTGCAAGACTTACCTACATGATTATTTCAGTGCTTTAATTACTTTGAGACGGGTGAGGGCAGAGCTACTCGTCTTTCCATTTAAAATTGAATCCTTGTGTCCGATCCGTGAGTCTCAGAGCACGTCTTACTCTGATCAGTTTTGTGGATCAGGCTCTGCTGTAACCACTGTAAGAAATATTTTGAGCATTTACTTGAGCTATGCATGGCCAGTATATGCTTGGCAAATTCCACACCTAGTAATTAATGCTTTCTGGTATTCACACCACTATGGAGACCAGTGTTGTCTCCTAGTATACCGGTACCAGAACTTCCAGAAGAACTGGTAGTGCGCCGCTGACTCTAGACTTTAAACCAGTGATAAAAAACAAGTATAGGACAGAAGTAACTAGCTAGTTCTTGGGGTTTTGACAACTGTGCCCCCCCCCCCCCCCCCGCGTTGATGTAATCTCATGCTTGACCTCCGCTCCTTTCATTGTCTATGGGAGTTTGGTAAATAGCTCTTCACTCTGCAGTCCAAAAGACCTTGAATGGAACAGAGGCTGAGTATGTACACCTTCGTTCGAGACCTCAGATCCAATTTTTCAGGATTCTAGAGTCTGGTTCGCCAGGTGATCCAGTGGATAGGGAATAACTTTTGGGACAAGTCATTTTGATGAATGTGTTATCATGAATCTATTAGGGTTGGTGCAGACAACCATTTTCTCCACATCCAAGAAATTTGGTCCAATTCTGCTAATCATACGCTAATCAGAGTGGGATCAAATGTTCTTGGATTTGTAGAGAAAAGGGGGGAAAAAGGTTTCTCCACCTTCTCCTATTATGTCCGTCTTTTTTTTTTTTTTTTTTTTTTTTTTTCACGGACCCATAGGCATGAATGGATGAGTGCAATCCGATTCTTGGAGGCAAATAGGCATACTGCAACTTTTTTTTCCTCGGACCACTTGGTTCGAAGAGAAAAATGGGACCGGTGCACAATTCCCATAGAATAACGTACGAGTCAAAACTACGGATAGCGCTTCTACTAATAAAATGGTTGTCTGCACTAGCCTATATAAAGAGTGCATGGGTAATTGATGATAAACAATTGTGTTTTTAGACATATCTAATATCTAAGAGCGATTTCTTTGTGTTTTCTCAGTAAAACACAAGGTCATAGAGCAGAAGCTGATACATCTTTGAGTGTTGTATCTATCACATAAGGAAATTTTCCTTTTTATTGCCTAAACATGTTTTTCTTCTATCAGTTTATGTTGGTGATCATTTACATGCCGCATTTACACTTGCTGTTCTTTTTGCAGGAGGAGATACAGCAGTTGAAGAGCAGAGTGGACAAAGTGGAGAAAGAGCGGAACGAGCTGCGACTGAACAGTGACCGTTTAGAGAGCAGGGTAATGTTAGCTCAGTCCCGATCCCTAAGCTAGGCTTATAATAAGAGATCTGTCGGCAGCACTCTTGTTAGATCGAGAAAGGAAAGTGACTTCACGAATCAGGGCCTTAGGCTATAAATTTATTGCTTTTTGCCTCTATTGTGTTATTTTGGGTTGTGTTTTGAAAACCATATTAAATATTTAAAGAGCTTGTCTACTATATTTTCATTGATGACCTGTCCTTTGGATAGTGGCCACAGTCGACACGGAGAACAGCTGATCGGTAGGGGGTGCGGTGGTTGCAGCCCAACCGATCAGACATTGATGACCTATCCTAGGTCATCAATGAAAAATTAGTGGACAACTTCTTTAAGAATCTTTATATTTCTTATTTAATGGAAAAAAAGTAGAAACTTGAAAGAGAGCATAATTCGGATCAGGAAAAAGCTTTACATGCAAGCCTTTCTTCTTCTGTGAAAAGTCTGACGATACTTTGTGCTAATCTGCTTGTAGATCACAGAACTGAATTCTGAGCTCACAGACGAGAGAAATACAGGAGAATCTGCCTCCCAGCTACTGGAGACCGAGACTGCCGAGAGGCTGCGTGTAGAGAAAGACATGAAGGATCTGCAGGTACAACTGCTTTGCTTTCTATCATCTACTGTCAGTGTGAACGATACCTTTGCTTCCAGGAAAGTCATTTGCTTCTCAACTAATAAGTGCAGAAGACTATGTGGCTGCCAAATTTGCCTGCATTGTGTGTCCTGCTGCTTCCTCTCACAGTACCGTAGATGGACATTGACCTGTAAATAAGAGATTTCTAGGTCTGTGGTTCCTGGGTCAGTCTACAGTGCGCAATTACAAATAATTCATTTTTGGGTCAATCGCTATTCTTGTTCTTAACACTTGATTCTTGTTCATATTAACTTCACTGATAGGAGAACACTAGGGATGAGTCCTTATCCGAATAGCTATAGCACTTACCGAATAGCTACATTGGGAGCCTGGATACCTGGAGCGCTCCCGATCAGCTGTTCGGCACCGCAGCTGCATGTGTCACAGTTTTGTGACAAATGGGGGAAAAACCAGCGCCTCAAGCGTTGGTGAAAAAGAACTCACATTTTATTCTGCCTCCTGTGGCAACGTTTCGATCCAAAGATCTTTCTCAAGCACTCAAGATCTTTGGATCGAAACATTGCCACAGGAGGCATAATAAAATGTGAATTCTTTTTCACCAACGTTTGAGGCGTTGTCTTTTCTACTATTTGGTATGGACTTTTTTCCGGGACAAACCTCCTGGATGTGACGTGCGTCTTAATTAGTGTCCTGTAGGACCCTGGCTATATGAGGTGTGGTTTAACTTATAATTTTTGATTGACGGTTTTGTGACAGTCACAACACATGAATGAAGAGCCCAACAAACAGGAATTTTGTCACCAGGTTCTTGCTACGTATTCTGAAAGCACTATGACGTTCTTCTGTCAGGTGACTCATTACAGGACAACTGGCCTCTGACAAGGTTGGTTATCAAGAATAGAGGGGTCCCCACTCTAATTTTTTTTAAATTATTTAAATAAATAATAAAACGACGGGGGGGGGGGGGTCCTCCCATTTTTGACAACCAGTTTTCCCTCCCATTTTTGACAACCAGTTTTGCTAAAGCAGACAGCTGGGTTCTGGTATTCTCAGGCTAGTAAAGGGACAAAGGATATTGCCCCCCCAGCCTAAAAATAGCAGCCTACAGCCACCGAGAAAAGGCACATCTATTAGAGGCACCACTTCTGGTGCTTTATCCGGCTCTTCACACTTGCCTTGTGGCGGTGACAAGGGGGGTTCATATTTGTGGGGTTGATGTCACCTTTTGTATTGTCTGGTGACGTCAAGCCCATGGTTTAGTAATGGAGAGGTGTCTGTAAGACACCTGTCCATTACTATCCATTACTAATCCTATAGTTACATGGTAAGTAAAGACACAGCCAGAATAAAGTCCTTTATTTGAAATTAAACAAATCACACTTACATTTTTTTATTTAAAAATAACAAACACTGTTATAGTCACCTAACGCCTGATTCTACTGAATCCCTCATCTCCTGTAATAAAATAAAAAACAACAATATTCCTCAACTGTAGGTCGTTCTGTCTAATGCCATAATCCATGTCTGGGGGATAAATAGTTTTCAACCTGGACGGTGCCAAGATGCAACCGTCCAGGCTGAGAATCACTGGTGAATGAGCTGCTGTGAGCAGAGCGTCAGTGACTGGCGGTGACGTCATCGAGGTTACCGCAGGTCACTGAGGCTGTGTTCCTTGTCGGGCCAATGAACTGCAGTGACCTCCCTTTGGTGATATCACCACTAGCACAGTGAGAAAGTATCACGGTGCGGTGAACTGGCCTCTGCACCGTGAGACTTTTTCTGACTGTGCTATCGGGGATCTCGCCGAGGTCACCGCTGTTCATTGGCCCTGCTGGGAACGCAGCCTCATTGACCTGCGGTAACCTCGATGACGTCACCGTCAGTCACACATGCAGCAGCTCCTTCACCAGTGGTTCTCGGCCTGGACGGCCACATATTGAAAACTGTTTATTCCCCACACATTGATTAGGGTGTGAGTCAGAACAACGGACAAATGAGGGATATTGCTGCTGTTTTTTATTTTTGTTTTAGCACAGGAGATAGGGATTCAGGTGTTAGGTGCGTATAACAGTGTTTTGTTGTTTTTTAAATTAAAATGAAAAAGTGTATTTTGTTTTATTTCAAATTAAGGACTTTCTGTCTGTATGTTTATTTACCATACAACTATAGGATTAGTAATGGATAGGTGTCTTATAGACACCTCTCCATTACTAAGCCGTGGGCTTGATGTCACCGCACATTGCAAAGGTGACATCAACCCCACAAATATGAACCCCACTTGCCACTCACTGCCACAGGCAAGTGGGAAGAGCCGGGCAAAGCGCCAGAATTGGCATATCTACTTCATTCGCCGTTTCTAGGCAGCTGTGGGCTGCTAGTTTTAGGCTGGGAGGGGTGGGGGGCAATATCCATGGCCCCTTACCGGCCTGAGAATACCAGCCCACAGCTGTCTGCTTTAGCAAGGCTGGTTGTCAAAAATGGGGGGGCACCCCACGCCGTTTTTTTTTAAATTATTTAAATAAATAAATAAAAAATTCAGATTGGCGGCCCCTCTATTTTTGATAAACAATCTTGCTGAATCTGATGGCTGAGGGTTGCAGCCTGGCTGGTTATCAAAAATGAAGGGGAACCCACGCCATTTTTTTTTTAAATTTATTTACAGCGCAGGCGCCGGCTGATGAGTACTCCTATCAGACGCTCCTGCTCTCGCTCTTATTGACAGCAGCAGGCGGCAGCTGATGGGAGCAGTAGTCCCATCAGTCAGTATTAGTGACCAGAAGTGACTTTTATACCTCCGATCACAGCTGAGTGCTCACGCTGTCTTTTGACGGCGTGGGAACCGCACTTTCCTGACCGGTGGTGAGGATTTTACTGCCGATCAGAAGCGGTGTTTGCCACGCTGTCTTGCACATGATATTGTGGCAAACACTGGATGTTCGGGCCCCCCATTCAAGTGAATGGGGTCCGGGTACTGTTCTGGTACCCAAACACAAACTTTTTTGTTCCTGATCGGCACTGTACTTTTATTAGGAGCTGTGCTTGGTACGGCATCTCAGTCCCGTTCACTAAAAATTTTGCGAAGTTCTAACATTGGACAGAGCTGAAAATGTAGTGCCTGGTAAGCAGTAGAAGGGGCATAACATTCAAAGGACCCCTGTGACCCATTTGAAGAGCTATTTGGTAAAGGTTGGACCCATCTAAGAGCTCATAGTCACATGCGAGAAACTTGCCCGAGTCTTGCACGTCAATACCCGGCACTCCCGCCGACACTCGGATCGGAGCGTTCAGCTGCATAAAAATACATGCACCTGAATGCTCCGATCTGAGAGCCGGCGGCAGCAGGTTATTGCCGAACTAAGTCCCACGTGCATCATCTCCAACTCCACCCCCAGCACTAATTAGCAGCTTACTGTCAATATACAATGTACACAGATGTGATGTGGGTGGGGTTAGTTTTCACAGCTCTGCTGCATCTAAAAACTCTGATTGTATCACAACTGCTTCACCTAGTAAAATAAATGATACATCGCTGGAATTGGGGTGTCTCTCTCAGATGAGGTAGCCAAGACCTGGTGACAAATTTCCTTTATGCAAATTACTGTCACCCTATAAGCCCCCAAGTCTTCAAAACTTCTGATTCTATATTCATCACCAAAACTGACAATGACATATGTAATAATTTATAGATATCCCATCATTATCTATCAATCATGCAGTTCACTGAGCTCCTTAATAGAAAATGCTACAACCTATTTCCTACTTGTACTAGAAAACGACAGCTATGCAGATTAATACAGATTTGTTATTGTTTTAAAAATGTTTTTAAGCCTAATGACGACTACACGTGCGCCCGGTTTCTTGTATGCACGTTTGTTTACAACATGGACAGATGGTTTTTTAAACTCGTTCAACACATTTAAAAAGGATCCTTCATCTCTGATACATACCTTTCAGGATACATTTCTGTTCATGACGCTATAGAAGGCTTCTGTCACGCCATCTGCCTTCTGCCACAAATCCATCCCTTGCCTTTTGCCATGTTGTGTTGTGCAGTGTTTCCATACTTTGCGGGTCTCGCAGGCCTGCGTCCCACTGCTTGTTTTTGGGCGGAATCACTTAATACTTGATCACAGTTTCAGTAGTGCCAAGATTTTCCCTACTATTGTCTTCCTTTGTGTTTGTGTTGTCAGTCCTCCAGATTGGCCTTATTTTCTAGTAATACTGATTACTTGTAAGTCTGGGATGGAGTGCAAGAGATTGGCAGCAAATCTGTGGTCCGAGTACCTCTTGTGACTGAGAACACTTCAGAACTGTTTTGTCTGCCAGAATTACTGTGTGAAAAGTGTTCTTTTCAGATTCATAAAAGTCTGGTTCCACTGTAGTATACGTCTGTATATAATATTATATATCATACATACTGTACATACATACCGTACAGAACGACATGCATACATATTGTACGCAACATCATACATACCGTACATGCCATACATACATACTTACATACCGTACATACAGTATGTACCGTACATAACATACGTACCGTACATGCGTATATATATATGCATACCGTACATATTTAGCGTACACATATACATATGTACATACGTATATACTTTACATACAATTATTCTCAAAAGTTTACATACCCCCGCAGAATTTTAGCTTTTTTGGCCTTTTTTCAGAGACAATGAATGATAACACCAAAACCTTTTCTCCCCTCATGGTTAGTGGTTGGGTGAAGCCATTTATTGTCAAACTACTGTGTTTTCTCTTTTTAAATCATAATGAAAACCCAAAATTTCCAAATGACCCTGATAAAAAGTTTACATACCCTGGTGATTTTGACCTGAAAAACATACACAGAATGGGTTTGACTGGCTACTATAGTTAACATCCTCACCTGTGACCAGTTTGCTTTTAATCAGTTTATGTGCATAAAAGCAAAGTGAGTTTCTGGGACCCAAACAGACTCTTGCATCTTTCATCCAGCCACTGATGTTTTTGAATTGAGAGTCATGGGGAAAGCAAAAGAATTGCCAATGCATCTATGGCACGGAGGTGGATCACTGATGTTTTGGGGATGTGTGCGCTACAAAGGCACTGGAAACTTGGACAAAGTTGAAGGAAAGATGAATGCAGCACGTTATCGGCAAATACTAGAGGCAAATTTGCAATTATCAGCCAGGAAACTGCGCATGGGACGTACGTGGACGTTCCAACATGACAACGATCCAAAACACAAGGCCAAGTTGACCTGTCATTGGCTACAACAGAACGAAGTGAAGGTTCTAGAATGGCCATCTCAGACTCCTGACCTCAATATCATTGAGCCACTCTGGGGAGATCTCAAGCGTGCAGTTCATGCTAGACAGCTCAGGAATTTACAGGAACTGTAGGCTTTTTGCCAAGAAGAGTGGGCAGCTTTACCATCTGAGAAAATAAAGAACCTCATCCACAACTACCACAAAAGACATCAAGCTGTCATTGATGTTAGAGGGGGCAATACATGGTATTAAGAAATGGGGTATGTTAACTTTTGATCAGGGACATTTAGATGGTTTGGGTTGTCATTATGATTTAAAAAGAGATAACACAGCAGTTTGACAACAAATGGCTTCACCTAACGACTAACTATGAGTGGAGAAAAAGGTTTGGCGTTATCATTCATATTCTCTAAAAAAAGGCCAATAAAGCAAAAATTCTGCCGGGGTATGTAAACTTTTAGCACAACTGTACATATATACCGTACATACATACTGTATATGCTTGTGTGTAAGTCGAGTTTTTCATCACCTTTTTTTGTTGAAAAAGACTCCCCTCGGCTTATACATGAGTCACAGTCACACTTACCTGTTCTCTGATGCAGTGCGGAGGTCCCCGGTGTCTCCGGATTGTCTGCGCACTCCCCTGCAGCCTCGTTAAGTATTCTGGTGGCTGCTGACAGGGCTGGCGGTTGGTGTTGGCACCTGTACAAGTGCCAGGGTCCAAGCACTTGCGATATTCACCTGTCCCCATTCCTCTGCCGTACTGTGTCTTCCGCGTCCTCTGGCTGTGACATTCAGTTCAGAGGGCGCAATGACTTGATTAGTGTGCGCCTGAACAATCACTGCAGAGACCTGGCGACGCTGAGGAGCTGAGAGATAAGGATGTCTTTTTGCAGCAGCAGCAATAATAGGGTATATGATCAGCATAAACTGCATTTTTGAGCATTATTTGAGCATCTTATGGGGCCCATCATCAACTTTATGGAGCATTACATGGGGCATATTTTGTATGGAGCATCTTATGGGCCCCGTGTCTCAATTAATGTAATTTTATAGGTATCTATTTTTATTTTTGAAATTTACCCGTAGCTTCTGCATTTTCCACCCTAGGCTTATAGTCGAGTCAATAAGTTTTCCCATTTTTTTGTGGTAAAATTAGAGGCCTCGGCTTATACTCGAGTATATAAGGTACATACAGCTAAGGCCATGTTCGTGTCCTTGAAATTGTTCGAGAAAATTAAGTGTTTCTCCCAGAAAGTTATTGCAATTACACAAAGCATCTTTTCTTTAGGATACACTGTGTAAGTATATATACTGTATAATGGATTAGGGTATAGTGTATCCTAAAGGAGAAAATAAGCTTGCCATGCTTGCAGGACCATTACATTAATGTCTGCCATTTCTTTCACTAATGGTGACATAATTACATTTCTATAATGATCTATTTACCATTTAGATTAAAGAGCCTGATGGTCTACAAGATAAAACTTGTCTTGCAAAGAAAGTTAACATCTTTAATTAATGTAAGAATTTTAACAAACTTTTAAAATTATTTTCCTTGAGTCGACAGCGAGGTTTTTCCAATGTCCATTACATATCCGAGTACTCATGATACTGTGATGTTATTACCCATAAGGATATGATTACATGGGGGAAATATCACTTTCAGTAACCTTTGTTTCCAATAGTATATCTGCATTGCTGTGGTTTAAAAAAAAGGCTTTGTTCACACTGCATTTTTGCTATATTTTTTGTTGCAAAAAATAAAGCAACATTTTACTATCCCAGCATTGAATGAAATTACTCAAATCTCATGCATACGTTGCTTATTTTCTCCTTGCAGATATGAAGTTGTTTCATATCAGCAGCATGTTAATTTTTGCAGTGTTTTTTCACCCATTTTAGTGAATGGGTAGAAACACGCGTATTTTACACAGCATTTTTCCTGCCAGCACATCAGTATTTCCAGTCGATTTTTCTGCTGCAAATCCTGACGGTGTAAACACTTAGGCTGTGTGCACACAGTGTGCTTTTGATGCATTTTCTCCACATGGAAATGGGCCAAAAACGCTATGGAATCCTTATGCAAGCTAATTCAATGACAGTCCTGAGTGTTGTGCACATGATCCGTAAATTTCCTTTGAGTATTTTCAGAGTTTTTTCTTCTGCAGCATGTCGATTTTTTTCTGCATTTCTGCAGCATTTTTCACCCATTGACTTAAATTGAATCAGTCAAATCCACAGCAAAAATGCAGGTATAAAAATCTTTGCGGATTTGCTGAGTATTTGTTTCGCGTTTTTACCGGCTTCCTATGGTGTTTCCCACGCTGTCATCTGTGTGACAGTGTGGGAAATACTGTTGCGGTAGTTCTTATCGGCGGTAACGCTACCGCCGATAAGACTGTCGGGCATAGCACTGCGGGGTCATGCTGTCATATGTCAGCATGACCCCACAGTTGTGACTGTGACCCGTGGTAATGCTACCGCCTGTAAGACTGTCCGTCAGAGCGCTGCGGGATTATGCGGTCACATGTCAGCGTGACCCCACAGCTGTGACTGTGACCCGTGGTAACGCTACCGCCGGTAAGACTGTCGGTCACAGCGCTGCGGGACTATGCTGTCATATGTCAGCGTGACCCGCAGCGGTGACCTGCCGTAAAAAGCTTACCGCAGGTCATCAGGTGTGGGGTGATGAAACTACTGCTCCCATCGGGCTACATTTGCTGTCACTGATAACAGTGACAGCAGGTGCCGCTGATGGGGAGACGTGGTTTCCTTAGCTGGCGCCTGTGCTCACAGTTGCCAAAAAAAAGTTAAAATAATTACATATTCAAATAAAAATAAAAAAAAAACATTTTACTCACCTAACACCAAATCCCTGACGCCGCCTTCTAGAAAAATGTAAAATAATATATCACCATGTACTCGCCTGTCCGCCGTAGTCCACATAATCCCGAGTGTACCATGGCGATCTCACATTTAGAGCAGTCACATCGGGAGATGCGACTGCTCTTCTCGCCGTCGGCGATACACTGACAGGAGGTTATCTCTCCCACAGCGTATCACTGAGCTGCCGTGAGAGAGCTCACCAGAGTTCATCAGCTGATGAGTTCCGGTGCTCTCAATTGCGGCACTGCTGCTTGAGAACTTTCTCACGGCAGCTCAGTGATACACTGTGGGAGCGATTACCTCCTGTCAGTTTATTGCCGAAACATCAGTGACTCTTTCAAAGTCATCAAGATCATCGTGGGACGTTATGGATTATCTTCTCTGTGGACAGGTGAGGAATATTGTGGTTTATTTTATTTTTGTTGCAGGAGACGGTGTCAGTGGATTAGGCGTTCGGTAAGTATGGTTTAATTAATATTCCTTAAAGGAGCCTGTGTGATTATTTCAATTAAAAGACTTTATTCTGGGTGTCTGTTTTTTTTTTTTTATATACAATATCACTATGGTGTCTTATAGACGCCTCTCTATTACTATCCTGTGGGCTTGATGTCACTTGACAATACAAAGGTGACATCAACCCCACAAACATGAACCACACTTGCCACCACTACAAGGCAAGTAGGAAGAGCGAGGCTAAGCTCCACATTTCGTGCATCTTATAGATGCGCCTTTTCTGAGGCAGCTGAAAGCTGATGTTTTTAGTTTGGGATGGGGCCAATATTCATGGCCCCTTACTAGGCTATTAAAATCAGACCACAGCTGTCTGCATTGCCTTTGCTGGATAGATTTTATAGGAGGACCCTATGTCAATTTTTTTTCTAGGGTCCCCCTGTAAACTAGCCAGTAAAGGCTAAGTCGACAGCTGTGAGGTGATATTAATAGCCTGGGAACCTTTATGGCTACTGACTCCTTCCCAGAATAGTAACAGTCCTCAGCCGTCGTGTTTCCCTCTGCTGGTTATTAAAATTGTGCTGTAGCCCATGCAATTTTTTTTTCGTTTTTTCTTTAAAATTAACAGTTGCTGTTTGGTTACAGCTTATGTATGCTAGTTCTGTTAACATTCCTACATAGGCTGGTGACAATGTGTTTTTGTAATGTCGGGCGGACACCTTTTCATTACTATGCCTAGGGCTAGGTGTCAATGCTACTAGATCAGCATGAAAAAGGTGGTGTTGAACCAAGAAATTACATCACAAAGTTTTTTTTTAAACCTATTTAGCGCAAAAAAGCCTTCATTGCTGTACAAAAACGCATTCAAAAATGCGGTAAAAACGCGAGGGAGAGAGAGTGAGTTTTGGGGTTAAATTTCATGAAAGGAAATTTTTCCGGGCATGCTCAGTTTAAAGAAACTCACGCCGTCAACGGATTCCGTCATGTGACGGATGGGAATGGATCCATCGCCCATAGACGTCCATTCTACCAATGGACGCCGACGGATCCGTCACCATCCGCCTTTTTGACGCTGACCACAAACGATCCTATGGACGTTTGGGAAAAAAAAACGGATCCGCCAGCCAAATCCGTCAGATCTGTTTTTTTACCCAAACGGCAGACTGTGACTGACGACTACAAACGGAAGTGTGAAACAGGCCTAACAGTTTCCTTAATGGTTTTATGTGGAATGCGTGGCAGGTAGACATCGTGGACTAAACTCATTCAATGGGGCTAATTTATGTTTTGACCAGCAGATTCCACTACAAATGCATGACAGATGAAATTAAATTCCTTTCCCTCAGCTTCAGTAGGACATTTTGAATTATCAGATGGCCATATAAGAATCGCTTGTAAAGTTAAAAGGAATGTTTGATCAGACTGTTTAAATCTTGAATGCATTTTACATTTTTTTGTTTTGTTTTCATTTTCGATATCACTAGCTATATTAACTCCTTCACGCCCCAGACCATTTGAATTTTTTTTTTCATTTTCATTTTTTCCTGTACTGGAATACAGTAAAAAAAAAAAAATTCCAAGTGTGGCGAGATTGCTAAAAATGTACAATCTGTTTTTGAGTTTTTTTATTTGCTATGTTCACTATATAGTCAAAATGACCTGGCAATATGATTCCCCAGGTAAGTACGAGTACGCAGATACCAAACGCGTACAGGTTATTTTTTATTTAAGTGGTGAATAAAAAATTTCTGCGTTTGTTGCGATTTTCCAAGACCCATAGTGTTTGTTTTTCGGGATCTGGGTCTGGTGATAGCAAATGTGTAGGATTTTTTTTTTTTTAAATTTTTATTTTCATTGGGGCAAAAGGAGAGTTTATTTGTACTTTTGTGTGGGTTTTTTTCTTTCATATTTTTAAAAACTTTTATTTTCACTTTTGACACTTGTTTTAATAGTGTCCTTAGGAGATTTGAAGCTGTGATTGTCCGATCGCCTGTGCTATACTTAGCAGGACTTCAGCACTGCTATGTATGGCAAAAATCATCTAATATGAACGCCGGCCACGGGCTGACATTCAGAGGAGGGTCGTAATGTCTATCATGACAACTCATTGGCGCCCCGTGATCATGTGACAGGGTGCCGATGGGCGTCCAGAATGACACGCTTCTGGCCTGCGCATTTTAAAACCTGCTGTCGGAGATTGACAGCGGGATTTAACTGGTTAACAGCCGCGGTGGAGTCTGATCCACCTACGCCTTTTAAAGGCCGATGACAGCTTAAATCAACTGTCGTGTGAGGAAAGATGCGGACTCCGTGTTGGTTCCCTATATCTCCGCGCTTCTGTGGCTCTATGAAGCCAGAGCTGTCAATCAAAGAAGAAGGGCGTGAGATAGAGAAAGTGCATGTAAATGATTGGCGCTGGCATGAGGCACCGAGCGCCTGTACTGTTATGATTAGGTCACCGAGGAGGATAACCGGGAAATAAGCTAGGCAACCAGAACACCAAAAAGGTTTGGCAACTTAGCGAATTGCAGACCCCTAAACCTAACAACACAACTAGAATTAGCCGTGGGACATACCTACGATGCCCTAGACGCCTCGGCACAGCCAAAGAGTTAACTAAGCCTAAAGCAAGAAAGGGGAAAGCTAAACTGCCCCGGAGCAGAACCCTAAAGGAATAGATAGCCCCCAAACATATATTGCCGGTGAGAAGATGAGGCACAAACACAGGCAGAAAATAGAGTAAGCAAATGATGGGGCCCAAACTGTCTAGATAGCACAGGACAGAAAAGATACTGTCTGCAATCACGCAAAAACCCTAAAAAATCCAACACATCTGATATGCAAAAATACGACTTCTCCCCCACTAGATCAGCATTCCGGTGTGAACTGGAAGCAAAACTAAAAACACTGCTATAACGGGATTAGTAATACTGAACAGACTGACATAAGCTGTGGCATATAGAGCAGGGTCCACCACCGGTCCCAGCAGGGAACAATGCTGGACCCACACAGCAAAGCAGAAAGCAGAGAAAGGCAAAACGGGATGAAATGCAAAAAGATTCCAGCAAACAAATAACTTATCTGAACAATGCAGGACCAAGCAGGGGATAAGCGGACTTTAAGATGCACAGGAAGAAAAACAAATCACCAGCAGCAACTGAGGGAAGCTTGCTCACTTAAATCTTCCCAGTCTGTAACACCTGACTTCCACTCATTGTCTTCAGGTGATGGACTTCTGTCAACCCGACCAGCTCCACTACCCTCAGCCACCACCAGAGGGAGCCCAAACTCAGAAGTCAGGTTAAGAGTGTTCACAACGCTGTACTTTGTACAGTCATTCTGCCCTGACAGTCCCTTTAAGCCTGATAGGTGACTTCACCTATTATAAATGGAGGAGCCTGTGTCGGTGTTGTCTGCTGCCTATAGAGGTGTTACTTTTCATTATAGTCTCGTCTGTGATGATAATGAGACTGCTGAAATTTTTTTTTTTTTTTTTGGGGAACCGGAATTGAGTCTACTATAAAGCCTAGTGGCTAATGTGAAAATGGCATAAATTTTGATTTTTATTTAGGTTGTGTTATAGAATTTAGTAAAATACATTCAAGCACTGTGTGAATACTGCCCGCCTGTGTGAGACTGCATTTGTACGCAGTAGCCAGGCGTATTTTCCTCTCTAACTGCTTTCTTCTTACGTCTCTCGCTGCATTTCCGGATGTATTAATGTTGTGAGTGAAGTCAGAACAAATGAGGCAGGATGGAGAATGCGTGCGGTCGAACACACTCCAACATACTTGTCTATGGGAAGCGAGATCTGTCAATCAGAAGCATGGGGGATGGCCCCAGTAGGCAAATAAAGAGGCGTGACAGTGCACCGAACTTTGACACGCCAGTGGTGCACTTAATCCTCGTTTTGCTGGGTTTCCTTTCTAGGGCCTACCATTCCTGAGATACTCCCAAAAAACAGAATACAAACTGAAATGTTAATTTACAGTTAAACCACTCAGCCTATCTGCCCCAAATTTGTCACACGGGTAAATCAGGAACCAGGTTTCAACTCTGGAAGATCTATCAAAAAATGGAATATGAAGGTTAATATTAATTTATGGCCAAATGACGGGACCAATCTGCACAAAATATGGCTTATAGATAAATTGGGCACTTCTGAGTGTTTCACACCAGTTTTCAGTTCTCTACAGACTACCATTGCCAAGATGTTCACACTATAAAAAAAAACAATGGAACACCAACGCAAATTTGCCAGTAAGGTAAATTCAGAACTTTGGAAGGTTTCACTCTGGGTTTTATCTTTCTAGAACCGATATGTTTTCATCATGTCAGTAGAAATCAGCTTTTTTAACCACACATACAAATAGTTGTTCCAAATAAACCTGTGCGAAGCAGGACAATAATACTAGTAATATCATATGTGCTGGGGCCATACTGACAGTTTAATTGAAGCAGATGCATTAGCTGCTCTGCAGATCTACCCAAATCTGCTCATTCAGACTTGCTCATCTTCCTATGAGGTAAAGTTGTCATTGACCGACAGGGTGTTCTCATCTGATCCAGCAATATGTCTGTAAATTCATTCATTACACCGACCTTCCTCAGAAATTTTGTTGTCAGGTGTGAATATATTGCTTATTTTTTTCATCAGGACCTGAAAAAGCTTAGAAGTTAGTGGCAAATCTAATCTGTTGTATGAAGATCTGCTTAGTAATGTCCTGTAATGAGTTGTCTTCATGTCTAGGCCAAATATGATGCGCTCAAGAAGCAGATGGAATCCATGGAAGTAGAAGTAATGGAGGCCCGACTGATCCGAGCAGCGGAGCTAAATGGAGAGATGGATGATGATGATTCGGGTATGGTCACCTTCAATTACACATTAGTATCGTACTACAGAAGGAAAACAGTCCCTTCACTGTCACCTGTACCCAAAGATAGACTGTTGCTGTACTTGAACATTGATTTTCAGGGTGGCATCATATAAAGGCAATTGGCAGATCATCTTTATTTTCAATAAGAGCTATTTTTCATACTTTTTCCAATTGCATTGCCTTTTAATAGTTTTAATCGTTTTAGAAGACCTGAATAAAGTAATCTTGCTCCAGGAAATATTATATATAAAAACATTAACTGCTTAAAGGGGTTTTCCCATGAGCCAAGTTCATTTTAATAAATAGATCTTGGAAATAATAATTTACACAATTGGATGTGTTTTTAAAAAAATGATGTTCCTGTGCTGAGATAATCTTATAAATTTGCCCCCGCTGTGTACTGTGTAATGGCCGTGTCTGACCGTGCAGGAACATGGTCTGATCATATCACAGCTCCTGGGAAGGGAGAAAGGAAAAAATATTCAAACAGGACAGCAGGGGATCACTGATGATGCTTTCTGTGAGGTAAAAAATTTTTTTTCAAAACAGGCAGGGAAATGCTTGATCTCACATAAAGAATCAGCTGTTTTCCCCTGCTGTCCTGTGTGTGTGTGTGTACTTATTTTCTGATCTGATATTAATGACTATAAAAAGGATAAAGATATGCCATCAATATGTAAATAATGGATAACCCCTTAAAGCCGTTAGTGGGTAGGAAAGCTGGAAACACAATGCGCGCCATAGGGACTAATACGGATATAATAAGGTGTAATGTGGGCAAATGTTCTCACCTGATGTGGTTGTGAAGAAGCTGGAGAAGATTGCGTTAAAATCTGCGCTGTCGACAGGTCGGTGATGAGGTGGAAACAAATTCAGGAATGCTGTTTATTCGGCAATGTGTTTCGAACGATCACACTTCTGATCGTGTTGTGTAGGCACAACTCCTGTAAAAGCTCAATATCTGTTGCACACATACATGTCCAGGACCCTCAGTTTACACAGAACATTATGCTCAGTGATGAGGCACACTTTTTTTTTGGGTGGGCCATTTATATGGATACACCTAAATAAAATGGTGACAATTTTCTTGCGTAGGGTGTCTTGCATTGAAATCTGCTGCAATGACCCGGATACTGCGTTCACCATACATCAACACAATTTCTGTCCGCTACTCACATGTTATCCTCTGCAACATGTCAATGGCTGTAAACAAAGAGAAACTTGTAAATAACTCATGAAAGAATAAAGTTACGTTAAAACCAAGCACAGCATCGTTTTTCTTGTGACATTCTCAATAAGTTTGATGTGTGTCACATGACCCTCTTCCCATTGGAAATAATAAAGTTGGATCCAAAATGGCCGACTTCAAAATGGCCGCCACGGTCACTTGAAAAGTGTTCCCCCTCCCATACACTAAATATATATTTTAAACACACATGTTTTAATACAGTATTACTGTTGCTATTATTACTTGATAAAGGCTTATATTTTATCAGTATATTACTTGTCTGGATCTTCATAGCTTTCCATCGCTTTGGGTCGCTGGCTGTTTTGCATATTACTTACACACATACACACACACACACACATTGTGAGGGGTTGACACACTTGGCTTCAGGTAGTCACAGGAACCGTTCTGGTAAAGATTCACCTGCTGGTTTATTGTGGATAGCATAAACCTTGGCAGGATTCAGCAAAATAATCAGAGCCTTGCTGCCATAATGGTAAAACAAACAAAAACACAGTCATTATAAGTCTATTCCCTGCAGGGTTCACCTGCAGTAATCCTGCACAGTCCTTTAGCTCCTCCAGGTGCTATGTGGGAATTCCGCTCTCCCAATACCCCACTGACTCTCATGGCCAGGGATTTAACACCATTGTGATGGTCACATGATCTTGACCTCACACAGGTCGTGGCAGGACTCTGCATGTGGAGATATGGTGGACCTCCGCCCACCCGCTCTATGAAGGTCCACTAAAACCAGCCAAAGCATACATTCCTATTAGCCCTGTCAGCACTTAGCATGCTGGAGGAAAAAACACTCTGGTTTTACATCACTGACCGCAGTAGGTGCAGTGACACGTATTTCCCTTCACATACTATGCCAGTGACTCTGTCACAATTTACATATACATGCACATGCATATAAATACATACGCATATATATGCATACATACATATACACACATACATGCAGACACACACACATATATATATGCTGCTCAAAAAAATAAACTGGACACTTAAACAGCAGAATATAACTCCAAGTAAATCAAACTTCTGTGAAATCAAACTGTCCACTTAGGAAGCAACACTGATTGGCAATCAATTTCACATGCTGTTGTGCAAATGGAATAGACAACAGATGGAAATTATTGGCAATTATCAAGACACCCTCAATAAAGGAGTGGTTCTGCAGGTGATGTCACAGACCACATCTCAGTACCAATGCTTTCTGGCTGATGTTTTGGTCACTTTTAAATGTTGGTTGTGCTTTCACTCTTGTGGTAGCATGAGACGGACTCCACAACCCACACAAGTGGCTCAGGTAGTGCAGCTCATCCAGGATGGCACATCAATGCGAGCTGTGGCAAGAAGGTTTGCTGTGTCTCTCAGCGTAGTGTCCAGAGGCTGGAGGCGCTACCAGTAGACAGATGGGGGTTGTGCTCACAGCCCAACACCGTGCGGCCCTGCAAAGAAATGCAACCCCCCACCATTACTGACTCATTGCCAAACCGGTCATGCTGAAGGATGTTGCAGGCAGATCGTTCTCCACGGCGTCTCCAGACTCTGTCACCGTCTGTCACATGTGCTCAGTGTGAGCCTGCTTTCATCTGTGAAGATGAAGTCCGCCAGTGGCAAATTTGCCAATCCTGGTGTTCTGTGGCAAATGTCAAGCATCCTGCACGGTGTTGGGCTGTGAGCACAACCCCCATCTGTGGACGTTGGGCACTCAGACCATCCTCATAGAGTCGGTTTCTAACCGTTTGTGTAGGCACATGCACATTTGTGGACTGCTGGAGGTCATTTTGCAGGGTTCTGGCAGTGCTCCTCCTGTTCCTCCTTGCACAAAGGCTGAGGTAGCGGTCCTGCTGCTGGGTTGTTGCCCTCCTACAGCCACCTCCACGTGTACTGGTGTACTGGCCTGTCTCCTGGTAGCGCCCCCAGCCTCTGGACACTACGCCGACTGACACATCAAACCTTCTTCCCACAGCTCGCATTGATGTGCCATCCTGGATGAGCTGCACTACCTGAGCCACTTGTGTGGGTTGTAGAGTCCGTCTCATGCTACCACGAGTGTGAAAGCACAACAAACATTCAAAATGACCTAAACATCAGCCAGAAAGCATTGGTACTGAGATGTGGTCTGTGGTCCCCACCTGCAGAACCACTCCTTTGCTTCCTAAATGGACAGTTTGATTTCACAGAAGTTTGATTTACTTGGAGCTATATTCTGTTGTTTAAGTGTTCCCTTTATTTTTTTGAGCAGTGTGTGTGTGTGTGTATATAATATATATATATTTTTTGTTTAGGTGTATCCATGTACATGGCCGTATATATATCTAGATAGATATAGACACACACACACAACTATTTGCACACAACTTTTGCAGGAAACCATAAGCATTACTTTTATTATTAGTCAAAACCTTAAATGGTATCTGTCACCAGGTTTATGCAGCCGAAATGGAGCATACACTAGGAATTGAGACATTGATTCTAATGATGTATCACTTACTGGGCTGCTTGCTGTGGTTTTAATAAAGTCACTTTTCTCTGCTGCTGGTCCAGTAAGTGATGTTTTCCTTCCCTTTTTATGCTGCTCTGAGATGTATAGTACAATATAATTTTGTACATGTTCTATTGAATGGTTTGTTTCTAAATCCTAAACTTCAAGTTTAATTGACTTCATTTTGTTTGTTTTTACTCCTTACAGGTGGAGAGTGGCGGCTCAAATACGAGCGATCTGTACGTGAGATTGACTTCACAAAAAAGCGGATGCAGCAGGAATTTGAGGATAAACTGGAGGTGGAACAGCAGAGTAAGAGGCAGCAGGAGCGCAGAGTAAGTCTGGGTGTACTTTTTTTTAATTATTTTAACCCCTTCCTGACATTTGATGTACTATACCGTCCATGTGCCCTGGGCCTTAATGCCCATGGACGGTATAGTACGTAATAGTGATCAGCTGCGGTCACGGGGGGAGCGCAGCTGATTGCGGCTGGGTGTCAGGTGATTATCACAGCTGACACCCGGCACTATGTGCCAGGAGTGGTCACGGACCACTCCCGGCACATGAACCCCCGGCACGCTGCGATTAAACTTTATCGCAGTGTTCCGGGGGCATAGGGAAGCATCACGCAGGGAGAGCAGCTGAGAGCAGGCGCTGAGAAGCCTACTACCCTGCCTGTCAGATTGCTGATCTGACACAGTGCAGTGCAAAGTGTCAGATCAGCGATCTGACTTTATATAGTGATGTCCCACCCTGGGACAATGTAATAAAGTAAAAAAAAAAAAAAAAAAGAAAAAAATTAACATGTGTAAAAATAATTTTTTAAAAATTCCTAAATAAAGGCAAAAAAAATATTCCCCAATAAATTCATTTCTTTATGTAAATAAAAAAACAATAAAAGTACACATATTCAGTATCGCCACGTCCGTAACGACCTGCCATATAAAACTGTCCCATTAGTGAACCCCTTCAAAAAAACAAGGCAAAAAACAATGCTTTTTCATCATACCTCCAAACAAAAAGTGCAGTAACACGCGATCACAAAGACAGATATAAATAAACATGGTACCGCTGAAAATGTCATCTTGGGCGGGTTTCCACCGTTTGGGCACATCAGGGGCTCTCCAAACACAACATGGCGTCTGATCTCAATTCCAGCCAATTCTGTGTTGAAAAAGTCAAACGGTGCTCCTTCCCTTCCAAGCACTGCCATGCGCCCAAACAGTGGTTTACCCCCACATATGGGGTATCAGCGTACTCAGGACAAATTGGACAACAACTTTTGGTGTCCAATTTCTCCTGTTACCCTTGGTGAAATAAAAAATTGGGGACTGAAAGATCATGTTTGTGGAAAAAATATGATTTTTCAATTTTATGGCTGTACGTTATAAACTTCTGTGAAGCCCTTGGGGGTTCAAAGTTCTCACCACACATCTGGATAAGTTTCTCGGGGGGGGTCTAGTTTCAAAAATGGTGTCATTTGTGGTGGGTTTCCTCTGTTTAGGCACATCAGGGGCTCTCCAAACGCTACATGGCGTCCGATCTCAATTCCAGCCAATTTTGCAGTGAAAAAGTGAGACGACCCTCCTTCCCTTCCATGCTCTGCCATGCGCCGAAACAGTGGTTTCCCCCCACATATGGGGTATCAGTGTACTCAGGACAAATTGCACAATAACTTTTGCAGTCCAATTTCTCCTGTTACTCTTGGTAAAATAAAAAAAATGGATCTGAAGTAATTTTTTTGTGAAAAAAAAGTTAATTTTTTTATTTTTTTTAAACATTCAAAAAATTCCTGTGAAGCACCTGAAGGGTTAATAAACTTCTTGAATGTAGTTTTGAGCACCTTGAGGGGTGCAGTTTTTAGAATGGTATCACTTTTGGGTATTTTCTATCATATAGACCCCTCAAAGTGACTTCAAATGTGATGTGGTCCCTAAAAATAAAATGGTGTTGCAAAAATGAGAAATCGCTGGTCAATTTTTAACCCTTATAGCTTCCTAACAAAAAGAAATTTTGGTTCCAAAATTGTGCTGATGTAAAGTAAACATGTGGGAAATGTTACTTAAGTTTTTTTGTGTGCCGTATCTCTGTGATGTAAGGGCATAAAAATTCAAAGTTGGAAAATTGCAAAACTTTCGCCAAATTTCCGTTTTTTTTTTTTCACAAATAAACACAAGTTATATCGAAATTTTACCACTAACATGAAGTACAATATGTCACGAGAAAACAGTGTCAGAATCACCGGGATCCATGGAAACGTTCCAGAGTTATAACCTCATAAAGGGACAGTGGTCAGAATTGTAAAAATTGGCCCGGTCGTTAACGTGCAAACCACCCTTGGGAGTAAAGGGGTTAATATCCCACTCTTTTTGCTCACTGAAGACTGGACACTGTGTATGTGAAGATGAATGCTACACTTCTAGTGTAGACTTGATATTTCTTGGCAGTGTCTTATATAAGAGAACAAATAACTTTTTTGCTACTGTGAGCACGTCATGGTCTCATAATTATGCAGGTTACTATCACAGATTCCCTGATATTATCTGGCTAGGCTGCCATGTGAATCCGACTTATATAGCCAGAACAGGTCCCAGTTAACTCGTTCATCAACCAGCAAAAGACCGTGCAACACAAGTTTATAGAAGGCAAATTGTGCAAAATTTTTAACTAAAGGGAATTGTGAAAATTTGTTTTAAGTTAATGGAAAAAAGCGTGTGTGTGTGTATTATATATATTTATATATATATATATATATATATATATATATATATATATAATATGTGTGTATATATATATATATATATATATATATATATATATATATATTATACACACACACGCTTTTTTCCATTAACTTAATATATATATATTACAATCTACACATAAAAATATGAAAATTATATATTCATGTATACTGTACATAATATATTTTTACACCCAGACTCAACCTTGGATAGCCCGTTGAGTGCATTAGAACTGATTGTTAGTGACGACATAGGGATGTGTTTGGTATAATATTAGTCATTTTCTATCTTGATCTTGAATGCATTGAGTGGTTTGGTGCTGAATGTGTCTCTTTGTGTAAATTGTTATAAAACACTTGACTCCTGGGGGTCCAGAGATGTCTCTCCCCTCCAGCAGCCGTCCACTTGTGTCCTCTGTTCATAAACTTTTCTCCGTTTTAGCTTGCAGATCTGCAGGCAGATAATGAGGAGTCGCAGAGAACGTTGCAGCAACTCAAAAAGAAGTGCCAGAGGCTGACGGCCGAGCTACAAGACACCAAGCTTCATTTAGAAGGGCACCAGGGACGTAATCATGAACTTGAGAAGAAGCAGCGAAGGTCAGCGATGCTATAAGTTCTCTGTGACTCAGTACTGATTTTCAAAGGAAAAAGGAAAAAAAATGTGTATTTGAAATGCTGCCCTCTGTTGACTAGCCATATAAAGCGGAAGCATTGTTCATTATTGCATAGCTACAATTTTATTTGTAATATCTGTCTTTATTGTTTTGTATTATGATTGTGCCTCATCATGTAAAACCCCTCAATCCTTTATGTAGATCATCATGGCGTCTCATTGTATCGAACTCTTTGAACGCTCCTATTTGATTAATCAGATGCCTTTATGAGATGCTCATCACTGGATTCTCCTGCTACTAAAACCCCAGCTGTAATCTATAAAAACACTTGGAAGCAAGTGTTTAGTTTCCGTACAGCGCCTCCGCAGGGCAATGTAATCATTACACTGTTCCCATTTAAATCAGTAGACTATCTTTGTAAATCCTTCTAATGCATTGACTGGTACTTTGGAGCGGGATATACCCTAAGCTCTGTTTAGGGTCTGGAATTAGGAATGCCCCTCTTGTAACAGAATAATTAACCTGGGGCATATGATGGTGACACATTAGGTTTCGCATCTTTTGGTTTAAATGACTTTTTTTATAATGAAAAATGATAATTTTTTTAGATTATGTATGCGATCTTGCTGGTATTTTTTATATTATTTTCTTACTTCCACCGGAAACTTTTTGTTAAATTAAGAAATATACTCCGTTTTATAGTCTTAGCTTTGTTGGGACCTGTAGTTCTTCAGCATGAAGGAGTTGTGGGCACTGTTTTCACACAGCTTACAAAAAAAAGGGAAAACAATGAAAAGATAGACAAAAACAGGCATTATTGTATATAAAACACTTATTTGAAAAACTTTTTCCTGCAATGACATGGCCGATTTGTCCTGCGGTCGTCAGTAGTTGTGGTCATTGCGTCCAGGCTTCAGTAAGTCCAATCATCATACGCTCTGGATAGCGTCTTCTCCGGGAAACAGTGCGATCTTTACGAGTGTGAGCGAGTAATGGTGTTTGTGCTCATTAAACAATCTGATTTTGATGACCCTTTAAGTTAATTAGTAAATTGTGTTAGCCACATAATTAGTGCGGTAATTCTTTTGCTTAAATCCTTGCATCTATAAAAATAGATTCTGGCAAAGCAAAAAAAAGTTTTCAGGTTATTTAAAGCTGCCTTAGACTCGCATTAGTGTTCGTCTCAGTTCTGTTACTTTTACAGAACAATCTTGCAAAACTTTTTATTCCTAATATCTTCAGTAGTGATGAGTGAACGTGCTCGGATTAGGTGTTATCCAAGCATGCTCAGGTGCTAACCGAGTGTCTTCGGCGTGCTCGAATAATACGTTCGAGTTCCCGCAGCTGCATGTCTCACAGCTGTCAGACAGCCACAACACATGCAGGGATTGTCTAACAAACAGGGAATCCCTGCATGTGTTGTGGCTGTCGCACAGCTGTGAGACATGCAGCTGCGGGGACTCGAACGTATTATTCGAGCACGCCGAAGACACTCGGTTAGCACCTGAGCATGCTTGGATAACACCTTACCGAGTACGTTCGCTCATCACAAATTTTCAGCCATCTTTAGCTGGCCTCCCTTCTGTTAGCTTACCTTTTGTTCTTTTTTCAGTCTGGAATGCAGTCCTACCCAATAATGGCTGATGTAGCCATTCAGACACATTATACTACTATTGCAAGGAGCTAAAATTGTATCAAGAATGGCAGCATTGGCTCACATGGCCATGCTGGATATTAAGAAATTAAAAAAGAAAAATAAGCTAGTTGGGCTGAGCTTTACTAGCTAAACGTGCAAAAAAATATTAATTTCTACATTTATTATTCATTGTATTGAGCAGATTTCTCCCTTGGTGACTGAGAAGGTCCTCTCCTAAACTTTCCCTAACATTTAATGACCTTTCTCTCCTGTATCGGTGTAGTCATGTCTATGTCTAGAGATGCCGCACACTTTTAACCATGATATTTCTTTCAGGTTTGACACTGAGCTGGCGCAGGCACAGGAGGAGGCACAAAGGGAGAAGATCTTGAAAGAAAAACTAAGTCGAGAAAAAGATATGCTCACGTCTGAGGTGTTCAGCCTTCGACAGCAGCTGGAGGTAAGACCGCTAAACCTCCGAGGGCTGACTTACAGGGGTGTTCTCAGGATGATGATTCATTGGCGAACCGCCCTCAACTTGTTCTTTCTCTGGAGGCAGTGCTCTCCTGAAGATTGACAGTGCAGACCAGCATGGTTGCACCACTGACCTAAACTGATCTCTCTCCCAGGCTGTTGGCAGATGCTGCTTTGCCTTTGTAGCATGGTAGAAGTGCAGGCGGTCTGAGGCTGGTCAGAACCAACTATCTGGCCCACTTCAGAGTGGTGTGAGCAGGCTGTAAAGCATATGGCCTCCTTGGAGCCACGCATTCCTTGCCTAGGACACTGGTGATACTGGGACTGCAGGGCGGCCACTAAGCTAGGAAATGAGCTCTAGACTATTAAAAATAAAAATCCTTCCATTCTTGAGAAAGGACAGGGTATGTAATACGAGGTAAATAGAATAGTTGCTTGTTTTTACAAGATCTTTGCAATTTTGCAGAATACATATGAACAAATAGTAGTGCATAGTAAAAGTTGTTGTCCAGCCCTTCTCACCCAGTGTGACATTGGGGGAAGACCCTGCTATATGTCTGGTGCGACAACTTGCCTAAACTTCCATCCGGCGCCCAGCACAGAGCGCCGTCTCCCACATTGAGCATCCTAAGAAGTCTTATCTGTGTAGGAGCTATTCTTATTATGAATTATTATAAAACGTCTACATACAAATGCCGAAGGAAAAGGTATGGACTGCACATCCAAAAATCATATCTTCATCAAAAATTTACAAAACCAAACTTGAGGTTCTGAGTTTATCATTCTTATCAGACTGTATCAAGCCCACTGCCATGTGATGAAAGATGAGTTTTTCTGCTCCTTTCACTTGGTGTTGGTGCTGTGTAGTGGTCCTAGTTGCTGTGCCTGTGGGGCAGTGTGGCCTGAGTCATGAGGGCTCAGCCTTGCAGCATGGTAGGGATGCCCATCCATCAAACAGTTGTTCTTGCCACCAGAAGGGCTGATGATCACTCATTATGGTCGAAATTCGACTTTTTGGACAACTCTTATCTTATTTGTATGGGGACCTTTAAGTCTTTGGTTTGCAGCTATAGCTCTAGCAGTCATAACCAGGCACTGGTGGCATTGTAACCAATGTATGACACGATTATGTGAAGAATGTGGATAGATCTATATGAAATCATTTATGAAAGGCAACATTTGTCTAAAAGACACACATATTATTGGATGCTGAAGCTGTATAAGGGAATTGCACTGTGATCATTTCTATCCTAAATTGTTCCTTTAGAAAATCGAATAGTTTGTGACTGGAGAAATGGAGGATAATTATTGTATTTTAGGAAGTGGAAAAAGATGGGCTATTCCGACACCTGAACAGTTTTTTGTAGCAGCCTTGCTTCACTTTTTATTCTCAGAATCTAGGCTGCCATAATAGTATCTGTATTCTGCAGAGCACATGGATTATATTAAATAACATACAATATGAATTAGGGATCTTGTTAATATTACAATCCCTTAAAATGGGTTCTCCACTCCTAGGACAACCCCTTCTTGATCTAAATGTTTGGCCCCAATAAAATAAAAAAAAGCTTATACTCCTCTGCCCTGCTGGCACTGTTCCAGTGGTGTCAGCACTCGCGGTCTTGGGTCTCTGGTGCGGTTGCATGACACCTGGTGCCCGGCGCCCGATCAGCGCTGGTGTCACTGTCCCCACCTTCATACGAATTGGGTGCCGGGCACCACATGTTATGCAATCGCATGAGATCCTCGGAACTGCGAGTGCCGACACTGCTTCAACGCCACTGGCTATCGGGGCCAAACATTTAGATCAAGAAGGGGTTGTCCTAGTACCTTTTCAAGGGTTTTTCGGTTCCACTCACATTCTCTTTAATAGATGAGTGGTGCTGGAGACAAGTGCCTGCCAGGAGGCATGCGTGACCGGTAGGTATATTGCATTCGTCCTATTCTAATGAATAGGACAGGTTCTCCTGATGCCTGCCGATGGCGCACACGACTAGTGAGCTGCAACCCTTTACGGTAACAATGATGTTGTAGTTTTACGTTAAAGGTCACAGTTAATATATGGCTTTTGCATTATGAGCTGCGGCTAGATGAATTATTATCACTATATGGTGTCTAAGGAGCCTGTAATATGTAGTTTATCATATTACCACCTGCCATTACCACGTCTCTCCCGCTGTATGATTTTCTGACCATTCATGTACTGGAATCAGTGAGCCTATGTGACATTAAAAAGACTCTGCTTCATGTATAAATACTGGCGCTGCATGGCATGCTTATCTCAGCGGGATAACATTTTATTCTCTCTTCCGCTAGCTTAAACTTCTTAAAAATCAATAAGCCAGTGCTTTACTGTAATTTTGCCATTTTTATACCTTCCCTGATATTTGCTACAACAGAACATAACCCATCTTTTTCCAATAGTAATTACATCAGTCTTGCAGCAGGTTTTCACTGGTCTCAGGTCATCATTCAATATGTTTTGAAGATACTTTGTTTATAAAATTTCCGTATACAAATATCCGTTTTATCTTTCTGACACATTTCTGCGATTGTACATTTCTTTATCAGGAGAAAGACTCAGAGATTTTAGTCGTCTCACACAAGGTGGATCAGCTGGAGGTGGAACTTCAGGATATCTCCTCTCAGGAGTCCAAGGATGAGGCTTCTCTGGCGAAGGTCAAGAAACAGCTCCGCGATTTGGAAGCCAAAGTTAAGGACCAAGAAGAAGAACTCGATGAACAAGCGGGAACCATTCAAATGTTGGAGCAGGTATGTCGACCGAGGCCAATAGCTAGGAGGATGGGTAGGTAGACCATAAGAAAGACGCTGTTTTTTGGCACACAAATAACTAGCAGATGCCTAAAAATGGCCAATATCTAGTGTTTACACTGTCTAAGGCTATGTTCACGCTTTGCGTTTTTGCTGCATTTTTTTCCCCACAAGAAGCACTCTTGGCAGTAAAGAATCTGCTTAAAAAAGCATTTTTTTTTGCTGCATTTTTATTGCTGTGTTTTATTGTCTCTTGTGCATGTTGATAAAGTTTAGTGGCCCAAAAAAGCATTAGTTATCTTCCTTAGGTTTTTGCACCAAAACAGCAGCAAAAACTGATACCTGCGGTTTTTGCTGCGTTTGTGTGTGCATGAGATTTCCGAAATCTCATAGACTTTGCTGGTGTTATAAAACGCAGCTTTAAAATTGCATAAAAGAACGCTGCAAATCGTAACGTGTGTACCTATCGTCAAAGCTATCAGTGGTGGATAAGTCAGGCACATCTTTTGTTAGGTTAATTTTTTGTGCCAAGATCGCTATTTAGGTCGCGCACTTTCTCTGCACACCTTCTCATTGAACACAACCCTTGCCGAGCAGGTCTAGAATGTGCTTGAAAACATAATTTGTACACAAAGCATGAAAGGCAAGGTTTTTGTTTTTTCTAGCACAAATTAGACCAAACCATGTTACCACAATATGCATGTCCGCAGCATCAATGCTGACTTATGGAGATGCTGTGGGATAGGCTTTAAGAAGTTCAGTTCCAGCGTTGTTCTGGAGCTCATTCACGTTGTAAAAGGGAGATTTTTCAAGAATAGAAATAAGTTTGCCAGAAATTTGCTCCCTAAAATTCCCTAAAGTTTCTTGGTGCTTATGTCTGCTCTGATAATGTCGCCATTGTTTTCCCTGATTATACATTTTGTCTATTGCGATCTTTTACATTGAGGCTTAAGCTTTCTTGTGTTTTGAAAGATCTGCTTTAGAAAAGCACCGGCGCGTGACTAACTACGATTCATAGGGATGTACAACATAACTCTCGATTCTCAGGATATCCGCACACGTTTTTCTTTTCATGACAGTAATTTTGGTTAAGACTCTCTGGACTATTGTGTGCTTGAAGGCGTAAACAGTTCCGGCTTACTGTGAGAGATGAGGGATTGAAATAAGGATTTAAATAGAGATATTGGAAAGGATTTTAATAGATCAGACACAGTGCAGAACTCTAAGCATTTGTGCAATGTCATCTCGACCCGAACAATGGAAGAGCAAAGTATATTTATCAGCCTTTATCAGGACGCTTTCATACATTTATGCTTTATATACAGTAACATGCCTTTAATCAGACTTCAGTAGGACCAAAAAGGTGCTGGATTATGAGATATAGTCCTAGATAAGGCTCTATAACTCGCTTGCAAAAGCTGAGGATGTTCAGGAGAAAAGCCAAACTTTCCTTTTAATTTCCTTATCGTGAAACGGACATCTGCGTTTTTGGGAGTGGGAGGGGATGCCTTCACTGTTCAATAATTAAAATATTACCCAATTAATTCCTTGGCGAGAAATTTGTACTTTTAGTCATATGAAAATTAGACTGCAAGTGCACTTAGTGTAGCAAATGCACTTTCAGTCCATGGCCCCTCTTTAGTGTTGTCATATAATATCACAGGCAACAGGTTCTGTATCCCCTGACCATAAAGCAGCCAGGGGTAATGCCGGGCGGGGAGAACTAATGGACTGCAAGTGCACTTGTAACTCCCAGTGCACTTGCAGTCTAATTTACTGATGGATAAAAGTATGGATTGCTCTGCAATGAAGCAACTGTTCTGGATGATCTTGGCATTATTTTAATTGTTAAACAATGATCTATTTATCACCCCTAAAATACCACTGATAGATTTTTAGATACTTTTCGTTTTTTGCTTCCATTACATTTTTGTGCTGGCTACAGATGTATTGTTAGATTTTATGGTTAATTGGATATATATCCATTGCTCTTGCTGTTCCCAGAGCGAGGCAGTACAGGAAGGAGCTCAGATTCCCAGCCGTTCATTCACTGTTAGAAAAATAGTAATAAAAATATCTACAACCGGTAAGATTTCATGTCCTTGTTCATCCGCTGCTCTGCCTCCTTCCTGGCCTGCTTCTGGCCATTACCTATATATCTTCCTGTTGGTAGCTGTAAAAGTTAAAGAAGTGCCATTAGCTGTCCTGACATCAGGGAGCGATTGCAGAGTCAGCGACTGGGCCAGAGAGATGAATGGTCATCAGGAGACTTGTCTGGCCTCTGTTCCTATATGTTCAGCACTTGGAGCTCTCTCTTCATTGCTTAGATTATCTTTTTTTGCAGAAAATGTAGCCTGAGTGCTGTGAGCAGGCATTTTCCCTGCACCTCGGTGGGGCAGTCACTCTACGTAAATGCCCTCTCGAGTGCGGTTTGCAGATCTGTTCCTCTCTATGTTGATGGATCTTCTCATGCTTGCAGAGTAAAGACTTCAGAAATTTCTCTGGTGTGCACTATTGACTAAAGTTTGTGCATTGACAGCGATCATCCCACATAATGGCACTCAGAGGGCCGAGGTTCTTGTTTGTCACTTTCTTGCATTACTTATACATGATCCTATACTGTGAGACTGAAACGGAGGACACAGAATAAGGGAAAGGAATATGCCACCAAATTGAGGATTTAACTCTTACTGATCAGTACTTCTAAAGATAAACTATCCATTTGTCTATGCAGTCTGAGAGTAGCAGAAGTCTCATTCGACTGCAAACACTCCATTTACCTGCAGGATATTCGTTGCCCGATTTCTTGCATGTTCTCTGGATGGTCTGTTCCATCAGTATTCGTGCAGGTGCAGACAACCGTTTTCGCTCAATCCGAGAAAATTGATCCAATTATGCTAATCACATACTGTTCAGAGTTTGATCCAATTGAGACAAAAAATATGTCTCCACCTTCTCCATGCAGTCAGTCTGTGACCATCAGACCGCACTCGGATGTGATCCGTATGCGGTTACGATTTTTTTCACAGACCCATAGACTTGAATGGGTGAGTGCCATCCAACTCTCGGATGCAAATCGTATCGTGCATTCTGAAATATTTTTATTTTTTTTTTGTCCCCATCATACAACTCGGTCCGAGGAAAAAATTGGACTTGTGCACAGCCACATGAAATAACATGGGCTATCTGTCAGCACCACGGATAGCACCCATCAGATGTATATGGTTGTCTGCGACTGCCCTTAGAACGATGAAGGTCCCACTCTCGTCACCACAGGCTGATTTAAGGGGTATTGAAGCTCCATACATTGTCTAGTGTCCATGATTGGTTCTGCACCTCTTCTGTTGAATGGAAGAGCTGAGCAGTGCCATTTATGGCTGCTGTGCAGTGTACGGCGCTGCACCACTTCTGCTGCTCCATGGCGCCTTCAATAAGCTCCTACGGATGGTTCATCTGTGTTAAAGTACTGAAAAATTGCTAAACGATCGCTGATGTGCTTTTATTTTTATTTTTTTACAGTGCTTGAGAATCCGTGCTGTTTATACTCTTTTGTGCTATGAGCTTTTAATACCTGCTGTTAACCCTTTAATGTCACCATTTCTGGACTTCTGTGCTCAAAGGGATTTTGTCCCTGGTGACATGAGCTGGCCGGCAAACCGCTATGTCATCATCCCTGGGAAGCTACAGCGGACCCAGGAAAGCTGAGCGAATGTGTTTTCCGGGTATCTTGGGCCTGCTCAAATAAAATGTTCGAGTTCCCGCGGCTGCATGTCCCACGGCTGTTAGATTGCTGCAACACGTGAGGATTGTCTAACAAACGGGCAATCCCCCCTTGTGATGCAACTGTCTAACAGCCGCGAGACATGAGGCTGCGGGAACTCTGACATATGACTCGAGTACGCCGAAGACGTTCACTCATCACTATTAATAAGCCTTCTGCTTAGGCACACTGAATAATTTTATTTGTATTCCATCAACACAAAAGAAAAAAATTCTCCTGCACTAAATAAGAACACAAACAGCCACAACAGTGGAAAAAAGTTATGGCTACTGAAATACATAAAGGCAAAATTGGAAAAATCTAGCTATTCCTTAGGGCTCAGGCCTTTGTGGATTGCACTTGCAAAGGTAGTGGTTGCACTTGCAAAGGTAGTGACGAGGTGTCCTGATGTCTTCTGTTGGCATGCTGAGCTTAGAAAATAGTGGTTTCATTATTTTAACCTGAAAACCAGGCCACTGCTAGCCATGTGCTGAGTCCATTATTGCAGCTCCCCCAGTTCACTTTGACACTCTCTTTAAAAGGATGAAGACAGAATATTGCAGGCTGCGCCAGTTACATTTTCCATAACGTTCACACATTACAGTACGGCCGTTTACAAGTGGTTGAAATGGCTCGTTGTGCAGGAGTAAGCACAGAACAGATAGCTATCACATAGCTCAGATGTAAGCAGCACACTAGGGGTAAAAGGTATTTGATGATTTTAAAATTGTTTTATTTCCCCCCCTTTTAGTCAAAATTACGCCTGGAGATGGAGATGGAAAGGCTCCGGCAGTCACACTCCAAAGAACTTGAGAATAAAGATGAAGAAGTGGAGGAGATTCGACAGTCATGTCAGAAAAAGGTGACGCCGTCGGGCTGGTTGGGAGGGTAGATTGGACCAAATGGATTTAAGTAGGAATACGAAAGAGCTTCTGTCATTCCATCAGGGCACAAGAACTTCTTAAAGGGGATCATTCTCTTAAAGGTCTATTCCCATAATCTCTCTTCTGGCGTGCGCCGCTCCCTCACCCACCTGACTTTTTTTTTGGTGGGTGGACATGCTCTCCTGCTTTAGGGTACCGTTACACTTGGCGATGCACCAGCGATCCCGACAACGATATGATCTAGTAGGGATCGCTGGTGCGTCGCTACTTTGTCGCTAGTGAGATGTCAAACAGTCAGATCTCCCCAGCGACGCAGCAAAGATACAGAACGATACGACGGTCGTTGGGACCCTGTCTCTCAGATCTGTAATATTGAGGTCGTTCGCCGTTGTCTCTGTCAAACACAGCGATGCATGCATGCTGGCCAGCGGGACACCAGCAATCAAAAAATGGCCCAGGACATCCGAGCACGATCAGCGACATCGCAGCAGGGGCCTGATCGCCGCTATGTGTCACACGTAGCGAGATCGCTCTTGCGTCACAAAATCGGTGACACAACAGCGATCTCGCTATGTGAGACGGGGGCTTTAGTCACCATTCTGGCCTAGTTCCTGCCACTAGTGGGGTAGAGGTCCACTGCATTGTAGACCTTCTCTTAGCTACTATGTATACCCAGGAACCATTCTATAGGAATCAGTGCGCTTATAGAGATGTGGCCAGGATTAGGAGCTAATGGTCATTGGTCAAGCGCACATACCTACCAAGAGATGTGCACGATCGTAAGGAAATGTGAGGGTGTCCTATTCTAGTGTAAAGGATACGTGCATGGTATGATGCCTGCCGATCACACACAAATGCGGGGTTGTGAATTCTCCGGTGCCACTCGCCTCCAATGCAGTACTCTTTTTAATTGATGCTTTGTGGCCTCATTTTAAGAAGTTTCTGTCCAGAGAGGTTTTAAATTAGTGTATTGCTAATGAATGAAACTGCAGACGAAAGTTATTGTATCACAGTGATAGTTTACCTATAACATATAGCGCCACTCGTGTCCATAGGCCATGTCTGGTACTGCAGCTCAGCCCTATTGTAATCTTATTTAGTGAGAATCTGCTACTCGTCTGCTCATTGCTGAAGTCGCCTGAATGTGTTGCCATTTTCAATGTCGTGTAATTGAAGACTGTGCTTTTAACACCCGTCCTCTTTCCATCTGAATAGCTGAAGCAGATGGAAGTTCAATTAGAAGAGGAGTACGAGGATAAACAGAAGGTCCTGAGAGAGAAGAGAGACCTAGAAAGCAGATTAAATTCTGTTAGCGAACAGGTATGTTTAAAAATAAAAAAAAGGTCAGTGTGATCAGCCGTGCGTGCTGCCTGCCTGGAGCTGGAAGCACTTTGTAGCAGGCCGGCACCCGGCTTCAGGACCATGATTCACACTGTTACATTGGCTCTAGGTCGGTCAGCGCGACTTTGAAACCGAGAAACGTCTACGAAAGGACCTGAAGAGAACAAAAGCTCTCCTTGCCGATGCACAGATCATGCTGGACCACCTGAAGAACAATGCTCCAAGCAAACGAGAGATTGCACAGCTGAGGAGCCAGGTACTTGGCGCTCGATTGTTATATTTTATCACTAGTTCAGGGCCCGTCAGTTGGATTGTTATTTCTTACAGTCTTTTTTTTATATATTTTTCTTTTGCAATGTACTGAATAATTAACTCTGTATTTTTATTAATTTTACTCTCTTGTATAGCACCATTATATTTCACATCGCTTTACAGACATTATCATCACTGTCCCCATTGGTGCTCACAATCTAGAATCTCTTTCAGTATGTCTTTAAAGTGTTGGAGGATACCAGAGGAAACCCACACAAACTCTTAGAGATGTTGTGCTTGGTGGGATTTTAACCCAGGACCCCAGCGCTGCAAAGTAACAGGGCTAACCACTGTGCTGCCTACTGTGCCCTTTACGCCAGCACTTCTCAATCTATGAGGCACAGATAGGGTGATAGTCTTTCAGAAGTCATCATATGATGTACAGGACTTTATCAACTCATTGGACTCCTCTTAAGCTTGTTTTAATGTTCTGTTGGGGTCAGAAGACACATTATATGATCATTTTCAAAATGGTTGCCTTTCTATGACAAGACATCATATTTAGGCCCCGGTAGAAAAGTTTTGAGAAGTCTTTTATTGTAGTATTGAGAATGTGTTGTGTTATTTCCTTGGTGCTTGTGTAGCTCCAACATGTCCAGCAGATGGTCATCGTTCACATCAGTCCCAGTCACTAATGGAGCTTACAAATTTTAGTTCTCTTTTTCCTCTCCTACCACCCACACAAAGGTCAGTTTAACCCCTTCACTCCCTGAACTTTTTTCGATTTTTCGTTTTTCGCTCCCCTTCTTTCCAGAGCAATAACTTTTTTATTTTTCTGTCAATATGGCCATGTGAGGGCTTATTTTTTGCGGGACGAGTTGTACTTTTAAACGACACCATTGGTTTTATTACCATGTCGTGTACTTGAAAACGGGAAAAAAATTCCAATTGCGGTGAAATTGCAAAAAAAGTGCAATCCCACACTTGTTTTTTGCTTGGCTTTTTTGCTAGGTTCACTAGATGCTAAATCTAACCTGCCATTATGATTCTCCAGGTCATTACGAGTTTATAGACACCAAACATGTTGTCTAGGTTCTCTTTTATCTAAGTGGTGAAAAAAAATTTCAAAGCTTGCTTAAAAAAAAAACAGGATTTTTTGGGTTGCTTACCGTAAAATCTGTTTCTCGGAGCCTTCGTTGGGGGACACAGAGACCATGGGTGTATGCTGCTGCCACTAGGAGGCTGACACTATGCACAAAAAAAGGTTAGCTCCTCCTCCGCAGTGTACACCCCACCGACTGGCAGGAAGTTCGTCAGTTAGTGAGAAAGCAGTAGGAGAAGTAACAGAATAGATTGAAAACAGAACAAACAACTCAACTGTAACAAACCGACAAACATAAGAACAGGAGTTGTAGAACATGGGATGGTGCTGTGTCCCCCAATGAAGGCTCCGAGAAACAGATTTTACGGTAAGCAACCCAAAAAATCCTGTTTTCTCGTTCGCCTTATTGGGGGACACAGAGACCATGGGACGTCCCAAAGCAGTCCCTGGGGTGGGAAACAAACTTCCATCAGGCCAGTGGACTCGCCACCGCAGCCTGCAGAATCCTTCTACCTAGGCTGGCGTCCGCCGAAGCGTAGGTGTGGACCCTGTAGAATTTCACAAAGGTGTGAACCGATGACCACGTTGCAGCCTTGCAAAGCTGCAGCGCGGAAGCTCTGTGGCGCACCGCCCAGGAGGCACCCACCGCCCGGGTAGAGTGCGCTCTGATCCCTGGAGGGGCCACTCGATGCTTGACCCGGTATGCCTCCAAAATTGCCGATCTGATCCGGCGCGTAATAGTGGCCTTTGAGGCTGGGTGATGAACAGAGAGTCTGACTTCCGCAAGGAAGTCGTCCGGGCTAGATAGACTCTCAATGCCCTGACTAGGTCCAGCTTGTTCAAAGACCGCTCCCGAGGGTGAGCTGGGCTCAGGCAGAAGGATGGCAGAACAATGTCCTCATTGAGGTGAAACGAAGATAACACCTTCGGAAGAAAAGAGGGCGGAGGCCGCAGAACTACCTTGTCCTGATGAAGGACCAAAAAAGGAGAGCGGCAAGAAAGTACCGCTAATTCCGACACGCGCCGGATGGAGGTAATGGCCACCAGAAAGGCCACTTTCCAAGAAAGGAGGGAAAGGGAAACGTCCCTGAGAGGTTCAAAAGGAGGACCCTGCAGAACCTGAAGAACCAAATTAAGATCCCAAGGATCCACGGGAGCTCGGTACGGAGGAACCGTGTGAGCCACACCCTGGAGGAAGGTTTTGACCTGGGGCCAGGAGGCCAGCGTTTTCTGAAATAAAATGGACAGTGCCGAAACTTGACCCTTCAAGGAACTGAGAGCAAGCCCCGCATCCAGCCCTGCCTGAAGAAACGCCAGAATAGAAGGGAGCGAAAAAACCAAGGGCGCGATGTCATTGGCCTCACACCAGGAGAAATAGGCTTTCCAAGTACGGTAATAGATCTTCGAAGAAGGCGGCTTTCTGGCGCGGATCATGGTATGAATTACCCGATCAGAGAATCCTGCCCGTCTCAAAACCTTGGTCTCAACAGCCACGCCGTTAAATTGAGCGACCGAGAATTGGGGTGGCAAATCGGGCCTTGAGACAGCAGATATGCCCGTCGGGAAGCTTCCAGGGGGCGTCCGCGAGAAGGTTGACAATGTCTGCGAATCAAGACCTTCTGGGCCAATTCGGGGCGATGAGGATGACTGGAAACCCCTCTGCTTTGATTTTCTTCAACAACTTGGGAAGAAGAGGCAGAGGAGGGAACAGGTAGGGGAGCACGAACTGTGACCAAGGGACGGCCAGAGCGTCGGCGCCCACTGCCAGAGGGTCCCGAGACCTGGACACGAATTGTGGGACTTTCCTGTTGAGGCGAGATGCCATGAGGTCTACATCCGGGGTTCCCCACCGATGGCAGAGCAGATGAAACACCTCCGGATGTAGGGACCATTCCCCTGCCGCGAGACCCTCGCGGCTGAGGAAATCGGCGGCCCAGTTGTCTACGCCGGGAATGTGAACCGCGGAAATCGTTGGAACAAAGGTCTCTGCCCATTGAAGAATTCTGGACACTTCCGCCAGGGCTGAGACACTCCGTGTCCCCCCTTGGCTGTTGATATACGCCACCGCTGTGGCATTGTCTGTCTGAATCCTGACAGGCAGGCCCTTGAGGCGCCTTTCCCAGTGGACGAGAGCTAGATGGATTGCCCGTATCTCTAGGACATTGATCTGCAGAGCTGATTCCTGAGTCGACCATCGACCCTGAACTGTGTGATTGCGGAACACTGCACCCCAGCCGATGAGGCTGGCGTCCGTAGTGACAATCTGCCAGTGAACGGGAAGAAAAGACCGCCCCAAGAGAATGAGGGGAGACGTCAACCACCAGTTGAGAGACTGCCTGATCCGGCAGGAAAGGCGAACCGGACGATCCAGAGACAGAGCCGACCTGTTCCACCTGGACAAAATGGCCTGCTGGAGTGGCCTGGCGTGAAATTGGGCAAAGGGAACTGCCTCTATCGCCGCCACCATCTTCCCCAGGACCCTCGTGGCTGTCCTGAGGGATGGAAATCGTGTGATCTGTAATGATCGCACGCCCTGCTGCAGGGAAAGAATCTTGTCTTGTGGGAGAAATACCCTTGACCGACGAGTGTCGAACAGAAGGCCCAGAAACACAAGGCGTTGAGTAGGGACCAGACAGGACTTATCCCGGTTGACGATCCACCCAAAACTGGGCAGGGTGTCTAGAACGATCGCCACACTTAGGCGGGCCTGTTGAAAGGAGGGGGCCTTGATCAGGATATCGTCGAGGTACGGAAAAAGAACGAGACCTCTGAACCTCAACAAGGCCATCAACGCCGCCATAATCTTCGTGAAGACTCTGGGAGCGGTGGCGAGCCCGAAAGGAAGCGCGACGAACTGGTAATGTTCGTGAAGAATCGCAAACCGCAGGAACTTCTGATGTCCGGGAAATATGGGCACATGTAGATAGGCATCTTGGATGTCTATGGAACCCATGATTTCCTGCTCCTCCATGGAAGCAATTACCGAGCGAACTGACTCCATCCGGAAGTGGCGAAGGCGAACTCTCTTGTTGAGTAACTTGAGATCCAAGATGGGTCGAACTGTCCCGTCCTTTTTCGGCACCACATACAGGTTTGAATAAAACCCTGTGAAGCGTTCCGATTCGGGAACGGGCACAATCACCCCGGAACTGATGAGAGGCGATGGCCGAACCGAACCCCGGGACCAAGGCCGGATCCCTCGGCGGACGGGATTGTAAGAAATGATCCCGTGGAAGAGAAATGAACTCTATTTTGTATCCTGTTGATACAACCTCTCTGACCCAAGCGTCCTCTACTGAGGCGAGCCAGACGTCGCTGAAGAAGAGAAGTCGACCTCCCAATTGGAAGGGACCCACGGGAGACCGATGGTAGTCATGCGGACGTAGACCGTCCAGATCTAGATCTGGACGGTCTTCCCTGGGAAGAGTGGGACCGCCAGGACGGAGTGGGCCTGAAGGAAACCTTTTTTCTTTCCTGACGTGCCTGTGGCCTTTGCTGGTTGGAAGTGTTTTCCGCCGTATTGAAACGGCGGAAAGTCCGAAAGGGACGAAACTGACGCCTTGGAGGAGGTCTGCGAGGCTTGGAGGGGAGAAGAGAACTCGTACCTCCTGTAGCGTCCTTAATAATCTGATCCAATTGTGATCCGAAGAGACGCACTCCCTGATAAGGCAGATTGGTCAGAGACTTTTTAGAGGACAAGTCCGCCTGCCAGGCCTTGAGCCAAATTGTACGTCGGATTGCCACGATGTTACTTGACGCCTGAACTGCGCAAGATGCGGCATCCAAGGAGGCAGAAAGCAGGTAATCCCCCGCATGGGAAATCTGATTGGCGAGATCGGCCAAATGCTCTGGTCGTGCCTTATCCAGAATGCCCTGCCGAAGGTCATCTGCCCAAGTGGATATGGCCTTTGCTGCCCAAGAAGAAACAAAGACTGGACATACCGCTGCTGATGCCGCTTCGAAGGCAGATTTTGCTAGGGATTCTATGATCCTATCATTAGAATCTTTTAGCGACGCCACACCTGACAGCGGAAGGACCGTATTATTAGAAAGTCTGGACACGGAAGGGTCCACCGAGGGAGAAGCGGCCCAGTTGTCCGTGAGCTCTTTAGCAAACGGGTACAGCACGCCGAGACGCTTTCCTCTTTGAAAGCGTCTGGTCGGATCTTCTCTCTCCTTTGTAAAAATCTTTCCAAACTCAGAATGGAAGGGAAACACCCTGGATGGTGTTTCCGCCCGTCTGGACGAAACCTCCTGATCTGAGGATTTCGCAGGGGCGTCAGCGATGTCAAAGGTATGGTGAATCGCGGCAATGATGTTTTGCACCGTAACCTTCATGTTCGCATCCTGGTCTGAATCCAGCTCTAAGACCCCTTCCGATTCCGAAAGCGCTTCGCCTGACTCGGGGGAGGAGGCCCAAGAGGGAGACTGCTGGGGACTATGGGGTGAGGTAGGACGAGGGGAGGACTCCGCCTGGAGGTCCTGCCTGGGCCTCTTGCGACTGCGGCTGGCTGGATCAGATGGGACGTCCTGAGACGTGCTGGGTCCCGCCGAAGCTCCCAAGGGCAACTTGTCCAGAACGGCTACTAGGGACTGAGACACCTTGGTGAGGTCTGCCACTGACTGTGATTGAGAGGAGGCCCAACCCGGCATGGGGGGCTCACTCGCCCCTGGGCCTATGGATGGCTCCTGAGCGGCGTCGGGCTGGACGCAGAGCGGGTACGATCAGACTTAGCGTTGGACATAGTGAAAAGAGAGGCAGTGCCGGCCGGTTGGGGGACAGAAGGCAGAGAAGGGTGTCAGTCTGCAGGTGCAGAGCTACTCACGGTCCGGTATCCCCAAGGGCGACGCTCTCTGATCTGGCTGCAGGATGAGGCCAGGCCAATCCGGCTGAAAAAAGGCCCAGCGACCGAAATCCGGCAGGGAATGAGGTCCGGCTGGCAGGCTGAGAAGATGGCGACCACCAGGGAAAGGGCGCGCTGCCAGAGGGAGAAGGGCGGAGCTCGCCGCAGAGATCCCCTTAGCACCGCCCGCTGTCCAATAGCAGGCTGGTGTGAGGCAAGGGGGCTGGGAAGGCCTAGGACGGGCGGGAGAGAAGCCCGCTTAGAAGCAAGGGGCAGGGGGCGTGGCCGCGACGCAGCGGTAGGCCCGAGATGAAGCCGGGGCCTAAATTAATAGCGCCGGCCGCCTGTCAGCAGGCCCCCCGGGCCGCGTCCCTGCTTCCCACAGCCCGACCCCTGTAGAACAAGGCCAGAAAGAACAGGGGCCTTCATGGATGCGGCGACCGTGGGGAGAAGCGGGCGCGCAGGCCCTACCGTGGTCCCCTGGCGACCGCCTTAGGATGAAAATGCCGGGGGACCGCATACTCACCCAGGCCGGGGGCCACAATAAAGGTACCTGAGAATCCCACGCTGTCTGTCGTCTTTATGGAATCCACGCCTCGTCCAACCGTCAGGCACTGGTAGGCGAGATGGTGGGAGGCGGGGGGCAAGGACCGTCCGTATAGCTGGCACGCACCTGTGCGGGGCTCCTGGTCCTGCCGCGGAGACCTATGAGGATACGGGGTGGCAGTACACGCCGTACTCATAGTCTCTTTGTGGGAGTACGGATGTGACTGTTCACTCCGTATCCCTCCGAAACCTGTAAAGGAACGACGCACGACGAGGTAGATAGGGGTCTAATAAAAGACCCGTGTCCACCTCCTACTGACACTAAGCTAAACTGAGGAACTTCCTGCCGGTCGGTGGGGTGTACACTGCGGAGGAGGAGCTAACCTTTTTTTGTGCATAGTGTCAGCCTCCTAGTGGCAGCAGCATACACCCATGGTCTCTGTGTCCCCCAATAAGGCGAACGAGAAAACAAAATTGCGCAATTTTCTATGACCCGTAGCGTCTCCATTTTTCATGATCTGGAGTCGGGTGAGGGCTTAGACGTTTTCAATAATACCACTTTTGGCAAATATGATCTTTTGATCGCTCGTTATTGGATTTTAATGCAATGTCGCGGCGACCAAAAAAATCGTAATTCTGGCGTTTTGAATTTTTTTCTCACTACGCCGTTTAGCGATCGGGTTAATGCTTTTTTTTTTATTGATAGATCGGGCGATTCTGAACACGGCGACACCTAATATGTGTATGTGGGATTTTTTTTGTTTGTTTTATTTTGATTGGGACGAAAGGGGGGTGATTTGAACTTTTAGGTTTTTTTTTATTTTTAAACATTTTTTTTTTTTTTTTTTTACTTTTGGCATGCTTCAATAGCCTCCATAGGAGGCTTGAAGCATGCACAACCCGATCGGCTCTGCTACATATGGGTGATGAGCAGATTTACTGCTGTGCTTTCCATCTGCCTGGAACAACCATACAGGTCTCTGAGACCTGTGGTTGTCCAGGCAACGTGACACCGACCCCCTATCACGTAACGGAGGGTGGTGATGAGCTCATTTCCGGCCCGGCGACCGAAAATGCTATTTAAATGCCCGCTGTCAGCTTTGACAGCAGGATTTAACTAATTAATAGGCGCTGGCAGACGGCGATTCCGCTCACGCCTATTGCATTGCAGGCACATGTCAGCTGTTCATAACAGCTGACATGTCGCGGCTTTGAGGTGGGCTCACCGCCGGCGCCCACCTCAAAGCGGGGATCCTTACCGATGATGTACTATTCCGTCATCGGTAAGGAAGGGGTTAATACATTTCAAATTAACCAGTCCACCATGCTGCCCACGGCTTATCACCAGCTACATTCAAGAATGGGAAGCCCCTCTATCCCCCCTATCCTCCTCCAGTTATAGTAAATGTCTTCTTCAGTTGTCATTTTGGTTTTCACTGAACTTTCCCTGACTCCTGAATAACAAATCTGCCAGGCTTGGAAACAATATGGAAAGGAGAATGCATTCTCCTTGGGTCACACAAACACGTTTGCGGGCAGTATGTTGTCCGTGTGTGCAGCAGCCTGCGTATAATCACATCATGCTGGCCAAGTATCCACATTGTCAGTGCACGTGAGCAATAGTACAGATTATGGCGCCCGTCCTCTGTGTGGATGAGAGCACAGAGCAGCACACAGACCCAGTTATGACTAATCTGAGAATACCGACGATTGTGTGAACGTGGTCTTATTGTGTAATTAATGGACTTTCTGGATTCAGGGAAAGCAGTGGGATCATTAAAGAGGTTGTTCACTACTGTATCATTGATGACCTATTCTTAAGTAGGTCATCAATGTCTGATTAGCTGGAGTCCAACACCTGGCACCGCTGCCGATCAGCTGTTATCGGTGTCAGTGGCCACCAACTGGAAATACTTGCAGAGCTGGCAATCTTCTGGTAGTGGCTGAGGTTTGTTCAAATCCATAAGACGTGGATGTGTAGTATCCTGCGGCGGCCACTATAGAAGACTGCCAGCTCCACAAGTGAGTATTTCCAGCCGCTGACACCGACAATAGCTGTTCGGCGGGGGTGCCGAGTGACTGACCCCCGCCGATCAGACATTGATGACCTATCATACGGTTAGATCACCAATGAAAAAGTAGTTGACAGCCTCTTTATTGACATCTGTATTGGTTGTCACTTAGTTTATCTTTACATGAGGAATCTAAGAAACTTAACTTACTGTAACTTATGAAACTTTTATAGAAGAGGGCAAGTCAAGGAGGAAAAATAAGCCCTCCCTGAACCTGTGTCTGTGTGCATGTACTGTAGTGTGTTAATATACTCATCTACCACCATCTTCTCCATGATCCAGTGCCGTTCCGCTCCTCTTCTCACAGACATCACCATTTTTTAGACTTACCGGGTCACACTGTGCTCTGCGTGAGACAGAAAATGGCTTTGACATGGTAAGTGTATGGAGTGTTAGAACGAGGCATCATAGGCTTCCAGTGTAAAAGAGATCTAGGATTCACCCATAGTGACCTGAAAAGCAGTGACATCACTTGAGAAGAGGAGCGGTGCAGCACTGGGTACTGGATAAGACAGTGGTAGGTGAGTGTATTAATGCAGTGACAATACAGTACAAGCACTATGTAGGAAATTCAGGTAGAACATGGTTAAATGCTAGCATTGGAGCTCCTGATGACGTATATACGCTTGCTATGATTACAGCCAAGCCCTGTGTTCATTTTGTGGTCGGTCAGCTAGGGAAGCTGATCAGTCTGTGTGTTGGAACTGGGAGTAGCTCAGCCATTTCTGAGTAACTAGTGAATGTGAGTACAGAGCCTAAAGGAGGACCTGAATCGCAGTCTGGGTTGAGACCCTGTTATTGCTTTGCCGTCATTGAAAAAGGACTGATTGTTGTGACGTGTGTTGGCAAAAGACTGTGTTTCATTTAAAGAACTTTGGAAGCTTATGGAGTTCATTGTTTGGACACAAGAATCCGGAGACGGTGTAAACTTTAATGCCAACTGGGAGCGTGACTCCCTACAACATAAAAAACAGATTTCGAGGAAAAGAAAAATTTCATAGGAGGCATTTTTTCTTTTAAAGACTTTATGCCCTGTTTAATAAGTAACTATTATATTCTTGTAGAAGAATGTGTTCCACAACATTTGCCAACGTTTCTGAAAAACAATAATAAGGAAAAAGAATTGAGTGCTTAATAGAAAAATCTAGCATGGTTCCTGTGACAGCGCCTTGATAAGTGTTACAGCCTCCGAGCTTTCGTCTGTGCCCAAGTCTACTCTGAAGGGGTAAAACAATTATCAGAAAGCTGTGAGAAATCCCCAAGAGGCCGCTTCATAATGTGAAGCAGATTGGTGCCCGGGTTCCTGCTCCGTGTTGCTGGTCCCGGTGTTTCTTCTCGCTCCTAGTTTTGCCAGACCATAAATTCACTCTTTTCTGCAATGTTATTTACTTCTGGGGAAATATTTTACCGTCTCTGACACACTCTGCTGTAAATCTGCCTCCAAGTATCTGCTATCATACAAGTCTGACAGCCTGTATACATGCAAGCGCAAAATATGTTTTCCAGGAGTTCCATAGAATTGGAGTAAACTGCCCCATTAAAATGCTTTTGTGCATCTCCTCCAGGCTGGCACAGGGCTGATCTGAATGTATAATCGCATTTCCTTACATATGTTTTATGCCGGCGCTGTAGCTCTTTCTCTTCTTCCCTTACTATCTATGTAGTTCAGGCCGTAAATCAGATCCCCACGAAATATTGATAGCCCAAGTCTTTGTCGAACAGTCTTATTGAATTCTGCGTTTTAATCACAGCTGGAAGAATCTGAATTTACTTGCGCAGCTGCAGTAAAGAGTCGAAAATCCATGGAGGTTGAAATGGAGGATCTTCATCTTCAAATCGATGATATTTCCAAAGCGAAGACAGCGGTAAGGTTTATTTCTTTCTAGAATGTTCTTTACCTAGAGCCAACATATCCTGCGGCGATGTACAGAGAATGCACTCCTATTGATCCCTGTCTCCCTGGGCTTCAGAATGTAATTTCCCTATCTCAAGCATGCACACATACTCTGGGGCCACATTCATTGGAAGCCAATTAATTTCACCTAAACCACAAACTTGGTCTAAGTTGACCCTCTGGCCCCAGCGCTGCGGTGCTGACTACTATCCGTTGTTCTAAAATGTGACTTATTTTGTGTACTCTTCTGCATTTCTATCTTTCTCATTAATCTTTGTGCCCTTACCAGGGACTGAGCCACTAACTGAAATGCTGGCTTCTATATCTTAAAGTGATTGTATCATAATAAAAGGGCAAAAGTTGCCAAGGGTTCGCAAAAACAAGCTACCTTGCAATTTACTTGTCTTTGGGCCCCTTAAGGATGCAGACAATTTTCATTTTTACGCTTCTCTTCTCCTTTCCTCCAAGAACCAAAAATTCCGAGTGTGGTGAAATAAAAAAAAAAAAAAAAAAAAAGCAATTCTTCCACGTGTTTTTTTTTTTTGGTGTTTCTTTTGTTTTTTACGGCATTCATTTTGCCGTAAAATTTATTCTGAAACCTAATTAGAATGATTATACAAATATCAAAATTGCATAGACTTTTTTTCATATTCAAGTCATAAAAGAAAAATGTTGGAAGTTTTAAAAAAAAATATATATATTTTTCCTGGTCTGTGTTGCCGTATTACAAACCCGTAACATAACTATTTTTTAATCAATTGAACTGTGTGGACGTGTTTTTTTTTTTTTTTTTTTTTTTTGCGTGGTCAGCTGACTGTTTTATTGAGCAGTTTGTGATTTTGATCTATTTTTTTTTTTTTATTATAATAAATGCGGAGTGGTGACCGAAAAACCACGATGGTTATTATTAGGTTATTCCTGATTTCTTTATTCCAGAGCGCACCGCTCCCCTTGTCTCTTGGCTTCCTCGTTGCAATGGCTGGTGCCCTCCTGAACATTGACATCTCGGACTAGCAGCGTGGTCGCGCCACTCCAAACTGTGCACTCTTGTGCTACAAGCAGAGGCATCTTTTGCCTCTGCAGCATCAGTGGAGCAGAGGAGCAATGAAGCTGGCTGCAACAAGCAATCTGGGCAGCGCTTGCAAGCGCCAATCATTGCTCCTAGCTGAGAACATCTAGCTGCAGGTAACCTGGTCACCGAGCAGGGAATTATAGAAATAAAAGCCCTATGTGAACAGACAGAATTTTCTATAAAGAGTAAATTGCAAGGTTGATTGTTTTTAGAAGCACTCTGCAATTTTGCCCATTTAACAAGGTGAGTCCACCCCTTTTATTTGTACCAAAAGCTAAAGCATGCCTATAAATTAGTCTCACTTTATTTCACTACTTTTAGGTCATAAGGTGTCACACTTGTGTTTTCAGATATTGTTTTCAGTCTGTACTGTCTCTATGGTGTGTCCCTTATTTATGGTCTGAATTATCCAAAGCTTTATATTGCCCGATATGCTTCTCTATCAACTCATTTAAAGGGACTCCGTCACCAGATTTATGTTGTGTAATCCAAGAGCAGAATGATTAGGAGCAGAGACCCTTATTCCCGCAATGGTCTGATGCTGTCATTTGATACAATTACTTTTCTGCCGATCTAGCAGTGCTCAGGATGCTGAGTTGTGTATACCCACACCACCGATTGGCAGATTTTTTTTTGTTTACAATGTACATTGATAAAAAGCTGCTAATCAGTAGTGGGGGTGGGATTACACAGAGCAGTTGACTTGGAGGCACGAGACACCTAGTCCTGTAGTGATAATTTCCTGCTGATAAAACACTGATTTTATTGTAACAGCGACACACAACCTAGTAAGTCAAACATCACTGTAATCTGGGTCTCTGACCCTACATCATGCTGCTCTGAGATTGCAAAGCTAAAACCTGCTGACAGATTCCCTTTCAGAGACCTATCTTTAGGAACTAAACCATCTACTTTATTTTCTAGTACGAGGAACAGACGTTTCCCTTCACAGGAGCAGTTTCCAGCTCCTTGCTTTGGGCTTGATTTAATTGCACAGAAATATAGTTTTTCATATCTAAGGGCAGTGAAAATCTGGTTTGTTAATATTTTGTCCTTGGTTATAAGAGCCGATTCTTGTTTTGGAGGTTATATTTGTCCTGATGTCGTATAACATTGCCCTACAGAGTATATGCTAAAGACCTTCAAATGTCTCTATATAGAAACCTGCTAGTAATGTAATTGGTTCTCATGATCCCGGTTTTGTAGCCTAATATAATAACACAATCTGCATTGTGACCGTCACAGCTGCATTGAGGCCTGAATAAAGTTTTGTCCTCGGTTAACCTCTCTGCTGCTGGATCCATTTGCTGGGTTTGCCGTTCTCACCATGTGGAAATGATACGGGGGCAGGCAGCCTTGGAATGACATTTTCATTTAGACTAAGTTTAATAAATTTCTCTCCTAAGCTGTGTCCAGTTTCGCCCCCCAGTAATAATAAGATAGATGACAGCAAAGCCGGAGCCAGAGAAGTCGTTTTACTTTTGGAATGATGTGCTAATAGATTCATTAACTTTCTGAAGCCAGCATTATTCTCTTTATTAACAGCACTACCCCTCCCAAACCCAGCACCGTCGCTTTCTGCCTTCAGCTGCTCTGCCGCATAGCGCTGACATTATCTGAAATGTAGAATTCTAGAAAAATGGGTTTCCAAAGCGATAGTCTGAATTATAAATATCGCCATGCCAGTATTCATGTACCCCCCAGCAGATCATGGTTCACATGCCCTATCTTTCTTTAGATATGTCTAACAGGTGGGTTGTTCAATGAAGATAAGATCCTGCGAATAGGTGATAACTTACAGATTGTTGGGGGTCCGAATGTTGGGATCTGTGTTGATTGGCAGACCAGGGAGCATTTATTCGCATCAGAATGGTGCGCTGTTTTTTCCGGCAGCCCCGCAGAGAATGAATGGAGCAGTGGTCAAGCATGCGCACTACCGCTGCAGTCTAACGGGAGTTAATGTCCCTGGTCTGCCAATCAATGTGGATCCCAGAAGTCGGACCCCCACCAATCAATATGATATCCCCTATCCTGTAGAATGGTGATAATTTTGTCTTCACTAGAGAACCCCTTTGAGGGCTTCAGTGAGTACTTATGTGTATATATATATTTATATTTGTCCATTGTGGGTGACGGCAGGACTGCACCTGCTTGTTGCTTTGTCAGTTGGTAATTGAGCACAAACTGTGAGAAGTGGTTTGCTGCAGGACCAAAATAATTTTTTCCGTCGCCTCATTGGGAGACACAGGACCATGGGACTCTGTGTCCGATTTTGAGATGCCCCTTGACCTAGACTCAGCGGATTTCTTTAAAGTTGGGTTGCCGGCCTCAATGAGACTGTCCACCATCGCTTGTGAATCCGGTGAGTCTAGGTCAAGGTGCATCTCAAAATCGGAAGCCGAGTCCCACTGTCTTGTATGGCCCAATGAGTGGCTCGTAAAAAATAATTTTATGGTAAGTACACAAAAATCCCTGTTTTGTGATTTAATGTATGGTAATACGCTCACTAGAGAAAAAAAATATTCTTCTCATACCGCCCACTAGCACATGCCTAGAAGCTATTTTTGTCTTCCCCTAGATTAAAGGAATGCTTAACCTATTAGTAAAAAAAAAAAAAAGTTAACGGGAGAAAAACTTGCCCATGTTTTTTCAGTCTTCGGGATTATTTTTCAGCTTTCCTAAGGAAAACCGTCTTGCAAAGATATTGTAGATCACATAGGTGTGATGCCTTCCATTTTTGCCTAGCAGAAGATTAAGCGAGGAGTTTAGGTAAGGGATACGGACTTGATTCCACTCTTACTATTGCGGTTAGTGCAGTTGGATGGAGCTGCTTCTGCAGCCAGTTGTCCTACAGCCAGACAGAGGAGATATGGGGCTAATCTCTCAGGACGCATGTGGAAGAATTCATGCACTATAATTATGTGTTTGTCGTAGTTTTAAGATATAAAATAGGATGCGATCAAATAATATTATGAGACTAATGACTTTGATTGCTAGATTTATTCTTTACTTGGTTTGAAAACTTTCGGAATATATGAGCATGGTAATGAAAACCTAAGATCACCTTATTTTTAATAACGCATTGACAAACAGAGGAAATATAGCAAAAATGTGTCACTGGTGCTGGTTCACATAATAACATCCCACATCAGATAGCCTAATGCTTATCGTTCCCCTTTCAGCAGAGTGGGGCTGCAGGTCTCTGTCTCACTCTCTGTCCTTCTTACTTTGTAACTGAGGTGCAATTGTAGAGATTTCTGTGCAGTTACTGTAGCTCATAGAGAGTCAGAATATGGACCGTCCCATGGTTTTGGGCACTAATAGCAGCTACATGGCCTTTCTTTGTTGTACTTCCTTGCTTTCATATTGCGGACATTTCTAGTTAAAGGGATTATCCATGACTCTTTTTTTATTATTTTACTATGGGCCTTCGGAACTAACAGGCAGGTAGCTTCTACCTGCCTGCCTGATGTGCCCGGTGCCGTTTTCTACTGGTACACTCTAGTCACAGATTGCTCCTGCTGACGATTCAGCGGCTTCCTCTGACATCACGTCGATGGACAGGATGATGCTTTGTTGACAGGACGAGATATCTGATATCCTGCTGATGGGCAGCAGGGAGCCGGCTGTCAAACTTGAAGGAGCTGGCTGTCAATCAGCATGACATAGGCAGTCAATCAACAGAGCAGCCTGGAAGAAGAAGAGCTGTTCTGCTGACGTGCAGCAGCTGGATTGCTGGCAGGAGCGGTCAGTGACCCCCCTGTAATCCTTTATTTGACATGTACTTTACGTGGTGCCACTTTAAAACTTTTACAAAAGAACTCCATGTTTGTCCTTTGCAGGCATCATACCGCTTCTATGTTTCACACATTGCGGAAAATGCTTTCGTGCAAATTCAGGAGCTTTTGTTGGTATTTTCTTCCAATATGTGTCACTATTATTTCCTCCAATTACCTCTTATTAACACTGGCATTGCAGGGGGGGACCTGCGACAAGACCGCAACCCAAGATTATAGTTAAAACATGGGTAGGCTGTCACACCGAGGCCCTGTATGTGCATGAAGTGTGTAATCTATTTTCTTCCCTCAAGTCTGTGCACAATGGTGTGCTGCCTACTCTACAAAATGTATTAAATAACTTTTGAAATTTTCTTAGCTCTGATAGCGTTGTGCCTCTGCGCTTCTCATGTCAGAGAATTTTTTGGCGGTGGTTTTAGAGCACTTTTTTTCTTTCTTTAGCATGGTGGCAGTAGTGGATCACCACTAGTTATAATGATATATAATTATCCTATTAAATGTCATGCATTTCACATTATTGTTTCCTTATAATAAACTTTATCATGTAGCATTTCTTTCAATACCGGATAAGGGGATAAGATTAATGGAAACAATATAAGCCAAATGGCAAATGTAATTGTTTGGTGTTTCTAGCTCTCTAGCCTTTGCTCCGTGATAACCCATTCTGATTTCCTAATTGACAGCTGGAGGAGCAGGTCAGCCGCCTGCAGAGGGAGAAGAATGACTTACAGAGCAGAATGGAGGAGGACCAGGAGGATATGAATGAGCTGATGAAGAAGCATAAGGCAGCTGTGGCTCAGGTGACTCCTCAGCAGAAACTGATTTGTGTTATATTGATAAAATAAGTACAGTGTGCTAAAATAAAAATAAGTACACCCTTTGAATTAGTAGTATGTAGTAGCACCTTTAGCAGCAATAACTTGATACAATCGTTTTCTATATGGCTTTATTAGACTCTCATGTTGTTCTGAGACATTTTTGGCCAATTCTTTTTAACTTTAAGTTCCTTGAGGTTTGTGAGCATTCGTTTCTGCGCAGTTCTCTTAAGGTGCCAGCATTTACATCAGGTTTAGTTTTGAATTTGGATTGTCCATTGTGACACCTTCATTCTTTTCCTTTTTCACTTATTTTGATGGAGAATGGCTGCTGTTTTCGGTATCATTGTCCTGTCCTGTTTTTGAAAAAAAAACTTTTCACTTTTGGATTGCCCAGGTCATGTGGCTGCAAAATCAGCTCAAATTATCACCCCTTCGCCACCGTGTTTGATAGATGGCATGAGGTGCTGGTGCTGATATGCTCTGTTTGTTTTATTGCCGGGAACTATGGCCAAACATCACTTCTTTGGTCTCATCTGTACAAAGGCTGTGGTTTCAGTCGTGTGTTTGGTTTGTGTGTCACTTTGCAAACTAGTTGCGTTGTGTTTTTTAGGAAGAAGAATCTTCCAAGCAATCCATACTTGTTCAGTCTTTTGCTAATTGTATTGTTATGGACCTGAACTTTTAAAGTGCCATCTAAAGCCTTTAGAGTCTGAGCTGAAGTTCTTGATTTTTTTTTTTTTTTTTTTGTAGTTTCTCTGAGCATTCTGATCTTGGTAGTTAATGTGCCTTATCAGATTGATGGGCAGTAACGAGTGCTTTTTCAAGATCATTACTGATATGTTTCCACCTTGTCATTGTGTTAACTCGTGATTGAATTCTCCAGACTAGTGATTAGCGAACATGTTCAGATAACATCTTATTCGAGCTTGCTCGGGTTTTATCCAAGCATTTGGGAATTCTCGAATATTATTTTCAAGTCCCTGCGGCTGCATGATTTTCGGCTGTTAGACAGCCCGAGCACATGTGGGGATTGCCTGTTTCCTATATCCTATACAGGTATGTGGTAGGAAGAGTTCAGTTTCAGGAGCTGCTGGTAGTGTCCCAACTGAATAGCGCTCCGTCCGGTAGTGCTCACTCAGCTGCAAGCGGCTTTTGTGTTTCACACAAGGGTTGCAGGAAGGCCGTTCCTAGTGACGTCACTATGTTGCTATGGTTCAAAGCATAGGCAAGTAATCTCATGCATTTCGGAAATACAGTTTTTCCCTTTGAATTACGTTTCTACCCTGGCTATGGCTTATTATAAAAAAAAAAATCTCAATACTCTCCTTCCTCAGATCCACTGGCAAGTCGCCGCCACTGTTCAGTGTCTGGCATTGGCTGCGGCACTGACCTCACCTTGACTGCGCAGCAGACAGTGAGCTCAGCGACTCTGCCAGTGTAGACGAGTACCCCCTTCAAAACCACTGAGCTCACTGACTGGCTGCCACGCTGTTGACATGATGTCATCTCCGCCGCAGTCAATGCCAGACAACCGGGATCAGCGGCAGCGACTCACCGGTGGAGTCGGGGAAGGAGAGTACACCACGGTTTGTTTTATAACAAACAGCCAGTATGGAACCTTAATTGAAAGTGAAAAATTGCTTTCATTGGATGAGTGTGCTACTTAAAGGATAATATGGTGTTTACCTTAAAGCTCCTTATAAAGTGAGACACCTATTTACAAGGGAGCCAAGTATAGGAGAAGAAGCTGAGAATCTAGAAGTACGAGACGTGTGGCCCTTTTATAAAGTTATGCAGGCTCTATGTGGCAGGTCAACGCACTACTTGAGAGGAATTTTATTTGCACTTCTAAAATATAAATTCTGGCAAGTATTTAAGCAATAGTTAATAATATAAGTATATGGGGTAATAGAGTACAAGTTGGAGGGTTGTAATTAGCAATGCAGGGGTACTAGCCACATTAAGTTGTTTTTTTGTATGGCTCTGAGATCCTGCAATCTTTACATTAGCTGGGCACATTTAATCCTGTGACCACTTGCAACTATAATAAGATGTCTCTGCAGTGTGTCCCCGTGTTCATGGTGTTTGGATTCGCCAGCTGATGATATATGTGCCTTTTGCAGGGCTTGCCCTACAGCTCGGATTATTGCACATTGAGCTGAATGCCCTGCCTGTTTGAGCAGAAGACCATCAGCACGAAAATCTACTGCTTAGAAACATCTAGTTTAATTAAATGCACAACTTTATCAATAGATTAACTGCTTGTAATGTAAATAAAGCAAATTGATTTTTTTTGCAGCAGACCAGTTAGCTCGGCCTGAGAACCTTGGGACTTGGTGTGTTTGGGATAATTCCTACAAGCAGTGAATATTTCCTTGTCTTTTAGTGGGGCGCACATTCCCTTCTCAGTGAGCAACCTAACGAACCCTGTCGTTCTCTCCCATAGTCCTCCCGAGATTTGGCTCAGATCAATGACCTTCAGACGCAGGTTGAGGAAGCCCACAAGGAGAGACAAGAGATACAGGAGAAGGTAAGTTTGTGCCCTGCTAGTGTAATGATCAGCATAAAGATACTTATAGGAACCTTCCAAGGAAAACTCCACGTACAGGCTGTAATAGGATGATGCAAGCATTCACGCCATGAACTAGGCATGACTGTTTGGCATAGAGTGTTTAAGAAAATAAATTGTTGGATTGCGACTGGTCACTTTTAGCAAGACGATCAACCCTACCAATCGTTAAACTGCCCTAGAGGAGTACCGCCTTCATCTATTATGGCAGCCTTCATAGTGCTAGAACTGGTTGTAACCCATCATCCTTGATTGGCAATGTGGTCTAGTTATCTCCCTGTTCGTAAAATGGCAAAACTAAAAGCAGATTTACCAACAGGAGTCAAGGGTAGGTGAACAACCCCTTTACAGAACCATGGAGATAACCAGGAGCAATGCCATCCAGCCTTCCATAAAGGAATTGTAAGAAACCCACAAGCACATATATTGAGAAACCTCTCTATATCTAGGAATTTGAGTACATCTGTAAGCATTGTGGTATATACAGGTCTGGAGACTGAGGCTCACGCAGATTTTCCATCATGTTTTCCACTTGACCCAATTGCTGCTCATCTATTGATTTTGTATTGAAAAATTCTGTGGTTAAAGTTAATCAGCAAAGAGCAAAATCTATCGACTGTCTACATTTGATTTCTTTTCAATTTGTAAAGCTTTCTTCTTCCTTCCTTCCTGCATGATCATTAAGCATCATTTAATGTACACCACTAGACGCTGTGCAAGTCTCCTTCTGATGACTGTATACACGTTTTACAGGCTTAATAACCGTCCGCCCGAAGAGCGGGTTAATAATTTGATAAATCTTGAAACACGTAATTGCCTTGGGACTGGGGACCTTTTTTATCTTTTCACAAAGACTTTTATCTACTTTTTACCTTAATTGCCTCATAAGTTATAGCAGGATTGTACACACAGACAGAGGTCAGACTGCATCTGTATCACTGCGGTTATTATGCTTCCGCATGGAGAGCATGCAGAATGGCTGTAGCCATGCCTTGCCATGGGGAGGTCCATATGGACTTTCCTCTAATCACCACAGTGGGGCATGGACAATTTTTCACTATTCCATCCACTTGGGAACCCCCCCCCTTTTTTTTTAGCCAAAGTGGAGAACAATTTGCAGATCCTCCGATTAGAGAATCGTCTGATTGGCCCAAAGAATAGTTTTGTTTGATCTGTTACAATCAGGGCTGTGGAGTCGGAGTCGTGGAGTCGGAGTCGGTGCTCATTTTGGTGGAGTCGGAGTTGGAGTCGGTATAAAATGGAGCGACTCCGACTCCTAAAATATATAATAAATTGGGTACAGTAATTCAATGCAGGATGTGCTGAATATTTTTTCATAGGAGTTTGGGAAAGTTATGAAATGTCCTATAAATGGCTGTTCTATTACTGATCTAAGGCTACATTCACACACAGCGTTTTTCCTGTGTTTTTTGAGGATACGTTTTTCAGCTGCAAAAGCTGATCATCTTTTTAAAAAACCGCATCACCTGAAAGGTTTTTGAGCTCATAGATAATGTTTTCAATAGCAAAAGCAGATTAGAAATCTGCTCTATCTATCCATTTATCCATATCTGTCTATCCATATCGTATCTGTACCAAAAAGAATGAAAACCGGGTAGTACACCAATATATATTCTGTTCTATCTAAATGTCTTGATTATTGTATCATAGAAATGATTAAATGTCTGAGGTTCACATTGTACTACAATAAATTTTTCACTTAAATATAAGCAATATGTGTGGGAGTCTGAGTCGGAGTCGTGGAGTCGGAGTCGGAGTTGGAGTCGGTGTAAGGGAAATTGAGGAGTCGGAGTCGGAGTCGCAGGTTTGGCTTACCGACTCCACAGCCCTGGTTACAATATTCTGACAATCTGGGCTTGGACCAACACTGGGAAAGAGAATGGCCATCTTAAAACACAACCCATATTCGTGGGCAGCTTGGTTGCTTTTGGCACCGTATGGCTGTCATTGCAGGTGAATAAAAATCCTCTTACCAATTTTCCTCCTTCTTTAAGTAAACGTTCCATTGTCGGAGAGAGCTTAAAAGAAACAAGCGGCTGCATTAATTCATCTCCACCTGTCATTTCTCTTCGTATTTCAGCGGTAAGACTTGTGCTAGGTATCATTAGCCAATTAATGGCTGTGGCATATGTAACCTTGCAGCCAAATTGACCTGCTAATTGTTAGATTTGTGCAGTCAACAAGCTTTAGTTGACATTTAAAAGAAACGGAGAAGATGATTGAGAGAGATCACAGGAGCCGAATGAAATACTATTACTCCAATGCAAATTGTATCATTGACCTGTAAGTTTGAAATTAATGATGCATCATCTAATCTATGATAACTCATCCCTCAATTGTCAGGGTAAGCCTTACAGGGATCATTGGCAATAAGCCCAAAACATTGATCCTGCTTTTTTCTTTTTTTTTTTTTTTTTACTTAAGATAAATCTATATGTTAATATATTAAACCATGCATCATTAATTTAAAGAATGTTGTGGTCATTGCATCCATATCTTCAGTGCTCTAAGCTGAGCCAAGGGGAAAATTATGCGGTTGGGGGGAAAAAGAAACTATTCACAGAGAAGGTAAATTAATGCTTGTGCTTTCAGGTGATAAGTTGTCACAGGCCTAGATATGTTTTGCATAGCTCATTACTGCTTGCATCACTCCAGTGTTGCATTATCAAAAATTAAAGCTTTTGGGTTACTTCTCCTTGGAGCTTCTCTCAAAGATATATATTCGGTTATTGCAGATATTCGTGTGAGTATACAAGTTCTGTTCGGGCACCTGTGGACTTGCTTTTTGTTGCAGTGTGGCATGAGTAGTTTTTTTTTTGGGGGGGGGGGCTTTTTCAGTACTACAAATATTGAGTGTTTGAAAGTACAGTGTGTTAAAGTGTAGTACTCGCAGGTACGGAGGATGCAGTGACGAGCAAGAGGCAGAACAAGGGTTAAACGCAAGTTTTTTTATATATAGAAATACATGTTAAAGCTGACAATGAGTTTTCCACGCAGGGAGGCAAAACACAAATACATAGTAGCCAAACAGAATGAACAATACGGGGCGAGAAATGACCGTTAGGCGGCCACGAACTGGGCATCTAAGGGCCCTGGGGGCTTGAATGGGGAATGATACTTTATTAATTAAAAACCAATTAATTAATAAAGTATCATTTTAGGGAATAAAATATATGAGTTTACTTGAGAACCCTTGAAGGATTATATTTCAGATTGTTGAATGGGGAATGAACAACGGAGAGTCACTTATCGGTCTCTGACGTCCTGCAGAGCTGGTGGATGAGAAATGTCCAGTTGAGGAAGCATTGCCGGAGCGTCTGGAAGTCCTTGCGCTCCGGTATCGCGGGGAGTACACGGGCCCCGCACAGCTCTACTGAGAGCCGAAGCGGCAGCAGGTCCTGGAGATTAAGCCACGGGCTGTGGCGGAGAAGAGGTGGCCGCGGGTCCCGGAGAGTAGGCCACAGCTGCATGCTGTGGCGGAGCAGAGGTGGCCGCGGGTCCTGGAGAGTAGGCCGCAGCCATGGGCTATGGCGGAGCAGAGGCGGCCGCAGGTCCTGGAGAGTAGGCCGCAGTCGCGGGCTGTGGCGGAGCGCATGCGGCCGCGCGGGTCCTGGAGAGTAGGCCACAGCCAGCGGGCGGACTGCCCATGGAGGAAGTCCGCCTAATGCACGGGGTGTACTGCGCCTGAGGAGGCGCCGAGGCCCGAGTTCTGTAGCGGCTCGAGGAGAGACTTCTGCATCGTGCACACAGTCAGGGCCCTCCACTTGGTCTGGTCTGGTCTCACTCCAGACGGGGGAAGTCCCCTAGGCTCCTCCCACTTATCGCTTGTCTCTCTCCCCGCCCAGTCGTCTTTGTTTCCCTGCACCACTCGTTTTACAGTGGATCTGCCCCCTGTTTGCCTGGTCAATGGTCGGTCCTGGCCTGTAATCATACCCCCCCGGAACATGGGTGGCAGCCCCCCTAATTCTGGCCCGGAAACACGGTTGGTCCTCTTTCCTGGACCTACTCCCCTACAAGAGAATCAAGTGTTTTCACCCTTAAATAGCCATTCTAAAGTTGTCTCTTGAGCAGTTCAGACCAATGCAGTCTTAATTTCCTTACTTCCTGATTTCTGGCAGGGCGGGCTCTCCTCCTTGAGTGGCCACACTGGTGAGAAGCAGGGCTATACTGTTAGTAGAACTATAAAGCTCAGCACAAGTTCTGGCTTATCACAATCGGCGATCAGTTCTAAAAGTTCAACTACTATTATTATATTTTCATGTAGAGATAACAGGGCATTTGAACAAGAGCACAGATCCTAAACAGCAAGAGCAGAGAGTTGTGAATAAGCAGACATCTCCTGAAAGCTGCTGGGCTGGTGATGTATAACTGCATCTCTTCAGAAGATTGGAAGAAGGGGGAGGGAGGTGAGCAGTTAACTACAGTTTTAGAAATCAATGGGTTCGACCGAGCTGACTGGGATGTTAGGAGTTAACCCCTCTCCTGGAATGTGTCTACTGGGCAAGCTCCATGGAAACCAGCTTTACACTAATGGCAGCAAATAGAAAAAGCGAGTTGTTTGCAAACTTGCTTATTTTCATGGGAACTAATTAAAGCAATTTAAGAAGTTGAGAATATCCCTTTAAATATATGTTTCCTTTAGAGCGAAAGGTACAGTGCGTATACCTCTATGACCTTTCCACTACCCTCTGTGTGCTCTTGCATACAGTTCTTTCACTTCTTGCATTCATCTTTAGTAATTAAGACTCGTGTTCTTCTGAGTTAGCGAAACTAAGTAAATAAAACACATTAAGTAATTCCCAGTCAATACCGATGCAAGAGGGGGTGGCGTGGAGGACACTTCTTCACTGGTGGATTAATCTAGGCTTGAAGGAGTCAATATGTTATAGATTTTTCTTTTTACGTTTTCCCTACAATATCCTCTTGTAGGTAAACCCTTTGTGTATTTTTTTCCATTCACATTTTCACTTAATTTTAGTTGTGTTTCGCCACTGCAAATCGTTATTATAATGAGGCAACATATACAAAAGAATGATGTACTGCTTTATTATGTATGGCTGTGTATAAACCCTCAGGGTACACATCTAATGCAGCGCAATGCCAAAGTGTCCTTCGATAGATTTCATCTCCGCATATTATAATAATTCCTATCTATTCCTTATACAAGAAGACTTATAATATTGATGAGCAGGATTTTCTGTACACAGACACACAGCTTCCTCCTGTGTCACCTCTGTGCTTGATTTGTATTCCCTCCTGGTCTCTTCTCTCCTTTCTCTCACACACTGATATCATTTCTTCTTTTTTTTTTTTGTCCTTCCTCTTTTCCTATTTTTGTACGGTCTATCTCCCGTTTTCCATATGTCCTCTCTTTCAGTTACACCTGTATTTTGGATTCTCTTGTCTTTGATCTTTGCTTTACGGCTTCTGTCCTTTTCATCTCAACTTTTCTTGGACTTCCTATACACTAATCCATGTGTTCTCCTCTATCCTTTTAATACTCCTTTCCTCACTATTTATTTCTTTTTGTAGCTTCTGGTCCTTTTTTTTTTCCATACTTTCTCTCTTCTTTGCTTTCTGTTTCCTCCCCTTTTTGGCTTGCTCCCTTCTTTCTTTTCTCTGTTTTCCATATTTACAGTTGTTTACCTTAATGCCCCCTTTCCATGTTCTTTAATAGGGTCCTTAAGGGACATTATGACCCCATGAAACACACGAAACCTAATTTTTCCTGCTTGTCATCCAAAGCAAGATCTGCATCTTAATCCTATCGATTTGATCCCTGCTACTCTGAGGATAAAAGCTGGCATTGTATTATACTGCAGATTTTCTGCACAGAAAAGCCACACCACATTTGCTCAGTTTGCAAAATTAATGGGATTTTAAAAGCCTCGTCTACACTTTGCATACATTTTCGGCGGCTGACTTGTCGTGCAGCATGTAATTCTTTGTGCAGAATTGTGCAAACACATGGGTGAAATTCACATTAAGGCTATGTGCCCACGTTGCGTGTTAAAACGCACACTGAAAACCGGACTCCTTCCCAAAAATCGCTCTTTTTTTTCTGCGCGATTTTACCGTGATTCTGTTCGCGATTTTGCCACGATTTTCTCAAGCACTTTCCAAGCGATTTGAAGCATCGCTTGGAAAGTGATTGACAGGTTGGTCACACTCGTCAAACATAGTGTTTGACCAGTGTGAGCAGCTTTTTACTATTGAGGCTGCCTATGCGGCATCAATAGTAAAAGATAAAATGTTAAAAATGATAAAAAAATATATAAAAAAATCGGGGTATATTTACCTTCCGGCATCCCTCGCTGCCATCCCGGGCCACAGCGTTCCCAGTAATGCCTTGCGAGACCTGTGATGACGTTGGTCTCGCGTTACTATAGCGATCTCGCGAGACCACGTCATCACAGGACCTTGCCGCAAGGCATTACTGGGAACGCTTAGGCCGGGAATGCAGCACGGGACGTCGGAAGGTAAATATACCCCGATTTTTTTATTGTTTTTTTTTACAGGGGTATGGTACCCAGGGCCTGGAGGACAGTCTCCTCTCCACCACACCGTGGGTACCAACCGCACATGAGACGCTTAACTTCCCGCATGGTGGGCATAGCCGCATGCGGGAAGTAAGCGATTCTCATGCATTCCTATGGGTGCGGAATCGCAGCAATTCTTTGCGATTCCGCACAAAAGAATGATCATGCTGCGATTTTTTTCCGCGATGCGATTCCGCCGCGGAAAAAAGCGCAGCATTAGCAGAGCATGTGCGGAATGCCATAGGAATGCATGGGGTGCGTTCTGTACACGATTTTTAAACGTTTTCGTGCAGAAAATCGCAGCAAAAACGCTTAAAAATCGCATCGTGGGCACACAGCCTAAATGTGCGAATGGAGAAATTTTGCTGTAAAAATCCCAAGCATTTTTGCAATAAAATGAGCATGATGTGGATTTGAAAATTTGCAGAATACAATCAGAGTACAGAAAGTTTGTCCACTCAGAAAATGGAGCATATAGATGAGATTTGTAAAATCTCGTCCCCTCGTCAGAATTAATCTTATTTAGAGGACATGTATGACCAGCCGCAGATCTCCCGAAGTAATAGTCGCTGGTTGGTTTGGGTTTCTGAACCTCAATTTGTGAAGATCATCTGATTTTCAAGAGTTTAATACGGGGTTGTCTTGAGAAACTCTTTGACACACTTATGTAATCTTTATTTTTACTCCTACATTTCTACCATCGTGTTTGTTGATCCGATCATATTTATTTCCTTTGCACAATTGTAGCTGAAAAATTCTGCATAAAATATTTCCCAGTCAACACATTCTCCCGTAAATAGTTTAAATCTGGCTGATACGTCAGACTGCTGAGACACAGAACAAGTCTAAGTGCACAGTAAATGTATATACCATCCTAGAAATTGCTGCAATTTATGTCACCAATTGTCACTAGTTATCATTTCTTTATTTCTGTTTATTCTGTGAATTCTAAATAGGGCAAATATGTCTTTAAATGTTCGTCTGGAGTTTGGAAACGTCTCCTAACGGCAAAGCTTCCACTTCTTACATTTTTTATTTTCGTTTTTTTTGTACAGTTACAAGGTTTGCAGAGTCAGCTGGAATTCTTAGAGCAATCCATGGTGGATAAATCTGTGGTGAGCAGACAGGAAGCCAAAATCCGGGAACTGGAAACTCGCCTGGAATTTGAGAGGACCCAAGTGAAACGCATGGAGGTGGGTGTAGCTCCTGAGCTTAGTGTCGGCGAGAGTTCACTTAGATGAACTTTCAGGTTCTCATTTACACACAAGTTTCTTTTTTTCAATCAATTACTCATTCATCAGCATACTTTTTTTTCTTTTACGTATACAATTTGGATGTTTGATTGTTTTTGTTATTGATCAATTGCAGTGCCGTTAATTCAATCCAAAAAGGTTAACAAACCTGAAGATTATTAAGAAAGTAAAAGTGAGGTTTTGTCTCACGGAGAATATCTATGAGTGCAACTATTAGTGTGCAGAATTATTCTGCAACTAAACGTGAATTTTCGTCTCTTAAAGTGAGAATTAATATCCAAACAACTCAAAATGTACAAAAGCACATTAAAATATATATATATATATATATATATATCAGTGACCAATATAGCCACCCTTCTTTTTTTTTTTTTTTTTACTAAGAGTCATAAGTCTTCCATCCATGGAATCTTAGTTTCTTAGCAATAGGTTTGGGAGTTTTGAGCCAATCTTCAGCTATGAAATGTCCAACCAACTCATCTTGAATAATGTGAGCCCATAGCAGTACCCCAGCTCCACATTGCTGACATCTTGAGTGGAAGTAAAGGTCTTGTGCCATGACTGATCCAGCCATGGGCCCACCCATCTAGTCCATCAAGAGTCAGTCTCATCTCCTTACCCGAATTGCTATAGCGCTTACCGAATAGCTGCATCGGGAACCCGGATACCTGGAGCTCTCCCTATGATCAGCTGTTCGGCACCGATGTTGCATGTGTCGCGGTTGTGTGACAGTCACTACACATGCATGGCGAGCCCAACACACAGGCTCTCTTTGCTTGTGTTGTGACTCTTACACAGCCGCGACACATGCAGCTGCGGCACCAGTCAGCTGATCATCAGGAGCGCTCCAGGTAACCGGGTTCCTGATGCAGCTATTCGGTAAGCGCTATAACTATTCGGATAAGGAGGGACCCGAAGCTATTCACTCATCCCTACTCATCAATCCATAAAACCTTGGAAAAATCTGTGTTGAGATATTTCTTGGCCCAGTCTTGATGTTTCATCTTCTGTGTCTTGCTCAGTGGTGGTCAGGTCTCGGCCTCCTTACTTCCGCCATGTTTCTGAGAACAGAACAAATTGTAATTGTTGGCACTCCCAGCAAATTGCAGCTCTGGTATATACCAGCACTGGAGGATAATTGCTTCCTGGTCGCTTCTTTGATTCTTCTCAAATCTATGGCACTTAGTGTGGGTGTTTGTTTGTTTTTTTTTTTTTTCTCAACACATTTTTCGCAAACCTGTTGACTATTTGCAACAACAATTTTGATGGTTTTGTGATCGCCCCAATATCTTAGCAATTTCAATAGTGCTTCTCCCTTTGTAAGACTTGTAACAATTTCTGACGTTTCACACTCAGTGTAATCTGTGTTTTGGTCCATTTTGCCTGAGGAAAGCAAGTTGCCTAATAATTCTGTACGCCTAGATAGATAGTGTTGTATCCTTAGGCCTCACCCCCCCTCATTACACACATACTCATCACCTGATCGGCTTCATCTAACAAGTCTCCAAGTTTATACAACGCGGAATTGGAAAATCCACATAAAAATTACATGGTCAAAATACTCGCACAGTGGCCCTGATTCATCAGCGCTTTTACTCCAATATTCAGCCGTAATAAGCTTTGAAAAATCACATAATTTTAGCACATCTGAAGGCTATGCTAAAATTGTGACTTTTGGCATTCTCACCTCATTTTCGTCCAGCTCCAACAAAGAGGGCGGGGGGGGGGCCAATGCACGTAAAATTCCTGACTCTCCGCAGCATTCACCACTAATCTTTGTGACGAGGGGTTTGCCTCTTCCAAAATCAGGAGTGTCTCACTCCAGCATATCTTGTCTTCAAGAACGGAGTGAACCATGGCGGTCTTGATGTATCGGGCCCAGTATACATATTTATAACAAAACTCAATGTAATTTTCTCCATATAAAGAGCTCAAAGTCTGATACTTGTCTTCAACAGAGCCTCGTAGCCCGACTAAAAGAGAACATTGAGAAGCTGACTGAGGAGCGAGATCAGCGAGCCGCAGCAGAGAACCGTGAAAAGGAACAGAATAAAAGAATGCAGCGACAGATTAGAGACATGAAAGAAGAGATGGGAGAACTGGCTAAGAAAGAGGCAGAAGCCAGCCGTAAAAAACATGAACTGGTAAATAAGTCCATTCTATGGTACAAGTATCTCTTATGCCACTCGTTCATTCAAACCTTCAGCCATTTTTCTGTGTCAGATACTGAAAGGTTATGTTGGCCAAGCTAATCATTGTATCACATGTAGGAAGGCCCTTAGTTACACCAGTTTAGGTTTTCTATGATCATAGCGTGATAATAATAATAATAATTAATAATAATAATAATGTACATCCTCGCCTTCATACAGTTGTGGTCAAAAGTATTGACACCCCTGCAGTTCTGTCAGATATTACTCAGTTTCTTCCTGAAAATGATTGCAATCACAAATTCTTTGGTATTATTATCTTCATTTAATTTGTCTTAAATGAAAAACACAAAAGAGAATGAAGCAAAAAGCAAAACATTGATCATTTCACACAAAACTCCAAAAATGGGCCAGACAAAAGTATTGGCACCCTCAGCCTAATACTTGGTTGCACAACCTTTAGCCAAAATAACTGCGACCAACCGCTTCCGGTAACCATCAATGAGTTTCTTACAATGCTCTGCTGGAATTTTAGACCATTCTTCTTTGGCAAACTGCTCCAGGTCCCTGATATTTGAAGGGTGCCTTCTCCAAACTGCCATTTTTAGATCTCTCCACGGGTGTTCTATGGGATTCAGGTCTGGACTCATTGCTGGCCACCTTAGAAGTCTCCAGTGCTTTCTCTCAAACCATTTTCTAGTGCTTTTTGAAGTGTGTTTTGGGTCATTGTCCTGCTGGAAGACGCATGACCTCTGAGGGAGACCCAGCTTTCTCACACTGGGCCCTACATTATGCTGCAAAATTTGTTGATAGTCTTCAGACTTCATAATGCCATGCACACGGTCAAGCAGTTCAGTGCCAGAGGCAGCAAAGCAACCCAAAAACATCAGGGAACCTCCACCATGTTTGACTGTAGGGACCGTGTTCTTTTCTTTGAATGCCTCTTTTTTCTCCTGTATACTCTATGTTGATGCCTTTGCCCAAAAAGCTCTACTTTTGTCTCATCTGACCAGAGAACATTCTTCCAAAACGTTTTAGGCTTTTTCAGGTAAGTTTTGGCAAACTCCAGCCCGGCTTTTTATGTCTCTGGGTAAGAAGTGGGGTCTTCTTGGGTCTCCTACCATACAGTCCCTTTTCATTCAGACACCGACGGATAGTACGGGTTGACACTGTTGTCCCCTCGGACTGCAGGGCAGCTTGAACTTGTTTGGATATTAGTCGAGGTTCTTTATCCAACATCCGCACAATCTTGCGTTGAAATCTCTTGTCAATTTTTCTTTTCATTCCACATCTAGGGAGGTTAGCCACAGTGCCATGGGCTTTAAACTTCTTGATGACACTGCGCACGGTAGACACAGGAACATTCAGGTCTTTGGAGATGGACTTGTAGCCTTGAGATTGCTCATGCTTCCTTACAATTTGGTTTCTCAAGTCCTCAGACAGTTCTTTGGTCTTCTTTCTGTTCTCCATGTTCAATGTGGTGCACACAAGGACACAGGACAGAGGTTGAGTCAACTTTAATCCATGTCAACTGGCTGCAAGTGTGATTTCGTTATAGCCAACACCTGTTAGGTGCCACAGGTAAGTTACAGGTGCTGTTAATTACACAAATTAGAGAAGCATCACATGATTTTTCGAACAGTGCCAATACTTTTGTCCACCCTCTTTTTTATGTTTGGTGTGGAATTATATCCAATTTGGCTTTACGACAATTCTTTTTGTGTTTTTTCATTTAAGACAAATTAAATGAAGATAATAATACCAAAGAATTTGTGTTTGCAATCATTTTCAGGAAGAAACTGAGTATTATCTGACAGAATTGCAGGGGTGTCAATACTTTTGGCCACAACTGTATATCAATCTGATGTTACAAATTAAATGTAACTCAATGGATCCCGTTAATGCAGTTACTTGTAGAATGCCTTAAAGAAATGTTTTATTCATTGACTTTCCCTATGTGTAAAATGTTTTTTGGAGAGTAGGACATTTATTATATTATAATGTAGTGTTATAATCTAATTTCTGTTTTAATAGTAGAAACTGCACAAATCTTGTCTTTTTGGCTGTGTCTATCATTACAGCTAAGGGAACCTGTCAGCGGGTCTTTCTACCCCAAACTATTGGCATCTTGGCAGTTTTGCCATAAACGAGATTCAATGCACGCCTGTGTTGTAGAAAAGCAAGTTCTCATCTTTTAGAAATTCTTTGTGCAATTTTTTTACTAGTGAGCTGAAAGTGCATCAGGGTTTACCTGCACGTACAAGTCTCCTGCCTGTGTCCCTCTTTTTCCGCAGTCTGCGGTCAGTAACTGGTTACTCTTGCCTGAGATCTCACACAGGCGCTGTCATTCCCTGGGACGGAACATTCTCAGATTGCTAGTTTGGCTCTCGCAACCTCATCAGCACCTAACTGCTAATGCACTGCTCCAGTGGATGACCCCCCGCCAGCGCGAAATCTCGGGCAAGGGAGGCAGGTCACTGTCTGTCGGGCTGAAGGGGAGTGGAAATAAGAGAGAGGGGCAGGCGAGTTGTAAGGGCAGTGTTGGCCCCACTTCACTTGTGTCCCATTTGCGTAAAAATTGTGCCCAAGTTTTCAAAGAAAAAAATAGGAAATTGCATTTCTACAACAATTATTTATATTTTATTTACGTGTAATCTCCTCTACAGCTATTTTGCTTTAGATACCGTTAGTATGTGGCAGAAAAAGATGCCGACAGGTTCCGTTCAAGGCCTCCGTAAAATAATAGATAGCAGTCGACTCAGTTGAGCACTTTTGTGTTCTCTATAAGAAAGCCGTTGCCAGACTTGATCCTTCTCTCCCATGGTTTCACCTGTTCAGGGTGTTGGAAAAGCCCCCATTCACATTAATCTTAGAGCAAAGTAATGTAGGGGCAGAGACACTGATTCCAGCAATATGTCACTTACTGGGCTGCTACTGCAGCTTTCATAAAATCCGTTTTCTCTGCTGCAGGTCTACTAGTTCTCGGAATCCTGAGCTCAGTATAACCCCACCCCCACCACTGATTGGCAGCTTTATGTGTACACTGTGCATAGGCAGAAAGCTGCCAATCAGTGGTGGGGGCACAACTATATAAGGCTCATGAATATGGAGGACTACATGGCAGCAGGATTACTAGTCCTCTAGTGAAAATCTCCTGCTAATAAAACAGTGATTTCATCAAAACTGCAGCAAAGGAAGTGACACAATGCTGGACTCAGACTCTGTCTCTACATAGAATCATAGAGTTGGAAGGGACCTCCTGTGCCATCTGGTCCCACCCCCTGCTCAAAGCAGGATTCGCTAAATCATCCCAGACAGATGTCTGTCCAGCCTCTGTTTGAAGACTTCTATTGAAGGAGAACTCACCACCTCTCGTGGCAGTCTATTCCACTCATTGATCACTCTAACTGTCAAAAAGTTTTTTCTAATATCTAATCTGTGTCTCCTCCCATTCAGTTTCATCCCATTGCTTCTAGTCTTTCCTTGTGCAAATGAGAGTAAAGATGATCCTTCTACAATGTGACAGCCCTTGAGATATTTGTAGACAGCTATTAAGTCTCCTCTCAGTCTTCTCTTTTGCAAGCTAAACATTCCCAAATCCTGCAACCCTTCCTCATAAGACAGGGTTTGCAGACCGGTCACCATTTTGGTCGCTCTTTTCTGAACTTGCTCCAGTTTGTTGATGTCTTTTTTTAAAATGTGGCGCCCAAACCTGGACACAGTATTCCAGATTAGGTCTGACCAAAGAAGAGTAGAGGGCAATAATGACTTCATGTGATCTAGACTGTATGCTTCTGTTAATACATCCTCGAATTGCATTTGCCTTTTTTTGCTGCTGCATCACACTGTTGACTCATATTCAGTCTGTGATCTATTAGTATACCCAAGTCTTTTTCACATATGCTGTTGCTTAGCCCTATTCCTCCCATTCTGTATATGATTTTTTCATTTTTATTGCATTTACATTATGATGTTCTCCGATTAGGTGGCAAAAACCAGGTGACAGATTCCTTTTAAGTCAAATGTGTATAGAGGCCTTCATTCACATGCAAGAAGCTGAGCCACCACACTGGTTCTAGGGTAGACTTTTCTCCTCCTAATCCTCTAAATTGTCCTCTTTTGTGCTCATAAAACTTTTACGTGTTTGATCCTGTGGCGCAGTGTGAACTGCCCATACTGTCTATTTTCCCCTTGTTATGATTTTTGAAGGTTGTAAGGTGAAAAATGTAAAAACAATTTTGCTGAACTTTAACTGATGAGAAATTCATTTCTTAAAGTTAAGAAGCCCAGAGACAAATTCTTATACTGTCTATCATGAGACCGCCGAAATCAAAACCATGGTGGAATGTCTACAAAGATTAAATGCATTTTCTACCAAGTGTTAAAGTGATGGATTTGACTCAAATACCTTTTGAACTAGAGGCACCTCAAAGATTCCCGTATGTTCACTTTTCACGCAACCAGCCATCCAATGGTCTAAGCAATGTGTTCCTCAAAAATTATATATTGTACATTTATTAAAAAATTAACTAATCTGCCCTTGATTAGTTTGCTACCGTTGTGTCTACGGCTATGTGAAGACCAATGTATCTAGTGAACACGCAGATTCAAAGTCTGTAGCTTTTGAGAGTGGTGACACATAGATCTGCATAGTAGCTGGACACGCAGTGATAGTACACGTACAATCTGCATTTATTATACAGATGCTTGTCACAAAATTAGAATATTTTCAAAAAGTTAATTTATTTCAGTTCTTCAATAGAAAAAGTCAAACTCATATACCATATTTTTCGCTTTATAAGACGCACTTTTGTTCCCCCAAATTTTGGGGGAAAGTGGGGGGTGCGTCTTATAAAGCGAATCTGTGTGCTGCTGTGCTGTAGAGTAGGGGGGGCGGCTCTGGCGTGGAGTCAGGGGGCTGGGGTGGGCCGGATGGGGGCTGCAGAGACAGCGGGAGGTCCTGTGCTCCCGCTCATTAGGCTCATCATAAGTTGAGGATCCAAGAAAAGCACTTCTGAGCATCCGCGCTGCTTTAGTGACGAGAATTCTTCAGAAATCCATATAAATCTTTCAAGTTCTTTATTATATGTACTACAGAAACTACGCGTTTCGAGGTGACAAACCGCACCTCTTCAGGTTACAGTACAGAGTTGTGATCGGTCTATACAAATGCAGCAGCTATATGACTGCAACAAACGTTGAGAGTGGTTGTGTCTGAACACAACCCATAAAGGGTGAGTACTCCAGAGTACTTTTATATTTTAATTGATTTATACCAGGTGAAGCCCTATGTCTGCGCCCCCTCCCTTGTTTTCTCTTATGCTCATTAGGCTCATGTAATATTCACTGCACCCGCTGTCCATCACCTCGGTGCTGAAACAGCGCCGAGTTGGTAGACAGTGGAGCGGTGCATATTACATGTGCCTGCATTCTCCCCTCGTCATTATAGACACCTACTGATGATCACTCCTGCTCCCAGCTCCCCCGTGGCTTTCCTGTGTCCAGTCTGCTGTCATCCTCCTCCGGCAGGGCGAGCGGCAGCAGCAGCTCATTCAGGCAGCTCATCGCTTCAGGACTTTGCATGATGTGACCATAGGACCTGCAGTCACATGACTCCCAGTGTGCACTGCGAGTCACATGACCGCAGCTGAGCAGCTCCTATTGGTCACATCATGGAAGGTCCTGTAGCTACAATGAGCTGCTTGAATGAGCAGCAGCTGCGTGTGCCCTGCAGGAGGAGGATGACAGCAGACTAAGCACAGACACATGTAAGCCACAGGGGAGCTGGGAGCAGGAGCGATCATCAGTAGGTGAGTTAACTGTTTATTATTTTAGCATGTGCTTGCCAGCAGGGGGGAAATATAGGGACGGGGGCCATGTGTGACAGCAGGGGGAAATATAGGGATGGGGGGACAATGTGTGCCAGCAGGGGGAATTATAGGGATGGGGGGACAATTTGTGCCAGCAGGGGGAAATATATGAACAAGGGGCCATGTGTGCCAACAGGGGGGAATATAGGGATGGGAGGGGGCAATATGTGCCAGCAGGGGGGAATATATGGAGGGGGGGACAATGTGTGCCAGCAGGGTGGAATATATGGAGGGTAGACAGTGTGTGCCAGCAGGGGGGAATATATGGAGGGGGGGACAATGTGTGCCAGCAGGGTGGAATATATGGAGGGGAGACAATGTGTGCCAGCAGGGGGGAATATATGGAGGGGGGGCAATGTGTGCCAGCAGGGGGGAATATATGGAGGGGGGGACAATGTGTGCCGGCAGGGGGAAATATATAGAGGGGGGGACAATGTGTGCCAGCAGGGGGGGGATTATAGGACCGGGGGGACAATGTGTGCCAGCAGGGGGGATTATAGGACCGGGAGAACATAGGGATGGGGGGCTGTGTGAATGCCAGCAGGGGAGAATATAGGGACAGGGGGACAATGTGTGCCAGCAGGGGAAATATAGGGACGGGGGGTCGTGTGCGTACCAGCAGGGAGGCGTATATAGAGAGGGGGGCCATGTGAGTGCCAGCAGGGGGGCATATAGTGACTGGGGGGGGTCATATCAAGGATAGGATGGGGGGCTATGTGCCAGCACAAGGGGGCCATGTGCCAGGATGGGGGTTATATAGATACCAGGATGAGGGACATATATATGATTTGTAAGGCCTCTTTCACACTTCAGTTTTTTACAATCAGTCACAATCCGCCAGGTTTTGAAAAAAACGGATCCTCAATTTTTTTTTTTGAGGATCCGTTTTTTTCCCCCATTGACTTCCATTAATGGCGGATTGTGACGGATTGCCGTCCGTTGCATCCGTTTTTTTTGAGGATCCGCCAAAAGTTGCTGTCCGTCTCCATCCTCAAAGATTTCAAAACGGAGCTTGCAACGTTTTTTCTGTGGCGGATCCTCCAGACACTCATTTAACCCGAAATGCTTCCTGGGTGCCGGACAAAAAAAAATCTCTCTCTCTCTCTCTCTCTCCCCCTCTCTCCCTCTCCTCCATTTAGCATGAAAAAAAAACATTTTTTTCTCTTTTTCTTCACCAAATTTGGAGGTGCGTCTTATAAAGCGTTATCCCAGTTGCTTGTGCACCTTTTTCCACCACACTTTTTTCTTCCACTCAACTTTCCATTATTATATAGAGTCATTACAGAGTGATCTATTTCTAGTGTTTATTTCTGTTAATGTTGATGATTATGGCTTACAGCCAATGAAAACCCAAAAGTCATTATCTCAGTAAATTAGAATACTTTATAACAGCTTGAAAAATGTTTTTAAAATCTGAAATGTTGGGCTACTAAAATGTATGTTCAGTAAATGACATGGAGGCGATCAGCCTGTGGCACTGCTGAGGGGTTATGGAAGCCCAGGTTGCTTTGATAGCAGCCTTCAGCTCGTCTGCATTATTGGGTCTGGTGTCTCTCATCTTCCTCTTGACAATACCCCATACATTCTCTATGGGGTTAAGGTCAGGTGAGTTTGCTGGCCAATCAAGCACAGTGATACTGTTATTTTTAATCCCGGTATTTCGTACTTTTGGCAGTGTGGACAGGGGCTAAGTCCTGCTGGAGAATGAAATTTCCATCTCCAAAAAGCTTGTTTGCAGAGGGAAGCATGAAGTGCTCTATAATTTCCTGGTAGACGGATGCGCTGACTTTGGTCTGGATAAACCACAGTGGACCTACACCAGCAGATGACTTGGCTCCCCAAACCATCACTGATTGTGGAAACTAAACCTCAAGCAGCTTGGATTGTGGTCTCTCCATTCTTCCTCCAGACTTTGAGACCTTGATTTCCAAATAAAATGCAAAATTTGCTTTCATCTGAAAACAACACCTTGGGCCACTGAGCAACAGTCCAGTTTTTTTCTCCTTGGCCCAGGTAAGACGCTTCTGGCATTGTCTATCAGTCATGAGTGGCTTGACACAAGGAATGTGACACTTGTAGCCCATGTCCTGGATACGTCTGTGTGTGTGGTGGCTCTTGAAGCAATGACTCCAGCAGCAGTCCACTCCTTGTGAATCTCCCTCAAATTTTTGAATGGTCTTTTCTTAACCATCCTTTCAAGGCTGCGGTTATCCCAGTTGCTTGTGCACCTTTTTCCACCACACTTTTTTTCTTCCACTCAACTTTACATTATTATGTATGGATACAACACTCTGTGAACAGCCAGCTTCTTTAGCAATGACATTTTGTGGCTTACCCTCTGTTAGGAATCTGTGTCCTGCCATACTTATGCAGAGATCCAGATCCTCACATTTGTCTCCAGAGGCTAAGTCCTTTCAGCCAGCTTCTGAGCATGCTTCTGGAATGAGCTCCCATTGGAGTTCAGGAGTCAGGTGCTCAGGTCCTGCTCCTGATTCCATTGGTTCAGCTCAGGGCTCTGGAGATTTCCGGAAGGTCCCACTCACTATAAAAAGCGCGCATGGCTGTTCCGCCATGCGCTAGTATTTCTCATACTTGCTACTGTGTGTTTGGTATGGATGCTTGGACTGGTGGATGACTTATTATGAAACCCCTTCCCTCGGATATTACGATTGTGTGAGTGAGTGGGCAGCCACCAGTAGCAGTGCTAGCTCCAGCTATACCTTTTCAGCAGCTAAGCGTCTTGCATTGCGCCAGCGTCCTTGCAGCGCCTTGCTTGCGGCTCTGTTCACGCCGCGCTGCGGTTGCAGCCTTCCGGGTGTTCGCAGTTGCGACACCTCGTACCTTATTTTTTACGGTAGGTCTAGAGGGGATAGTCCTGGTGTTTAAGGCTATTTCTGTGACCTTTAATACCGTGTCCACATCGCTGAAGTCTGTGACTCTATACAGACTCAGCGGTATTTATGTTTTTGTTGGCAGCTCTGTGCATATAAAAGTCTGCTTTAGTGCACTGAGTGCAGCTAAAACCCTGTGCACATTACCGCCTGAGTGCTCTGCCTCTTTTAGCAGCGGTTACCCCATCTACCGCACGGTGGACCCCGAGCGGTGAACGCACTTTATTTTAATTTTATTTAGTGCGTTCCACCGCTCATAACACCCTCTTTGTGAAGTGTGTCAATGACTGCCATCAGTCTTCCCCATGATTGTGGAGCCTACTGAAACAGACTAAGGGACCTTTTTAAACCCTTAGGAAGCCTTTGCAGGTGTTTTTGTTAATTATTCTAATTTACTGAGATAATGACTTTTGGGTTTTCATTGGCTGTAAGCCATAATCATCAACATTAACAGAAATAAACACTTGGAATAGATCACTCTGTTTGTAATGACTCTATATAATAAGTTTCACTTTTTGTATTGAAGAACTGAAAGTTTTTGATGATCTAATTTTCTGAGAAGCACCTTTATTATTTAAGTTGCAATATAAAGCGATGGCAAGCAAGACCACTCGATGGGCAGCTAAACCTGTGTTTCTCTGCAGGAAATGGATCTAGAGAGTTTGGAAGCTGCAAATCAGAGTTTGCAGTCAGACCTCAAACTGGCCTTCAAGCGTATTGGGGACCTCCAAGCCGCCATCGAGGATGAGATGGAAAGTGACGATAATGAAGACCTTATCAACAGGTAAGAAAACTCTCCTGTCTCTTTCTTTTTATCATTAACTGAATGAGACTTGGCACACAAACAGATAAAAACTAAACAATTTTACTGTGGTCAAAAGTTGTACAATTCCACAAAATTCAGTACAAATGATGTAGACGTTTCGGTCGTACAACAGCGTTCGACCGAAATGGCTTACATCATTTGTACTGAATTTTGTGGCGGCGTACCATTTTGAACCATATTAAAATTGTTTAGTTTTTATCCGTTTGTTTGAAGTCTCATTCAGTGAAGTATAAAGGTCTGGGACCCTACTTGAACACCAACAAAGGTTGTGCCACGTCATAAATTCTTTTTATCATTGTCATACAATGCTTCTTATTATACTCCTTTTATTTGACTGCTGATTATCACATTTCTTTTCCCATTGGACCTGTTTTCACGTTTTATTTTATCTCCATGTTTTCAGTCTCCAGGATATGGTGACCAAGTATCATAAACGCAAGAATAAAAAGTGAGATTAAATGTTTCCACATACTTATTGAATTACTCCTTAACCGCAGCATGCATTAAGTATCAAACCCTTCCCTATAAAAGAAAAAACAAAAACATATTTTCTACAAATATTCCTGGTTTCCCATAACTGCATGGTTATTTTTTTGACCCAGACGAAATGCATGCCCATTAATTTAACCCTTTGCCATGCTCAAATACAGTTTTAATCAGAATGCAAAACCCTTGTTTTTCTTGCAGTTTCCTTTTCCAATATGTTAACCTTTAACACTGTTCTGCTGACATCCTCATCCAGAGGCTAATAATGATTAGTGTGTGTATCTATAGGGGACAGACACAGAACTGTACTGTGTATGAAGCGGTTATACACATTTGCTTTAGTGGATTGGCTATTTGCGCATTACTATTTTTCAGATCCCCATGTTGCATTTATTTCTATTTCCAATGGGAAAACCTGCCCTGGTAGAATTCATGGATCACGTAGAAACAAACACATACTCTGATTTCAATACGGCTAGCAAGCACTTAACTGCACAACCGGCTACACATGGAGTGTAGCCACTGGCCATTTATTTTTAATTCTGGATGTGGTGTTTTTATCTTTAAAGGGGTTGTCCAGCCTTAGGCTTCAAGTCTGTCGGTGCCCGCATTAGGAGCGGTGGGCATTCAACCGCAAGTATATGATTTGCATACATGCAGTCACATGCTGACCAGACGTGAGAGAACTTGCGCAATGCAAGTGTTTTGAGCAAGACCGGACACGTCTAGTCAGAATGTGGCCGGATGTATGCAAATCGCATATTTGCAGTCACATGGCTTTTAAAAAAGGACTGGATGATTTCCTCAGTACACATAACATTGTGGCTTATGGATAATTTAGTGATCAAAAATGTATAATTGATAGCGAAAGGTTTAACTTGAAGGACATAAGTCTTTTTTTAACTTATGTAACGGTATATTGGTCTTCTGACCTTATATAATTTAGACTTGTAGAGCTTTTGCTTAAATGAAGTTAAGTCTTATCGACTGGAAATTTTGCATATGGGAAGGGGGATAGTAATACAGAATATCCTACTCATCCAAAACACATCTTAACCACATGTCACACTAAATATCCCAATTGGTGAATTTGCAGTCATTGCCTATCAGTTGTTCTGACTTGTGCCACTGCCCCCATTCAATCCTGACTACCTTGGATGGACAGAATATGTGTGTCAATGTCACATACAGTAGATTTTTGACTTGCCCATAATCGTTACCTGTTGTTGTTGTTTGCATTGGTGTCAGAAGATTGTGATTCAGAATTCCCAGCCATAACCTGGAGTCTGGTCTGTGCTCCGCGTCCCTAGACACCGAAAAGCCAAATGCTGGTGAATAAATAGCTTATTGCTACTAATGTCTAGTACCGGTTTCCTGACATGCTTTCCATTTGAGCAGAGATCTTCCCGCTATCCCGGGAGACCTGTCTCTGCTTCCTCAGATGTGTTGGTAGATGGGAGGGTACAGTGTGGAGAAGAGAAGGGAAAGACATGAGGGAGTTAATGGGTGAAGAAAGGTGCTGTTTATACCATTACCCAGCCAAGAGGAAAGAAATTATTTCCATATACTGTCGGCACAGCCACCGTTGCCTTTCCCTTCACACATAATGAGAGCAGGGGGCTCTTCTGTATTCAGACCGTGTCACAAGAAACTGCTTTAAGCATGCAGGCAATAGATTCAGCAAAGCTCCACGGCAGTGTCGAAAATCAGATCAACGGTATGCTGAGGTGGGGAGAAGAGGGACGGGTGACGGATGTATCTGTGTGCCGGGAGGAGCCGGTAATTTATAGCACGGCTGCATGTGTCAAGCGGATTTACAAGTTTTGCTTGGTCCCCGTGTATGTGTAAGTCAAATGGGAAGCGATTATGGCCCCTGGTTCTCCGGTTCTCACTTTAAACACACTATTTACGTGGTCCATCAAATTGTTATTCATCTCCAAGGAGTGAGCTGTTAAACAAGGCCAATTCTTTAGCTGCCATTGCTCTGCTCCCTCACTTCGGGGGGCTGTTATTATTCTAAAGTAGAAGTCTCGGCCATTTTTATTTTTTATGTGTTTTTTTTTTTGCTTTTAGCATTTTTGTAAGATTGAGGCAGAGTATTTTTTTTATCACAAGCTTTAGAGACCTCCAGAAACTAACAAACATTTTTAACTTAAATAAACTCTGTCAAGGATGGCGGAGTTTTAGATTTTCTCAGTAAAACCCATATGTAAGCAATGAGCTATTGGGTAAACCAGATTCCATTACAGAACTGTAAAGCGCCGGAGAAATCTTGAAGATCTATTTTCTTCTTTTGATAAAATAAAAAAAAAACATATTGAAAAATCAAATCTTTAATTTGCAACTGACCCGTCAAATACATAAAAAATGGCTCAAAACTTCCTATACTGATGCCTTTTTCAGGTCATTTCATTGCACAGAACAATGTTCTTATTAAGGGTTGTATGCAATTTAAAAGTAGAAAAGCAAATTGTTAGTGATAACCCCTTTAAAATTTTCGCTGTCCAAGTGTATAGGGGCCAATCGGGCACTTTAATGATGGCCATTCAGAGAAATGGCCGCCCATTTAATGTAAGTACGACTAGTCTATCAGAATGAGAGCCAGCTCCTAGAAAAGATCCACCCTCTATGATGTCCATATACAATTGTGCTCAAAAGTTTACATACCCTGGCAGAATTTTTGCTTTCTTGGCGTTTTTCCAGAGAATATGAATGATAACACCAAAACTTTTTCTCCACTCATGGTTAGTGGTTGGGTGAAGCCATTTATTGTCAAACTACTGTGTTTTCTCTTTTTAAATCATATTGATATCCCAAAACATCCAAATGACCCTGATCAAAAGTTTACATACCTGCTGATTTTGGCCTGATAACGTGCACAGAAGTTGACACAAATAGGTTTGAATGGCTACTAAAGGTAACACCCTCACCTGTGACGTGTTTGCTTGTAATCAGTTTGTGTGCATAAAAGCTGAGTGAGTTTCTGGGATCCAGACAGACTCTTGCATCTTTCATTCCACCTCTGGCGTTTCTGGATTGTGAGTCATGGGGAAAGCGAAAGAACTGTCAATGGATCTATGGGAAAAGGTAGTTGAACTGTATAAAACAGGAAAGGGAAACAAAAAGATATCCAAGGAATTGATAATGCCAGGCAGCAGCGTTCAAACTGTGATTAACAAATGAAAAGCAAGGGCTCTGTAAAAACAAAACCACGGTCAGGTGGACCAACACAAATTTTGTCCAAAACGGCCAGGAAAATTGTTCAGGATGCAAAGAAAAACCCACAAATAACATCAGCTGAAATACTGGACTCTCTGAAAACTAACGGTGTGGCTATTTCAAGATGCACAATAAGGAGGCGCTTGAAGTGAAATGGGGTGCATGTTCGAGTCGCTAGAAGAAAGCCATTACTGCGCAAATGCCACAAAGTCTCTCACCTACAATTTGCAAAACGGCACAGAAACAAGCCTCAAAATTTCTGGAACAAGGTAATTTGGAGTGATGAAACCAAAATTGAACTGTTTGTCCACAACCATAAACGTTACATTTGGAGAGACATCAACAAGGCCTATGATGAAAGGAACACCATTCCTACTGTAAAGCACAGAGGTGGATCGCTGATGTTTTGGGATGTGTGAGCTACAAAGGCACAGGAAACTTGGTCAAAGAAAAGATGAATGCAGCACGTTATCAGCAAATACTGGAGGCAAATTTGCAATCATCAGCCCCTGAGCCTGCACATGTGACGTATTTGGATGTTCCAACATGACAACGATCCAAAACACAAGGCAAAAATCGACCTGTCATTGGATACAGTGGAGCAAAGTGGAGGTTCTGGAGTTGCCATCTCAGTCTCTTGACCTCAATATCATTGAGCCACTCTGGGGAGATCTCAAGCTCGCAGTTCATGCTAGACAGACCAGGAATTTACAGGAACTGAAGGCTTTTTGCCAAGAAGAGAGGGCAGCTTTACCATCTGAGAAAATAAAGAACCTCATCCACAACTACCACAAAAGACTTCAAGCTGTCATTGATGTTAGAGGGGGCAATACATGGTATTAAGAAATGGCGTATGTGAACTTTTGATCAGGGTGATTTAGATTTAAAAACCATTCTGTTAGTTGCTGCCCACTGCTCCAGTTTATTTATATCTTTTTGAATCCTCTCTCCTCTCTAGTATTAGCTATCCCTCCTAACTTTGCTGATGACACAAAGAAGCTAGGAGAGATAGCTAATACTAGAGAAGAGAGAAGATTCAAAAAGATATAAATAAACTGGAGCAATGAGCAGCAACTAACAGGATGTTTTTTAACACGGAAAAATGTAAAGTACCAGCACATGTGAAAAAGACTTGGGTATACTAATAGATCATAAACTGAACATGAGTCAACAGTGTGATGCAGCAGCAAAAAAGGCAAATGCAATTCTTGGATGTATTAACAGAAGCATACAGTCTAGATCACGTGAAGTCATTATTGCCCTCTACTCCTCTTTGGTCAGACTTCATCTGGAATATTGTGTCCAGTTTTGGGCACCACATTTTAAAAAAGACATCAACAAACTGGAGCAAGTTCAGTGAAGAGCGACCAGAATGGTGACCGGTCTGCAAACCATGACCTATGAGGAACGGTTATAGGATTTGAGAATGTTTAGCTTGGAAAAAAGAAGACTGAGAGGAGACTTAATAGCTGTCTACAAATATCTCAAGGGCTGTCACATTGTAGAAGGATCATCTTTATTCTCATTTGCACAAGGAAAGACTAGAAGCAATGGGATGAAACTGAATGGGAGGAGACACAGATTAGATATTAGAAAAAACGTTTTGACAGGGTGATCAGTGAGTGGAACAGGCTGCCACAAGAGGTGGCGAGTTTCTTTCCATGGAAGTCTTTAAACAGAGGCTGGACAGACATCTGTCTGGGATGATTTAGCGAATCCTGCTTTGAGCAGGGAGTTGGACCAGATGGCCCAGGAGGTCCCTTCCAACTCTACCATTCTATAATTCTAGATGTTTTGTGTTGTCATTATGATTTATAAGAGAAAGCACAGTAGTTTGACAATAAATTGCTTCACCCAACCACTAACCATGAGTGGAGAAAAAGTTTTGGTGTCATCATTTATATTCTCTGAAAAAAGGCCAAAAAAGCAAAAATTCTGCCAGGGTATGTAAACTTTTGCGCACAGCTGTACCCTAATTGGGCATATGGACAGGGTGATTTGTCATGAAACGACCTTTTTAAACCTTTTCTTTTCTGATAGATCAGGATGTGGAAGAACTGAAAGGATGAGTCTGTACACTGTTTGCGTAAAATCTATGAACCTCTATTGTTAATTGGGAGCGTTGGACAAGTGACGTGCGCCTTGACACAGTTCCTACTCCAGTCTCGGCTGAAGTAAGATTTGTGATGTAGGGAACGCCGCTGCTCATCACGCCCCCATCCTACCCCAGATTCTCCCACTTAGAGATGGGCGGAAAATGCCAAAAGTGGAAAATGCGAGTGCAGCCTCGAGTTGTGCTCAAAGTTTTAACTTTTCAAAGCTTTTTACACCAGAATACTGGTGTAAAAGCCTTGATGAATTGACCCCAATGTCTTTTTTTCCAATACCATTTTGTTCGTCATCTCAAAGCATAAAAAAAGTACTACAACTATGCAATTGGTCTTAAAAATATCCTGCCATTACATGCCTCCATGGTAACTGACAACCACCAAACTCTTTAAATTCTCAATTTTGCAGTTTCCTTCCATCCATTCTTTAGTTTTTGCTTACCTAATGAACATGTATACTAACAAGATGTAGAGAAGAGATAAAGGGGGAGTATGGCTGTATAATTGTACTTTGTAGGGTTGTTGTCTTCCCGTAAAGTGTAATAAAACTTTTATCTCTGAGACCCTCCACCATTATACATTATGGCAGAAGTGCTCCTCTTATAGACAAACTTAAGTAGAGTGTAGTTTGGGCCCCATTAGAAAATCTTATCTTTGCTTACTCGTGCATAAGCTGCCCCCATAAGTTGAGCTATTGGTGGGATTCTTGGGACCATAACCTCCAGTCATCAGCAAGGTTTTATAAATGGTATAACATATCATACATTTCTTAAAAAGTTTAGTTACACTTTAAAAGATACATTTGACTTAATTTGCCACTAGATATTTAATTAATATGTTCACATTAAAAAGTTCTTCACATAAGATGTGTTTTTTTATGCTTATACCATAGTAAAGGAAATATACCACATTAAAGGAAATTTGTTAGCAGATTTTGCTATGTAATCTGAGGACAGAAAGAGGTAGGGGCTGAGACAGTGATTTCAGCAATGTGTCACTTATTAGGCTGTGTGCTGTTGGTTCAATACAATGAGTGTTTTAGCACCAGGAGATGTGCACAAAAGCTGTGGTATGGGTGGGGCCAACTTTCTGAGCTCTGCTTCATGCTACATCTATTAACTCTGATTGTATCACAACGGCTACATCCAGTAATCTGAGTGATATATTGTTGGATTCGGGGTCTCTTTTCCTACATTATTCTGCTATCAGATGAGGTATCAAAAACCTGTTGACAGATTCCCTCTAAGGGAACTCCATGTATGAAGCTTGTCTCATGCATATAATGGAAATAACTTCCAGATTGAGCTTAAAAGATCAGTAAAGCTGTAGAATAAGATTGCGGTTGGCCGATCGATGGTTCGGCGGTAACCTCTCATGACGACTCTACACGAGCTCTCCTGTCTTGTCCTAAACAAAAGGATTGGCAGTCTGAAATCGGACATAATGGATCTTTATTTCCTCCGGCATCATCTGGATAGAGTCTGGAGGTCTTCATACACATTAGATGGTTGGGCAAAACCGTCCAGTTCAGTGGATACAACCTACATTTGGCTGATGGGTATGGTGGCCTAAAGAGCTTACACTCCAACTGCAGCCTGACACAGAAGTTTACCTGCTGTTTGCTGGTCCGGCTTGTACCTGTAGTGAAAACCTGATGACAATTACAAGAAGTTCCTTCCACTGAGTGTAGCTTTCACTCCCGAGACAGTGCCCTTACTCCACATTCCTTCATTTGGACACTCTACCATTAGTTCACCATTTCAGGTTTGATTATCTCTTTAAAGGTGTAATTTATTTCAGATGCTCTCATGTTTTCAAGTTTTTTCCATGTGTCCATAAAGATACCTCCCTGCAGGATAGTGCCATCTGCAAGTGTGATGATGATGATGAAGACTTCGGCTGATGACACAATGCCGTGACAGCCGCCTTTTAATACACTCAGCGCTGGAAATGAGTTTTCTTTACGTAGCATCACTAAATATTATGTAACGCTACCTTGGCTGAAATCTCCTGTCTCGCGCACAGCCTATGCTGCCGCCCAGCCTTCTGCTCTAGTCATCTCCAATACAGATGCCAGGCCAGAAATGCTGAAATATTTATTGATTTTAAATTATTGTAACAGGCGAGTCAGCTTAAATTACCCGTGATGCTTTCAGGTTTGCAGGCAGATGCCTGAGTGAACCTGTCTCCACACTGCAATTTCGCATTCACATTTGATGCTAAACCTTTACCAGACTGTTATAATGATATAAATAGATTTTAAGTCCGGCGAGATCTTATGGACGGCACCATAACGCAGCTTACTAGTGAAGCACGGTTCTTGAAACAAAATTTATTTTCACTGAGTTGGTCACTTTTGCACCTTACGAGGGCGATCATTAAAAAAATAATCAAAGGAGCATGTTACAAGCTTTTTCGGAACGCTGCCGTTCAAGCAAACACCACCACCCCCAGTGGTCTGTTTTGGAATTGCAAGAGATGATGTCACGTCTGTCAGTAACATGACCCTGCAGTCATTGGCCACAGCAGTCGGGTGACTGGATGGATAGGATATCATCGCTTCTAGCTTTGGCAAAAATAACACCAAAAGTGACACCAAATTTTTAAGAACTTTGCAAATACATTGCATTTTTCCTGTTTTTCACTGATCCTAAGTTAGAGCCTGTATTACAGTTCAGAGCTGCATTTAAATTTCTCCAAGCTTCAGAGCTGAAATCTCTTAATGTTCCTTGCTGGCATTAAGCTTTCTGTAATGATTTGCCTTCTATGAATAGTAATCTTTACAACGGTACTGAATATTATGTAAGAAACATTACTACTCATTACATTACAGGCACTTGGCTCGGTTGTTAAGAATGTGTATGTTGCCAATGGCAGTCAGAAGAATTTTGAATTGCAGCTCCAGGCTATAACACAATCTGTAGCTTAGAATCAATACAAGATAACTAATACAGTCTATTTAAAAAGTTCTTCAGATTTCTGTTACTGTAGGTTATGGCCGCCGGCTTTCAGTCATATGAGAGGTGCAAGGAGTAATTACAGTCACTCGCTCACTATACTGTGAAAGAGGTTGTAAGCACGCCCTGTTATTTTGACAACTCACTCTGCACATATGTGCTGCAGAGCCATGTGTCAATCAAAAATTGGGGCAGGCTGCAGGCTTACAACCAGCGCTCACAGTATAGTGAGTGATGAACTCGCCTCTCTTATGACTGAAAGCCGGCGACTCCTGGGGGGAAATGAGTTAATTTTCTCCCTGTAGCCATATGTTTAGGAAGGCTGGCGGACAGCATTGTAACACAATTTACCTGCAGATTAAAGTTACATAGAACAAGTCAGATGTGTACTTTAGGTACTGTATGTCCATATGTAATGATATTACTGCATTAAAGCTTTGGCTATAATTTCATTTTATCTGAATTATAGCTGGAATGGTGTGTGTCTGTAGGGACCAGTATTTTATGTAAATGTGTTGTCACATTTAGATATACTTCACAAATTAAAATTTGTCGAACCAGACGCTAGCAAATCTCTAAAATCTACAAAGTGAAAGTGCAATACTTTATGGGTGACTCTTTCGTTTCATTTTTTTAATCGACATCTAAACATTAAAACCTAAAAATAATTTATTTGCTGCTAACTTTTTATGCTACTTTGTACTACAACTAACCCTGTAAGACAATTTTTGGCATGTGTCAATCTCCTGGTTACCCGATTTAATCCTTTTTATTTGAACAACTAATTTGTGTCTTGCTTTCTGGCAGTGATGGAGACTCTGACGCTGACTCTGAACTTGATGACCGAGTGGATGGAGTAAAGTCATGGCTGTCCAAAAACAAAAGCTCTTCCAAAGCGTACTCAGATGACGGTAGTTTAAAGAGCTCTAGGTCAGTACACATTATTATTATGTGATTTTATATTTGACGAGTTAAATTTTACATTTTTGTACAAATAGAAAATAAAATTGCAGCATTTCTCGTGCATTTAGCAGATGAGACTCGCCCAAGTCTATGGCTGCGCGCAAAAAAATGGCATCTCCAGTATGGAACATCCGTATTGCATCCTGTTTTTACGGATAATTTGCCATTGTTAACCTAGAAAACTGCATTTGATCATGTACATCTTAAAATGTTGCTGCAAATATACAGATGCCACATGGACATAAAACAGATGGCACATGGATGAAACTCAAGAAGCTATGACTTAGCTTTTGTGTGTAGCTGTTCTTCCGGCCACTAAATTGTCCACCTAGCCTCATTTGCTTGAATTGGACAGTGCTGCATTTCTTTTCATTTTCTAGATTATGATGGTCTTAGAGCAGTGTTCCCCCATCTCTGGTCCTCAAGATCACATGGACAGGCAAGAATTCCCTCACCTGTGCAATACTGAGGAAATCCTGAAAACATGACCTGTTGGTGGTTCTTGAGGATGGAGTTGGGGAGCATTGCCTTAGAGGATAAAATCTCCACGATTATGAAGTGATGGTAAAAAATACCAGATATAAATACCCCTTCACGCTTCAGCTTATAGTTTTCAAGTTACTAATTTGACAATACAATTCTTTCCTGCAGTTCAGTTCATTAACACATGTATTAGGTGTATTTTTATTCTCGTCAGACCATTCATATGTTCATGTGTTAATGAGTTTTGCTGAAGGATTTATTCAGGTATGCAAGCAATCATCAGAATAAGAATGAAAATGTACTACAAAAATGGTAAATTTTTCTTACTACAAAACCAATGTTAATCGAAAATGGAGCTTCAGTTTATAGTGTAAGTGGACTTTTGCCTCATAGACACATGTCAGAACCTTTTGATCTGTAGGGTTTCGAGCGCTGAAACCTCAACCAATTGCTTGCTAAAATAAGGTAGCAGAAGCGCTGTTCTCCGAGACTTGAGACAGTCTTAATTGGACGTCCAGGTCTATCTTTAGTCTCGAAGGTGAATGCTTTTTTTCATTTCACAATTGGTTGAGGTCTCGACACCTGGCCCCTATGGATCAAAACATCTAACATGTCTCCTCTTAATTGTTAATTTGTTGGCGTTTGTTCAGAAATTACGGATTGAGGGTCCGGTGCTGCATATTTGGATGCAACTTGGTCAGATACAGAAAATGTTATTTTCATCTCTGCACTGTTGCAAACACTGCAGTTGTAATTTTGCGAAGCAGGCAATAAAAGCAGAAGACTTCTTCAAGAAGCATGTTTATTTCAATTGTATCCCTCTGCTGAGGGTCATCAGCAAATAGTCTGCGTCATTAAGCACAAAACCAATCACAATTTATAACTTGGGGTACTCTCTAGCCAGCTTGAATCACTCTACACATTAGTCATTTCCAAGCAATTAGCAACGGGCCACAGCATCGAGACTCAAACAACATTGTCCCCAAACTCATTTTTCTTGGTGCAGTGTTACAATCTCTGGCAGAGATTATGATCTCTTTATTTCATTATCTAACCTAATAAGTAAGGTAATTATGGATTCCTGCTGGAGGCCTGAGTCCGTCTTATATTTGCCTCACATCCACACCTCAGCACTCATTTGCCCAGGTAAGATATTCATTCTGTAGAACAGGTGGAGGAGTTTTCCATTTAGAAGATTTTTTTTTTTGTCTTATAATTTTTCACTTTAGAAATCTTCCGCATGAATACCATGTATGCTGGCAGATGTTGCGCATAATCCTGTGCAAAACGATGAGTAGGACTTTGCATCTCACTGGTTTTAAGGTGTACACATTGCTATTTTTTTATCCTGTCTACTTCAATTTCATTTAATTTTGTTGTTTCTACTCCGTGCTCTTGTTCTGTTATACATTTTCCTCTTTTTATATTGTTTCTTAACTGTTTGTCTTCTGTCTTCTCTTTTCATGCCATTTTATCATGCATCAAACTTCCACACATTCACACAACTAAAGACCTAGTCAGAGTACAGAAATGAAGGAAGGAAAAGAACTAAAGCCTGTCAAACAAGTCAAAGAGGTGGATGACAGGCCAGTGTCTGTAATGAGCTCTCTCAGCTATAGAAAAAGAGTAAACATTAAGGACTCTATAGGTGGCAAAGGCGATGTGGATTCTTTGTTTTCCACTCTGAAAGATAGATCGGAGTCCCCGGATAGGTCATTTAGAAGGGTTCAGAAAGATTCTTCTGGAAGTGCCCTTGATGATACAATGTCTGTAACTTCATGGAGAAAATCTCAAGGTAGTGAAGACCTGGATGATCGGGCATCACTGGTGTCTCAAGCATTTACTGAAGCATCTAGTCGAGCAAGAAAGGGACTTGACAAGCGATGGTCCATTGCAAGCCCAGAGTTTGATAAAGTGTCGGTAGTTTCCAGTCGTCTCTCTAACAGGCGGACTTTAGAAGATGAAGATGAAACAAAATCCTCACTGAGCTTTGGTATTTCTAGTCCACCTAGTCTAAGGCGTAGCACCTCTAAACTAGATGAACCACGTAACGGCTTGTCAGCCTTAAGTCCTTCACTCAGTAGGCGTTCAGACTTTGGAATAGAAAGTCCAACATTGGCCAACCGCTCTGACACTCGTTTGTCTATGGCTCGAAGCACACTAGATGATTTTGATGATTCTGTTAGCATTGGGTTTAGTGATACTAGGTCTTTGTATAGTCAGCACTCCTCTGGACGTAGTTTTTCAGTACCTCCCCAAGCTAGAACACCTGGAGAAGACATTGAACTAGAAAGCAGAGATCCTCAGCCTGTTTCACACCGCAACTACTTAGATCCAGACCTTGAGGCTGCCATCAATGAAGTTCTAAGCTACAAACCTATTAAGTTTAAGAGGAAAAGTCTTGATCCTGATTCAGAGGAGGATGATGACACAAAAAGTGTAAGAAGTATGAAGAGCTTGCATACAGAAAAAGGAGAGCCATCTTCTGGTCTCAAGAGGTCTGCATCTGCTGTAGACTTCTCAAGGGCTTCCAGCAGACGAAGTAGAGTTCGAAAGAGTAGTTCTTGTTCTAGTTCTGAGGAGGAACGTAAGAAGAAGAGCTCTAAAAAACATTCTAAGAAGTCCAAAAAGAAATCAAAGAAGAAACAAGCTGAATCATCCTCCTCTTCATCATCATCCTCCGAATCCGATTCCTCCTCAGTTTCTACAGTATCTTACCGTAGTGGAAGCAGTGTGAAAAAGGGGCCTAAAAATAAGGACCTAGAAGAGGAAGAAGAGCCTCCAGAAGACAAGAAAGATGGAAAAAACGGCAAACTGGCAAAAAAAGAAGATAAGAAAAGGAAGAAAAAAGTAGACAGTCTGATGATGAAATATTTATACCGGCCAGAAAGTGATTAAAGCAGTAGGTGTTTGCTTGTGAGTGAACCTTCAATAGCATGCCCTGCACTGAGTGGATTACTAACTTTGATTTGCGGTGTTTTGAGAACTGGCATTTTGTTTTTAACAAAGTGGGTCGTCACTTCTTAAACTCGTTCTTTACATTACTTTTTTGAATGCTTCTATGTAGCAGTTGGCAGTAGTATGTAGTTGGTGGAATATATCCAACATTGTAATCTACTGGTTAGTTGGGAATTTGGTTAAATGGTAATACATTTTGGATTTTATTTGCATATATTCAAAGATTTAATGCTTTTGTAGTACATTGAGATAGCTGAAAATACCTCTGCTGGATCGACTGTAGCCTTGAAGTATGTACAAGAGGTGATATTTGGGGACACCCACTGAGAGATTACCTGTGTAGTCAACCTGGATGGCGCTGCAAAATATGCCCTAAAAAGACAGCTAAAAACACTTTATCATTTAACCTACCGTCCTTTGTCTAATTTTCATACCAAATTATGTTCTTGTGTGTAGAATTTTATCTGATATTGCCAGGGAGATTCCCACAGTGACTTACCCAAGTTTAAGATCTTTAACATGCTTGCACCGCTAGGCCAGTATCCTTAAGAAAAATCCCATAGAGCTTTTAAGAGAAGATCAGAGTGACTGTGCACATTGTGCCAACCCTGGAAATGCATTCCCTTGAATGTTAAGCACTGTGCTGTCTTAAAGGCTGTTCTGTTAATCTGTGCGGCTTCTACAGCCCCCCCCATGAGTGACCTTAATCCTTCCCCCTCTGAAGTAAGAGACTTTGGTGATCCACAGATATGCAAATGTCCCTCTGTACATATTTATTGAAAATACCACTTTTCCTAAGCTTTGTGTAGTTCTTTCTGTTAAGGATGCTAGTGAGAGAACAGACTGAAAATTAATCGGCACAGCAGGAAGAGTTTGCAGTTCTTGTCGCCTGTTTTATTATCCATGGTCACAATGCAGCAATCTAACACTTCTCTGAGTAACCCTTTGCATTCAGACAAGGGAGACTGCCGCCATTCTCCGTATGACATTTTATTCTTTTTCCGCTGCAAAAATAAAAAGATTAAATCTGCAGTCACATCAGTGCTTCTTTATGGTGAAGAGGCAATGGTTCTCCTTAGCCTGTAGTAAACTAGAAGTTTGGAAGATCAATAAGATAGTATCTAGAATTATTTGTATGTAATTAGACACTAATTTGAGAATTTTTGCCTTCAATTAAATACTTACCAGAACAAATACGGTATTACATTGATAATGAAGCCTTCATCTAATCGGTAGAGTTGACATCAAGTAGTTTAAATGTTATTCTATGGACAGTTTATAGTATATTGGGACCCCAACATTTCCTTTATGTCCTAAAGTAGAGGTCCGTATCCACTATTTTATTACTTGTTTATTTAAAAAAAGAAATCTCAGCGTGTCATAAAGCAGACGGGCCAAACGTGAGCTAGATGCAATGTCCTGAGTGTTCTGATGCCACTAATGTGCATCACAGTTCTGGGGAGCACAGACTTCTGCTCCTCCCCATCACCTGCCTGGACCTCCCTCTGCTGAGCAGCGCTTGGTTGATTGAGTGCTGTGCAGGTTCCACCCTCTTCAGCAGCACCACTCTGAGAGCCTACAGAATATGGGTACTCCAAAACTTTTTTTTTTTTTTTTTGTAATATAAACAGGAATTTTTTTAAAACACTTTTAGTTGAAAAAAAATGGACTATGTGAGTTGACCGTTCAGTTTAGTTTTACACTGAACATTCTGAGGTATGGCAAGCTCACCTCTAAATTCTATATGAACTGTTGCACCGAACCCTAAGGTACAAAAAGAAGATCTGCTAAATGAAGCTCTCAGATTCCATAAGTATCATAGTGAGTAAAGAGTACCGTAGATTTATATAACTATAAGTATACTTTTTAATGTACAGTGATATATACCAAGTTATATAGTGGGACGACCAAGACATACTATTTGGCATGTTTTGTTTTACCTTTTTCAAAACCTCTTTGAACCCAATTGTGTGTGTTCCTTTTTTTTAACAAATTTCTTTCCAAGACTGATCAGATGCTGTGCCTGTTCATGTGATTACATGGGGTGATGAGATCAATTGCAGTCACCAAGTCTTCCTATTGTAGTTCTTAAGCTGAGAAATGCTGTGTTCTGTGTAAATGGTGTGCTGTCAACATCCAGCTAGGTTTTCAAACTCTTCGATTGTGAGAGATGGTGGGTTTAAGGAACTCTACTTTAAGGGCTCATTCAGACGTCCATGCAAATTGGTCCAATCGTGGACTGCAAGGCACAGCTCCTACTACTCAGGTGCGGCGGGCACCATTTTCAAATTGATTTTTTTTTTTTTTTGTACGTGCTCAATAACATCAAGAGTAGTTATTACTAGGACACTACTCATGCAATTATGCTGCAGCGCAGATACCACGGCTGCCACCTGCCTGCAGAAGAGTTTTTTTTTTTTTTTTTTTTCTTCAGTATGTACAGGTATTCATAATGCAAACTAGGGGTCAGGTCAGTGAGGGATCAGTGACCTTTCAGCAGCCATACAGAGCACCACATGAAGACCCCACCACAAGCCGCCCCAGAGCATGAGCATATCATTAACTCAAAACTGAAAATTAAGATTGAACAACAACCACAAGACGGATTTCATCAACCAGGGTATCATTTTCATCAGTATAATGGCGCCGACCTGACGCTGTCTGTAGGTTACTGCGCACAATAATGCTTACAGGTTCACTTTAACTATTGAGCATGCTCCATTAGGAAAGCATACCCTGGTGCTTCTAGGCTATTACTTACTTTTGAAACTATTCACTATTTGGGCTCACACCATCAGTTTTTTTCCATTTAAAAGTCCTATCTGTGGTTTTTACAGATAACAACATACCTATGATGGTCTATAAAACTGTTCACATGTCCGTAGTCTTTTGATGGTAGTTCTTGCAAAATCGCAGAGATTTGTTCAGTGTCAATCCGAGTGTCAGATCGAACTCTGCAATGAAATCAGTCCGTGAAAAAATTGGACAGCACGTAGATGCTATCCGAGTGCTGTTCATTTTTTCACTGACTGATAGAAGGTGGAGAAACATTTTTTTCTCATCAAACAAAAATTGATGGAACTCGGGTCAAAAACACTGATGAAACTCGGAGTGATGTTCGCATACAAGAAAATTACTGATGTGTGTATGATCTAGGCAACAACAAATCTGCAGCATGTCAATTCGCTTCAGCGGTTTTTCAGTGTGTTTCACTGCTGAATGGGAAAAAAGCTTGCTAAAAAGCCACCTGTGAACATACCCTAAGACAGTCCAGGACTAGACAAAGTATAGCCTGTCTCTGCCAGAGATGAGGGAATGGCAGAGGAGTAAAAACAAAGCCTTTTCTGTGGTTAGTGTTGTTGTCTTTCTTTGGTACAACTGGAAGGCTATAGATAAATAGCTGTAATTAACCCTGATGCAGATCATGTCTCAATCTACACTGCAAAGCCAGAACGTGAACTACAGAAATTATTGTAAAATCTGTAACCTGTATTCATATGAATAGTCAAGTGAAAAAGATCTAGTGAAAAAGAACCTTGATATCCTAGCCTGATGATAAATTCTCTTAAAATTGTCGGAACGGTCTATGAAACAAAACATCTCCATTAACATATCAATGGCTCACCGGTGTTAAGCCCCCGTCACACACAGCGATCTCGCTAGCGAGATCGCTGCTGTGTCACAAGTTTTGTGATGCAACAGCGATCTCACCAGCGAGATCGCTGTTTGTGACAGGTATCAGCGACCGGCCCCCCAGCCGGGTATCGCTGATCGTGCTCGAATGCCCTGGACTTTTTTGGATCGTTGGTCTCCCGCTGGCCAGGACGCATCGCTGCGTGTGGCAGGCGGGAGAGCAGCGATCAGCGAGCTCCCAGCTTGTATCCAAGGTAAACAGTGGGTTTCTAAGAGCCGCACGGCGCTTAGAAACCCTCTGTGTACCTTAGTTACCAGCGCGCTGATGCAGGGAGCTGGTAACCAAGGTAAACAGCGGGTTTCTAAGTGCCGCGCGGCGCTTAGAAACCCGCTGTTTACCTTGGTTACCAGCTCCCTGCACCAGCACGCTGGTAACTAAGGTACACAGCGACGCACGCGCTCGGTGTCGCTGGTGCTGACTGCTGGTGAAGCTGCCTGTTTGACAGCTCACCAGCGATCATGTAGCGACACACCAGCGATCCTGACAAGTTCATATCGTTGTCGGGATCGCTGGTGAGTCGCTATGTGTGATGGGGCCCTAAGTCTATAACATGGAAGGCTCGTCGGCAGTATTTCACATTGTACCTTTTATAGCCGGTGGAAGTTACTTGTGAATTGGATAATTTGGGCTTTGTTGCCCTCCACCTGCAGATATGGGCACACGGCTGCCAGACTGGGCATGTTCATTTATTTGTTTAGTTAGGAGAATCCTTGCAGGGCAGGCGGCACATTCCCTGACAGATCCTTTTGTTTTTTCAATCTCCCTCCGCTCATTGATCTGGGTTAATACTCTGACATGCCTGCAATTTGCACAACTTCCAACGCAATTTGTTTCTGCCTGGAGGGCACATTTTAGAGCCGAATAAAGATTCATAGGGGTAGAAAATCGGGAATACAAGGAAGGAGGGAACGTGGGCACAGATATAAGCAATTACTAAATGCTGCAACTCTCTCTGCAGATTTTCTCCAACTTCTATCAGCTTTTACATTGCCAATCATGGAAATCTTGCACGTTAAGTATTCATTGTATACACGTTATATGGTGCGTATATGAGCAGGAGATAAAACTTGGAAGGAAAGTAGACTTCCCTGCAAATTGCCATGGAAAATGTATTAATTAGTGGAAGAAGGTAGTTTGCATCTATTAAATGGATTAATGTCCACAGCCGCATGATGATTGAATGGTAGCTATCGGTACTTAATGATGCTGTTTCTCCTTCCGCATTGTGCAGTTTCACAGGATCTGCAGACCTCTTTAATAAATGGTGATGGTGGTATTCATTAGAATTAATGTGTCACGTTGGAACTTTAACCGTTTGCTTTGCGGAGAACGGGAAAGCTAATTTCAGATGCAGTGAGGAGCAGTCCTTTCGGTAGCATGAAGAAATATATAGAATATTTTTTTTCTCTGCGTTGTTTGGTAGTTTGAAAATGAGTGGACCTTCCTCGTCACACATATGATTGAGAAAGTGGAGGTAAAAATCAGCAGTTTAAAAAAAATGGGTTCTTAAAGGACACCTCTAATTTTTGCTCATACTTGGATCTCTCTCTGCAGTTTGGATGGTGCTGACGCCACTGACTCCGCTCACTGTCACCTGCTCTCAGAAATAACTTTCTGGCTGGCGACACAATTACATAAATGCTAATAACGTTGGAGGTGCCATCTAATACATGACACTGAGAAGCCAGTGGTCTAAGACTAAACTATTGAGAGCTGCTGTGCTAAAAAACAAAAATCATACAAAACTGCATATTGGCAATTCTGGCCACATATAACCCCCCTCTCATTTATACTTTGGTTTTTCGTATTTGGGTCATTTGTAATAACAGGAAGGCTTAGATGACCCTTTCCTACTTCACTTTTTGCTAGTATTATTTTTTTTTCTACACTTTGTATAGTTATCGTTAAACATGCTTCACAAGGATCCTAATAATAAACCTATAAAAAGTTGGATGGGTCGTATTTTTGAGGAGTTAAAGCCGACACCTTTTGTTCACTTTTTGGAAGCTACATTTATGTCGATTAGTTTAGGACGTTCGTATGTGGATGTTCTACTTTATATTACAAGTAGTTCTTAGGAAGAAATGTTTCTTACTCTTATACAGAAGTCATATTTTTTTTTTTTTTATTGGAAACTTGAATTGGGGTAGATTCTGATTTGGAGTGTGTGGTGAAATTAAAAATAAAATCTCTATTTATCCTGTCCGTGCAAATTGGACCACATTTGGACGTCATCCAAGTGTGGTCCGATATGGACCCATAGACATGAATGGGTAAATGCATCTGATTATCGGTGGTAAATCATGCATGTTATAATGTCTTTCTTCAAACCACTCCATCTGTGGAAAACATTGGACATGTGCACTGCCTTTTTGAATAACTTTGGTCCGAGTGCCATATAATGTTTTGACGAACCACACTCGGACCAAAGCTAAGGTTGTCTGCATGAGCCCTAATACAAGGTGATCTAAATTTGTGGATTCTGGTCATATTTTTTCATACGTAATATAAATGTTTGTAGTGCTAAGCTATGAATAATCGCTAGTTTTAGGACAAAAGTTTCTAAAGGAGGTGGGACAACAAACAAGATTCCATCCTGTAATCTCTGAGCAGTAACAAAGGGTTTAACCCATTGTGATCTTCAATGTATTTGACCTATGTGAATGTAATGCTGACCAGATTCCCTTGGTAAGAGCCATAAGTTCACTTTTTACAAGAATATCTTTAAGTGGCTAATTTAGCTTTAGGGGTGTAATGGTTTTGATTAGAGATCTATGTATTGTATGGAGACCCCTGGGAACAGCGTGCAGATTACGTCTTTTCTGCTTGAGTGCAGTTACCTGAATGTTCATGTAGCTATAACTGTGCATTAACCCTTACCCAAATGAAAAAATGACAGTCTTTCTTTTTCTTTTTTCTCAGCCCCCCAAGCTATAGAAAACCATTGAGCTATGACAGAGGTGCTGATGAGCAGGACAACTTTGATAGCACATACTGATCTAAATATTCCTCGCGGAGCTACCTGAGTGACAGCGACACAGAAACCAAATCCTCTGAACCCTTGTCCTAATCGTGATGAGGATGTGAACAGTGCCACCTATAGGAATGGGAGAATATTGCCATTTCCACGGACTGAGATGCAGTTTCTATACTTGTCCTTGGGACTGTGTGTTCGCTTCCAGCCTGAGAAGAGTGTTCCGACACCGCATTCTTGTCCACCGCCTGGCAACCTTACTGCATGGGCTCATTTCTGCGTTTTAAAGTTGCAGGGTGCTTTCATTGGATTGTCTTTTACTTTACTTGTTGATGGTTGGTGGAAATGGAGAAGAGAATCAGATAAATTATTATTTTTCCTGTACTGTTTTCTGCATCTTTTTTTCACCCTTTGGTGGAATAGTGGATTTTCGACAGCTGGGGATGTCTCATTGTCCAATGGTCTCATCTCTCTCTGTATATGTGAATATAGGGAGAGCATGCGGTCTTGGATGTTCAGAATGGCGGCTCCCAGCTGAATGGTGCCTTTTTTTCTGCCCTCCTTTAGTTTGGGAGACCACATTGCAATTCTTCCTAGACCCTCAAAGTGATCACCCTGTATCTTATTATTTACATATGTGTATTATTTATATACGGTTGATATCCTGGTTGGATGATTGAATAGAGAAGATAGCAGGTATAATGTAGGGGGTCTCTCGGGCTGGCTCTGCTGGGGGTCACAGACAGGAAAGTGCACAATGAACAGAGGCATGCTGCAATATAGGAATCTAACAATGGCCGTCATCCTCTAAACTAAGGCTTACCATGACGTTATGTAATGCGCAGTATTTCCTAAGCTCCTAGCTTATCGTACATGGCGACATTGGGTATTTCAAGACTTCATGCCACGACAAATGTACAACTATTCTGGCCAAAAGTAATTGTACATAGATGTGAAATTTGCTGATCCTCAATCTATTTCAAACTGAAACTTTTCTACATGAAAGTCTTGCAGCATGAACTGTTATGGCTCAATTTTGCCCGTCACTTGCTACAGTGCAACAGTGAAATGATCATTTTTAATGTTTGACAACAAAAAGAACAGTATGAGGGTCACCACGAGCCCGTTACCCTGAATAAAGTTTAGCATTTCCATTTTTTTTAATCTCCTACATGTTCTGGAGCTTCAGATCCAGCTAAAATCCTGAATATGGTGCAGTTAACGGGATACTGCCATAATTACAACTTATCACCTATCCATGATAGAGAAGTGTGTGATCAATTGGGGTCCCACTGCCAGGATCTGCTGCACTGTTTGACGCGGATCCTCTGTCCGCAGTTTGAATAGCCAAGCCATACTTCCCAGGACCCTCAGTGACCGGATACTTACCTATCATGTGGCTACGTAGGAAGTTGTAATTGTGGGACAGCCCCTTTCAGAACCGCCTCCCTTCTGCCCCCATAACCTGTCTCAGGAATCTAGGAAGCTGAAATTATGGTTGGCGTTTACATTACCTGGTAATGTATTAATATTACGGGAAATACTGTGGTTATCTTTGACTTCCTTTCTCTTACTTACATAGTAGATATTCAATAAGGTGAAAATTCTACCTAGGTTCCAGTTCATGGCTGATTTATAACTTTCTGTGATCCAAATCCTCTGCATGGAAGTGAATATAAAAACCTACCCTGATGGCGACAACTAGGGAGTTTATAGGCCTAACACACATCCTAATGACAGTATGCCGTAAACTCCTAAGCTCCTTCTAGTGATTACTAAAGGAAGCAAAAATATTTATACAGGGAATTTGGCAATCAGGATAAAAAAAATAAAATAATTCAATCAGGATAAAAAAAGAAATAAAATTAAAGCTATGGCCACTATATAAAAAAATGATTAATCATGTGCACAACCTGTGACGTAGATTTTCAGAATGAACTGAGTACGTGTATATGCAGAAGGGTAATTAGTCTACTCCATACCAGGAAGATATCGGCTATGTTATAGAGCCAGTACCTGACTCTAATAGCTGTGACCTCATCTAACTTCAAACTCTGCTGTATAACTATTTATGTACTGCCATGAATCTCTTTGTGGCAATTAAGTCCCTAAGGGGACTATAAAATAAAGTACCGTAATTGTAATAAAAAAAATACAATTTTTTTTTAAATATAATCATTTGAGTTACCTGACTTTTTTGTCTGAAAATAATGAAGTTAAAAAAACAAACCAAAAAAAGTGTTTGGAGCCGTGTCTGTAAAAATCTAATCTATGAAAATATATAGTTAACTAACTAAAGTTAATGGCATAAAGAGACCAAAGTACAAGAATTTGCAGTTTCTGGGTGACCAGTCATGCTAAAAACAAGCGCTTAAATGGGTTCACCAAAGGGAAAAAACCCACTGGTCTCTAAATAGAAAATGTGATTCGTCACCATTTTCTTAGCATTTTGATATTTATTTTTAAATCTCCAAATATATGAGTCAAAATTAAAAAATATTTGTTTGGCATCGCCACAAGTAGGATCATGTTGCCAGGTCACATCTACCTTATATTGAACTCTGTAAAAACAAAAAGAAAAATCAATGGATTCAGGATTTTTAGCACTAACCCAACTTGGAATTTGTTTTCCATTTTCTAAAACATTATTTGGCAAAGTGAATGGTGTCAATCGAAAATACAACTTGACCCTCAAAAAAAGCCCTCATGTACAGAAAAAAAAGGAAAAAAAAAAGCTAAGGCTCTTCGTTGAAGGTCGAGTAAAAATTGAACACAAAAACGGAATCGGAGGTGAATGAAGAATAACAGCATGCCATTAAAAGTTGCGGATTGATGATAGTCAACTAAATCCTTTCGGCCTGCTAAGCCAGAGTTTTAGTTGGAGGAAAATGCAAAGTTTTTGTATTCAAGTGAGTCAGTCTCACCAGGTGTAGTAAATCAAAGGTGACCACAGGTTTTTCCTCCTCTATACAAACAGCAGCATAGAACTCTGCTTCCTGGACACCTGGTATAACTCGGGGGTTTTGGGAAATTGCTATCAATTTTTTTTTAATTTTAAAGTTTTGAATGGCATTGGCCTTTAACAACATTTTATGACAATGCAAGCTGCCAGAAATGATATTTAAAGTGTATAGTTACCATAGCTGTTGCCCTCCTTTATATTGCCCTGCTTTCTTCTTCTCGCGCTGTGACCCCTTCTCTTTTTGTCCAACATGCCTGCCACTGTAGCACCGGTAGCGCTGTGAAAGATCTAACTCAACTGCTCCTCTTCTACCGATATCCATCCCACCGAGCAGGGAAACTGAGGTAGTGGCAACATAAAGGAAGGCACTAAATATGGTGACTAAACGTCAGAAATCTATAGTCAGAATTAATGTAGGAAATGTATTAACCCTTTCTGGTCTATCTGCCACTTCATTCTTTTTTTAGTAAACCGTGCAATAAAAAAAACTACAATTTTGCTTGGATTTTTTTTTCTTTAGTTGTCACTGTCAATGCGTTTAACTCTTGAATATGAAGGGACTCAATATCTTTCTGGTATGTCATAATTTCTAAATCAGAACTGTTAAATCCATATTTTGGTGGGATTTTTTTCTAATTTTATCTTTAATTCATAGTTTTTATAAATTTTGTTCTATTTTGCACTGTCAGCAGGCTAAGGGAGGAACAATCTTTACACTGCAGATTTTGCAGAAATGTCCCAGCCCTTAGAAAAAATCACAAGCTGTATATGTCCCTGGTGGATGGTCTATCTCACATGAGGTTGGGGTAGGAAAAGGGTTATATATATATATAAATCCATACTATGGATGTGCTTGAGCTGCAGCTTTTTTATTAATTGTGTGGAGTTAAATAATAAAAAATGAAATCGGCCTTGGTGTGTATAGTCTATGATTCTTACATATAAAATGTAAAGTATTGAGCATGGGGAGAATAATAGTGGTACCACTTTGGTCGGGATCATTCTTCACAGTCTACCATCATCTATGCTTAGTGGCCACATTGAGAGACCCATCAAGTATAGAGTTGGACCTTGTTTGGCCTTCAGAACTGCAGCAATTCTTTGTTGCATATATTCCACTAGTTGTTGAAATTGTTTCCCAATATTTGCTCTTATGGACAGGTTAGCTTATTGAACTAGCTAAAGGTACAGTCATGCTCTGCGCAGCCTGTTCTACCTCATCCCAGTGATGCTCTATAGGATTACCATTTAAGGTCTACTGTATGAAGGCAAGGGAAACTCTGTGATGTTCCTGGAACTAATCCATAACTGTACGAGCCTTGTGGCTTGGTGTCCCATGTCCAGCTAAAAGTGTCCTTCTGCCAAAAATGTAAACAGCTGCTATGATGAAGTCACCTTGGTTGGCACAATGCTAAGGTAAGCCCTACTTTCCAAACGTCCACCCACAGTTATCATAGGTACCGTGGTGTGTCAAAAAAAGGTTCCCCACACCATTATTCCACATCCACAAGCCTGAAGTGTTGATATCTGCCATTAATGGTCCGCTGATTGATGCTGGGTAGTAATCCAAAAGAAAAAGGTGCTCTACATAGTAGAAAAATTTTTTCATCCATTTTTTTTTTTTGGGATCCAAATCAAGGCTGTAAAGTTTTTATCGTATGCCAGAGCAGCTTTTTCTTTTGGATTCCTACCTGATGTTCTAGGACTGTTCCATGCACATTTGGAGGAGGTGAATTGGAAAATATCCCACATTGTATTGATTTATGCTGCTTATCATAAATTTTGACCCTTCGGTCAACGAGGTGCAACGGAAATCTGAATTCATCTGATTAGCCAGTGTTTTTCCACTGCTCCTTTATCCAATTTTCACTCTCCACTGGAGTCTTACATTTGTTTCCCTTAGACCGCAGTATAATCGGAACTGTTCATTTGCTGTTTTAGTCTCTTCATACAAACACATACTGAATATTGAAAACACTTGTCCTCACCACTCTGAGCATAGAGAGCAGCCCCCGACCCTGACTGACTGCAAGAGCAGCATTAGGGCCGGCTGTCAGTCAGTGCTGGCGGCGTGGTTACAGCCACCACTCACTTTACACAGAGCGGTGACTGAACCCATGTCAGTGCCACCCTGTGACAAATGCTGTTAACCTGCAGATTAGCCACATATCTGTAGGTCATTAGTAGTTTTTTCATGTAATTGGTTCCTTTCAATTTTAAAGAGTGTCCATCAATTTAGACTTCAAATAAAACTAATAGTACATCTCTAGTTACACATACTGTACATACAAATACAATATATTTAAAAAAAAAACTACCAGGGATCACGAGTGCAATTTTGTCTGAATCCTGTTAGTACTATGCATGGCTGCCAGCATTTATCGGTCGTCCATGACAGCACCACCTGAGAGAGGGGATCCGCCCTTCAGGAACAGGAAACCTACAGATACAAAAGGGCGGCACCTCTCCCACGCATCAGTTGGTTTCCTGTTCCTAGAGGACGGGACTTCCTTCAGATCATCCATCATGGAGTCGCCGAGGGATTCCCAGGCCGGCTGACCGACCCAGGTAGCGAGGGGGTCTCCTACCTCGGTCAAGCTCGGGTCCCTGGAAGCGCCACGGTGGGGCCGGGTAGGTCTCCACGACGGTGGTGAGAGCAGGTGGAGCCAGGGGTCCAGTGGACAGCCGCCTCCATGTTGCCGCACCAGGAGGTATGTATGTCCCGGGCCCCTCCTGGTGCGCTCTCCCCGTGGTCGGCTCTCCCCTCTTCCGGCCGGGCCGGCGGTGGCGCCCGGTCGACGGGCGCAGGTTGGCGCGCGTGGGGGCTCTGGCCTGAGCCGGGGGCGCCGTGCCGGCTCCTTCTGCGCGTCCCCGCAGGCCTCAGACGGGCGGCGGAAGTGACGCGGCGGAGGGGGCGGGGCCGGGGACACCGAAACCGGAAGTCGGGTGCCGGCCGGCTTCCGGCGCGCGCCGCGTGTGCACGGCGATGCTGGGCGGCGTGCGGTGGCCGGGGGGGGAGGATGACTGGAGCTTGCGGGGGGAGGGTCGCGGAGGGGTCCCGGGTGGGAGGTGCGCGCCAGAGCCCTGCTGATCCGGACAAGGAGGCCTTAAAAGGCAGGAGATGACGCTGCTGGGGTGCTTCTGAAGGCCAGCGATGGATACGACAGAAGCCCCCATAGAGCAGCTGGACGAGGTGCAGGAGCACCCACAGAAACAGGCCACAGTGAAACCACATGCGAGTGGCCAGCAAAAGAAACAGAAACGTCCGAGCGAACAGAGCCACAGAAGTTCCTCCAGGACAAAGGACCCTCCTGCCTCCCTCCGTGATCCGGTACCTGCCTCATCTGCATGGGTAAGAGATCTCCGTGAATGTACCCTGATGCAGTGTTCCCTTATGTTTTTTTTCACAGGGGAGGAAAGCTACAGGAAAACAGAAGCACAGGGAATGTGCCCTCTGTAGTTGCCCCTTGCCGGACGGCCACCCTAAAAAGTTGTGTCAGCCATGCGTGAGACAAACGGTAGGGGTGGAAGGGGACGTTGGCCCTGGGGTAGATTGACAGGCCCTTACACTCTCCCCTGTCCATACAGGTAGCGGAAGAAACGCCGGACTTCACCACGAGCCTGAGGGACATAATCAGGACAGAGATAAAGGCCCTATCTAAAAAGGACTCCTCTAGGGGAAGAGAATGTAGTTTCTCAGGTTCAGAGTCCTTGACCGCCCTAAGGATCGATGAGTCTTCAGTTTCCCCGGCCTCCACTTCTTCGGAGGAAGACTCGAGTCAATTCTGCTTCCCCTTAGACCAGATGGATAAGCTAGTTAAAGCAATAAGGTCCACCATGGGGGTAGCAGACACAAAACGAACTTTCAGCTCAGGACATGATGTTCGGGGGTCTAGATCCCAGGAAGCGGAAGGCCTTTCCATTGAATGATAAGGTCCAGAGCCTAATAGATAGTGAATGGAAGAGACCTGAAAAAAGAGGCTCCTTACCTCCAGCCTTCAAGCGGAGGTACCCGTTTGACGACCCAGTGGTAGACAGATGGGATAAAGCCCCTAAACTGGATGCGGCAGTAGCCAAAGCCTCCAAAAAATCCTCCATTCCCTTCGACGACATGGCCTCCTTAAAAGACCCGCTAGATAAGAAAGCAGACTCCTTTTTGAAAGGAACTTGGGAGATGTCAGCAGGTGCTCTAAGACCAGCGATAGCGGCCACATGTAGGGCCAGATCCATGATGGTCTGGCTAGACCAATTGGATTCCCAACTAAAGGAAGGAGTCTCAAGAGCTTCTATCCGAAAAACGCTGCCAATCATCCAAAGTGCTGCAGCTTTTTTGGCGGATGCTTCAGCTGACTCTGCGAGGATGGCAGCCAGAACTGCGAGTTTATCTAACGCAGCTCGAAGGGCCCTTTGGTTAAAATGCTGGCCGGGAGATATCCAGGCCAGATCACGACTCTGCTCCATTCCATGTGAGGGTGAATATCTGTTTGGGCCAGTCTTGGATGAACTCCTAGAGAAAGCCGAGGATGATAAAAAGAAGTTCCCCAGCCTACCGAATCCTTCTTACAGACGTCCCTTTACCAGGAAAAGCTATTTCCGTAGAAGGCCGTCCAGAGATCAGTGCAGATGGGAGGACAAAAGAAGGAGAGGTACAGGTTTCATGTTCGGAGGAGGGGGGCGTCAAGAAGGTCCAGCACGTGACACTAAAAAACCGCCCCAATGACTAGCTGCCCCGGTAGGGGGGAGACTAGCTGCCTTCTACCCAGCCTGGTCCTTGATTTCCAATAGTAAATGGATACTGGGGGTGATAGCTGTGGGTCTACGCCTAGAATTCGCCCGGGTCCCCCAAGATCGATTTAAAGTCACCCCGCTCAGGTCTTCCACACCAGAACAAGCTGCCCTGGAGGCCGAGGTGCATGATCTCTGCCATAAGAGGGTCCTAACGGTGGTCCCAGAGGGAGAAACGGGGAAAGGGTTTTACTCCCCCTTGTTCCTGGTCCGCAAACCAGACGGGTCCTTCAGGACTATAATAAACCTTAAATCCCTCAATGAGTTCCTGGTCATACGCCCGTTTAAGATGGAGACAATTAAATCAACAATAAAATTACTGTTTCAAAACTGTTTTATGGTGGTGTTAGATTTAAAAGACGCTTACTACCATATTCCCATTCATGCAGCTCATCAGCGGTTTCTCAGAGTGGCGGTTCAGCTGGATGGGTCAGTCCAACATTTCCAATATGCGGCCCTCCCCTTTGGGGTGGCAGTCGCTCCCCGTGTGTTTACCAAAGTAGTAGCGGAAGTTATGGCCCATCTACGTGAATCGGACATTCTGGTGATCCCTTACTTAGATCGTAGGGAAAACAGCAGAACATTGTCTGGAACAACTACAAAGGGCAATGTCTGCCCTAGAGGGGTTAGGATGGCTGATTAAAATGTCTCGGTTACAGCCGGTGAGAGTCCAACAATTCTTGGGCCTGATCCTAGACTCTGAGAAACAGGAATGCCGTCTGCCCCCGGAGAAGCTTGTTCGCCTACACTATCAGGTCCTGAACGCTTCCAATAACCCTACCATGTCCCTCAGGAAAGTCATGTCCCTTCTGGGTTCCCTCTCGTCCTGTATCCCGGCAGTCCAGTGGGCACAGTTTCATACAAGAAAACTGCAGGGCGAGGTCTTAAGGCATCATAGAATCCTTGAGGGTTACTTAGAGGGCCAGCTAACCTTGTCCCGAAACACAAGGGAATCCCTAGAGTGGTGGCTAGTCAAGGATAACTTATCCAAAGGGGTCTCCTGGGAGTATGACATATCCCACATAATCACCACGGATGCTAGCCCTTCCGGTTGGGGGGCTCATATGGGGGAGATTCTGGTACAGGGCCTATGGGAGCATCATCAGATAGAAATGTCATCTAATCTGAAAGAGTTGACAGCGGTAGAGCAGGCAGCTAAGGAGCTACTTATGTATCTACAGGGCCATCATGTGCGAGTGTTCTCCGACAATCAGGTCACCGTGGCTTATATCAACCACCAAGGCGGGACTCGTTCCAAACCCCTGATGAATGTGGCAGAGCGGCTATTCCAGCTAGCAGAGCAGCATTTTCAATCTTTAACAGCTCTACATATAAAAGGGAAGGAAAATATCACAGCAGATTTCCTGAGCCGCAATCCACTAAAACAAGGAGAATGGTCCCTAAACACCTCCATCTTCGACCTAATTGTACAAAAATGGGGACAACCAGAGGTAGACCTCTTCGCTACCAGGGAAAACAGAAAATTAAAACAATTTTGCTCCCTAAATCCCAGAGAAAACCCCCTGGCGGTAGATGCCTTTCTGGTAAAGCGGGACTTCAGGCTAGCCTACGCCTTCCCTCCCCTATCGCTACTGCCCCTGGTGATGAAGAAAATCAGGAGAGACAGAGCAAGGGTGATAGTTATCGCTCCATTTTGGCCCAGGAGGGCTTGGTTTTCTTGCCTCAGGACCATGTCGGTGTCCGACCCTTGGGTCCTTACGGACATTCCGGATCTCCTATCCCAGGGCCCAGTGTTCCATCCTCAGATGGCTGGCCTACATCTGACGGTGTGGAGTTTGAACGGACACTGCTGAGAGAAAAAGGCTTCTCCCCAGGCCTGATTAACACCCTACTTAAAAGTAGGAAAGTCATCACCACCAAAATCTATGTCACAATTTGGAAAAAATTCCTGCAGAACTCTGGAGTGGTCGCTGGCACTTCAGCACCTGTAAACCATATCTTAGAGTTTCTTCAGAAAGGTCTGGATATGGGGCTCTCCACTAGTACCCTTAAAGTACAAGTATCAGCCTTGGGGGCCCTCTTTAGCTGCAACATCGCGGGTAATTACTGGATCAGTAGATTCATTAAGGCAGCAGGTCGATCCAGGCCAATAACGATAGATTCATGCCGTGGGACTTGAACCTAGTCCTCACGGCTATGACAGAAGCCCCATTCGAACCTATCTCATCAGCTTCCATAAAGAACCTGTCCCTCAAAGTAGCCTTCCTGGTAGCCCTAACCTCAGCTCGTAGAGTAAGCGACATCCAGGCATTATCTAGACGTTCTCCTTATATACAGTTCAAGGACGATAGGGTAATACTCAGACCCGATCCGGCGTATTTACCTAAGGTAGTTTCCAGTTTTCATAGGACACAGGAGATAGTCCTTCCATCTTTCCTCCCTAACCCAGCTAATGAGAAGGAAGAGAAACTTCACACCTTGGATGTTAGAAAATGCCTCATAGAATATCTGGCAGTTACAGATCCCTGGACGAAAGATAATGCCCTGTTTGTCTCTTATCAAGGCCCTAGGAAAGGTTGTAGAGCATCAAAAAGTACACTAGCCAGGTGGGTTAGAGAAGCGATCTTAATAGCATACACCTCAAAAGGCAGGTCGCCACCCCGGAAGCTGAGGGCGCATTCCACCAGAGCCATGGCGACCTCGTGGGCCGAAAGATCAGAAGTGTCCATTGACCAGATATGTAAGGCGGCTACTTGGTTCTCTCCGAGCACCTTTTATAGTCATTATAGGCTAGACTTGGGTGCTTCCACAGACCTCTCTTTTGGTATAAGGGTACTGCAGGCTGTAGTCCCTCCCTAAATAGTTTTACTCTCTGTAATTCTCTCAGGTGGTGCTGTCATGGACGACCGATAAAGTCTTAGTTACTCACCGGTTAACAGTGTTTTTCGGAGTCCATGACAGCACCCGTATATTCCCTCCCGTTAGTTTAAATTTGGGTGTGCACTTCTTCCTCTTGTATGTACACTGGTAAGGAATAGTTGTGTAAAAGTACTGTGTATAAATTTTGCCATTAACCATTGTGGTCCTCTTGTGCTCTGTAATCCAACTGATGCGTGGGAGAGGTGCCGCCCTTTTGTATCTGTAGGTTTCCTGTTCCTGAAGGGCGGATCCCCTCTCTCAGGTGGTGCTGTCATGGACTCCGAAAAACACCGTTAACCGGTGAGTAACTACAGTGGGGAAAAAAAGTATTTAGTCAGTCAGCAATATTGCAAGTTCCACCACTTAAAAAGATGAGAGGCGACTGTAATTTACATCATAGGTAGACCTCAACTATGGGAGACAAACTGAGAAAAAAAAAATCCAGAAAATCACATTGTCTGTTTTTTTTTTCATTTTATATGCATATTATGGTGGAAAATAAGTATTTGGTCAGAAACAAAATTTCATCTCAATATTTTGTGATATATCCTTTGTTGGCAATGACAGAGGTCAAACGTTTTCTGTAAGTCTTCACAAGGTTGCCACACACTGTTGTTGGTATGTTGGCCCATTCCTCCATGCAGAGCTCCTCTAGAGCAGTGATGTTTTTGGCTTTTCGCTTGGCAACACGGACTTTCAACTCCCTCCAAAGGTTTTCTATAGGGTTGAGATCTGGAGACTGGCTAGGCCACTCCAGGACCTTGAAATGCTTCTTACGAAGCCACTCCTTCGTTGCCCTGGCGGTGTGCTTTGGATCATTGTCATGTTGAAAGACCCAGCCACGTTTCATATTCAATTCCCTTGCTGATGGAAGGAGGTTTGCACTCAAAATCTCACGATACATGGCCCCATTCATTCTTTCATGTACCCAGATCAGTCGTCCTGGCCCCTTTGCAGAGAAACAGCCCCAAAGCATGATGTTTCCACCACCATGCTTTACAGTAGGTATGGTGTTTGATGGATGCAACTCAGTATTCTTTTTCCTCCAAACACGACAAGTTGTGTTTCTACCAAACAGTTCCAGTTTGGTTTCATCAGACCATAGGACATTCTCCCAAAACTCCTCTGGATCATCCAAATGCTCTCTAGCAAACTTCAGACGGGCCCGGACATGTACAGGCTTAAGCAGTGGGACACGTCTGGCACTGCAGGATCTGAGTCCATGGTGGCGTAGTGTGTTACTTATGGTAGGCCTTGTTACATTGGTCCCAGCTCTCTGCAGTTCATTCACTAGGTCCCCCCGTGTGGTTCTGGGATTTTTGCTCACCGTTCTTGTGATCATTCTGACCCCATGGGGTGGGATTTTGCGTGGAGCACCAGATCGAGGGTGATTATCAGTGGTCTTGTATGTCTTCCATTTTCTAATTATTGCTCCCACAGTTGATTTCTTCACTCCAAGCTGGTTGGCTATTGCAGATTCAGTCTTCCCAGCCTGGTGCAGGGCTACAATTTTGTTTCTGGTGTCCTTTGACAGCTCTTTGGTCTTCACCATAGTGGAGTTTGGAGTCAGACTGTTTGAGGGTGTGCACAGGTGTCTTTTTATACTGATAACAAGTTTTAACAGGTGCCATTACTACAGGTAATGAGTGGAGGAAAGAGGAGACTCTTAAAGAAGTAGTTACAGGTCTGTGAGAGCCAGAAATCTTGATTGCTTGTTTCTGACCAAATACTTATTTTCCACCATAATATGCAAATAAAATGGAAAAAAAAACAGACAATGTGATTTTCTGGATTTTTTTTTCTCAGTTTCTCTCCCATAGTTGAGGTCTACCTATGATGTAAATTACAGACGCCTCTCATCTTTTTAAGTGGTGGAACTTGCACTATTGCTGACTGACTAAATACTTTTTTTTTCCCCACTGTAAGACTTTCTTTTTGGTTAGTGGAAGATGGCTAGGTCACCTTTGGGGGGGGGGGGGGGGGGCTAGTTGGGTTAGGCTATGTTCCCACAGTGAGCTTTTGTTGAGCTTTTAATGTTGCAGAATTTCTGCAGCAATTTTGCACCTATTAAAAAAAATAGTTGCTTGCGTTTTTGTAATTGCATTTTTATTGTGTTTTTCTTCATGCGTTTTTAGCATATTTTTGACACAGCGATTTTTGTCTCTTTTTTGTGTCATGCTTTAAATAAAGCTGCTTTGCTTTTGATACTTTCTGATATTTGACAGAAGTTTATTGATAGTCTGTGACAAACCCGCACCTCACTACCCCGCCTGGCGTCACTATTATGTTGGAGGGATCACGGAATACGATCTTCACATTTGACATGATGTTCCACACCCCCTGGGAGCACGCAAGGTCAACTTGGCACAGTTTCACACAGACAACCCCTGTCCACATGGGCCCAGAGAGGCATGGGGAGTGAGAGGATGTAGCTCACGCAGTCGCTGACGTGACACCACATTCAATCACAACCCTGAAAGGCTGAGAGGCCCCTTTCACTAGCACCAGTAAAACAGCGCCTTGTCAGCCCAGTAGGACTGCCACCAGTTCCTTGTTAGATATAAGCCCGGTTCGTTAACGGGGTTATATCGGGCCAGAAACCAGCCCCAGTTACTTGGAAAGTTAAGCTTTTGGGAGTCGTGGATCAAGATAAAAGAGCAAACCAAGGTTAAATTATATATGTAATCACATTAAGGGCACACTAGACAAAACAATATATACACAATGGTTATACATAACAATGGTCAGATATGCAAATACAAATAGTGGTAGTACAAAGCATTCAGAAGCTAAGAATCAGTTACCAGTCAGATGGAAGGCCTCCCTTGTGGGGTGAGGCTGCCACATGGGAAGCTGGTGGTCCCCTCTGTTCCTTGACTTCTCCCCACACAATATGCCGTCGTGATCTCCCTGGCAAAAAGCAATAGGTCATGATTTACACAAGCTTGTAACCCCTTGATTTCACCTCCCTCCTGTCACCTAGGCTGGACCTACATCCCCTACCCTTGCATCTAGCAGCTTAAAGCTCCCAAAATCTAAGATGGGGCATAAGTCCTTAATGACCGGTCTTAGGGACGTGGTTTTGGTGCCATCGGATGTGGCTGGGCTACGCGTTGAGACCAAACATGGCTTTTCTAACTGGCTCCTACTAGCCGTTCTACGTATCTCGCAACCCTGTGGTGTCAGAACGTATCAAGACGCTGGAAGGCATTTGACCCTTTCCAGAGATCTCGAAAATGTAACCGATGTGTGGCTAGGACGTACAATAAGTCCATAGTCTCTTTATGAAATCCTATCTGACTGAACAAAGCACCTACACTGCATAGGTTCCACAGGAGGTCTTCCTGTAGGAGCTTTGATACTAGCTTTTGTGGCTGGACCACCTGATGAGTCAGATGTCCTGTTACAGTTCACATGCTTTCAGGAGGTTTATAATCTGCCATTAAGTCCCCCCATCCTTTACATAGTCATATGCGGATTACATGTATTTTTAGGGCTTTTCTGTCCATGTGTATTTTATACCTGTGGATTTTCCACATCTAATGCAAGTTTATGGGGAAAATCAGAGCAGAAAACTCAGTGTACCCGCCAGAGAAATTGATATTCTGTGGATTTGAAACACATGGTAGTTTCCGCAGAGTAAAGAAAAAAGAAAAGCCAGTGGACATGAGATTTCTATAGCTCCCATCCACTTTGCTGGCACTTTAAGATGCGTTTTTGAAGCAGAAAAAATACGCTGCATCAAAAACTGGGCACACAGCCTTATAAACCTACCCATGAAACTGGAAATATTGTCAAAATTCATGGAGCAACATGACCTGGAAAATCCTGAGGATTGAGTTTTAGGCCTCATTCAGGCATCCATGATTTTGCTCATACAGTAGTGTTCAAAATAATAGCCGTGTGTTCAAAAATGAGTTAATGACAAAATCTTTATGCTAGTTTTTATTTCCATGCATTGGGAGCATTGCACACCGTTTTCTAATTCAAAACATGAAGAGCAATATATATAATTTTTAACTACAGGAAATCACAAAAATGAACATTGGGCTGTTCTAAAAAATAGCAGTGTCTGCATTTGTCTTTACAAACTCACAATATGCACTTTTCTTGGTGGTTTTAGCATTCTTGTGAATCACTAGTGTAATATTTTAGTTGTATACCCACAGTTTTTTAGAACTGCTTCACATATATATTGTTTAGAGTCAACCAACTTCTGGCACCAGTGACCTGTTATTCTAGCCCAGGATGCTTGCACTACATCCCACAATTTTGTGGCATTTGTTGGCGTTGCCTCAAAAATGGCATTTTTAATGTCACCCCATAAGGCTGTGTGCACACGGTGCAGAATCACCCGCGGATTTTTCTGCGCGGATTTTGCACTATCCGCAGGTTAATCCGCATGTCAAAAGACCTGCGGTTTACCTGCAGATTAGCCTGCGGTTTATCACCTCCACAATGGAGGAGATGGCAAACCGCAGCGGAATCCGCAGAAAAGTGACATGTCAATTCTTTCTGCGGATTTGAAACCGCAGGCAAAACCGCGCAGAAAAATCTGCACCGTCGGCACAGCGGTTTCAATTTTCCATAGGCTAGAATGGTACTGTACATCACCTGCAGCTGCTGCGGATCCGCAGGGCCAAATCCGCTGCGGATCCGCAGCAGAATCCGCACCGTGTGCACATAGCCTAAGTGTTCTATCGGATTAAGGTCCGGGATTGGGTTGACCACTCGATAACCTCAATTTTGTTGGACTGGAACCAAGATTTTGCTCGTTTACTGGTGTGTTTAGGATCATTGTCTTGTTGAAACACCCATTTCAAGGGCATATCTTCTTCAGCGTAAGGCAACATGACCTCTTCAAGTATTTTAATATATGCAAACTGGTCCATGATCCCTGGTCTGCGGTATATAGGTCCTGCACCGTAGTAAGAGAAACGTGCCCATATCCTGATACCTTCACCACCATGCTTAACTGTGTCAGAGTGTACTGTGGCTTGAAAGCAGAGCTTGGGGGTCATGTGACGAACTGTCTGTGGCCCTTGGACCCAAAAACCACCATGGTTACTTACCGGTAGCCGATTTTTCTGGAACCCATGACAGCACCACATGAGAGAGGGATCCGCCCCGCCAGGACAGGAACCTACTGAAACATAAGGGGCGGCACCTCTCCCCTGCTTCAGTTGGATTACAGAGCATTTGAGAGGACTTCCCGGTTAGTTACATATTTATCCAACACCACATCACACAAATACACCCGACTATTGTGCACACCCAAACGGTGAAAAAAGGGGGGGAAATATACGGGTGCTGTCATGGGTTCCGGAAAAAACGGCTACCGGTAAGTAACCATGGTGGTTTTCCCTTCACCCATGACAGCACCACATGAGAGATTCTGGAGACTTCGAACACCTTAGGGAGGGACCACCGCTTGCAGCACCCTTCTACCAAAGGTCAAGTCAGCAGAGGAGGATAGATTTAGTCTATAGTGTCTAAAGAAAGTTGAGGGTGAGGCCCAGGTAGCGGCCTTACAAATTTGCTCTATTGATACCTCTGCTTTCTCAGCCCAGGAGGTCGCCACGGCTCTGGTGGAATGAGCCTTGATACCGTCAGGAACCGGGACGCCACTGGTTGAATAGGCTACACTAATGGCCTCCCTAATCCATCGGGCAATAGTCCCCTTTGACACTCCATAACCTTTCCTAGCACCCTGGAAGGCTACAAATAGGGACTGGGACCTCCTCCACTGGCTGGTTATAGACATATACTCTACTAGGGTTCTTTTAACGTCTAGGGTATGAAATTTCTCCTCCCCTGGGTTTTTCGGATTCTCGCAAAAGGAAGGGAGGACAATTTCTTGGTTTCGGTGAAAGTTAGTTACTACTTTCGGCAAGTAAGCAGGGTCTGTTCTCATAACCACCCTATCCTGGTATATCTGGGTATATGGTGGGTTGACTGAAAGGGCCTGTAAGTCACTAACTCTACGTGCCGACGTTAGAGCTACCAAAATGATGGTTTTTAGGGTGAGATTTTTAGTTGAAATCTGCTGTATGGGTTCAAACGGCTCCTTCGTAAGGGATTCCAGTACCAGATTTAGATCCCATGGAGCTATTTTCGGTAAGGAAACTGGCCTAGATCTGTGGCAAGATTTTATGAACCTGGCTACCCATCTGTTTGCTGCTATATTGCAATTGTATAATGCACCCAGCGCTGAAACCTGTACCTTGAGGGTATTAACCGCCAGGCCTAGCTGTAGGCCTGCCTGCAAGAACTCCAAGATGGACTCGATTGGGGGTTCTTGACCTAACGGTTTTCCCAGGAATTGCAGGAATTTCTTCCACGTCCTACCATATATGTTGGTTGTTATTGGTTTTCTACTTTTCATTAGAGTAGCCACCAACCCCAGGGAAAAACCTTTATCTCTCAAAAGTGCCCTCTCAAATTCCACGCCGTCAGATGGAGCCCCTTGACTTGTTTGTGGAATATCGGCCCCTGAGCTAATAAATCTGGAATTTCTGGCAGTACCCACGGGTCCGAGAGAGACATCATTTTAAGTAGTGAAAACCACGGTCTTTTTGGCCAGAATGGGGCTATGAGGATTACTCTGGCTTGTTCGTCTCTTATCTTTTTTACCACTGCCGGGATTAACGCTACTGGGGGAAAGGCATAGCTTAGTTTGAACAGCCACGGGATTTGTAGAGCGTCTACTGCCCACGGGTTTTCCCCTGGGTTTAATGAGCAGAACCTCCTCACTTGTCGGTTGTTTTTGGTGGCAAAGAGGTCGATCACTGGCTGCCCCCATAACTGTACTATCCTCTGGAATATTACACGATTTAAGGCCCACTCTCCCTGTTTTAACTTGTTGCGGCTTAGAAAGTCGGCTTGAACATTTTCTGTCCCTTTGATATGTAGGGCCGTTAGGGAGGTTAGATGTTGTTCTGCTTTGAGGAAGATTCTTTTGGCTTCGTCCATTAGGGAGTTTGACCTTGTCCCTCCCTGGTGGTTGACATACGCCACTGCCACCCTGTTGTCTGACATAATTCGGACGTTTTGACCCTGTAACATGGGAATGAATGCCTCTAGGGCTCTGTTTATCGCTCTTAACTCTCAAGTTGGAGGAAGCCTTCTGCTCTGTGTGACCCCAGGACCCTTGGGCCATATGTTCTCTCAGGTGTGCCCCCCATCCCGAGGAGCTTGCGTCCGTCAATATTACATCGGACACGGGCTTGTGCCACAAAGTTCCCCCTGCTAAATTTGTGCCGTCTAGCCACCAAGTGAGAGAGTTTTTCCCTTTTTCGGAAAGTTCCAGCTTCCCTTCTAAACGCCCTTTCAATCGTCTCTGGGCTGACAAGATTTCCGCCTGCAGTTGTCTGGTATGAAACTGTGCCCAGTTGACCGCCGGGATACAGGCTGTTAGCGTGCCCAACAGGGACATTGCCCTTCTTAGGGTCATGTGAGGATGCTGTATTGCCGTAAGGGTCATTTGTCTCACCTTGTCTAGTTTTTCCTCTGGCAAGAGACAAACTTGACGGTCGTAGTCCAAGACGAAACCTAGAAATGTTTGTTTTTTTAGGGGTTGAAGTTTTGATTTTTTTAAGTTTACCATCCAACCCAGTTTTTGCAGGGTCTCTGTTATTTTCTCCACCTGGTGTGCGCAATGATGTTCTGAATTGCCAATGACCAAAAAATCGTCCAAGTAAGGCACCATAATCACATTGTGGATTCGAAGGAAAGCTGTCATTTCCGCTATTACTTTTGTAAAAATCCTTGGCGCTATGGAGATGCCAAACGGAAGAGCTGTAAATTGAAAATGCCTGAGGTCGCCCTGGATGTATAGGGCTACCCTCAGGTATTTCTGGTATTCTTGGTGCATCGGGATATGGTAATAGGCATCCTTCAAATCTATTACGGCCATGAAGCAGTTGTGGTGTAACAGCTTTATGGCCGAAGTCACTGATTCCATTTTGAATGTTTGGTTCATGATCCATTGATTGAGGCACCTGAGATTTATTATCGTTCTGAAGGAAAGGTCGGGTTTTTTTATTAGGAAGAGGGGAGAATAGAACCCCCTTCTCTCTTGATCTTTTGGGACCTCTATCAGAACTTGTTTCTCCAACAGTCCTAAGATTTCTATTTCTATGGCTGATTGCTCTCCTGGTTCCTTTCTGACGGGGGTCACCACAAATGAAGCTCTTGGATGCTGGAAGAAGGGGATTTTTAAGCCATTCTTTATAATGTTCAGAATCCAATTGTTGGCCGATATTTTCTCCCATTCTTGGGAAAAGAGCCTCAATCTTCCCCCCACAGGAGGGCTGGTGTCATTGCGGGGATTTTTTGGCAGTTGAGGTAGTTCCCCCAAACATGAACCCCGGTTCTTTTTTCCTCTTGTCGTCCCATCTTTTCCGCTCTCCCGGGGGACGGCCTCGATTGAACCTTCCCCTCCGAAAGGGCGGTCTCCTTTGATCACCCATGAATCTGGGGAAGCCCTTCTTTTTATCACCGGCTTTTTCCAGGATGTCGTCTAGGTTTTTTCCAAACAGGAACTGCCCATCACATGGTAACGAGCATAATTTCGCCTTAGATTGAATGTCCCCAGGGCAGCCTTTGAGCCATAACGCCCGTCTTGCGGCGTTTGATAGCCCCGCTGCTCTTGCCGTTAACCTCATCGAGTCGGCGGAGGTGTCAGCCAAGAAGGCGGCAGCTCCGTGTAGCAGGTACATTTCTCCTAATATTTTCTCTCTTGGTACTTTGGAGACTAATTTTTCTTCAAGTTGTTGCAACCAGACCATTAATGACCGGGCTGTGCAGGTGCCGGCTATTGCTGGTTTCAGACCCCCTGCCGCTGCCTCCCAAGTGTGCCTTAGGTATGAGTCCGCTTTTTTATCCAAGGGATCTCTTAAAACCCCTGAATCCTCCGGGGGCAGGGCCGACTTCTTGGAAGACCTAGACACTGCTGCGTCAATCTTTGGGACCTTGTCCCAGACGTCCGTGTCTTTAGCCTCAAAGGGGTATCTTCGTTTTGAAGAGGGGGGGAGGCTACCTGACTTCTCCGGTTTCTTCCACTCTCTCTCGATTAGGGCCTGAACCTTGTCATTAACCGGAAAGGTACGCTTCTTCCTTTCTTGCAGGCCGCCAAACATTACATCCTCCAGTGATCTCTCTACCTTCTCCTCCTGCAGGCCCATAGTGGACCTAATGGCTTTAAGGAGAGCGTCTGTATCTTCTACGGGAAAGCAAGGTCTGCCCCCTGTATCACTGTCTGAGGATGAAGATGACCCGTGCTCAACTTGATACTCCGAAGAGGAGGAGGAGCCTGACGCGGAACTCGGGGAGGCTTTCCTACTCTTACTCTTCTTTTTCAATAATTTTTTAAGTGAGCCCTGTACCTCAGATTTTATTATTGACCTGAGGTTTGTTGCCAGGCTCGGCACCTCTTCAGCCATAGTCCGCTGGATACAGCTGACACATAAGTCCTTTTGGTAGTCTTTCGCTAAAGGGCTGTGGCATATGGCACATTCTCTATTTTTCTTTTTGCTTATGGCTTTTTTTCCTCCCTAACACAAAAAAAAAAAGACATAGGAAGGCCTATTATAATATTGTCTAACTTTCACGGAGATCACTCACCACCCCGGAACGACTGATAACGGGCTCTGGGGCTGCGAAGGAGCGTGCGCTCTGCGCTCTTTTGACCTCGAGGAATCCCTCGATCGGTGACTTGGACGGCTGCTGCTTTTGCCGCTCGAGCGGCTCTTGCGACCAGAAGCTTGCGATGGGGGCAGAGACAATGAGGACGGTGAGCGATCCTCCTGAGACGCCATTGTCACCCCTGCAGCCGCTTACGCTCCTTCTTTTACCGGTGAGTGCTCATTACCCCTCCCCCCGCGACCGCCAGCCGCTTCTCCTGGCCGGCGTCGCGCCCGGCGCCATGAACGTCGCGTCCTGATGACGTCAGCGGTCGCGCTCCCAGAATCCTCTGCGCCGCTGACGTCAGACGCCGGTCTCCGTCCCCGGCTTCCCCTGCATGCAGGCGAAGGAACGGGCGCGCGCGCAGGGGGAGGGCGGCACGTAGAGGAACCTCCGAAGGGAGGACATCGGGACGTGCCCGCACGAACCCGGGGCCCGAATCAGGCAAAACCCCGGGGACTGCGCTACCAGCTGCCGACGGCCGGCGTCGCAGGTAAGCCAGCCCTGCAATTCTTACACGCCGGGACGGCCCTGGGTCTTTTCATCCTGACAGGCACCGCCGCTGTCAGAAGGATTCCTTTCCAGGGCAGGAACCCAACTGAAGCGGGGGAGAGGTGCCGCCCCTTATGTTTCAGTAGGTTCCTGTCCTGGCGGGGCGGATCCCTCTCTCATGTGGTGCTGTCATGGGTGAAGGGAAAAGAACAATTTTGCTTTCATCAGTCCACAAAATGTTTCTCCATTTCTCTTTAGGCCAGTTGATGTGTTCCTTGGCAAATTGTATCCACTTCAGTACGTGGTTTGTTTTTTTTTCTTTTTTTTTTACTGGTGGACTTTGCGGGGACTTCATGCTAAGAGATTGGCGTCACACAGGCATTTTCTAGCTGTCACAGTCCTCACAGGTAACGTGAGACGGTCTTTGATCATCCTGGAGTTGATAATTGGCTGAGCCTTTGCCAATCTGGCTATTCTTCCATCCATTCCAATGGCAGTCTTCCGTTTTCTTCCACGTCTCTGTGGTTTGGCTTTCCATTTTAAAGCATTGGAGTTCGTTTTAGCTGAACAGCCTATCACTGTATGCACTTCTTTATAAGTTTTACCCTCTCCAATCAACTTTTTAATTAAAGTACGCTGTTCTTCTGATCAATGTCTCAAACGACCCATATTTCTCAGACTTTCAAGGAGAAATGCATGTACACCATGTCCTGGCTTCACCTTAAATAAGGTCCACCTGATTCACACCAGTGATTGACCTCACTAATTGAACTCCATACTGCTATTATTTTGATCAAACCTCCTTTCAATTAATTATTCTAATACACAGACTGAAAAACCTGCAGATCATGAATGCGGAGTCTCTTGGTTTTATTAGAATCTACTGCACCAACTGGTAAGTTGTTTGACATGTGGTGATATAATTTATACCAAAAACAGGGATTAATCTGGTTAGTCATATTGGACTGTTATTATTTTGAATTCTACTGTATGTAAAATAAGAGCATTGTTCATCAGTGTTTTGTATAGGAGCAGGGCCGGTTTTAGACAAAGTGAGGCCCTGGGTAAAAGTTTAAAGTGGAGCCCCAAATGCTAACACAGCGCACCTTCACACAGAAACATTTCTGTTGTATTTACAAGCACTAAATTCAGGCTGCTAAACGAACTAATGAATGATGCCGATAAGTTGAATGCACGATGCGGGGAGGGGGCAACACCAGGACTCTCTACGATGACATAGTCAGTGCGCGCCCTTTGCTGTCAATGCAGAGATCCGGGAGACACAGCGGTGCACGGCTTGGAGCGGGGACAGATGAATATCGCCACTGCCAGGGGCTCAGGACACCGGTACCTGACCCCCAGCGACGGAGAGGTGAGTATGTCATTTTTTTCATTGCAGCAGCAGCAAACAAGGGGTATTTATGGAGCATCTTATGGGGCAGCATTAACCCTTGTGGAGCAGCATATGGGGGTATTTATGGGGCAGCATTAACCCTTGTGGAGCAGCATATGGGGGGTATTTATTGGGCAGCATTAACCCTTGTGGAGTAGCATATGGGGGTATTTATGGGGCAGCATTAACCCTTATGCAGCAGCATATGGGAGGTATTTATGGAGCATCTTCTTGGGCCAGCATTAACCCTTGTGCAGCAGCATATGGGGGGTTTTATCTATGGAGCATCTTCTTGGACCACCATTTGACCCTAGGCTTATTCACGAGTCAATAAGTTTTCCCAGTTTTTTTTGTGCCAAAATTAGGGAGGTCGGATTATACACGAGTATATATGGTATATAAAAAGCCAGAGTGGTGAATACTTTCGCAAACCACTATATATAATTATAACATGACCGTTTTTTGAATTGGTGCAATATTCTTCCAGAGACAATTTATATTGATATTATACGAGTTGTCATATATACTTTATGCTCGTGGGTAGTTTTTTTTTATATAGTTTCACATCTGTGCCAACTTAATATTGTCTGCAGTCATGTGCATTTTTCATGCTTGTTTGACCACACTGCTCATTCTTCCTTTAATTGAGTTTTATGGAGTTTTTAAGGGTAATTGTGGTGGTTTGTCTTGTAGTGTGATTTATTGTATAGTAATAACATTTGTTATATTATTCATAAAAATATTCATACTTTATTATATTCATTGTAGTATTGTGGTAATTTTGACACCCTCCAAGGTAATATGAAGTAGTGTCCTTCGCAGTCAACTACCTATGCTTATCCATCGTCCTGTATCATTTTTTTTTTTTTTTTTTTTTTTTTAACTTTTCTCTGAAAATAAAGTTTTTAAAGAATGTTTTTTCTACCTTCTCTGGACTATGTCATCTGCCCTGTTAGAAATTGTCTTGTGATCCCGAGCAGGATAATGCAATCTTTGGATCTGGTATGAAAAGTTTGTAGCCCGTATGGTTTTGCTGCAGTAATGTATTATGTTTGTCCAGTCTTTTAAGTCCTGCAGCAAAAGCCTTTAATCCTCTAATCTTTGTGGCTGTATATGAAATAAGATAGTCAGTGGGATCATTGTTGTACATGTTACCTATTGTTTCAGTCACTAGACCACCCTGACACTTGTCTGAATTTTACTAGTCCTTCTTTTCCACTGCTGTTTCATTACTCGGGCTCTATAATAACTTTCGGAGGCATTGTGTCCCTTTCAGGTTATTTTAGGTGACCGAGAAAGAAGACCACAATAACAGATTTTCGCATAAAGCTGTAACAGGATAAAAAGGTTCTACCTTGTGTGCTTCGTTGAGTAACTGCTTTGTGCTTGCTTAGAATGAGTATCTTACATGACTTTAGTGACTCACTGTAATCGGGAAAGAATCTTTGATATACTTGATCAATTACAATTTACGGAAAAAAATATTAGGTGAAAAATAAGAATTTTTTCAACATAAAATCTGAAATTACATTCTACCCAAGACTTTATATAAGGGGTTTGTTCTTCTCTCTACAGGAGCGCCCCACTTTTCTGCATCCCGACTTGCTGCTTGATACTGAAGATTGACAATTTGGACCAATGGCGAAGCTATGTTAGTGGTCCGAATTGTGCCATCTCCCATGCTGTTAGCATAACGCAATTTTGCCTGTGAAACATGGGACAAGACCAGGGATTCTGTGGCAGGTCATATCCAGCCAGATTCAGAGCGAAGCTTGCCTCCACTAAATAATAGAGCCCGGGAGCTGTAAATGTTCGGTAACTGCCCGTTATAAAACTGAAGGGGGGCCGGTAATCTAGGCATCAAGCTGTACACAGCAGAATTAAAAATTAATCCATTCTTGAGAACGGAGAAAATTTTTAAGGAAAAAAAGGAAAATTGCAAAGTTGCTTATTTTTTACAAGCACTTTGTAGTTTTCACTTTTTAATAAGATGAGATAACCCCTTTAATGGTATTATGGCTTCCGGCAAAGCAATTATGACCGTAGTATGGGACATGAATGCAGATTAAGTACAGTGGTCATATCCTGGCAGAAGGAAAAACTATCAGGCACTGTCAGAGCACCAGTTATCTTTTTATATTATAACATTTTGACAACCTTTCTAAATTTTACAGATCACATAAAACCTTTTTGGAACTTTACTATGCATTCCTTTACACATTGCATAGGTTTTGCTTGTTTAGTTTTTGTTTTTAGTGCTTTATTTTTCAATGAAAAAAAAGCAGAAGTGGAGACTCCAGATCATGGGGTTATGTAAGGTGCAATGATGTTTCTTTTTCTCCCTTTGTTCAATGATGTCAGGTCATAAACCCAGCTTGGAAGTATAAAGAATTATACAAGGAAAATAAAATGTGCCTTGCTAACATATCAGGCAACTTTGTAAGGTATATTATATTTGAAGGAGATGATTGGAGTGGAAATGAGAAGGAAAGTAAAAGCTAGAACAAGAAAGAAAAAGGAGTTGTCCGGCCTTAGGCTACAAGTCTGCAGTCACCCACTCTGTGACTGAAGACTTTTCAGTCCTCAAATCGTGCACTGTGTGCTGTGAGTGTTCTCCAGTTCTGGTGCCAGAAGTGGCGTGACCGCAAGTATGTGATTAGCATAAAAGTGGTTACGTCCTGAATACATGTGCACAGCCTCACTCAATGCAAGTGTATTGAGCAAGGATGAACACGTCTAGTCGGAAATATTCACATAGAATGACTGCAGACTTGCAGATTAAAACTAACAAATAACTCCTTTAAGGAGGTGATTAAGGATGAGAGGATGGAGGTGGCAGAGGATTTCACCTTTAGCTTGTACCTCACCACCAGTTTAGGACACACAAGAGAAGCAATCACTGTGCTTACATAGTCTTGGAATTAGTAAAGGCTTGAAACACTAAACATTAGTGCTAAGTATTGAGAAATAGTGATGGTTGTTGATTTGAGAAGTCAGATTCTCCATGAGCTGTAAATCCTCAGTGAAACATGGTGAGTGGACCTTCATAGAGCCTGGACGTAAACTCTTCCTGCATTTACTAAGTGTTTTTTAAACCTGGAACCCGAAGATGATTCCACACAGATATCGTCTGAAAAGGGGGTAGCACTTGGCAATTTAAAGGCGTTTCTAGTCTTAGCAAATTATAGCATTTGGCTATAATATGTAATCAACTGGTGCTTGGGGGTGGTCCGACGCCAAAGACCCAAATTAATCATGAGAAAAAAAGGTTCAGTGGCATTTTCTGTGGGTGGCACCAATCCCATCCACACTCTAAGCTGAGAACTGCAACTCCGTAAAATAAGGCATGGAGATGAGCGGCACTGAGCTGTGAAAATTGGAAATGAAGCTGTTGTGCTTCAGAGAGTGTTAGAGGTCCCCTTTATTCTAGTAATTGTTGGGAATTCCAACAGTCATGTTCCCACTGATTTACTAGGCAAAGTATGTCCTATAGTAGCTTTATATCATTACTTGCTAATAATAATAATTTTTATTACTATAGTGGCAACATATTCCACAGCACTTTACATTACAGAGAGGCATGTACAGACAATATCCAATGTTACAGAGTAACACAATATTCAGCACCTATCAAGAGACGTGAGGACCCTGCCCGCAAGCTTACAATCTCTGCGAAGACTAGAAGTTTGCAGAATATCCGCAGTGGATTTTCTAAGCTAAGTTTAGACAACCTTTTTTTTTTTATTTTACAATATAAATTGACCACTAAGACTCCTGGTGCAGAAACCCTAAGTAATCAGCCATAATTTGTGGCCGAAGATGGCAGTAAGTATTAGGTTCTTCTGAAGCCAATGAAGCATTGCACCGTTACCATTGCTATTATTTGATGTTGTTTATAGCTGACGTACAATTTAATTTATACATTTATTATGTATGATGGGACAATTATGAGAACACTACGGGGTTATATTACTATTCATGGTTTTATGAAGTAAAATTGTTCTTACGTGTGTGTGTATTTTACGATAGTCAATATTATTTTGCATAATTTAATAATAGTTTGGTGTCAATCATTTAGAGATTGCTGATGATAACCTTGGCACCAATAGTAGGTTGTGAGTACAGAACAGCTTTCTATATAAGGTTCACCAAGCAAAGTTAAGAGTACCTATTACCAGTCCTGGGCTGCCATTTTTAATTTAAGAAAATAATGAAGCTGGGTCTCAGCTTCCAGGTTGTGTGATCTCAACCTGCAAAGTGGGTCCCACAACTCTCCGTGGTTCTCGGTGCTCTTTGCAGTAACCCAGGACTGTCAAATACTTTACTAAGCATGTTACCATTTGGAAACAACTAATACATGGGTCTTAATAAAATGCCAGCAGTTCTGGGTTAGTGCTAGAGATGAGCGAATATGTTCAGAAAACTATCATCGAATCCGAATTTGCCATATTCCTGCCATATTTGTACCACATAGGTGGCAAATTTATGTTTGATCGTTTTCGAACATATTCTCTCATCTGTACTCCCATTGATTCAGGTGGCGTTCGGCGAATATTGCAAATATGGCAATCGTAGTCCAAGCCCAATATTTCAATGTTCGCTCATCTTTAGTTAGTCCAAAAAATACTCACTCTTTCACAGCAAGGAGGGCCACAGAAGGTTGTGGGATTGGGGCATGTAGAACCGGATCTCCCAATCCTCCTCCAAACCTGATTTTTACTAGAAAGTCTGATGCCTTAGTGCCCATGTACACAACATGTGACCCCCTGTGCCATTTTGTGTTTCCCCCAATGTTCCGTATAAAGTAGGTTCTATAAGTGAGAGAAGACTAGCAAACTGTTCATGGTCACAGAAGACCGATTTAATAACATGTAATAAATGACAAAACACCATTTCTAGTGGATGAAAAGTGGCCGTGAGTTTATTTTGGGTTAATATAAATAATTAAAACCAAATCCATTAATAAATAATTCCAAATAAATACCCAGTATTACCATATCAGAGAGACAATCCGCCCCTTAGCTGGTGATTTTCCCACAATAAACATCACGACAGTTAATTAGGAAAGGGGAAGGGAGGGTAGGAAAAATCTTCTTTTCTTCTGGAACGCTTTCTTGACTGAGGAGAAAAACAGCTCAGGCAGGGGTTTAAATATTTACACAAATGACCGCCCAAATCAAATCCACCAATCAGGGCCCGTTAAAACGGCGCCAATAAAGCTGGCAGAAACCAGTCATGACAAGTTTAGTGACTTTAAAGCATAAAACTTCAACCTTCAACCTTTGAATTTTCTACCTCACAATGAGGTATAAAAAACCGCCAAATAAATTATGTTAAACTACGGCCCGTGTGACCAATAGGACCCCCCCTTTATGCTGGTGCTTTATTACGGGGGGGGCTGACATTGTCACACAAGGTTCTATAAGTGAGAGAAGACTAGCAAACTGTTCATGGTCACACAAGACCGATTTAATAACATGTAATAAATGACACAACACCATTTCTAGTGGATGAAAAGTGGCCGTGAGTTTATTTTGGGTTAATATAAATAATTAAAACCAAATAAATTAATAATTCCAAATAAATACCCAGTATTACCATATCAGAGACACGATCCACCCCTTAGCGGGCGATTTTCCCAAAAGCCAGGGCTCACTAAGACATGGCCCTGCCCCCAAATAAAGACAGCCACTTTTCTACCATAGATTGTAAATCTAAATTGAAAATGTCGAGACCAATGTCTGACAAATGTACTAGATCTTGCCTATATAATCCTGGAATAAAACCTTCAAGGTCGATGTGCCTAAACGAAAAACTGTTAATCAGTGGTAAGAATTTTTGCAAACCTCTATTTACCCGAATCTGAACTTTATTTAAAAAAAAATGAATTGTTCTTTTTCCAAAGCAATCTACGAACAATTTCAGAGAAAATGAAGTCGGTCTGAGGAAAGGATTGCTTCAAAGAAGAAACGTCCGACTTCATCATTGCCAACAAATCTAATGTCTTCATTTTCCCCAAATTGTTCCCACCAACGTGAAATATAACTAGGTCGGGAGCTGGTAAAGATTTTGAACATTTTATAAACTCTAAAGTAAAACTTGACCATTTCATTCCTTGAATGCGGTGCCAGAAAATCTGGACCAGAGCAGGGTTGAAAGATAAGTTCTCCGAGTAACATCGAAGTTTAGCCCTCTTCTGGGCCCAGAAAACAAAAGAGTGGCCAATGATCCAAACCACCAGCGGGCCTGAAATTTAAATAGAGTATTAATAATCATAAAGACTATGACGAATATAAATTTTAAACCTATTTGAATCCCATCTACCCATCTTTTAAATTCTAGCATCAGAGAGGCCTGCCCTAGCCGCTTCCGTAGCGGCCCCAATTCTGAATGAGTGGGAAGTAATTTTGAGATGATCTTTCCCTAGAAATTTCAAACTTTTTTTAATAAAAAATTAAACTGAAAAATAGTAGCAGGAGTAAGATCCAAATGAACAAATAATGGGCCATGAACAGAAGGACGAAGTTTAAACCATCTTTTTAAATTAACTACAGGGCAGATAGTTGAATCTGAAAAAGTGTCGATTTTAATTCTAGACCCTCTACCATATTGATCTGTTTTTGATTTTCTCACAAACAAAATCAAGTAATTATCATAAAATTCAATATCAGAACTCATTAAACCAGAAGAACTGGAGTTTTTTGCAGAAATTAATTCGCCGATACGAAGAGCACCAAAAAAGGCGATCAAAAACGCAGAAGAAAATAACAAAGCTTCATAAGAACTCAAACAGACTCTGTGGAGCGAAACACAAAGGTCTCTTAACAAAGAATGAGAAATCGGGCATCTTGTATCTGGTTTGAAATTAGCTTTCTTAAATCCTTTTAAAAATTGCCGCAAAGGAAAGAAACTTGTTAAAGAGGGGTACCCAAAAAGTTTTAGAAACAATGATACTACGGTGATTGATTTATTCACTGAAGAGAAGGATAACCCTTTATTGACCAAATATTCGGCAAATTTGAAGCCATAAACCGGGTTCGGATATTTTGGATCAAAATTAAAGAGGTTACAAAAATGTAACAATTGTAGCCATGCGGCCAAATAATCGGCCCATGATCGTTCAGATAAGGACTGCTGAATAAAATAGGGGATCAAGTTGATATCAAATCCCAAAATTCTTGAGGACAAAGGGTTGCTTCCGAATCTGGGTTTGGAATCTGTTGATAAAAAATTAGTCGCTGACTAGAAAATAAAGAATCAGTAGCCAACTTCCATCGACTAGAACCTAGATTTGCTTTAACCCAAATGTTAAATTTCAGGCAAAGCAGCGTCAACTGTCTAAGAATTACGGTAGCCCATTTATTTTTGGATGACAGCATGTTGATGGCCATCAAAAAGCCTTGGTTCTCAGAACGTAACACAATTCTTGAATTCTGCATCAGTGAGCCCCATAAAAAGATGCCCAATAATACAGAAAGCAATTCCAAGATCGTTTCATTTTCGTTTACCCGATAGCAATCCAAGGTAACGGGAGGTTTTGTACGGTCCAATGAGAAACAGTCAAATTAATGATGTTAAACTACGGCCCGTGTGACCATGGGACCCCCACTTTATGCTGGTGCTTTATTACGGGGGGGCTGACAGGAGCGTCAATGAGAAAGCACAAATAGAGCACTATGCAACCAGATCTTAGGCTCCAGGACAACAACTAGCATTTTTTGACTCCTGAGTAGCACTCTGGAAAGGCATATTGTCAAAGCGTGGGAGCTAACTATGCATGAAGCTCTCCCTTTTCTAGTTTATGGGAATTGTAAAATGTAGCTAGATACTACAGTGCCCATAATCTCCAACCGGGAAAGTTACAGCCATACAGCCGGGTCTTCTCCTCTCTAGAGGACTGATTTAGAGGAGAACACCACTCTCATTCTCCATATATTTGGGAGTCCTGATAGGGCAACCTGCATCTTTTACACAATAATGGCATATACTTCTGATGTGCTGTGAACATCTCAAAAGGTAATTGCCCTTAAGTTTTATGTCGGCAGTTAAATGGGACAGTATGGCCCTCGGACCAGAAATGGTTGTCCACCCCTGCTTTAGCAGGACACTTGGAACCACTTTTGTTCTTGGGCGTTTTGTAGAAAATTCACCTGTCTAAGGCTATCACTGTTTTCTTACATAAAAAGGGGCAACCCCAGACTGTTAATGGGCACTCTTTAAGCTTAAAGAGATCTATGACTACAGCTATGACTGGGCGACTAACTTGCAAGGATATGATTTGTTTAGGAGGGATTGTAAAAAAAAGGAAAGGGGGTGGAGTCTGTCTATATATAAAGTCCACGTTAAAGCCCACACTAAGAGAAGATATACAAGAGGGAAACGAAGAGGTGGAGTCTCTATGGGTGGAGATACAAGGAGGGAAAAGTAATAAAATCCTCATAGGGGTTTGTTATAAGCCACCAAATATAACAGAAACCACTGAAAATGTATTATTGAAACAAATAGACAAAACAGCAAATCACAATGAGGTGATTATTATGTGGGACTTCAGCTACCCCGACATAGACTGGGAAACTGAAACCTGCGTATCTCAGAAAGGAAACCAGTTTCTGTCAGTGACCAAGGATAATTATCTGTCACAACTTGTGCAGGGCCCAACTAGAGGGACAGCCCTTCTGGACTTAATTTTAAGCAACAGGCCAGATAGAATAACAGAAGTACGAGTCGATGGGCACCTAGGGAACAGTGACTACAATATAATACAATTCCACTTGTCCTTCAGTAAGGTGCCCTGGAAGGGGGTTACAAAAACGCTGAATTTCAGGAAAGCAAAGTTTGAGACCTTCGCCGAATTGATTGGGACAATGTCCTCAAAAATGGGAGCACAGAAAATAAATGGGAAATATTTAAATCAGTTTTACACACCCACTACGAGCTAGCCATACCATACAGAAATAAAAGGGCTAGGAACAGGAGAACACCAATGTTGCTAAATAAGGATGTAAAAAGGGCAATAAAGAACAAGGCATTTAAGAAGCTAAACCAAGAAGGCAATGAAGAAGCATTAAAAAGTTATAGAGAAAAAAATAAAAAGTGTAAAAAAAAAAAAAAAAAAAAATACATTTAGCAAAAGTGGAAACTGAGAGACTTATTGCTAAGGAAAGTAAAACAAAGCCCAAACTATTCTTTAATTATATACACAGTAAAATGATTAAAATTGACGGTGTTGGCCCTTTAAAGAACAATGACGGTGAAATCATAGAGAGCGATGTGGGAAAAGCAAATGTTTTAAACACTTTTTTCTCAACAGTGTTCACACAGGAAAAGGATTTGCCAGGGGAAATGCAGAGTGATAATGTAAACTCCCCATTAAGTATTACCTGCCTAACCCAGGAAGAAGTGCAGAACCGCCTTGGTAAGATTAAAATTGACAAATCACCAGGCCCTGATGGCATTCACCCTTGGGTATTAAGGGAGTTAAGTAATGTGATAGACAGGCCTCTATTCCTTATATTTAAAGACTCTATAGAAACAGGGTCTGTTCCTTTTGATTGGCGGCAAGCAAATGTGGTACCAATATTCAAAAAGGGGTGTAAAAGGGAACCTGGAAACTATAGGCCGGTAAGCTTTACATCTGTTGTGGGTAAAATTTTTGAAGGGTTTCTAAGGGATACCATTATGGAATATCTCCATGTTAATAAATGTTTAACTCCATATCAACATGGATTTATGAAGGATCGATCCTGTCAAACTAACTTGATCAGCTTCTATGAGGATGTAATCTCTCAAATGGACCAAGGAGAATCATTGGATGTCATTTATCTCGACTTCTCTAAAGCATTTCACACTGTCCCACATAAAAGATAGGTAAGTAAGATGAGAAAGCTTGGGCTAGGGGAAAATGTGTGTAGATGGGTAGGTAGCTGGCTTAGTGATAGAAAACAAAGAGTGGTTATTAATGGGGCATACTCAGATTGGGCCAGGGTTACTAGTGGGGTACCACAGGGGTCTGTATTGGGCCCCCTACTATTTAATATATTTTTTAATGATCTAGTGGATGGCTAACACAGTAAAATATCAGTATTTGCAGATGATACAAAACGATGTAAGGTAGTTAACACAACACAAAGGAGGACAGTTTGCAGCTACAGACAGATTTGAGTAAATTGGAGAATTGGGCTGAAAAATGGCAAATGAGGTTTAACACAGATAAGTGTAAGGTTATGCACATGGGAAGGAGAAACAGATGCTACAATTACTTACTAAATGGGAAACTGCTGGGGAAATCAGACATGGAAAAAGACTTGGGCATCTTAGTCAATAAGAAGCTAAATTGGAGTGCCCAGTGTCTGGCAGCTGCCACCAAAGCAAATAGGGTCATGGGATGCATTAGAAGAGGTCTGGGGACACGAGATGAAAACATAATTCTCCCTCTCTACAAATCACTCGTCAGACCACACTTGGAGTATTGTGGGCAATTTTGGACGCCGGTGCTCAAGAAAGACATTACTGAACTTGAAAGGGTTCAAAGGCGGGCTACAAAAATGATAAATGGAGTTGGTTCACTACAATACCCAGAAAGGTTATCAAAATTAGGTCTATTTACTCTAGAAAAGAGAAGACATAGGGGAGACTTAATATATATGTACAAGTATATCAGAGGGTGTATTGTAAGGGTTCCAATGGATTGTGATGAATAAGAAAATGCTCACACAAGAATTGAATTTACTAAATTGATTTACTTAATAAGCGATAAGATTAAATAATAAACAATATAAAACTATAAATACAAATGCATTAATCAGAAACAAGCATTATTCATACGTTACATTATTCAGATAGACGTCGACCAGTCATCCTCCATGAGCCAAGAGGGCGAAAAAACATGTGTCCTAGTTCTTTTAAAATGTCCAGCTAAAAGGTGTGTCCAGCCCCACCATATGGGGAATGATGTCACAAGTCTATTGTCCATTGGCTATAAACACATCCCCTCAATACCTGTTTTAACCAGTACATAATACAGGAAGCTGGAAGAAAGGGGCCTCATGTGTGCCACATGGCAGAAATATAGCAAGCTGGAGGAGGGGCTTCGGAGGAATGTTTACCCACCCAATCTAATTATGGCAATGAAGGTCCTTTGTTGGTAGATAAGTGTAAGCCAGTTATTTGTTCTGCTTGGACAATTTGACCAACTGGTTGAAACAAGTTTCAATTATAGAGGGCAATACAGAGATCTCTCCAATGAACTGTTTGTACCAAGGACTGTGACAAGAACAAGGGGGCATTCTCTTCGTTTGGAGGAAAGACAATTTCTGCACCAGCATAGAAGATGGTTCTTCACGGTAAGAGCAGTGAGGCTCTGGAATTCTCTTCCTGAGGAAGTAGTGATGGCCAACTCACTGAATGAATTTAAGAAAGGAATGGATGCTTTTCTTGTGAGTAACAGTATAGAAGGTTACGAATAACAGAATATTATAGGTAGATGGTTGACCCAGCTTAGGGGAAGGAACGTTTTTCCCTATGGAGAAAATTGGCTTCTACTCTGTGGGTTTTTTGCCTTCCCCAGAATCAACAATGCAGAACAGCTGCACTAAAAATAGGCTGAACTAGATGGACATAAGGTCTTCCTTCAGCCTTCAAAACTATGTTACTATGTTAGAAGAGGTTTTGTAAGTAACATAGATGGTCTTGTTACTTCTTGTACTATCAGCTATTTATGCCTGCGTATGTAATCAACGTCTTTGCTCTGCTGCCTCTCTGGAATTGTCTAATGTGAAACTGCTGCTTTTAGCTAATTGTTGGATGTTTACAATCCTGAATGCAAATGTTTTCATCCGATATGCACGACTGTTTTCTAAGAAATTCAAGTCCCTTAGGAAGAGAACACTCTGCTTGTCATAAGAAAATCTTCACTTACAAGTACAGTGTCAAACCTCTGCCTCAGGGTCCGATGTGATGAGAGCGTTTCATCTACCATGGGGTGTAAATCTGTCTAGTATTTGGTTCAGCACTAATACGGCACGCAGAACTTGATAAAGCTCTGACGGCCATAATGTGAAAAATTTGTCAAAGTGACATAGAAAATTCTCTCTTCAAATTTACAAGTTCATTTTCTGCACTTGACAAACAAAGTTATTAATCATGGGATACAGTGTTTCTTTCACAGGTCTCTGTTCCTCCCTACAGAGAAAAGTGGCAGTGTGCCCCAGTGTCCCTGCAAATATGGCAGAGAAAATCTGGTACAACGTTAACTGAGATTCATCAGGAATCATGGGATGTTTTCCTGACTTTGGGTGAAAGGAAAGATGCAGTTTTAAAATATCATTGTCCTGGTTACAAATGTTGGTTGGAATTAATAATGTGTTAAAGGGAATCTGTCACCTCATTTTTCCCCATGAGATGCGGCCACCGCCATCAGGGGCTTATCTACAGCATTCTGTAAGGCTGTAGATAAGCCCCCGATGTAACCTGAAAGATAAGAAAAACACGTTAGATTATACTCACCCGGGGGGCTGTCCGGTCCTATGGGTGTCGCGGTCCGGGTCCAGCGGCCCTCATCTTCAAGCGATGACGTCCTCCTCCTTGCTTCTGCGCCGGCATAATTCTCTGCCCTGTAGAGGGCAGAGTAAAGTACTGCAGTACGCAGGCGCCGGACCTCTCTGACATTTCCTGGCGCCTGCGCACTGCAGTACTCTGCTCTGCCCTCAACAGGGCAGAGAATTATGCCTGTGCAGGAGCGTGACAGGAAGCAAGTACGTCATCGCTAGAAGATGGGAGGACCCGGACCGCAACACCCATCGGACTGGACCGCCCCCCGGGTGAGTATAATATAACTCGTTTTTCTTATCTTTCAAGTCAGATTGGGGGCTTATCCTACAGCATTTCAGAATGCTGTAGATAAGCCCCTGATGGCTATGGCTGCATCTCATAGGGGAAAAATGAGGTGACAGATTCCCTTTAAAGGGAATATGCCAGCAGATTTTTGTTATATAATCTGACAGCAGTGCAATGTAGGGACACATACCCTGATTCTACCACTGTATCACTTATTTTACTGGGTACAGCAGTTATGATAGTCAGTTTTCTCTGTTCCATATCTAACAGAGCTTAGTTGTTGAGCTGTGTATAACCTCACCAACACTATAGCTTTCATTATGGAGAGCTGCTAATCAGTACTGGGGGAGTGGGTGGATTAGGAGGCACGAGGACAGTTGTCCTGTAGACATAATCCTCTGTTAATAAAACAGGTTATATTGAAGCAGCAAAACATAACCCAGTAAGTGACACATTGCTGTAATCCAGCTCTCTTCCCCCTACATCACATCCATGTGCTCTCAGTTTACATTGCAAAAACCTGCTTACACATTCCATTTAAGTTTATCCTACCACTTCTTATGGAACTGATGAATTCACATAGTTTTTTTTTTTCCAGTTTAGTACTTTGCACAATAAAATCAATCTTTCTCTTACACGGTGGAATATACGTGCGACACTCTCCAGGAGGCCACTAGAAGTGGAACTGCACCTGCAGGGGATCGTGAGAGGTAATATAATCAGAGAAATCTGCTTCTTTATCCAAAAATATCAATAAAATGAGAGCATTAGGTACTCTTACTTTGCTATGAATCCCATCCATTTTGCTGGAACTGTGAGATGCTACATGTTTTTGCTCTGTGAAAATACACAGACAAAAATTCACCAAAAACTTATAGTGAGAACTTAACCCAAAAATGACTGGAAACAATCAAGCATATTTTTCCACCTAGTTAGATATGTAACTTTCAAGTCTTTAGGCCACTGCTCTGAATTGAGAATATTGTCAATGAAAAATCAATCCAGGAGGAGAAAGAAATAGATTTTTCTGATTAGACTGCTTCTTACTATCCCCTGCAGGTGCAGCTCCACTTCTAGTGTCCTCCTGCAGCGTGGAGTGCGTATATTCCGACGTGGACGCGATGACGTCAACATGTACACGCCGTCACCAGCGTGTCACAAAAGAGGTGGAGGGAGTCCTTTGGAGCCGCATGGTTGTTCAGTCGAGCTCCAAGGAAGGCTCCCTGCGCCGACGCACACTGTTATTATACCCTGGGGAACAATGAGCAGAAGCACCAAAGGGGAGCCCGGACTGGCTTCAGGCCCCCTCTCTTTGCTTCTGCTCACTGAGCCCGATGACAGTCCTGCATATATTATACAGTTTCTTATTTTCACGAGTACTAATAATTTCTGAAAACAATACAATGGTTACTGAGTGGCACAGGGTCCCTGACGTTGAACAATCAGTCTAATAATTGGTGAATAATACACATTATCAAAGCTTGTGAACAGCTCTAAGTATCTAATGGCTGCGTTTGTAGTGTAGGTTTCATTGCCATCTAAACTGTGTTCCAAACTATTATGCAAAAAGAGTTTAGGAGTGATAAGTAGAGTTGAGCGACTTTTGGTTTTTTAGGGTCGCGTTTCGTTTCGTGAAACCCGACTTTTCCAAAAGTCGGGTCGAGCAAGATCGTCCGATTATAGGGAAAAGTCGGGGTCGTCCCGAAACACGAAACCCAATGTAAGTCAATGGGGAATAAAAGTCGGCAGTGAGAGGAGGACAGGAAATACACCAACAGTGCCCATTTGAATGCCAAAAGCATCAATTCTTCTTACTTAAGCTTGTCAACCTTAATTAACTTCATAATACAAGTTACGCACTGAAAAATGGGGTTTATTTGGCTAAAGTTGTGGGGGGGAGGGCTGGCTGCAGGTTTTCATGTGCCCTGGGCGAAAGAGCGCCCCTTTAACACATACCACAACTCATCATGCTCCGATACGGCAGAGAAATAGCGGTATAGTACAATGAAAAATACCTCACTTTTTACATCTCATGACGAGGCCCATCTATTTCTCCATACAGAATCATTGGTCCCATATAATGTTTGAAACAGTATATGATGAGCTCCACATAATGCTACAGTATATGTTGGTCCCCATGGATGAAGCTCCACTGTCTTATGGGCCCAAATAATGCTCCAAACATAATGGGCCCCATTTCTAATGCTCTAGTGTATAATGGGCCCTGTAAATGCTGCTCCAGTGTCTGATGTCCACCTTTGGAATGTTCCAGTGTATGGTGGGCCCCATCTATCATTCTCCAGAGTATAGTGCTCCCCAAAAATTGCTGTCCCAACATTGAAAACAATCAAATAAGTCTCCTCGCTAGGGAATCCCCGTACTTGTCTGGATTCCTCGTCGTCCCCATCTTCCATCTCACTGCACAGTATTTCAACTTTGCAAGTGCTGTGATCCTGGGCAAGCGGGGGGGCCCACTCGTTGGCGACGGCACTGGCACAGGGCCCCTGATAGTACGGTGGTGTGTCTGATGGTGGGTGGGCCGAACCTGCACTTTCATCTGCAGCTTCCTCTTTGTCACCGTGTAAGATGAAACTGTATATGGGAAGGGTAACCTGAGTTTCATCAGGGTCAGATTCAGGTCGTGTAGCGTGTGAGGGGAATGTAGTGGTCTGGGTCAATGTACCAGCAGATTCATCGAGCAGTGGCTGGGCATCAGTGCACTTGTGTCGCCCCCAGGAGTACGGTCGCCACAGTGGCATTACCTTCTTCCTAGGGAGTGTGATGTCATGCTTGGGAGCAACGAAGGATCTCTCTAGCAGGTTAACTGATTGGGCGGCGTTATTCCCACGAGTCATGACCCTCCAAACAGCGTTCATGAAGGCAAAGTGTTTGTTTTACGTGGGCAGTATGGTTGCAAAGCTGAACCTTAAAGGAATGTCCAGAAGGGCACCACCAGGAGTGGAGCCTACGGTTAAATTCGACTCCACCTGGGAAACCTCAACCATGCCAGCTACAGAACAGATGCACACATTGCAAGCTTAATTCCGTTAACGAACGAGACTCCGTCATGCCCCGCGGTCCGAGTCCGGCTTACTAGAGGGACACGTGAGGCTCTGGCACATGAGATTGGCCAATAACTGGTGTGTCATGCCCTTACATGTCCGTGGCTGCATGTGCGCTACACTGAAAAGGCCAGCGTTAGTCGCTTACAGGTGCAGATAACCCGCTGAACAACGTTAGTGATGGGGATCACTGATTACAATTATTACCCGCGAACAATGATTTCCCAGTAAGTGCAGGTCAACCGCAGTTCCGGAATTAGGCCTAACCGTCATTCCTGAAAAAATGAAAAACTTACGTGTGCAAACCACAGGTGCTGTAGCTTGCTTAACAGCTCGCCAGCCGTTCTCACGCCCAGTATGGATTACACGTGATTGCACAAAGGTGAGAAAGGGTACCGTATCCCCAGATAACATGTATGGATAGCGTACACATTCAAAATATATGTCTATACATCAGGAGGCAGGCTCAGACGGTGTTAGGCCCAGTATGGATTGCACGTGATTGCACAAAGGTTAGAAAGGGTACCGTTTCCCCGGATAACATGTATGGATAGCGTACACATTCAAAATATATGTCTCAGGAGGCAGGCTCAGACGGTGTTAGGCCCAGTATGGATTGCACGTGATTGCACAAAGGTTAGAAAGGGTACCGTTTCCCCGGATAACAAGTATGGATAGCGTACACATTCAAAATATATGTCTCAGGAGGCAGGCTCAGACGGTGTTAGGCCCAGTATGGATTGCACGTGATTGCACAAAGGTTAGAAAGGGTACCGTATCCCCGGATAACATGTATGGATAGCATACACATTCAAAATATATGTCTCAGGAGGCAGGCTCAGATGGTGTTAGGCCCAGTATGGATTGCACGTGATTGCACAAAGGTTAGAAAGGGTACCGTATCCCCGGATAACATGTATGGATAGCGTACACATTCAAAATATATGTCTATACATCAGTAGGCAGGCTCAGACGGTGTCAGGCACAGTTTGGATTTGACGGCCCAGACTACACAGTGGAGGAGCAGGGAGAGGTAAAGATTGCAAATGCTGGGGCCCTGCCCAAGCAAGGGGGGCCCACTCGTGGGCGTCGGTACTGGCACTGGGCCCCTCATAGTACGGCGGTGTGTCTGACGGCGGGTGTGCACCACCACCGTCAGAGACACTTGATTGCACTATGAAGGACCCTGTACCAGTGCCCGCGCCCAAGAGTCGGCCTACCCACCTGTCCAGGGCAACGGCACTCGCACGGTGTCGTGCGCTAGGTGGTGACCCCGGCCATGGGGGGGGAGGCAGCACAGTTAGGGAGTTTTAGAAAGTGGCATATGTTGATGTTGGACATTCAGCTGATGCAAAAGGTGAAATAGGTCAAGTCCCAGGAAGAGGTGGACCAAAGCAAGCCATTTTTCTGTCACCCTATGTGTCATCAGAGGAAGGTGGGACAAAATCCTTGGAAACCCATGCGTGGTTCATTTTAATGAAGGTTAGATCATCCACATTTTGGGTTGACAGACGGGTCCTTTCTTCTGTCAGGATTGATCCAGCTGCACTGAAGACTCTTTCCGATAGCACACTTGCAGCTGGGCAAGCGAGCTCCTGTAAGGCATATTGTGCCAATTCAGGCCAGGTGTCCAGTTTAGCGGCCCAATAGTCAAAGGGGAATGACCTGTGTGGGAGGAAAAGTAGTTTGTAACCATAGTTCACAACTGCTGTCTCCTGTCACTTTCCATCGATGCAGTATTACCAATTGTGTGAGCGGTACTTGAAAAATCAGTCCACAACATTGTCATGAAACCCCTGTCTCCAACGCCACTTCTGCTGTGTGCACCACGAACACCTCTGCCAAGCTGCCCCCGGCCCGTACGGCTCGTGTGAGAACCATCACCGCTGCTGTGTGCTGGGAATGCCTCAAGCAACCGATTTACCAGAGTTGCTTGTTTATTAGCCAATATTAGGTCAAGGTTCTCCTGTGGCATGATGTTTTGTAATTTGCCTTTATAGCGTGGATCCAGGATGCTGGCCAACCAGTAGTCGTCATCGTTCATCATTTTGGCAATGCGTGGGTCCCTTTTTAGGATCTGCAAGGCATAATCTGACATGTGGGCCAATGTTCCCGGTGTCAATGATGCACTGCGAGTGCTGGTTGGAGGAGCACTTTCTGGCAAATCCACATCCCTCCAGTCACGCACAAACCCTGTACCAGACCTTGCCACGCCAACATTTTCACTTGCCCCACGAGATGCATCCTCCTCCCCTAAGTAATCATCCCCATCATCCTCCTCCTCCTCCTCCTCTTCTTCCTCCACCTCGTCCAGGAGAGGTCCCTGAGCAGACAATGGCTGAATGTCATCAAGGATTCCCTCCTCCTCTTCCTCCTCATCAACATTGGCTGCAGACGCCTGCTCCTTAAGGTGCGTCAAAGTTTGCATGAGCAGACGCATAAGTGGGATGCTCATGCTTAGGATGGCGTCGTCTGCGCTTACCAGCCGTGTGCATTCCTCAAAACACTGAAGGACTTTACAGAGGTCTTTCAGCTTCGACCACTGCACACCTGTCAACTCCATGTCTGCTCTCAAAGTGCCTGGCCGTGTATCCTCCCACAAATGCATTATGGCCTGCCTCTGCTCGCACAGCCGCTCCACCATGTGCAGGGTGGAGTTCCACCTTGTTGCAATGTCGATAATGAGGCGGTGGTTGGGAAGGTGGAGCAATCGCTGCAGCTTGTGCATACGAACGGAGTGTACAGGCGACCGGCGGATGTGCGCGCACAGTCTTCGCACCTTCTGGAGCAGGGCTGTTAACTCCGGATAATTTTTGAGGAAGCACTGCACCACCAGGTTCAAGGTGTGAGCCAAGCAAGGTATATGGCTGAGTTTTGAAAGGGCTATGGCTGCCACAAAATTACGGCCGTTATCACTAACTACCTTGCCTGCCTCAAGATGTACACTGCCCAGCCATGACTCAGTTTGTCGCTTCAAGTACTCGGCCAGCACCTCGGCGGTGTGTCTGTTGCCCAAACACATCATCTGCAACACAGCCTGCTGACGCTTTCCACTAGCTGCTCGATAGGGGGACACATCGTGTGGAACAGTGGCAGCTGCAGATGGAGTGCTCATATGACTGCGCTCTGTGGACGAGCTTTCGCTTCTGGAGGAGGAGGAGGAGGAGGGTCGAACGCCTACAGCCAACTGTTTCCTATACCGTTGGCTAGACAGCACTGTCCCACCACCGCTGTCCCCTGTGGACCCTGTATCCACCACATTAACCCAGTGCGCAGTGATGGACACGTAACGGCCTGGCCATGCCGACTGGACCATGCATCAGTTGTGAGGTGCACCTTTCCGCTCACTGACTGCTTGAGTGCATGGACAATGCGGTCTTTTACATGATGGTGGAGGGCTGGGATGGCTTTGCGAGAGAAGAAGTGGCGACTGGGTAGGTCATAGCGTGGTACTGCATAGGCCATGAGTTCGCGGAAAGCTGTGCTTTCCACCAACCGAAAGGGCATCATTTCAAACGAGATTAGTTTGGCAATGTGGGCGTTCAAACCCAGTGTACGCGGATGAGAGACTGAGTACTTTCTTGACCTACTCATAGTGTCTGGGAGGGTGAGCTGGACTTGAGAGCTGCATATGGTGGAAGTAGCGGTGGACAGGGCGGACTGAGAGAGGGTTGATGATGGTGATGGAGTTGGTGTTCTTTCTGATGGCCTAGAATCAGTCTTTCATTGATATAACTGTGGGATTCCCTGACTGCTGTGGCCTTGCAACGACACCTCAACATTTGCTGCTGTGCTAACCGGTGGGCTTACAGTGGGGGAAACAATGTAGCGTTGCTGACTACCTTCGTTGTGATCAGTTGCACATGTGGCACTTGAGGTTTGGTGTTGTGTCCACGCTTGCAAGTGCATGCTGGTTAAATGTCTAAGCATGCAACTGGTATTCAAATTTTTCAGATTTTTCCCTCGGCTAAAGGTCTTTGCGCACTTCTTACAGATAACCTTGGCCTGATCATGAGGATTTTGTTCAAAAAAGTGCCACACTGCACTCTTCCTACTTTGGCAGACATTTTGCGGCCTAGCACGCTGTGATCTTTTGACCCTCTGGACAAGCTGTCCAGCAACTCTTTTGATGTTTGGAACCTGTCTTTGGAGTGCTCCGGGCCTGCCAGATAACAGCTGTTGCGATGTCGGTCTGCTGTGGATGCTCCTCATCTGAGCTATTGGAAGCAGCACCCTCTTCCCCCAATGGATGCCAATCTGGGTCAACAACTGGGTCATCCATCACCTCCTCTTCTATGTCATGTGCACCTTCCTCTGTGTCACCGTGTATGGTGGTATAGTGTGCGGGAAGGGGCACCTGAGTCTCATCAGGGTCAGAATCTGGCTCTGTACACTGCGAGGACAATGTAGTGCTCTGAGTGAATGTACCAGCAGAATCATCCATCAGCGGCTGTGCATCAGTGCACTCCATGTCAGATTCATCTTGGCCTGGGTAATTCACCATTTGACTTGATAATCCAGGCATGGAATGTGAAAACAGCTCCATGGAGTAATCAGTAGTATGGCCTGCGTCATCCTTCAATCTTGGTTGGGGTGAAGGACACAAGGAAAGGTGTGGTTCATGAACATGAGCCTCCAATGATGACTCTTTTACTTTTTACAACTGAAAAAGAGGAGGTGATAGAGCTGGAGGCTGAGTCAGCAATGTAAGACCAAACTTTTTCCTGATGCTCTGGCTTTAAAAGCGGTCTGCCAACTCCTAGAAAACTAAGCGTTCGAGGCCTTATGTAGCCAGACGATGACGCAGGCTCAACACCTCCTGCATTCGGTCCTATTTTGCTCTTGCCACTACCATCAGATCCACCACCAACACCATCATTACCAGCTGCCAACCCCCGCCCAATTCCACGGCCTCTTCCACCAGCCTTCCTCATTTTTGGTAGAAATGTAGACAAAATCCAACAAACTATATAGTAATGTAAAACAAGGTACAAGGTGTCTATAGGACAGGGGAGATTTTGAATTTCTGCAGACACTTGTGGACACTGGACACTTTTGGATTGTGTGAGGCCCAATGAATATCTGAGCGCTATGTGACAGGCTCGATGGCACAGCTGTGACCAAAGTGACTAGAGGATAAGGGAGATTTTGAATCTCTGCACACACTTTTGGACACTGGACACTTTTGGATTGTGTGAGGCCCAATGAATATCTGAGCGCTATGTGACAGGCTCGATGGCACAGCTGTGACCAAAGTGACTAGAGGATAAGGGAGATTTTGAATCTCTGCACACACTTTTGGACACTGGACACTTTTGGATTGTGTGAGGCCCAATGAATATCTGAGTGCTATGTGACAGGCTCGATGGCACAGCTGTGACCAAAGTGACTAGAGGATAAGGGAGATTTTGAATCTCTGCACACACTTTTGGACACTGGACACTTTTGGATTGTGTGAGGCCCAATGAATATCTGAGCGCTATGTGACAGGCTCGATGGCACAGCTGTGACCAAAGTGACTAGAGGATAAGGGAGATTTTGAATCTCTGCACACACTTTTGGACACTGGACACTTTTGGATTGTGTGAGGCCCAATGAATATCTGAGCGCTATGTGACAGGCTCGATGGCACAGCTGTGACCAAAGTGACTAGAGGATAAGGGAGATTTTGAATCTCTGCACACATTTTTGGACACTGGACATTTTTGGATTGTGTGAGGCCCAATGAATATCTGAGCGCTATGTGACAGGCTCGATGGCACTGCTGTGACCAAAGTGACTAGAGGATAAGGGAGATTTTGAATCTCTGCACACACTTTTGGACACTGGACACTTTTGGATTGTGTGAGGCCCAATGAATATCTGAGCGCTATGTGACAGGCTCGATGGCACAGCTGTGACAAAAGTGACTAGAGGATAAGGGAGATTGGATTGCTTTTAAAAAAGCAGTTTGCGGAGCAGTGGGTAAACAGCAATGCCAGCCTGTCAGGAAGCCTTAAAAGGCAGCCCAACAACCAACACCACTGATACACCACAATATAGCCTCCCCTTGCACTGCACACACAGTGACTGGTGTGTTGTGCAGGCCAAATTGCTAGCAGCAGAAGCAGTTTTTTTTCTTCTCAGCAGGACAAAAAAAAAAAATTGGGATTGCTTTTAAAAAAGCAGTTTGCGGAGCAGTGGGTAAACAGCAATGCAGGAATGTCAGGAAGCCTTAGAAGGCAGCCCAACAACCAACACCACTGATACACCACTATATAGCCTCCCCTTGCACTGCACACACAGTGACTGGTGTGTTGTGCAGGCCAAATCGCTAGCAGCAGAAGCAGTTTTTTTGTCTTCTTCCCTGCCTAACGCTCTCCCTACAGAATCAGCAGCAACCTCTACCTATACTGAGATCGGCAGAAGTAAGATGGCGGTCGGCGTGCACGCCCTTTTATACCCCCTGTGACGCCCACCAAAGCAAGCCAATCACTTGCATGCCCTTCTTAAAGATGGTGGTGACCCCTGCCTATGTCATCACGTTGCCCACAGTGTCCATGGATCCTGATTGGCTGAAAAAGAGCGCAAAACAAACTTTTGAAACGCGACTTTGGCGCGTAAGTCGCCGACCTCGTGGCCGACCTCATCCTAGGGTCGGGTTTCGTTTCATGAAACCCGACTTTGTCAAAAGTCGGCGACTTTTGAAATTTTTCGACCCGTTTCGCTCAACTCTAGTGATAAGGTTAGAATTTTTTTGCTTGTCATTTAAACTCATTGATGGTGATGTGTGTCAGGGCTCTTTATATCACTGAAAGCAATTGCAGATACCTGTGCAAATTAGTTTGGCAGGTGTGTCCAAATAAAGGCAAGACTACTTAAGTAGGCTGTTCCACATTATTAAGCGGCCTACATTTTTTGCCAAAATGGGAAAGAAAAAGGATGTGTCAGCTGCTGAGAAGCAACAAATTGTGGAGAATTTAGGTCAAGGCGTGACTACAATCAACATTGCCAAGACACTTCATCGTGATCATAGCACAATCAAGAAGTATGTAGCTGATTCCCAGCACACACGTGTGCGTGCTGATAAGGAAAAATTGAGGTCTCTTTCCAACAGGCAATTGCATCAGGTTAAAAGAGCAGCTGCAAAAATGCCTTGTCATAGCAGCAGACAAGTTTTTGAAGCTAATTATCCCTAAAAGAAGCGAACCAGCTAACCATATTAATAAAAATATTATTTTATTAAATATCAAATACACCAATTTTCATAAAAAATTGCAGACTACATAATACTTAACCAATAACATACCCCAACGGGGAAAAATGCACAGGCCATAAATACAGACAAATATTCTTCTATGAATAATCATAATATCCCTGCATAATAAATGACAAAAATCCAATATTATAGCTCTCCCAAACAAAAAAACAATCTAGCCTTGTCGTTACAAACACCTTGTATAATTGCAGACGTGAGACACAGTATCAGTACCATATAGAACCATCGGGAAGGGATAAATCCCCACAATAATAAAGCAACAATATGGCATAGGCAGGAAAGAGCTTGTCACCAATAGGATAACATAGTAAAGAAATCACCAGGCTAATAATTACCTTAGACCGATCATGCAGAGATAAATGGTCCTGTGCAGGAATCCCCGCGCCCCGACTCGCGTTTCGCCCTCTAGCTTCTTCCGCTCTTTACTATGTTATCCTATTGGTGACAAGCTCTTTCCTGCCTATGCCATATTGGTGCTTTATTATTGTGGGGATTTATCCCTTCCCGATGGTTCTATATGGTACTGATACTGTGTCTCACGTCTGCAATTATACAAGGTGTTTGTACCTTAAATTCTAATACACAGAGTGAGACATATGATTATATATTATAAACGTCGGAGATGCCCTATAACGACAAGGCTAGATTGTTTTTTTGTTTGGGAGAGCTATAATATTGGATTTTTGTCATTTATTATGCAGGGATATTATGATTATTCATAGAAGAATATTTGTCTGTATTTATGGCCTGTGCATTTTTCCCCGTTGGGGTATGTTATTGGTTAAGTATTATGTAGTCTGCAATTTTTTATGAAAATTGGTGTATTTGATATTTAATAAAATAATATTTTTACTAATATGGTTAGCTGGTTCGCTTCTTTTTGGGATAATTAGTAAATTCTTCTTATCCCTATGTGTACTATTGTGTCTGAAGTGCCAAAATAGTTGTAAGGACAGTTTAGTGTCTTAAGTTTTTGAAGCTGCTGGTTCCTCCAACGTCCCCCGAACAACAAGATGCAGGGTCCTTCAGAGGTTTGCAGCTGTGCGTAAGCCATCCTGTCCACCACCTCTATCCACTGCACACAAGCAGAAACGGCTCCAGTGGGCCAAACGATACATGAAGACTGACTTCCAAACTGTTTTGTTCACCATTGAGTGCCGTGCAACGCTCGATGGTCCAGATGGATGGAGTGGACGATGGCTGGTTGATGGACACCCCATGAAAACACGGCTAAGGCGCTAACAAGGAGGAGGTGGAGTAATGTTTTGGGCTGGAATCATGGGGAGAGAGATTGTCGGCCCCTTTAGGATCCCTGAAGGGGTAAAGGTGAACTCCATAATCTATGTGGAGTTTCTAAAACAGCACTTCCTGCCATGGTTCATGAGGAAGAACCGTGCTTTCCGCAGCAAGATCATTTTCATGCATGATAATGCACCGTCTCATGCTGCAAATAACACATCTGCATCTCTGGCTGCTATGGGCATAAAAGAGGACAAACTTATGGTGTGGCCACCATCTTCCCCTGACCTCAACCCCATTGAGAACCTCTGGAGCATCATCAAAATGAGTGTCTATGATGGCGGGAGGCAGTTAACATCTAAGCAACAGCTCTGGGGAGGGTATTCTGTCCACATGCAAAACAATTGAAGCACAAACCATCCAAAAACTGACACATTCAATGGACGAGAGAGTTCAGAAGCTTCTTTCAAACAAGGGGTCCTATGTGCAAATGTAACATCACCTAGAATAGTTTTGACTTGAAAACTGTTTGATTTCATTTTGTAATAAGTTGATAATGCTTATAATTTCACAATTGACCATTTTTTTGTTCAAAATAAAAATAAAAAGGTTGAAAACTCTGCTGTGCATAATAATTTGGAACATGCATTTTGAGTGTTTCTTATTTTTAAAAATATACTGTTTTCATAGGCAGTTTGTTCAAAAACATTGCAATTATACTAGAATATTAGATGACTGGAAAATAACAATGACTGCAATTCATATAGGTAATTTAGAGAAAATATGAGGAAATATTTTTTGCATAATAATTTGGAACACAGTGTATGTATAACCAGGTTCATCCAATGTAGCTGTAACATAATTACTACAGTATATCTATTTTGTTTTACAGATAATAGTTTCCAGAGAAGTCTCAGCGACATATTTTCTATGGCAGAAGTAGATAATTTATTTGTTGCTCTCTAATGGATATTGACTTTTGCCACCAATTATAACTTGGAACAATACTGATCACATTTGGTTAAGAAAATTGTGCGACTATGTCATTAATCTGAATGGAGTTTGTAAAAATCCATATTCGGGTTGTGTATCGGACAGTTGTTTCGCTGCAAAAATTACTGCTACGTATCTTTTATGTGTGAACAAACCCTAACAAACATACTGTATGTCTTGTGATCTCAATGACATGGATTCTGTAATATCTTTAAATGGGAAATGACTGACTTGATGGCAATTGCTGTCCATAATGTACAATCAAATCTTTGATCCAGGTTACTCTCCATGTAATGGTGCGCTCGGTGCATTGGGGTTTCGTTTTCTAAAACGGGTAAATGATATTGTAGCTTTACTTGTGACTTGTAATATTGCTTCTTTTATGATTTTGCAATAAATTATTGCTGCTTCTATGATTCTTTTATTTCTGGGATATTAGATTCTGTATGACTTACAGCACAAGGCCCTATTTGTTATTATTGAAAATGGCACACTTATTGGAAATCTTATTTGGACATCCTAAATATATTGTCAAAACACTCCCCAATAAATCAGTATTGTATCTTAGGACAGTATCCAGCAGATGATGTAGAGCATTAAACATTTGAACTGTCATCAACATAAGAATGTTAATATAACCACCAACAAATCTTAAGCCTACTTCCGCAGAGCGATTATTCATCCAATGTGACTGGTAATGATAATTGGGTCTTAAACTGTAAATAACTGAAACAAGCCTAGCAATGATTCATGATAGAGAATAAACATGAAATTGGTACTGGTCAGCTGATTAGTATAGTACTAAAGTCAAGTATTAGGCTGCAGACACATTTCTGATATGCAGTTCGACAGCAAAACGGCATAGTTTTCAAATTAATGATGTGATTGCATCACTTTTCTCTTTCTTTTTGCATCTATCAGCTATGTAAATATGTGACTAGTCCAGGTATCCAAATAGGCGCTGAAAGTGGTCCACATGGAGTCAAATCCAAAACAAAGGAAGGTGCTAGAAGCAGTCGGCAACAACTGAAACCAGAATAAGGGGGAAGTGCTAGAAGGAGTCTGCAACGATTAAGACCAGAAATACAGGAAGATGCTGGAAGTGGCCAACAACAAAAAGACCAGAAACATGGGGAAGTGCTGGACGTGAACAGCGACCACAAAGACCAAAAAAAAAAACAGGAGAGCACTGGAAGCGACATGAAAACACTAAGACCAGAAAAACAAAAGAGGACTGGAAGCGATCTGTAACTACTAATAGCAGAAAAAACAGAAGGAACTGAAAGTGATCTGCAACTACTAAGAGCAGAAAAACAGGAAGACACTGAAAGTGATCTGCAACTACAAATAGCAGAAAAAACAGAAGGAACTGAAAGTGATCTGCAACTGCTAAGAGCAGAAATACAGGAAGACACTGAAAGCGATCTGCAACTACTAAGAGCAGAAAAACAGGAAGACACTGAAAGTGATCTGCAACTACTAAGAGCAGAAAATCAGGAAGACACTGAAAGCGATCTGCAACTACTAAAAGCAGAAAATCAGGAAGACACTGAAAGCGATCTGCAACTACTAAGAGCAGAAACACAGGAAGACACTGAAAGTGATCTGCAACTACTAAGTGCAGAAATACAGGCAGACACTGAAAGTGATCTGCAACTACTAAGAGCAGAAAAACAGGAAGACACTGAAAGTGATCTGCAACTACTAAGAGCAGAAATACAGGCAGACACTGAAAGTGATCTGCAACTACTAAGAGCAGAAAAACAGGAAGACACTGAAAGTGATCTGCAACTACTAAGAGCAGAAAAACAGGAAGACACTGAAAGTGATCTGTAACTACTAAGAGCAGAAATACAGGAAGGCACTGAAAGCGATCTGCAACTACTAAGAGCAGAAAAACAGGAAGACACTGAAAGTGATCTGCAACTACTAAGAGCAGAAATACAGGAAGGCACTGAAAATGATCTGCAACTACTGAGAGCAGAAAAACAGGAAGACAATGAAAGCGATCTGCAACTACTAAGAGCAGAAATACAGGAAGACACTGAAAGTGATCTGCAACTACTAAGAGCAGAAATACAGTAGTTGCAGATCACTTTCAGTGTCTGCCTAAGAGCAGAAATACAGGCAGACACTGAAAGTGATCTGCAACTACTAAGAGCAGAAAATCAGGAAGACACTGAAAGTGATCTGCAACTACTAAGAGCAGAAAATCAAGAAGACACTGAAAATGATCTGCAACTACTAAGAGCAGAAAAACAGGAAGACACTGAAAGCGATCTGCAACTACTAAGAGCAGAAAAACAGGAAGGCACTGAAAGCGATCTGCAACTACTAAGAGCAGAAATACAGGAAGGCACTGAAAGTGATCTGCAACTACTAATAGCAGAAAAAACAGAAGGCACTGAAAGCGACCTGCAACTACTAATAGCAGAAAAACAGGAAGGCACTGAAAGTGATCTGCAACTACTAATAGCAGAAAAAACAGAAGGCACTGAAAGTGATCTGCAACTACTAAGAGCAGAAAAACAGGAAGACACTGAAAGCGATCTGCAACTACTAAGAGCAGAAAATCAGGAAGACACTGAAAGTGATCTGCAACTACTAAGAGCAGAAATACAGGAAGGCACTGAAAGCGATCTGCAACTACTAAGAGCAGAAAATCCGGAAGACACTGAAAGTGATCTGCAACTACTAAGAGCAGAAAATCAGGAAGGCACTGAAAGCAATCTGCAACTACTAAGAGCAGATAAACAGGAAGACACTGAAAGTGATCTGCAACTACTAAGAGCAGAAAAACAGGAAGGCACTGAAAGCGATCTGCAACTACTAAGAGCAGAAATACAGGAAGACACTGAAAGTGATCTGCAACTACTAAGAGCAGAAATACAGGAAGGCACTGAAAGTGATCTGCAACTACTAAGAGCAGAAAATCAGGAAGGCACTGAAAGCGATCTGCAACTACTAAGAGCAGAAATACAGGAAGACACTGAAAGTGATCTGCAACTACTAAGAGCAGAAATACAGGAAGGCACTGAAAGTGATCTGCAACTACTAAGAGCAGAAAAACAGGAAGACACTGAAAGTGATCTGCAACTACTAAGAGCAGAAATACAGGAAGGCACTGAAAGTGATCTGCAACTACTAAGAGCAGAAAAACAGGAAGGCACTGAAAGCGATCTGCAACTACTAAGAGCAGAAAAACAGGAAGGCACTGAAAGTGATCTGCAACTACTAAGAGCAGAAATACAGGAAGGCACTGAAAGTGATCTGCAACTACTAAGAGCAGAAAAACAGGAAGGCACTGAAAGCGATCTGCAACTACTAAGAGCAGAAAAACAGGAAGGCACTGAAAGTGATCTGCAACTACTAAGAGCAGAAATACAGGAAGACACTGAAAGTGATCTGCAACTACTAAGAGCAGAAATACAGGAAGGCACTGAAAGTGATCTGCAACTACTAAGAGCAGAAAAACAGGAAGACACTGAAAGTGATCTGTAACTACTAAGAGCAGAAATACAGGAAGGCACTGAAAGCGATCTGCAACTACTAAGAGCAGAAAAACAGGAAGACACTGAAAGTGATATGCAACTACTAAGAGCAGAAATACAGGAAGGCACTGAAAGTGATCTGCAACTACTAAGAGCAGAAAAACAGGAAGACACTGAAAGCGATCTGCAACTACTAAGAGCAGAAACACAGGAAGACACTGAAAGTGATTTGCAACTGCTAAGAGCAGAAAAACAGGAAAACACTGAAAGTGATCTGCAACTACTAAGAGCAGAAACACAGGAAGACACTGAAAGTGATCTGCAACTACTAAGTGCAGAAATACAGGCAGACACTGAAAGCGATCTGCAACTACTAAGAGCAGAAAAACAGGAAGACACTGAAAGCGATCTGCAACTACTAAGAGCAGAAAAACAGGAAGGCACTGAAAGCGATCTGCAACTACTAAGAGCAGAAATACAGGAAGGCACTGAAAGTGATCTGCAACTACTAATAGCAGAAAAAACAGAAGGCACTGAAAGTGATCTGCAACTACTAATAGCAGAAAAAACAGAAGGCACTGAAAGTGATCTGCAACTACTAAGAGCCGAAAAACAGGAAGACACTGAAAGCGATCTGCAACTACTAAGAGCAGAAAATCAGGAAGACAGTGAAAGTGATCTGCAACTACTAAGAGCAGAAATACAGGAAGACACTGAAAGCGATCTGCAACTACTAAGAGCAGAAAATCCGGAAGACACTGAAAGTGATGTGCAACTACTAAGAGCAGAAAATCAGGAAGGCACTGAAAGCAATCTGCAACTACTAAGAGCAGATAAACAGGAAGACACTGAAAGCAATCTGCAACTACTAAGAGCAGAAAAACAGGAAGGCACTGAAAGCGATCTGCAACTACTAAGAGCAGAAATACAGGAAGACACTGAAAGCGATCTGCAACTACTAAGAGCAGAAATACAGGAAGACACTGAAAGCGATCTGCAACTACTAAGAGCAGAAATACAGGAAGACACTGAAAGCGATCTGCAACTATTAGAGCAGAAAATCAGGAAGACACTGAAAGCGATCTGCAACTACTAAGAGCAGAAATACAGGAAGACACTGAAAGTGATCTGCAACTACTAAGAGCAGAAAATCAGGAAGACACTGAAAGCGATCTGCAACTACTAAGAGCAGAAAAACAGGAAGGCACAGAAAGCGATCTGCAACTACTAAGAGTAGAAATACAGGAAGGCACTGAAAGCGATCTGCAACTACTAAGAGCAGAAATACAGGAAGACACTGAAAGCGATCTGCAACTACTAAGAGCAGAAATACAGGCAGACACTGAAAGCGATCTGCAACTACTAAGAGCAGAAATACAGGAAGACACTGAAAGCGATCTGCAACTACTAAGAGCAGAAATACAGGAAGACACTGAAAGTGATCTGCAACTACTAAGAGCAGAAATACAGGAAGACACTGAAAGTGATCTGCAACTACTAAGAGCAGAAAATCAGGAAGACACTGAAAGTGATCTGCAACTACTAAGAGCAGAAAAACAGGAAGACACTGAAAGCGATCTGCAACTACTAAGAGCAGAAAAACAGGAAGGCACTGAAAGCGATCTGCAACTACTAAGAGCAGAAATACAGGAAGGCACTGAAAGCGATCTGCAACTACTAATGGCAGAAAAACAGGAAGGCACTGAAAGTGATCTGCAACTACTAATAGCAGAAAAAACAGAAGGCACTGAAAGTGATCTGCAACTACTAAGAGCAGAAAATCAGGAAGGCACTGAAAGCGATCTGCAACTACTAAGAGCAGAAAAACAGGAAGACACTGAAAGCGATCTGCAACTACTAAGAGCAGAAAAACAGGAAGACACTGAAAGCGATCTGCAACTACTGTAGTAGGGGCTGGCCGGGCTAGGGGGGTGGACCACTGCTTACCAGACGAGGCAAAGGTGAGACGGAGACAGCTTCCACTTGTAACAGTTCCGGATTTATTTGTCGTCGTCCTGACGACCACCAAACACGCACCGCAGCTTCTTTACACCACTGTGTCGTCAGGTCCAGGTACCTATTCTTCAGCTCCAGTTACAGTAACACACCTCGCAGATCTTTCACTGGGGGGCTTTCCTAGACCAATCTACCCCCAGCGCTTCACCTGCCCGAGATCGTCTTCCTACCGGTACCCCCGGTGCCTCGTCTGTCTTGCGGTACGTTGAGTCAGGGTCTCCCCCCTGGCTGCCTCTTCTCCTTGCCTGTCCTGCAGTCCATCGGGTCAGGGCCACCCCCCTGACTGTCTCTCCTTGGTCTGTCCCCCTGGCCGAGCTCTTCTCACTTTCTCCGTCTTCTTCTGAGCTCCTCCCGGGACTAAACTCTCCTGGAGCCCCGCCTTCTTCTATTTATCCCCTCTCTCACAGGGGAATTTCCCACCCGGGCTCCTATCTCCCCGCCCCCCATGACTAAGCAGATTCCTAAGCCCTAAGCTGATGTTAAGTCCTGTACTACTCTCCCCTGCCATCTTGTGGTCATTTCACGGTACTGCACTCCCTTTTCTGTCTTTCCCTGCTGTTACCTTTCTAACCTGTCAATCTCTGTCACTAGTGCACAAACCGTCCCCTCCTTCTGCCAGTCACGTCTGTCCGTCAAGTCACCTTCTCCACACTCTCCCACCCTTTGTCCATTGTCGTCCCGACAATCGCACTCCCTACCTACGTCGTTCTGAAGCTTGTCCACAGTCTGTTGTCGGACCGGTTGTTGGGCCACACCCACCACGGGGACCGAACTAAACCAGGAGCACCATGCTCCAAGCAGCCTACTGCTACCCGCCAGCGCGCATGTCACGTGACAACTTCTTTCGGGTTGGCGAGGTCCACCCGGACTACACTACGGCGTGTACCTCCCACTGCTCTCCCCTTCCACTACCTTCAACCACTTCTTCCTTTTTGGGGTGTCCATGGTGTCGTGGACTGACTTGGGACCACTGTCTGGTTCAATATCTCTCATCTCCTCGTCCTTCATTAAAAGAGTCATGGTCGGCGTCTTCGTCACAGCTACCTCGTACCCGGAACCTTTTACATACATTTTTTGTTAAACACACTACTTATTAAATCAACTTTAACATACCGTATATATGATTACCACTATTCTATTTACAATAGGAGTTACTCAACCGAAGCAACCCTCCCTTTTCTCTCTCTTTTTTTCTTTAACTCCTTCGTTAAACACATTATTTTCAAACATAAAATGGAACTACTCCCCCTCCCTTTAACATTAGCAGTTTTTCCCACATCCCCGCTGTATCAGGAGAAAACAATAAACCTTTTCCTCAACTTTGGATGCATAACTGTCCTCTTTAGGCCTGCACAACGATGCAACGAAATCCCAACAGTACGGGCCATCTCCTGACGGCGGATGTTGCGCCAGTCCAGCAGGGGAACCCCACAGCCGTGTGGTTCCCGGGATGTCTCGACTGTTCCCGAGCCCTGAGTGTTCTTTTTGCCCAGGGCTCAGGGGCCATCTCCCTCCTGAGAGATGAGTCATAAGGGATAGAAGGGGCCGAAAGTGGTTCCATGGCGCACGTTCCACGCCAGTTCTCTGCCTGGGAACCAGCAGTCCACCACCGGTGGCGGCGCGGACGCACTCATCTCTGTCGATGTGGTGGCTTTGCTCCGTCTGGCCCCCAGCTCCTGCAGCTCCAACCGCAGGTGAGGGACCGGGGTTGTAGCCCGATGAGAAGCGGAGCGACGAAGCTGGGGCCTACTAGCGTGATTAGCAGACGGCTCCGCAGAGGCGGCAGAGCCAGATGACCAGGCCGAAGCCCCAATCTGGAACAGGGCCGGAGCAGCCACGGACCTTGATGGGCAGGCCGCAGCAGAGGTATGGCGTGTGGCAGAAGTGGCCGCAGACATTGGTGAGCAGGCCGCAGCTGGAACCATGAGCGAGGCAGAGGCGGCCACGGGTGCCGCCGGAGCCAAAATCGAACCAGGGGCGGCCGCGGAGCAAGCCGCAACCGGAGTTGCAGACGGGGCCGGAGTAGCGGCTGGCTTCATGGACGGGGCCGCTGCTGAAAGGGGGAACGCAGCAGCGTTGGCCATGGGCTGGCTCCGCACCGGCGATACCGGACGTGGCGGCGCTGGGCGGGGTGGTTCGGGGACGTGGCAGTTCCACACCGGCGACACCGGACATGGCGCCGCCGGGCAGGGTGGTTCGGGGACGGGAGCAGGGGCATCGATCAGCCCAGCGGAGGCCGCCGAGTCCTCCACGGCCGAGCCTCCAGGAGCACAGGAGGCCGCCGCGCGGTGCGACCGGGTGGTGGTGGCCGCTTGCAGAGCCACCGGCAGAGCCGGGGGAACTCACCTTCCCCAGCACTGCGGCCTCCGACACGTCATCCCGCGGCTCCTCTCACAGCCTCTGTTCTTCACCCCGCTGTCTGGCGGGGCTAGCCTCATGGCTGGGGGATCCCGCGGGGAGGCTCCCTGGCGATGTCTTCAGCGGCCGCTCCCGCGGGCCCCCGCAGTCGCTCCTCTTCTCTGCCTGTTGTCTGGCTTTCGTACCACCCCGGATCCTCCGATGACAAGCAAGGATCCGGAACACAGTCTCCAAATTATAATCCACAGGCCAGAGATTTGTAATCCACAGGTGTTTGTAATCCACAGGCACTTGTAATCCACAGAGGAACAGTCCAAGTCCTTCTAGGTTTCTTCAAACGCAGGCCTGCCACGGAAGGTGTCATATTAGCGGCGGCTATCCTGCCGACTACGCCAAATGTAGTAGGGGCTGGCCGGGCTAGGGGGGAGGACCACTGCTTACCAGACGAGGCAAAGATGAGACTGAGACAGCTTCCACTTGTAACAATTCCGGATTTATTTGTTGTCTTCCTGACGACCACCAAACACGCACCGCAGCTTCTTTACACCACTGTATCGTCAGGCCTGGGTACCTATTCTTCAGCTCCAGTTACATTAACGCAGCTTGCGGATCTTTCACTGGGGGGCTGTCCTAGACCAATCTACCCCCAGCGCTTCACCTGCCCGAGATCGCCTTCCAACCAGTACCCCTGGGGATCGTCTGTCTTGCGGTACGTCGAGTCAGGGTCTCCCCCCTGGCTGCCTCTTCTCCTTGCCTGTCCTGCAGTCCGTCGGGTCAGGGCCACCCCCCTGACTGTCTCTCCTTGGTCTGTCCCCCTGGCCGAGCTCTTCTCACTTTCTCCGTCTTCATCTGAGCTCCTCCCGGCACTAAACACTCCTGGAGCCCCGCCTTCTTCTATTTATCCCCTCTCTCACAGGGGAATTTCCCACCCGGGCTCCTATCTCCCCGCCCCCATGACTAAGCGGATCCCTAAGCTGATGTTAAGTCCTGTACTACTCTCCACTGCCATCTTGTGGTCATTTCACGGTACTGCACTCCCTTTTCTGTCTTTCCCTGCTGTTACCTTTCTAACCTGTCAATCTCTGTCACTAGTGCACAAACCGTCCCCTCCTTCTGCCAGTCACGTCTGTCCGTCAAGTCACCTTGACCACACTACTAAGAGCAGAAATATAGGATGGCACTGAAAGTGATCTGCAACTACTAAGAGCAGAAAATCAGGAAGGCACTGAAAGCAATCTGCAACTACTAAGAGCAGAAATACAGGAAGGCACTGAAAGCGATCTGCAACTACTAAGAGCAGAAAATCAGGAAGGCACTGAAAGTGATCTTCAACTACTAAGAGCAGAAAATCCGGAAGACACTGAAAGTGATCTGCAACTACTAAGAGCAGAAAAACAGGATGGCACTGAAAGTGATCTGCAACTACTAAGAGCAGAAAAACAGGATGGCACTGAAAGTGATCTGCAACTACTAAGAGCAGAAAATCAGGAAGGCACTGAAAGTGATCTGCAACTACTAAGAGCAGAAAATCAGGAAGGCACTGAAAGCGATCTGCAACTACTAAGAGCAGAAATACAGGAAGGCACTGAAAGCGATCTGCAACTACTAAGAGCAGAAAATCAGGAAGGCACTGAAAGTGATCTGCAACTACTAAGAGCAGAAATACAGGAAGGCACTGAAAGCGATCTGCAACTACTAAGAGCAGAAAATCCGGAAGACACTGAAAGTGATCTGCAACTACTAAGAGCAGAAAAACAGGATGGCACTGAAAGTGATCTGCAACTACTAAGAGCAGAAAATCAGGAAGGCACTGAAAGCAATCTGCAACTACTAAGAGCAGAAAATCCGGAAGACACTGAAAGCTATCTGCAACTACTAAGAGCAGAAAATCAGGAAGGCACTGAAAGCAATCTGCAACTACTAAGAGCAGAAAATCAGGAAGGCACTGAAAGTGATCTGCAACTACTAAGAGCAGAAAATCAGGAAGACACTGAAAGCGATCTGCAACTACTAAGAGCAGAAAAACAGGAAGACACTGAAAGCGATCTGCAACTACTAAGAGCAGAAAAACAGGAAGGCACTGAAAGCGATCTGCAACTACTAAGAGTAGAAATACAGGAAGGCACTGAAAGCGATCTGCAACTACTAAGAGCAGAAATACAGGAAGACACTGAAAGCGATCTGCAACTACTAAGAGCAGAAATACAGGCATACACTGAATGTGATCTGCAACTACTAAGAGCAGAAATATAGGAAGACACTGAAAGTGATCTGCAACTACTAAGAGCAGAAATACAGGAAGACACTGAAAGTGATCTGCAACTACTAAGAGCAGAAAATCAGGACGACACTGAAAGTGATCTGCAACTACTAAGAGCAGAAAAACAGGAAGACACTGAAAGCGATCTGCAACTACTAAGAGCAGAAAAACAGGAAGGCACTGAAAGCGATCTGCAACTACTGTAGTAGGGGCTGGCCGGGCTAGGGGGGTGGACCACTGCTTACCAGACGAGGCAAAGATGAGACGGAGACAGCTTCCACTTGTAACAGTTCCGGATTTATTTGTCGTCCTCCTGACGACCACCAAACACGCACCGCAGCTTCTTTACACCACTGTGTCGTCAGGTCCAGGTACCTATTCTTCAGCTCCAGTTACAGTAACGCACCTCGCGGATCTTTCACTGGGGGGCTTTCCTAGACCAATCTACCCCCAGCGCTTCACCTGCCCGAGATCGTCTTCCTACCGGTACCCAGGTGCCTCGTCTGTCTTGCGGTACGTTGAGTCAGGGTCTCCCCCCTGGCTGCCTCTTCTCCTTGTCTGTCCTGCAGTCCATCGGGTGAGGGCCACCCCCCTGACTGTCTCTCCTTGGTCTGTCCCCCTGGCCGAGCTCTTCTCACTTTCTCCGTCTTCTTCTGAGCTCCTCCCGGGACTAAACTCTCCTGAAGCCCCGCCTTCTTCTATTTATCCCCTCTCTCACAGGGGAATTTCCCACCCGGGCTCCTATCTCCCCGCCCCCCATGACTAAGCGGATTCCTAAGCCCTAAGCTGATGTTAAGTCCTGTACTACTCTCCCCTGCCATCTTGTGGTCATTTCACGGTACTGCACTCCCTTTTCTGTCTTTCCCTGCTGTTACCTTTCTAACCTGGCAATCTCTGTCACTAGTGCACAAACCGTCCCCTCCTTCTGCCAGTCACGTCTGTCCGTCAAGTCACCTTCCCCACACTCTCCCACCCTTTGTCCATTGTCGTCCCGACAATCGCACTCCCTACCTACGTCGTTCTGAAGCTTGTCCACAGTCTGTTGTCGGACCGGTTGTTGGGCCACACCCACCACGGGGACCGAACTAAACCAGGAGCACCATGCTCCAAGCAGCCTACTGCTACCTGCCAGTGCGCATGCCACGTGACAACTTCTTTCGGGTTGGCGAGGTCCACCCGGACTACACTATGGCGTGTACCTCCCACTGCTCTCCCCTTCCACTACCTTCAACCATTTCTTCCTTTTTGGGGTGTCCATGGTGTCGTGGACTGACTTGGGACCACTGTCTGGTTCGATATCTCTCATCTCCTCGTCCTTCATTAAAAGAGTCATGGTCGGCGTCTTCGTCACAGCTACCTCGTTCCCGGAACCTTTTACATACATTTTTTGTTAAACACACTACTTATTAAATCAACTTTAACATACCGTATATATGATTACCACTATTCTATTTACAATAGGAGTTACTCAACCGAAGCAACCCTCCCTTTTCTCTCTTTTTTTCTTTAACTCCTTCGTTAAACACATTATTTTCAAACATAAAATGGAACTACTCCCACTCTCTTTAACATTAGCACTTTTTCCCACATCCCCGCTGTATCAGGAGAAAACAATAAACCTTTTCCTCAACTTTGGAAGCATAACTGTCCTCTTTAGGCCTGCACAACTATGCAACGAAATCCCAACAGTCCGGGCCATCTCCTGATGGCGGATGTTGCGCCAGTCCAGCAGGGATGTCTCGACTGTTCCCGAGCCCTGAGTGTTCTTTTTGCCCAGGGCTCAGGGGCCATCTCCCTCCTGAGAGATGAGTCAAAAGGGATAGAAGGGGCCGAAAGTGGTTCCATGGCGCACGTTCCGCGCCAGTTCTCTGCCTGGGAACCAGCAGTCCACCACCGGTGGCGGCGCGGATGCACTCATCTCTGTCGATGTGGTGGCTTTCCTCCGTCTGGCCCCCAGCTCCTGCAGCTCCAACCGCAGGTGAGGGACCAGGGTCGTAGCCCGATGAGAAGCGGAGCAACGAAGCTGGGGCCTACTAGCGTGATTAGCAGACGGCTCCGCAGAGGCGGCAGAGCCAGATGACCAGGCCGAAGCCGCAATCTGGAACAGGGCCGGAGCAGCCACGGACCTTGATGGGCAGGCCGCAGCAGAGGTATGGCGTGCGGCAGAGGCGGCCGCAGACATCGGTGAGCAGGCCGCAGCTGGAACCATGAGCGAGGCAGAGGCGGCCACGGGTGCCGCCGGAGCCAAAATCGAACCAGGGGCGGCCGCGGAGCAGGGCGCAACCGGAGTTGCAGATGGGGCCGGAGTAGCAGCTGGCTTCATGGACGGGGCCGCTGCTGAAAGGGGGAACGCAGCAGCGTCGGCCGCGGGCTGGCTCCGCACCGGCGACACCGGACGTGGCGCCGCTGGGCGGGGTGGTTCGGGGACGTGGCAGTTCCGCATCGGCGACACCGGACATGGCGCCGCCGGGCAGGGTGGTTCGGGGACGGGAGCAGGGGCGTCGATAAGCCCGGCGGAGGCCGCCGAGTCCTCCGCGGCCGAGCCTCCAGGAGCACAGGAGGCCGCCGCGCGGTGCGACCGGGTGGTGGTGGCCGCTTGCGGAGCCACCGGCAGAGCCGGGGGAACTCTCACCTTCCCCAGCGCTGCGGCCTCCGACACGTCATCCCGCGGCTCCTCCCACAGCCTCCGTTCTTCACCCCGCCGTCTGGCGGAGCTAGCCTCATGGCTGGGGGATCCCGCGGGGAGGCTCCCTGGCGATGTCTTCAGCGGCCGCTCCCGCGGGCCCCTGCAGTAGCTCCTCTTCTCCGCCCGTTGTCTGGCTTTCGTACCACCCCGGATCCTCCGATGACAAGCAAGGATCCGGAACACAGTCTCCAAATTATAATCCACAGGCCAGCGATTTGTAATCCACAGGCACTTGTAATCCACAGAGGAACAGTCCAAGTCCTTCTAGGTTTCTTCAAACGCAGGCCTGCCGCGGAAGGTGTCATATTAGCGGCGGCTATCCTGCCGACTACGCCAAATGTAGTAGGGGCTGGCCGGGCTAGGGGGGTGGACCACTGCTTACCAGATGAGGCAAAGATGAGACTGAGACAGCTTCCACTTGTAACAATTCCGGATTTATTTGTTGTCTTCCTGACGACCACCAAACACGCACCGCAGCTTCTTTACACCACTATATCGTCAGGCCTGGGTACCTATTCTTCAGCTCCAGTTACATTAACGCGCCTTGCGGATCTTTCACTGGGGGGCTGTCCTAGACCAATCTACCCCCAGCGCTTCACCTGCCCGAGATCGCCTTCCAACCGGTACCCCTGGGGATCGTCTGTCTTGCGGTACGTCGAGTCAGGGTCTCCCCCCTGGCTGCCTCTTCTCCTTGCCTGTCCTGCAGTCCGTCGGGTCAGGGCCACCCCCCTGACTGTCTCTCCTTGGTCCGTCCCCCTGGCCGAGCTCTTCTCACTTTCTCCGTCTTCTTCTGAGCTCCTCCCGGCACTAAACTCTCCTGGAGCCCCGCCTTCTTCTATTTATCCCCTCTCTCACAGGGGAATTTCCCACCCGGGCTCCTATCTCCCCGCCCCCCATGACTAAGCGGATCCCTAAGCTGATGTTAAGTCCTGTACTACTCTCCCCTGCCATCTTGTGGTCATTTCACGGTACTGCACTCCCTTTTCTGTCTTTCCCTGCTGTTACCTTTCTAACCTGTCAATCTCTGTCACTAGTGCACAAACCATCCCCTCCTTCTGCCAGTCTTGTCTGTGCGTCAAGTCACCTTCCCCACACTACTAAGAGCAGAAATATAGGATGGCACTGAAAGTGATCTGCAACTACTAAGAGCAGAAAATCAGGAAGGCACTGAAAGCAATCTGCAACTACTAAGAGCAGAAATACAGGAAGGCACTGAAAGCGATCTGCAACTACTAGGAGCAGAAAATCAGGAAGGCACTGAAAGTGATCTGCAACTACTAAGAGCAGAAAATCTGGAAGACACTGAAAGTGATCTGCAACTACTAAGAGCAGAAAAACAGGATGGCACTGAAAGTGATCTGCAACTACTAAGAGCAGAAAATCAGGAAGGCACTGAAAGCAATCTGCAACTACTAAGAACAGAAAATCAGGAAGGCACTGAAAGTGATCTGCAACTACTAAGTGCAGGAAAACAGGAAGACACTGAAAGCGATCTGCAACTACTAAGAGCAGAAAATCAGGAAGGCACTGAAAGTGATCTGCAACTACTAAGAGCAGGAAAACAGGAAGACACTGAAAGCGAACTGCAACTACTAAGAGCAGAAATACAGGAAGGCACTGAAAGCGATCTGCAACTACTAAGAGCAGAAAATCAGGAAGGCACTGAAAGTGATCTGCAACTACTAAGAGCAGAAATACAGGAAGGCACTGAAAGCGATCTGCAACTACTAAGAGCAGAAAATCCGGAAGACACTGAAAGTGATCTGCAACTACTAAGAGCCGAAAAACAGGATGGCACTGAAAGTGATATGCAACTACTAAGAGCAGAAAATTAGGAAGGCACTGAAAGCAATCTGCAACTACTAAGAGCAGAAAATCCGGAAGACACTGAAAGTGATCTGCAACTACTAAGAGCAGAAAAACAGGATGGCGCTGAACGTGATCTGCAACTACTAAGAGCAGAAAATCAGAAAGGCACTGAAAGCAATCTGCAACTACTAAGAGCAGAAAATCAGGAAGGCACTGAAAGTGATCTGCAACTACTAAGAGCAGGAAAACAGGAAGACACTGAAAGCGATCTGCAACTACTAAGAGCAGAAATACAGGAAGGCACTGAAAGCGATCTGCAACTACTAAGAGCAGAAAAACAGGAAGACACTGAAAGCGATCTGCAACTACTAAGAGCAGAAAAACAGGAAGACACTGAAAGCGATCTGCAACTACTAAGAGCAGAAAAACAGGAAGACACTGAAAGTGATCTGCAACTACTAAGAGCAGAAATACAGGAAGGCACTGAAAGCGATCTCCAACTACTAAGAGCAGAAATACAGGAAGGCACTGAAAGCGATCTGCAACTACTAAGAGCAGAAAATCCGGAAGACACTGAAAGTGATCTGCAACTACTAAGAGCCGAAAAACAGGATGGCACTGAAAGTGATCTGCAACTACTAAGAGCAGAAAATCAGGAAGACACTGAAAGTGATCTGCAACTACTAAGAGCAGAAATACAGGAAGGCACTGAAAGCGATCTCCAACTACTAAGAGCAGAAATACAGGAAGGCACTGAAAGCAGTCTGCAACTATTAGAGCAGAAAATCAGGAAGACACTGAAAGTGATCTGCAACTACTAAGACCAGAAACACAGGAAATTGCTACAAGTGTTTAACATCCTTACGACCAGAACCACAGGGAAAGGAGATTTGACGTTTGAGTATGCCGTGCTGCTTTATGTAGAAGGACTTCCATAGTGGAACAGCAATTTCAGAGTTTTTATTTTTACGCATTTTGTTCTCGCATCGAGAAACACGCAGAAATAAAAACTACAAAATTGCTATTCCACTCTGGAACCGCTTACTTCAAACTACAGTGCAGCCTGCTCTGAAACGTCAAATCTCAATTTTCTATTGATCGATATAAAAAAGAGGGTTTACCTTCATTTGCTGACATGAATGCAGATGCTGTAATATTCATGGGCAATTACTGGAGTTGTGACAATCACAACCCTTCAGGTGAGCAATCAACTCCATGACTTATAACTCACTTATTATCTGTACCTTTCAAGATCACCCTATGTGCGCTTCTCTCCTCCCTTTTTTTCAGAACTATAGGGAAGCATGGGAAGTGGCCTGCAAACGCCAAGAAAAAAGTATGCAGAGGGAAGAAAATAGCGCAATATAGGGTCTCATCCAGTGTCAGATGGGAGATGTGAGTGCAGGGATGTTCTCACCTGATGGAGTTGTGTTTCCACAACACTATACAAACTCAGATATGACCTGCTGCTGCAGATCCATGAAGAGATGTCCAATAAATAGATGAGTGGAGGTATGGATCTTTGTTGTGCTGTAATACCATGGCCGCCGGGGGGTATCTTCTGCGGCCGCTCCAGTACTCACTGTCCTGGAGGTTGTTTCATCTCCGGTATGCTGTCCACTTTGAGGACCCAAATGACTGCAGACTGAGACTGGAAACAACTTAAACAACTCAGCTTTATTCTCTTCAGGGCACAGCACGTCCACAACGGCTACAGGACTCTTTACTAGGTAACATGAATACATCTTCATCTACAGCAGTACGTCACTTCTTCCTTCACTTCACATGTATGAACCACACAGACAAGCTGACACGTCACACGGAGCACGATGAACACGGAACACTTCCCTTCTTCCAGAGCCGAACTTCATCCCACGACTTATCCATTTCAGCTCACCCCTTTACAGCACTGTTGCACCTGTTCGTGTCCTAGGTTCACAGCTCACTAGACTCTCCTCAAAGCTCCCATACTCTAGCTGCTACTTCCACAGGGGCTCTCCCACGGACTTCCTTGGCTTGCACTACTCCAGTCACTGGCTGGAATCAATAGACTGGCTTGGGTTGTGACTTCAGCTCTTCCTTGCTAGCTGACTTGACCACTGAGACTCCTTCTTCCGTCTCCTTAGTCCTACAGTTCCCAGTCTCTAACTGCGAGACCTCCAGTACCACTACGTACTGGCTACTGCTGTAGGCATTCACTGTGCTTCACTTCTGTCCAGTGTAGCTACCCCCGGCTCAACTCCTCATGAGGGAAAACTCTATTCCTTTTTGTCTCTGGCTAGCCATTCCTCTAACTTAACCCTCTCCACAGGTTCCCTCAGTTATGCTCGGTGCTCCCATCTAGTGTCCCTTAATGGTACTACAAATAACTCTAAGGGGGCCGTTACACACAATGATACTGTGAACAATATTGTTGCAACATCACCAGTTTGGTGACGTTGCAGCGATATCGAAACGACATAGTTGTGTGTGACATGTAGCAATGATCAACGATCAGATGGCTGATCGTTAATCGTTGCTTAATGCTCTGGGCCATAATTCTGTCGTTGGTCTCCCGCTAGGCAGCACACATCACTGCTTGTGACAGCAAGAGACCAACGATCCGTGACGTTGGGAGCTGGTATCCAGGGTAAACAGCGCATAACTAAGAGCCATGTGGCTCTCAGTTACCCGCTATGCACGCTGGTATTCAGGGTAAACAGCGGATATCTAAGCTGCGCTGCTCTTAGTTACCTGCTGTTTACCCTGGATACCAGCTTGCTCGCTGGTCCTGGTCACTGGTGGGTCTGTATGTGACAGCTCACCAGCCATCAGATAACTATGTCCCAGCGATCCCATCCACGTCGATAGGGGAGCGGTCGGAGGTAAGTATCACACATAGCGATATCGCTAGCAATATCGCTATAACGTCACAAAAACCAGTGACGTTATAGCGATATTGCTAGCGATATCGCTTAGTGTGACAGGCCCTTAACACATCAACATCAATTGATAGTTGGAATAAATAGACTGCATTCACCACATCTTAAGGTGCAGGCTTTATTTTCAAGTGTAGGGGTGTGCAGTAAGAGGTTTGCAGCAGCTGAGGTGTCAGTTGTGAACTCTAGCACCAGTGAAGCTCCTCCTCTACAGACAAGACTACAACACAGAAAAGTAAACATATTCAGAAAGAAGGAAGGCACTTATCTCAGAAGAATCGCTAGAGTGAACAGGATAAAAAGATTAAGGTAATCACTTCTTAAAGCATATTTAAACTTTCAATAAACTGTGCATAAATCAATAGTCCAGTATACTGTATGTTCTCTCTGTATGCTTGATGCTTGTTTGTTTTTTCTTTGAGCTCATATACTTTTGGGAAGCTAGCTTTTATACAATATACAGGGAAAATACTGCAACAGGATTGATGAGGACTTATATGAGGACTTGTATAAGTATAGGAGCCAAAACATCAAGTTATTAGCTCTGTTATCAGTTTCTTTGTTCCTGGAGTATGATACACAACAAACTTGCTCCCTCCCTCCTCCCCTCTTCATAGACTGTGAAGCATTTAGTGAGCTGTACCCTAATAAGAAAAGCCTTGGAAATTCAAAGTAAAGCTATCTAATAACATATTTTACAAATTTTATATTTGTCATCTGTACTATTGATTTATGCAAAGTTTGTTTTATTTCTATCTAAAATTATACAGTGTGGAAAGTATGTATTTGATACACTGTCGCTTCCCACCTACAAAGAATGGAGAGGTCTGAAATTTTTAATCATAGGTACACTTCAACTGAGAGAAACAGAATCTACAGGAAATGTCTGACCTCTAATTGCAAACAAAGGTTTCTGAACCAAATATTAAGTTCTGTTTTTCTATTGTAGCAAATACGTATTTCATTCAATAAAATGCATATTATTTAAATCATACAATGTGATTTTCTGGATTTTTTTAGTCTGTCTCTCACAGGTGAAGTGTACAATTGTAGACCTCTCCATTCTTTGTAGGTGGGAAATCATGCAAAATTGTCAGTGTATCAAATTCTTATTTTCCCCACTGTACATGGTTCTCTGTTCTTGCTGGAGTTATATTATAAATTATTTTATTTTATAGGACAAAATTACTTTGAGAGTGAATTTATATGATTACAAAATGTCTAGAAGCTCCCCATGAAGTCAGCTGTATTTGAGCATTTCACAGTGACTCAAGATGAAAAATATTTTGTGTCAATGTATGACAAGTGACCCAGAGGAAAACAAATGCTGTGATGCCAAAATCAGCGCATACTCAGGCAGTGATAAAAATGCTCCTACAAGAGCTTCCAATCTAAAATGACATTTACAACGCTTCCACCCAGAAGTTTTCTGTCAGAGACACCGCACTGCACTTGCTCATAGAGCCAGTGCGCGTGTCCTGAGTACAGAAGCGGTGCTAAAAGATACCTGTGGAGAAGGGCAGCAGAGGTGACCATGCGTGCTTCAGGCTAATAGTGTCAGGGTCCAGTCAGCGCTGGAAGGTAAAGAGGCACGGGACCTGCGGACACTGAAACTGAATAATCTGGCACGGGACCTATGGTCATGTGACTGCAAGGGGGCGGGGCTTAGCGTCCTGTTTACAGATAGGACAGGACACCATACAACAACTCAGAGTCAGGCAAAACAGAGGTCACAGCAGTACGGGCAAACGAGGTACAGGAGGGACAAACAGACGGGTAGTCAGACAAAGCCAAAGGTCATACACAAGAGGGCGACGTGGTACCAAGGGGACAAGCAGAGAGAAGTCGGGTCACAAGCAGAGAGTCATACACGAGAGGTAGCGCAGTACAAGAGGGTCAGGCAGAACTCGTAACAGGGACAGAACCAGATCACAACCGAACAAGCAAGCAAGATATCAGGCACAAGGCACACGTATACAAAAGGTCACTTAACTCAGCCGAGGGCAGGAGTATAACTGACACCGGACCCAGGTCCAGTGAGCACTAAAAAGCCTCCTTCTGCCAGAGAGAGGCAGCACAATTAACCCATAGTCTAACCAGGATGGGTCAAAGCGAAATCCCGTCCTAGATCATGAGAGTACCCTCCTCTCAATGGGGGGCCACTGGACCCCCAGGTCTCTCAGGGTACTTGGCGTGAAAGACTCGGATCAACCGATCCACATGAACTGATCGAGCAGGAACCCACGAGCGTTCCTCAGGACCGTAGCCCTTCCAATGTATCAGATACTGAAGGGCGCGACGGACCAACCTGGAGTTGACAATTCGTTCCACCTCGTACTCAGCCTGCCCATCTACCAAAACCGGTGTCGGGGAAGATGATGACCCCTCCCCACCGGACCTCACAGGTTTCAAAAGGGCCTTATGGAAAACATTAGGGATCCTTAGAGATGGCGGAAGACTCAACCGAAAAGCCACCGGGTTAACTGCTTCGGTAATTACATAGGGACCTATAAACTTGGGTCCAAGCTTCGCAGAGGGGACCTTGAGCCTTATATTTTTGGTGGATAACCATACCTTATCTCCGACCTGAAACACTGGACCCACGGATCGTTTTTTGTCCGCAAAAAATTTAAATTTGTCCTGAGCCTTCGTAATGTTATTCTGGACCTCCCGCCATACCTCCCCCAACCGCTGGATCGTCTCATCCGCCCCAGGACACCCAGAATTCAAGCGGGAAAATTCTCCAAAATGAGGATGAAACCCATAATTGCAAAAAAATGGAGATGTACCCGTAGACTGGTTAGTGCGGTTGTTAAATGCAAACTCAGCCAATGGTAACACAGAACACCAATCATCCTGTCGGGCTGAGGTCAAACAACGCAGAATTTGCTCCAGAGACTGATTGGTCCGCTCAGTCTGCCCATTAGTCTCTGGATGGTAGGCTGATGAAAAGGACAGACCAATGCCCAACCTCCTACAAAAAGCTCTCCAAAATCTGGACACAAATTGCACTCCCCTATCAGACACCACATTCAGGGGTACCCCATGCAACCGCACCACATGCTCCACAAACAATCTGGACAATGTTTTCGCATTAGGTAGAGCTGCCAAAGGTACAAAATGTGCCTGCTTACTAAACCTGTCCACTACGACCCAGACCACGGTATTACCCTTGGAAGGGGGAAGGTTGGTGATGAAATCCATGGACAGATGAGTCCATGGTCTCTCAGGAATTGGCAGTGGTACCAATTCCCCGGCCAGCCGGTTATGGGGAGTTTTCGCACGGGCACAAACCTCACACGCAGACACATACTCCCCAACATCAGAGGCTAAAGAAGACCACCAGAATATTCTAGCAATGGCCTTCCGGGTCACTGAGATCCCTGGATGTCCACCCAGGACTGAGTCATGGAACTCCTGGAGGACCTTGAGACGAAACTGAGCTGGCACATAAAGTTTATCCACCGGCTTAGCTAGAGGTGCAAGAGCCTGGGCTTCTCGAATCTCCCGTTCCAACACATTAGAAACCTCTGCCACCACCACCCCAGGCTGAAGAATGGAGGATGGAGGTTCCGGGGGGGACACCGGATCTAGACTGCGTGACAATGCATCCGCTCTGATATTCTTGGATCCTGGTCGGAAAGTGATCGAGAAGTTGAATCGGGAAAAAAAAAGTGACCATCTAGTCTGTCTGGGAGTCAACCTTTTAGCTGACTCAATGTAAGCTAGGTTTCTGTGGTCCGTGATTACCGTTATAGGATGAACAGCCCCCTCCAAAAAATGCCTCCATTCTTCAAAGGCCAATTTTACGGCCAGAAGTTCCCGATTCCTCACATCATAGTTTCTCTCCGCAGGGGAGAACTTCTTTGAGAAAAAGGCGCAAGGTCTTAAATTGGTCAAAGTGGGGGGTCACTGGGACAATACCGCCCCCACCCCCACCTCTGAGGTGTCTACCTCAACAATAAATGGTTCAGAGGGGTCCGGTTGAATAAGAACCGGGGCCGACATGAAACATTTTTTCAAAAACTGAAATGCCGCTACCGCTGCGGTTGACCAATTCTTGATATCGGCCCCCTTTTGAGTCATGTCTGTGAGGGGTTTAACCACCTGTGAGAACTTCCTTATAAATTTCCGATAATAATTAGCGAACCCTAGGAAACGTTGCAGACCCTTCAAATCACACGGTTGAACCCACTCGAGAATGGCCTGCACCTTATTAGGATCCATGCGAATACCCTTCAGCAGACACGATGAACCCCAGAAAGGACAGTTCCTGATCAAAAAATAAACATTTTTCAAGTTTAGCAAAAAGACAGTTCTCCCTGAGCCTTTGGAGAACTGCCTGAACATGACCAATGTGAGCCTGTTTATCAGGCGAGTAGATTAAAATGTCATCCAAATACACCACCATAAAACGTCCAATCAAATCAGAGAACACATGATTTATGAACTTTTGGAAGACCGCTGGAGCGTTGGTCAGGCCGAAGGGCATGACCAAATTTTCAAACAACCCTTCAGTAGTGAGAAAAGCGGTCTTCCACTCATCTCCGTCCTGGACTCGGATAAGGTTATACGCTCCCCGTAGATCTAATTTCGAAAACCACTTAGCTCCGGACAACTGATTGTATAAATCAGGAATAAGTGGAAGGGGATAAGTATTCCTCACAGTTATTTTATTTAACTCATGAAAATCGAGGCATGGGCGCAAACCACCGTCTTTTTTTTTTTTTTACAAAAAAGAACCCTGCCGCCACAGGAGAAACAGAAGGACGAATATATCCCTTACGGAGGCTCTCGGAAATATATTCCTTCATCGCAGCCAGTTCCGGACCCGAGAGGTTATACAGGCGGGCTTTGGGCAATTTAGCACCTGGAACCAGGTCAATAGCACAATCAAATGGGCTGTGTGGTGGTAAAACCTCAGCCTCCTTTTCGGAGAAAACGTCTGTATAATCTATCAGGCCCTCCGGAATGCCTTCTAGACCCACAGACGACACAGACGCAGAAACAAGACATTTCTCAGAGCAATAGGGACCCCATTTAACAATATCCCGAGATTCCCAATTAATCACAGGATTATGCAGACGTAACCAGGGGAACCCCAACACCAGTCCCGCAGGCAGGTTGTTCATTACAAAATACGTTCCTGGTGTAAGGAACTCACTTTAAGGAGAAACTCTTCAGTACAAAACACAATGTCATTCATAACCAGTGGTGTTTTGTCAATAGCAACAAGGTGAATCGGAGTCTCCAACCTAACTGTCTGTAACTTACACCTGGCCACCAAGTCAGAGTCAATTAAGTTCAATGATGAACCGCAATCCACGAAGGCAGAAGTGGATGTGGCGACACTCCCACAACAAAGTTCCACTTGAAATGACATTTTAGAAAATGCAGAAAAGGGTACCTGAGAGCCTGGGTGACCTCCACGATAATCACCCGGGCTCAGTCGCTTGTTGGTTAGTGGCCGGGAGGGGCAATCCTTTTTCCAATGTCCAGACTCGCCACTGTGAACACAGCATTTTCTTACGTGCCATTGTCTCCTTTCTTCCTCCTTAAGGTTGATGGTTCCCATCTCCGTGATTTTCATTGAAGAACTGGCTCCCCTTCCTTGGGAGAATAATGATGTCCCGGTTTGTATCACTCCCCTTGCCCGTAACCTGCGATCCATTCGGACGGCCTGTGTCATAGCTTCCTCCAGGGCATCAGGTGGGGGGTGGAGAGCCAAGGCGTCTTTCAGATGCTCAGACAGGCCTCTACGGAACAACCCCCGGAGGGCGGCGTCGTTCCAGCAGAACTCAGCAGCCCAGCATCTGAACTCTGAGCAAAACCACTCGGCTGAGTGCTTCCCCTGGCAAACATTCATCAGCCTGTCCTCAGCCATACGCACCCGATCAGGCTCATCATAAATATGCCCCAGGGCCTCAAAAAATGCATCCACAGTCATACGCTCAGGGGCCGTGGTAGGAAGGGAGAAAGCCCAAGCTTGGGGGGCTCCCCTTAACAGAGACATAATGACCCCCACTCTCTGACTTTCATCCCCAGAAGAGTGTGGTCTTAAGGAAAAAAAAAGCTTACACCCCTCCTTGAAAACTCTGAAGTCATTTTTATCTCCAGAAAAGGTATCTGGTAACTTCACTGGAGACTCAGGGGAAATTAATGTAACATCCCGAGTCCCCAATGAAAGAACCCCCTGCACAGTGTCGGCGATCAGCTGCTGAGACTGAGCCAGGACTCTTTGTTCTCCAAAGAGTTTCTGAGACATCTGCGTCAGATGCTTAACCTGTTCAGAAAGAGTGTACATAGGATCCATCACACACACAGGTGAATGGGAGCAGAGAAAAAAAAAAATGGTATGGGTCAGTTATAATGTCAGAGGCACCGCACTGCACTTGCTCATAGAGCCAGTGCGCGTGTCCTGAGTACAGAAGCAGTGCTAAAAGATACCTGTGGAGAAGGGCAGCAGAGGTGACCATGCGTGCTTCAGGCTAATAGTGTCAGGGTCCAGTCAGCGCTGGAAGGTAAAGAGGCACGGGACCTGCGGACACTGAAACTGAATAATCTGGCACAGGACCTATGGTCATGTGACTGCAAGGGGGCGGGGCTTAGCATCCTGTTTACAGATAGGACAGGACACCATACAACAACTCAGAGTCAGGCAAAACAGAGGTCACAGCAGTACGGGCAAACGAGGTACAGGAGGGACAAACAGACGGGTAGTCAGACAAAGCCAAAGGTCACACACAAGAGGGCGACGTGGTACCAAGGGGACAAGCAGAGAGAAGTCGGGTCACAAGCAGAGAGTCATACACGAGAGGTAGCGCAGTACAAGAGGGTCAGGCAGAACTCGTAACAGGGACAGAACCAGATCACAACCGAACAAGCAAGCAAGATATCAGGCACAAGGCACACATATACAAGAGGTCACTTAACTCAGCCGAGGGCAGGAGTATAACTGACACCGGACCCAGGTCCAGTGAGCACTAAATAGCCTCCTTCTGCCACAGAGAGGCAGCACAATTAACCCATAGTCTAACCAGGATGGGTCAAAGCGAAATCCCGTCCTGGATCATGACATTTTCAAAGCTGTGACTGAGAAAGATAACAGCAGCACCAAGAAACCTGCGCCCAGCACTTCCTGCCAGGCAAATGAGGAGGAAAGAGCATCTCAAACATCATTAACAAGATATTTTGTAAGTGACAAAGTTACTGTAACAATGACAGCAGATATGTTTAAAAGACAGCTCATACAGCTTGTTGTGAAGGACGGTGTACCGTTATCACTATTTGCACGACCAGCTTTTACAGCTCTTAATGGAGAAATGGCCCGCAAATTTGGTGTTTCTCTGGAAAGAGAAAGTATTAGAAAATTAGCGATTGAAGAAGCCCTTAAACGAAAGGAAGATCTTAAAAAGACTCTCAAAAGACGCTTCATGTTTCTTAAAATTGATGCCTGCACATGTCAGAGTGAACTATTTTGCCATCAATGTTCGATATGTTTGTGACAACAAAGAAATTTTTACCAAGACATTGGCAGTAAAAGACACTAAAGCTCATCACAGCAGCCAGTTTCTCCAGGCCTTAGTGGAAAAAGTCCTGCAAGATTACGAACTCAAAAAAGAACAGGTTCTTGCTACTGTAACGGACAATGCTGTGCTTAACAAGAACTGTACCTGTGTTCTTCCATTTCCTTACTATGTTCCTCACAGTGGAAACTGACTGGTTAAATCTCTGAGACAACTTTTTGTATCCTTCCCCTGAAAAGCTATGTTGAATAATCTTTGTTTTCAGATCATTTGAGAGTTGTTTTGAGGAGCCCATGATGCCACTCTTCATAGGAGAATCAAATAGGAGAACTACTTGCAAGTGGCCACTTTAAATACCTTTTCTCATGATTTGATACACCTGACTATGAAGTTCAAAGTTCAAGGAGGTTACAAAACCAATTTAGTGCTTCAGGAAGTCAGTAAAAAGTAGTTAGGAGTGTTCAAATCAAGAAAATGATAAGGGTGCCAATACTTTTGCACCGGTCAAATTTTGTTTAAATGCAGATTGCATATTTTCTGTTAGTACAATAAACCTCATTTGAATCCAGAAATATAACTGAGTCCATCAGTTATTAGATATATGAAACTGAAATACCTGTTGCAAAAACCAAAATTGTTATAAAGAAAAAAGGTTAACATTAATAGGGGTGCCCAAACTTTTACATATGACTGTATATTATGTTCTATCTAAATATCTTGATTATTGTATCATAAAAATGATTAAGTGTCTGATATTCACATTGTACTACAATAAATTTTTCACTTGAATATAAGCAATATACAGTATGTGGGAGTCAGAGTCGTGGAGTCGGTGTAAGAGAAATTGAGGAGTCGGAGTCGCAGGTTTGGCTTACCGACTCCACAGCCCTGCACACAACATATATACTGCACACAGACATGTAAGGAACACAATTAATACATAATAACAATATTTACAGGGCTAGACCCTCACCTCCTTACAGTGATGCCAGAGACATCAATGGAAGTGTGTGTGATGAAAATATCCAGGAGACAAAACTGTTGAACTTTATTTTTTAATGGTCAACGCATTTTTAAGAACCGACTTCAGACGTCGGTAACAACGCATCCAATCCACACAGGCAAGTGTCTCTGGCAGCGCAACAAAGATCCATATCTCCACTCATCTAAGAAAAGCAGGTAGGCGCTGGAAGTGGTCTGCAACTGCTAAGACCAGAAACACAAGAAGTGTGTCTGTGGGAGTTTTTGCCCATTCGTCCAACACAGCATTTGAGAAAACAGGCACTGATGTTGGATAACATAATGGATAAGAGCCACAATCTCTGTTCTTCTTTATCCCAAAGGTGTTAGATCGGGTTGAGGTTGGGGTTCTGTGTGTACAGTCAAATTCTCCTGCGTCAAGCCCCCCAACCTTGTCTTTAAGGACCCTGCTTTGTACAGTGGGACACGGTCATTATGGAACTGAAAAGGACTATCCACAAACTGTTCTTTTAAAGTTGAAAGCATAAAATGGTCCAAAATGTCTTGGTAAGCTGAAGGATTAACATTTTCCTTTACTGGAAATATAAGGTCAAGAATGACATCATAGTATTATTCCTACTCCACCGAACATTACTGTTGGCACAGTGCAGTCAGGCAGGTAACAATATCCTGGCATTAGCCATCCCCAGACTCGTCCATCAGTTGCCAGATCGAGAAGCGTTGTCACTTCACATAACACATTTCCAGTGCTCCTAGTTATACTTGTGGTTGCTTTACACCACTCCATCCGATGCTTGGTGATGTAAGGCTTGCATGCAGCAGCTCAGCCATGAAACTCCTTTCACATAGGTAAAGTGCAGATGTTAATTCCATAGGAGCTTTGAACTCTGCAGTCAGGGCTGCCACTAGGATTTTCGGGGTCCCATACAGGCAAAATTTTAGGGGCCCCCTTTAGACTCTGCCCAGGCTCCCCCCCGAGCCCCGCCTCCACCCCTCAAACTGTCCACAGTCTCATCGCCCTCTCTTGGAAAAACTCCACTTCTCACCAATCACACATTAACTGTTCCCATCACCAGATCACACATATAGCTGGCAGCTTTTGCTTTGGCCAAAAGATTTTTTAAACTGCCATCACAACACTGTAGACACTTTTGGCCGAGCTCTACGCTAAGCTAACCTATTAAATGTTTGTTAAAATATGCAATACAATTTAGGTATATTTTAATTATCCTTCAATTTTTAAAATGACCAATAATATCACATACAAGGGACAAATACCACTGCACCATGTCCAGACCACATATTACCACCACATAGTGACCTATAATATCACATACAAGGAACAAATACCGCCACACCATGGCCAGACCACATATTACCACCACATAGTGACTGAATACTACAATACTGATCAGTAATAAAAAAAACACAATACTATCACCATAAGTGCCATTATACACAGGAGATTTGTACTTAGTATGCAGTGTCTGTGTACAGGTAATACAGTGATCAATGACATTATACACAGGAGCTTTGTATATTATGTACAGGTAATACAGTGATCACTGGAGACATTATACACAGGACCTCTGTATACAGTATACAGTGTATAGTGTCAGTGTATAAGTAACACACTAACTCACCAGTGATGTCTCTAGGTGAAGTCCTTCATCCTTGCTTTTTATCTTTCATCCAGCACAGATCGCCATCACGTCTTCCAGCAGGGCTGGACTGGGACTAAAATTCAGCCCTGGCATTTGAAGTTACACAGGCCCACTAGTCACATGGTGACTATATAATATCTTTGTACACTTATAGGTTACAAGAATTGAGAGGAGATTAACACGACTATATAACATGTAGTCACAGCTGTGCCCAGTATTTAAGCTCAGTCCTATTTATTGCTTTTAGTTGCAGTACTCCTCCCAAAGCTCTGTCCCCTTTTGTACGCATGGTGGCAGAATTCCTGGCAGAACTGCTATCCATTGGGCAACCAGACCCCCTGGTCATAGCCGCCCCTATCATACCTCCCAACTATTGAAGATGGGAAAGAGGGACAAAGACTGCAGCGCGCGCAGCGTGCCGCTGCAAATTTTAGGCTATGCCCTGGCCACACCCATTTCACAACTAGTCACACCCATGTCCACGCCCAACCGCACCCATTTAGCACTGCTGATCACAGTGGCTGGCATTATGGGCACATTTGCTGGTGCTGTGGGCACACTTACTGGTACTAAGGAAGAGAGAAAACAAAGAAAGAAAGAAAGGAGAGCGGGAGAGAAAGAAAGAACATACCCCATACACACGCGGCTCCACTCCGTACAACTTGTACACACGACTCCGCTCCATAAACCTTGCAAACGTGCGGCTCCGCATGCCCCATACTCACATGGCTCTGCTCCGTACACTTCGTACACGCACGGCTCTGCTCCATACACCTTATACACGCGTGGCTCTGCTCAGTACACCTCGTACACGCAAGGCTCCGCTCCGTACACCTCGTACACACATGGCTCCGCTCCACACACCTCGTACACACGCGGCTCCGCTCACATTTACCTCGTACACACATGGCTCTGCTCCGTACACACGCAGCTCCGCTCACACTCACCTCGTACACATGTGGCTCCGCTCCATACACTTCGTAAACATGGCTCTGCTACATCCACCCTGTAAACCCCTCCTGAACCCACACAGAAACTTACCTGCATCCAGCAGTGCACCATGGCAACCAGCATGGCAGAGTCCTGCATACACACTGAGGCTCCTGATCATGTGACCCCTGACTCCTCCCCTCCTGTGACCTCATCACAGGTCCTGTGCGCACAGAGCAGCCAATTGCAACCTGAGAACGGAGCTGCCTGCGGGAGGGTCAGAAGTGCTGTGCAGCGTCTCATCCCGTCATTGCAGGAGGGGGACCCCGTATTTGCGTGCAGTGCCCTGGAAACAGGAACGGATCGAGCGGCCCGCTACCAGTCACCGGCCCTTCTGGCATTTGCCAGAAGAGCCCGATGATCAGTCTAACCCTGTCTTCCAGCCAGGGCTTGTCTCTGCAGGGAATAACAGTTATCTAGAGCTCTGCTTGCAGAACACATTACTTATTTTTTTCCCAACTTCTACATTACATCACATGAAGAAAAAAAGGCAACATAGTATCACTCTACACAGTAACAGGACCACCCCCCCCATTTAAAACCGTATACTCAAAAAATTAAATTCATCACTGCAGTAATAATATCCCTTAATTAGCCCCTATGGTAATAATATTCCCCGTCTTGGCCCCCGTGCGTCTCATTCCTGGCTTCAGCCATATGTTCTCCCATCCCTTCTTCATGAGTATCCTGTTGTGAGTTCATTTTCCCCTTCACTACTGAGGCCCGAGGAACTCCCTCTTCTGGTGAAGAAAGGTAGTGAGCCTGATTGTCAAACACCTGGGGCTGATGATGATGACTGGCTGAGTGGAGTTAATGACTGGATATAAGGCTGCCGACGCCCTTCTTGCCTGCGGGTGATTTCTCTGTGGACTTCTAGGAAACCAGTCTGATTCCTGCTCATCTAAAGCTAAGATTTCTGCTTTGCCTTTTTGCATTAGTGTTTTGTTTTCCTTGCTTTTCTGGATTCTGCCATTCCCTGCTGGGGTGAGCTGAATCTCCTTTTGCCTGTTGCTCTGTCTTCAGAATATTCCTGAGTACTGGCATAGCCTTTTTTTGAAGCCTAGCGTGTTCAGGGCCTTTTTTACTGTCAGTTTGTTGGCTCTTATTTTCATAGGGTTTTTTTCACGGATTGCAGACAGCAGCCTTCCTGTCCTTTCCTATCTAAGCTAGCTTGGGCCCCATCTTTGCTCAGTCTATCTTTCTGTCTGTGTTTTGTTCTTTCTTCTTGCTTCACCGTCATTATATGTGGGGGGCTGCCTTTTGCTTTGGGGTCTGCTCTGGGGCAGTTTAGATTTCCCTTTCTGTCTTTAGGCTATGTAGTCCTCCGGCTGTGATCGAGGGGCCTAGGGCATCGTAGGAGCCCCCCACGGCTACTGCTAGTTGTGTTGATAGGTTCAGGGGTCTGCAATCCGATAGCTGCCAACTTCTCTGGTTTTCTGGACTTAGCTAGCATTTCTATTTTTGCCTCCTACGGTGACTCAATCATAACAGAATCACCCGCCATACCGCAGATCCTAGGGTACTCAATTGCAGGAAAGAATTGTATAAAAAAAAAAAAAAAAAGTGTGTATATTTTTTCCTCTATATCTCTGAGGCCGTAGGGAGAATTTTTTTTCTCTCAATGGAGATAAAGCAATTGTCTGATCGTGTGAAGCTGCGGAAGTGTGGGGAATTTCCGCCTACCTTGCTCATTCACATGCTGCTGAACCAAAGATTCCTACACCTGATGTATTTTTTGGGGATCGGTCTAAATTTTTGAATTTCAAAAATAATTGTAAATTATTTTTTGCCTTGAAGCCTAACTCGTCAGGGAGCTCCGCGCAGCAGGTTAAAATTGTCATCTCTTTGCTGCGTGGTGATCCCCAGGATTGGGCGCTTTCTTTGAAACCAGATGATCCTATTCTGACTAATGTGAATGCATTTTTTCAGGCCTTGGGGTTGTTGTATGACGAACCTAATGCCATTGATCAGGCTGAAAAGACCCTGCTGGCATTGAACCAGGGTCGTGATTCTGCAGAATTGTACTGTCAAAAATTCCAAAAGTGGGCAGTACTTACTACCTGGAATGATAATGCCTTGGCTGCTCTCTTTCGGAAGTTGTTGTCAGAAGCCGTAAAAGATACTATGGTGGGATTTCCTGTTCCCTCTGGTCTTGACGATTCTATGTCTTTAGCCATTCAGGTTGATCGGCGTTTGCGCGAACGCAGAGCTGCACAAGAGGTGTTGCCACTTGTTGAACAGATGTCTGAACCTATGCAATGTGATAGAGTTTTTTCCAGAGAGCAGCATCAGGAGTTCAGAAGGCGTAATAAGTTGTGTTTTTTCTGTGGAGATGCCTCACATATTATTTCTGTCTGTCCTAAACGCGAGAAACGCCTTGCACACACGTTTTCTGTTGGTGGTGTTCAACCTAAGTTTCTTCTGGCTATTACTTTGATCTGCTCCCTGTCCACATTTTCCGCCAAGGCTTTTGTGGATTCAGGAGCAGCTCTAAACCTAATGGTCTTGGATTTTGCTAAACGTTGTGGATTTCCGATGACACCTCTGCAGACGCCTATCCCTTTGAGGGGGATTGATGCTACTCCTTTGGCTAAAAATAAACCTCAGTTTTGGACCCAGGTGGTAATGCGGGTCGCCCCAGACCATCAAGAAAATTGCAGGTTTTTGGTGTTACATAATCTGCATGATACTATTGTTCTGGGGTTTCCCTGGTTACAAATTCATAATCCAGTTTTGGATTGGAAATCTGTGTCTGTGGTGAGTTGGGGTTGTCGGTGTGCCTTTAGTGAGGCTCTGGTGTTTTCCACCTCTCCTCAGTCGCATGATGTTCCTGATTATTTGGCGGACTTTTATGATGTATTTAGTGAGAATGAGTCTGCGTCTCTGCCTCCTCATAGGAGTTATGACTGTGCAATTGAACTGAGCCCGGGGTGTAAATTTCCCAAGGGTCGGCTCTTCAATTTATCTGTACCCGAGCACGAGGCTATGCGATCCTATATTAAGGAGGCGTTGGAGAAGGGTCATATTAGACCATCCTCGTCACCCTTAGGTGCCGTTTTTTTCTTTTGTAGCCAAAAAGGATGGATCATTAAGACCTTGTATTGATTATCGTGCTCTCAACAAAATTACTGTTAAATATCAGTATCCGTTACCCCTTATTTCTGATCTATTCTCCAGAGTTAAAGGTGCTTGCTGGTTTACCAAGCTTGACCTCAGGGGGGCGTATAATCTTATTCGCATTAAGCATGGGGAAGAATGGAAGACGGCGTTTAATACTCCGGAGGGACATTTTGAGTACCTGGTGATGCCTTTTGGGCTCACTAATGCCCCTTCTGTCTTCCAGTGCTTCATGAACGATATTTTCCGAGATTTTGTCGATAAATTTTTGATTATCTATCTGGATGATATTTTGATCTTCTCCAAGGATTGGGATTCTCATGTGGAACATATTCGGACTGTGTTCCGGATCTTGAGGGAGAATTCCCTGTATGTCAAAGGATCTAAATGCCTTTTTGGAGTACAGAGGATTTCTTTTTTGGGATTTATTTTGCCCCCGTCAACTATTGAAATGGACCCGGCCAAGGTACAGGCCATTTACGATTGGGTTCAGCCCACTTCTTTGAAGGCCCTCCAGAAGTTTTTGGGTTTTGCTAATTTTTATCGGAAATTTATAGCTAAATTTTCTAGTATTGCCAAGCCATTGACTGATTTGACTAAGAAGGGTGCTGATGTGTTAAATTGGTCTCCGGAGGCTGTTTCTTCCTTTCAGGAGCTGAAGCGAAGATTCACCTCCGCCCCGGTTTTGCGGCAACCTGATGTCTCACTTCCGTTCCAGGTAGAGGTGGATGCTTCTGAGATTGGTGCAGGATCTGTTTTGTCCCAAAAGGATCCTGTAACATCTAAAATGAATCCCTGTGCTTTCTTTTCCCGAAAGTTCTCTCCATCTGAACGTAACTATGATGTGGGGAATCGGGAACTGTTAGCCATGAAATGGGCATTTGAGGAGTGGAGACATTGGTTGGATGGAGCTAAGCATCAAGTCGTGGTCCTCACTGACCACAAGAATTTGATTTACCTAGAGTCGGCTAAGCGCTTGAACCCTAGACAGGCTAGGTGGGCCTTGTTTTTTACACGTTTTGATTTTGTGGTTTCTTTTCTTCCTGGAACTAAGAATGTCAAGGCTGACGCCCTCTCTAGGAGCTTCTTTGCTGATTCTCCTGTGGTGACCAAGCCTGCTACCATCTTAGGCGAAGGGGTAGTTCTTTCTGCCATCTCGCCCGATTTGAGACGTGCTCTAGAAGAGTTCCAGGAGGATAAACCTGAGCGTTGTCCCAGTGGAAAGTTGTATGTTCCTGACCAGTGGAAGAAGAGAGTGATGTCTGAAGTTCATTGCTCTGCTTTGGCTGGTCATCCAGGTATTTTTGGTACTAGAGATCTGGTAAGTCGGTCTTTTTGGTGGCCCTCCTTGTCTCGTGATGTCAGGAATTTTGTGCAGTACTGTGGGACGTGCTCCCAGTCTAAATCGTGTTCTCGCTCTAGTGGGTTGTTGATGCCTTTGCCTGTCCCCAAGAGGCCATGGACCCATATTTCAATGGATTCCATCTCTGATATGCCTGTCTCTCAAAGGATGACTGTTATTTGGGTGATTTGTGATAGGTTCTCTAAGATGGTTCATCTTGTACCACTCCCTAAGTTGCCGTCTTCCTCTGAATTGGTGCCCCTGTTTTTACAACAGGTGGTTCGCTTGCACGGGATTCCTGAGAACATTGTATCTGACAGAGGAGTCCAGTTTGTGTCTAGATTTTGGAGAACTTTCTGTTCCAAGCTGGGAATTCAGTTGTCCTTCTCCTCTGCTTTTCACCCTCAGACCAAAGGGCAGACAAAGAGAACAAACCAGACCTTGGAGTCATATTTGAGATGTTTTATTTCTGCTGATCAGGATGATTGGGTTTCATTTTTGCCCTTGGCCGAATTTGCTTTAAATAATAGAGCTAGTTCTGCCACTTTGATGTCACCTTGTTTTTTGTAACTTTGGGTTTCATCCTCGATTTTCTTCAGGGCAGGTGGAGCCCTCTGCCTGCCCAGGTGTTGACACTGTGGTGGAGAGAATGCACCAGATCTGGGACCAAGTGGTGGATAAGTTATCTCCCAGGAAAAGGCCCAGCGGTTTTCCAACCGACATAGGACCATTGGTCCCCAGTTTAAGGTTGGTGATATGGTGTGGTTATCATCAAAAAATATTGCTATGAAGGTGGCTTCTCCTAAGTTTAAACCTAGATTTATTGGACCTTACAAGATTTTGGAGATTATTAATCCGGTCTCTTTTCGTTTGGCTCTTCCTGTCACATTTAAAATCCATAATGTGTTCCATAAATTTTTGTTGAAGAGGTTTGTTGAACCTGTTGTTCCGGGGGTTGCACCTCCAGACCCTGTATTGGTTGAAGGTAACATGGAATATGAGGTAGAGAAAGTACTGGATTCCCATCTGGCTAGACGGAGACTCCAGTATTTGGTTAAGTGGAAGGGTTATGGTCAGGAGGATAATTCCTGGGTCTCTGCCTCTGATATTCATGCCAAAAGATTGGTGCGTGCCTTTCATCGGGCTCACCCTGATCGCCCTGGTGGCGTGGTTGAGCGTTCGGTGACCCCTCCTCAAGGGGGAGGTACTGTTGTGAGTTCATTTTCCCCTTCACTACTGAGGCCCGAGGAACTCCCTCTTCTGGTGAAGAAAGGTAGTGAGCCTGATTGTCAAACACCTGGGGCTGATGATGATGACTGGCTGAGTGGAGTTAATGACTAGATATAAGGCTGCCGACGCCCTTCTGGCCTGCGGGTGATTTCTCTGTGGAGTTCTAGGAAACCAGTCTGATTCCTGCTCATCTAAAGCGAAGATTTCTGCTTTGCCTTTTTGCATTAGTGTTTTGTTTTCCTTGCTTTTCTGGATACTGCCATTCCCTGCTGGGGTGAGCTGAATCTCCTTTTGCCTGTTGCTCTGTCTTCAGAATATTCCTGAGTACTGACATAGCCTTTTTTGAAGCCTAGCGTCTTCAGGGCCTTTTTTACTGTCAGTTTGTTGGCTCTTATTTTCATAGGGTTTTTTCACGGATTGCAGACAGCAGCCTTCCTGTCCTTTCCTAACTAAGCTAGCTTGGGCCCCATCTTTGCTCAGTCTATCTTTCTGTCTGTGTTTTGTTCTTTCTTCTTGCTTCACCGTCATTATATGTGGGGGGCTGCCTTTTGCTTTGGGGTCTGCTCTGGGGCAGTTTAGATTTCCCTTTCTGTCTTTAGGCTATGTAGTCCTCCGGCTGTGATCGAGGGGCCTAGGGCATCGTAGGAGCCCCCCACGGCTACTGCTAGTTGTGTTGATAGGTTCAGGGGTCTGCAATCCGATAGCTGCCAACTTCTCTGGTTTTCTGGACTTAGCTAGCATTTCTATTTTTGCCTCCTACGGTGACTCAATCATAACAGTATCCATTGTGCCCCATATGATCTCCCTATCTGTCTCCATGATCCTGCACCATGTGTCTCCCATCCTGCCCCTTCCTATGTTTTACTGTCACATTCTGCCCCCGTGCCTCACATTCTGCCACCTCCTGTGTCTCACTGTCACATTCTGCCCCGTGTCCATTCTGCCCCTCCTGTGTCTCACTGTCACATTCTGCCCCATGTCTCGCACTCTGCCCCATTATGTCTTGCATTCTGCCCCCATGTCCGGCATTCTGCCCCCATGTCCGGCATTCTGCCCCCATGTCCAGCATTCTGCCCCATGTCTGCATTCTGCCCCCATGTCTGCATTCTGCCCCCATGTCTGCATTCTGCCCCCATGTCTGCATTCTGCCCCCATGTCTGCATTCTGCCCCCATGTCCAGCATTCTGCCCCAATATTTGCATTCTGCCCCCATGTCTGCATTCTGCCCCATCATGTCCAGCAATCTGCCCCCATCATGTCCAGCAATCTGCCCCCATCATGTCCAGCATTCTGCCCCCATCATGTCCAGCATTCTGCCCCCATCATGTCAGCATTCTGCCTCCATTTTGTCCAGCAATCTGCCCCCATCATGTCCAGCAATCTGCCCCCATCGTGTCCAGCATTCTGCCTCCATCGTGTCCAGCATTCTGCCCCCATCGTGTCCAGCATTCTGCCCCCATCGTGTCCAGCATTCTGCCCCCATCGTGTCCAGCATTCTGCCCCATCATGTCAGCATTCTGCCCCATCATGTCAGCATTCTGCCCCCATCATGTCAGCATTCTGCCCCCATCATGTCAGCATTCTGCCTCCATTTTGTCCAGCAATCTGCCCCATCATGTCCAGCAATCTGCCCCCATCGTGTCCAGCAATCTGCCCCCATCGTGTCCAGCATTCTGCCCCCATCGTGTCCAGCATTCTGCCCCCATCGTGTCCAGCATTCTGCCCCCATCGTGTCCAGCATTCTGCCCCCATCATGTCCAGCATTCTGCCCCATCATGTCCAGCACTCTGCCCCCATCATGTCCAGCACTCTGCCCCGGGCCCCCCGGATTGCCGCTTTCAATTTAAAAAAAAAAAAAATGAAACAGCGACGCTCACGCCCCCTCCACACTGCTGAAGCGCGCACTCGCCGGCGACTGACAGTGATATCAGACCCCGGCGACTTGCGTGCTGGGGCTGACGTCAGCTGCCAGCCTCCGATTGTCTGGCGGCTGTTAACTATTGACTTGGCTCGCATGTCAATAGCGTTCAGCTGCTGCAGTGCAGCGCCGCTACGGGCCCGGTTTAGCGTGCCGGTAGGGGCCCGGTGAGCAGTTGAGACGGGGCCCGATGCGGGCCCCCCTCTGCCCACCGGGCCCCATATGCCGGTCAGGGCAGTAATGCCCTGATGGTGGCCCTGTCTGCAGTTATGCAGTCAGCAAAGTGTTGGTGACTTTTATACACTATGCTCATCAGTACTCGGCAACTTGGCTCTGTAGCTATGTGGTCTGACACTTTTTGGCTGAGTTTCTGTGGTTTCAAATGTTCCCACTTTCCAATAACACCACTAACAGTTGATCACATAATTTTTATTAGGGAAGACATTTCACAAACTTGGTAAAATAATGACCTCCTATTACAGGACTGTGTTAAAAAAAACTGAATTCATTGATTGGGAGTTGTATTCCAATAAGTTTTTCCATATGGTGCTTATAATTTACATGCTCATCTGTGTATCTGCAGAATCCAGAATATAAATTGCTGCTCAACTGAAGCATACCTTAAAGGGGATCTGTCACCCCATTTTTGGCCTATAAGCTGCGGCCACCGCCATCAGGGGCTTATCTACAGCATTCTGTAATGCTGTAGATAAGCCCCCGATGTAACCTCAAAGATAAGAAAAAAGAGTTAGATTATACTCACCCCGGCGTTCGGTCCGGTCCGATGGTTGTCACCGTCCGGTCCAGCGCCTCCCATCTTCATACGATGATGTCCTCCTCCTTGCTTCTCCCTCGGCTCCTGCGCAGGCGTACTATATCTGCCCTGTTGAGGACAGAGTAAAGTACTGCAGTGCGCAGGCGCCGGGACCTCTCTGACCTTTCTCGGCGCCTGCGCACTGCAGTACTTTACTCTGCCCTCAACAGGGCAGACATAGTATGTCTGCGCAGGAGCCAAGGGAGAAGCAAGGAGGAGGACATCATCATATGAAGATGGGAGGCGCCGGATCGTGACACCCACTGCACCCGTCCCCGGTGAGTATAATCTAACGTATTTTTCTTATCTTTCAGGTTACATCAGGGGCTTATCTACAGCATTACAGAATGCTGTAGATAAACCCCATATGGCGGTGGCCGTAGCTTATAGGGCTAAAATGGGGTGACAGATTCCCTTTAAGACTATGCTAAATCTTCTCTTTTCGTAAATTTTTCCAATCAAATCTCAGTTTTTTGCTTTCATTTAGTCTCTATCTTTGAAATGTTCTGAAATAGGTTAATATCAGATATAGAACAAGTTACAAAAATTATGATTTCCAAAAATAAGTCCTTATGTCTACATTTGTGCCGCTTTCGTGCTGCTGCCATATGGTACACCTTCTTGTGGCTTAACGTAACATTTATAGGCTTTTCTGTACCCACTTTATTTCTGACTGTGTAGCCTTTTAAATGTCAGCACTATGAGGCTGGGGAGGACGCAGATCGCAGGGGGTTTTATGGAAGCATTAGGTCCCTTGCTCTTCAATATTTCTATCTTATCCTATGATTCTCTGTCAATTCCTTGGTAATGTGAACAATGAAATATATTAGCTCTGTCCTTTGCATGCTTTCTACACTGTGTGCACAATTCTTAGGCAATTAATATTTTAGTAATTAATTTTTTTAAAGGTAAATCAATCCAAAAAAGTTAATAAATCTGAAACCTGAATTTTTAAAGGGCATGTGTCTGCAGGTTTTTGTTATGTAATCTAAGCGCTGAATGATGTAGGGACAGAGAGCCCGATTCCAGCTATGTTTCACTTACTGGACTACTTGGTGTAATTTTGATAGAATCCTTGTTTTCTACGTTGTAGATGTAGCAGTGTTCAGAATGATGAGTTGTGTATAACCCTGCCCACACCCCTGATTGGCTGCTTCATGTGTACATTGTGAAATGTCAGCAAACCACCAATCAATGGTGGGGGTGGGGTTACACAGATTAGCTGAACAGCTGGCATGCCACTCCTAGACCAGCAATGATAATCTCCTGCTGATAAAACACTGATTTTCTTCAAACTACAGCAAACTGCTGAGCAAGTGACACATCCCTGGAATCAGTCTCTCTGCTCCTACATTATGTTGCTCTCAGATTAAATAGCAAATACCTGCTGACACATTCCCTTTAAGAAAGTAAAAGTGAGGTTTTGTGTTTCTTGGGAGAATATGTGTGCAGAATTATTATGTACTAAATAAAAAACGTAAATTTTCCCATTTTAATCTTTATTTTCATCAAAGTGAGAATAATAACCAAACCACTCAAAATCTAAAACAATACATTTCTGTCTTTTCAAAAACATCAGTGACCAATATAGCTGTCCTTCTTTTTAATAACAGTCATAAGCTCAATCTGTGCAGTTTTACAAATTTTTGGCATCACCAACCGCAGTCTCCCAGACACTGATCAGATAGGTGTCGGTTTTTCTTCACTGTAAATTTCTCATTTAAGAAGGGCCCACAAGTTCCAGTAGGATTTAGGTCAGTGAGGAAGGAGCCATGTCATCCTCTCATCTTTAAAGTATTTTCACAATAGAGTACATTTTAATCAGCAGATCTTGGAATAATAAGTTCTAGAATTGCATGTGTTAAAAAAAAATTCCTGTGCTGAGATAATCTTATAAATGTTCCCCTGCTGTGTACTGTGTAATGGCTGTGTCTGACCGTACAGGGGCTTGGTGTGATCATACCACATCTCTTGGGCAGGGGAGGAAGCAAAATAAAGTATACCAATATCACATGGGATCGCAGCTGATTCTCTCTGTGAGGTAAAACATGCAGATAGATTTTTACCTCACAGAAAGCAGCAGCTATGTCTCTGAGAACTGAACACCTAGGCTTCCAGGGAGAATACAATTCTGGAATATGACAGCACTGGAGGATAATGGCTTCCTGGTTGCTACAAATTTGATTCCTCTCAAATCTTTGACAGTTAATGTGCGTTGTTGTTTGCGACCCTGTTGACTATTTGCAAAAAGTTTTTTATGGTTCTTTGATCGTACCCCATTATATCAGCAATCTCAGGAGTGCTGGATCCCTTTGTAACACAATTAACAATTTTTCACTCCTCAGAGTCAGTTAAATCTTTTTTTTGGACTATTTTTCCTGAGGAGAACAAGTTGCCTAATAATTCTGCACACCTTGACAAAAAACATTGTGTCCTTATGCCTCACCCTTCTCATTACACAAACACACATCACGTGATTTGCTTCATCCAATAGGCATTCAAGTTTATACAGCGCGGAGTCGGTCGGGAAATCTGCACAAAAATGATGATAAAGTCAAAATACTCATTTGCCTAATAATTTTGAACAAACAGCAGGAAGATTTTTTTGAAGGTTGCACTGGACCTCCTAACCTACTGGGTCCCTCTGCAGTTAGAATCATAGAATCATAGAATGGTATAGTTGGAAGGGACCTCCTGGGTCATCTGGTCCAACCCCCTGCTCAAAGTAGGATTCACTAAATCATCCCAGACAGATGTCTGTCCAACCTTTGTTTGAAGACTTCCAATGAAGGAGAAATCACCATCACAATTGTATTTGCCTTTCTTGCTGCTGCATCACACTGTTGACTCCTGTTTAGTTTGATCTATTAGTAGAATACCCAAGTCTTTTTCATTTGTGCTGCTGCTTAGCCCTATTCCTCCCATTCTGTATATGCTTTTTTCATTTTTATTGCCCAGATGTAGTACTTTGAATTTTTCCCTGTTAAAAACCATTCTGTTAGTTGCTGCCCACTGCTCCAGTTTATTTATATATTTTTGAATCCTCTCTCTCTCTTCTCTAGTATTAGCTATCCCTCCTAACTTTGTGTCATCAGCAAATTTAATCAGTTTACCCTCAATTCCTTCATCTAAACCATTGATAAAGATGTTGAACAACACAGGGGCCAGAACAGAGCCTTGTGGTACCTGTCAAAGAAATGGTTAATCCTAGTTCTCTAAAGTCTAGAAAAATATCAAAAAAACAAGTCTGTAACCCATGACACCATTATATTTGTTATCATCTGTCTACGTGGTTGAATACTTTTGGCCAGTGGTCAGCTCCAAATTCCCCTCTTCTATATTTGAATTATGTCTAAATATGTCAAGGCCAAATATCTTCTTGGCCAAATGCAGTAAACGGATATAGTTCCACGAATTGTTAAATTGACATAAAGGAAATGTCAAACCCCCCCATGTTCCCGCCACATTTAATTAATTTTATCTCATATCCCAAGATATAGCTGACATATCGTTATGTAACTTATCTTTTTTGCCAATTATTGTGTAAACTCTTCTTCATTTTGCCAATTGTTACGAAATGCTATGGAATTGTCCATATTTGTTCATTTCCTCTCCTGACGGGCTATAAGAACTCGTCCCATTACCACCATTAAACAGGAGATTTACTTGATAGACAAGCTACCTGTGTCTCTCGTTTTATTTCTCCCAATCCTAGGTACCTAGGCAAAAGCTCCACCTGCGCTCTACCTGAGGAGACATAGAAATCCCTTCTCTGACATACCCCACTTGAGACATTCTTCCAACTGGATGTGCATCCATTTACGACCACTCTTTGGGTCCAATCACTAAGCCAGTTATGAATCCACCTAACAGTTGCCTTGTCCATTCCATACGTAGTAATTTTTTCAATAAGGATGGTGTGAGATACTTTGTCAAATGCTTTGCTGAAGTCAAGATATACTATATCTACAGCATTTCCCTGATCCACCCTGTCAGTGATTCTGTCATAGAAGGAAATTAAGTTAGTCTGACATGACTTATTAGTTACAAATCCATGCTGACTCTGTTTAATCACTTCATTCTTATCCAGGTACTGACATACATGTTGTTTAATAATTTGTTCAAAGATCTTTCCTGGTATAGAAGTCAGACTCATCGGCCTATAGTTTCCTGGGTCCACCTTCTTCCCCGTTTTGAAGATAGGAACAACATTTGCTCTTCTCCAGTCTTCTGGGACTTCTCCTGATCTCCACACTTATGGTGTGCTGACCCCTGCTACTAAATAATGCTATTGCTCATATCCAGTATTTTGGCAAGTTTACAGTTCAAATGTTTTTACAAAATAATAAAGGAAGAATGTTCTTTTATAAAACAAATGTAATACAAATTTGCAGCACTTTGTCTATTTACCGGCAATGGTACTTTAGATTATCTGCTCCACCTACTCCCTCTACCAGCACTGAAGGTCGGTCCATGCAAAGAGGCTCATGTCACCTGTTCCTGTTTTTTATTGTTCTCTCTCACTATTCATAAATCTGTATATTCTAAAGTTACAGGAACATGTTTGCACTGAATCTGTCAGTAGGATCAACCTTCCTAAGTCGTCTATATGGGCATGCAGGTCATAGAAAGGTGAATAAAATGATGCTTTGATATTTGCGATCCGATGTCTTATTCCTGAGAAATCCACGTTTTTCTTAATATGTAATTGAGCTGTTAAGATCTATGTACCAGACATAGATCTCCCTGAGAATGTTCCTCCATAGCTTGTTTTAAATGAAAGAAGGCATTACAAGTGTGAGACATGAGGATCAGGAGAGCAGACTGTCAGTCATTACATGTCTCATACTGGTAACTCCCCCTTTCATTTAAAATAAGTTTGAAGGCAGATTCTCAGTGGGATTTAAGTCTGGCCCATAGATCTTAACTAGTGATGAGCGAGTATACAGCTCATTTACATCTTAAGAAAAATGTGTTTTTTTTCTGGAATAAGATATCAGATTGCTTATATCAAAGTATCATTTTATTCAAATATTCATGACCAACATGCCCATATAGATGGCTTAGGATTGATTCTACTGACTTATTTCCTTTAATAACCATTCCCCCACCTCTCTCTCCTGTGGTCCTCTATGTTTTGTAAGCCCTTTTGCAATTTATTATCGCTAAGTAGGTTTATTTCAGGAACTTGATCAGAATGCAATTAAATTAGTGGAACTAACTATCTAGTTCAAATAAAAAAAATACTTTAAATGTCAAATATACAACACGTCTACATACTGTACCCTTCTGCTTCGTTATATAGTGTCTGGCAAATGTATTCACGCCCCTTGGCATTTTTCATGTTTTGCTTCCAAACAACCTTGATCTTCACTTTTTATTTTTTGAGGGTTTAATGTGAAGCAAACAACAAATAGGACAAAAGAACTGAAACTTCAGTGTGCATAACTATTCACCCCCATGAAGTCTGTACTTTGTAGAGCCACCTTTTGTGGCAATTACAGCTGCAAGTCGCTTTGTATAAGTCTCTATGAGCTTTCCGCATCATCACTGGGATTTATGCCCATTCCTCAAGGCAAAATTACTCCAGCTCTTTCAAATTAAATGGTTTCCTCTGGTGAACAGCAATCTGTAAGTCTGACCACAGATTCTCCATTGGATTAAGGTCTGAGCTTTGACTAGGCCACTCCAAAATATTAACATGTTTCCCCTTAAACCACTCAAGTGTTGCTTTAGCAGTATGCTTTGGGTCATTGTCTTGGAAGGTGAACCTCCATCCCAGGCTCAAATCATTGACAGACTGAAACAGGTTTTTCTCAAGAATACCTTGTATTTTGCACCATCCATCCTCCCCTAAACTCAGACCATTTTCCCTGTGCCTGCAGTTGAAAAACATCCCCATTGCATAATGCTGCCACCACCATATTTCTCTGTGGGGATGGTGTTCTTGGGGTAATGAGTAGAGTTGAGCGAAACAGGTTGGTCAGATTCAAAAGTCGCCGACTTTCGCCAAACTCGGGTTTCACTGAGCGAAACTCGACCATAGCGTGAGGTCGGCCATGCGGTCGGCGACCCGAGCGCCAAAGTCGGATTTCACAGAATGGTTGTACGTGACTTTTTTTCAGCCAATGAGCAAGGACGTACACTGTGGGCAACGAGATGACATGTGCAGCGTCCAGAGAGAGAGTTTTCGCGCACTTTTAAAAAAAGTGGTCCAGAATGTAGGTGTGTTTACTGTCCTCCACTCCCTGTCGACTTTGCTTCCCCATTGACTTGCATTGGGTTTCGTGTTTCAGTTGGACCTTCAACTTTTCACGATAGTCGGCCGATTTCGTTCGACTCGACTTTTGAGAAAGTCGGGTTTCATGAAACCCAGCTCGACCCTAAAAAAGGCAAAGTCTCTCATCTCTAGTAATGAGCTGTGTTGGTTTGGCATCAGACATAACATTTACCCTTGTGGCCAAAAAGTTCAATTTTAGTCTCACCTGACCACAGCACCTTCCTCCATACATTTGGGGAGTGTCCCACATGTCTTTTGGCAAACTCAAAACGATTCTTACAATTTTTGTGTAAGTAAAGGCTTTTTTCTTCCCACTCTTCCATAAAGGCACTTTAAATACCTTATTGCGGTTTTATGGACAGATACTCGAGTCTCTGCTTGGGACCTCTACAGTTCGTTCAGGGTTACCTTTGGTCTCTGTGCTGTCTCTGTTATTAATGACCTACTTGCCCGGGCTGAGAGATATGGTGGGCGGCCCTCTCTTGGCAGGTGTGTTGTGGTACCATGTTCTTTCCATTTGATGATAATGGATTTGATGGTGCTCCGTGGGATCAAGCATCAGAGATTGGGATATTTTTTTTAGAACCCAACCCTCACTTGTACTGCTCAATAATTTGTCCCTGACTTGTTTGCTTGGTCTTCATACTGGTGTTTGGCTAGTAGTGCCTCTTGCTTAGTGGTGTTGCCACCTCTGTGGCCTTTCAGAAAAGGTGTGTATATACTGACAGACCATGTGACACTTAGGAAGTCCACCTGTGTCCAATCTATCACTGAGCATGTGACTTACGAAGGTCATTCCTTGCACCTTCACCTGGGGTCTGAGGGGCCCTCTCGGTATATAAGAAGACACTTGTATTTTAAGTGGTGCATGATAGATTTTGTATTGTGGTCCACAGGTTTTTAGTTACACCTTTTTTCTTGCTAATCTGCAGAGGGACACCCTGTGATCAGCTTATTTTTGATGGGATCCATATAACAAAAAGCTGTTGTGCAAAGTGAACAACTTACCAAACTGTTCTACATGCTCTCCTTGCATTATACTCTGGTCAAAAAAATAAAGGGAACACTTAAACAACAGAATATAACTCCATGTAAATCAAACTTCTGTGAAATCAAACTGTCAAACACCTAGGAAGCAACACTAACTGACAATCAATTTCACATGCTGTTGTGCAAATGGAATAGACAACATATGGAGATTATTGGCAATTATCAAGACACCCTCAATAAAGGAGTGGTTCTGCAGGTGAGGACCACAGACCACATCTCAGTATCAATACTGTCTGGCTGATGTTTTGGTCACTTTTGAATGTTGTTTGTGCATTCACACTCGTGGTAGCATGAGACGGACTCTACAACCCACACAAGTGGCTCAGGTAGTGCAGCTCATCCATGATGGCACATCAATGCGAGCTGTGGGAAGGTTTGTTGTGTCTGTCAGCATAGTGTCCAGAGGCTGGAGGCGCTACCAGGAGACAGGCCAGTACACCAGGAGACATGGAGGGGGCTGTAGGAGGGCAACAACCCAGCAGCAGGACCGCTACCTAAGGCTGTGTGCACACGCTGCGGATTTTGCTGCGGTTCCGCAGCGGTTTTGGCCGCTGCGGACCCGCAGCAGTTTCTGCTGCGGTGTACAGTACCATGATTCCCAATGGGAATCAAAAACTGCAATGCAGACGGTGCGGAATTTTCTGCGCGGATTATCTGCGGTTTTCAATCCGCAGAAAGAATTGACATGTCAATTCTTTCTGCGGATTCCGCTGCGGTTTGCCATCTCCTCCACTGAGGAGATGAAAAACCGCAGGGCAAAACCGCAGCGCAATCCGCAGGTAAAACCGCAGGTCTTTTGACCTGCGGTTTCACCTGTGGATTTTACAAAATCCGCACGGATGAATCCGCACTTAATCCGCAGCGTGTGCACACAGCCTTAGCCTTTGTGCAAGGAGGAACAGGAGGAGCACTGCCAGAGCCCTGCAAAATGACCTCCAGCAGGCCACAAATGTGCATGTGTCTGCACAAACGGTTAGAAACAGACTCCATGAGGATGGTCTGAGTGCCCGATGTCCACAGATGGGGTTTGTGCTCACAGCCCAACACCTTGCAGCCCTCCAAAGAAATGCCATCCCACACCATTACTGACCCACTGTCAAACCGGTCATGCTGAAGGATGTCGCAGGCAGCAGATCGCTCTCCATGGCGTCTCCAGACTCTGTCATGTCTGTCACATGTGCTCAGTGTGAACCTGCTTTTGTCTGTGTAGAGCACAGGGCGCCAGTGGTGAATAAAAGTGACCAGAACATCAGCCAGAAAGCATTGGTACTGAGATGTGGTCTGTGGTCCCCACCTGCAGAACCACTCCTTTATTGAGGGTGTCTTGAAAATTGCCAATAATTTCCATCTGTTGTCTATTCCATTTGCACAACAGCATGTGAATTTGATTGGCAATCGGCGTTGCTTCCTAAGTGGACAGTTTGATTTCACAGAAGTTTGATTTACTTGGCGTTATATTCTGTTTGTGTTTCCTTTATTTTTTTAAGCAGTGTATTATTAGAAGGACAGAGCTGTCATGAAGGAACCCTAGGTAGGATAAACTGTAAAAAAGACATAAATTAAATACAATCTTTATTTATTCCTGGAGTGCTGACAATTCAGTCATTACTATTATCCATGAAAGTAATTCCACTTATCTGTGAACATTTTTCTACCATTCAGACATATTTCTGTCCATAGGGGGCAGTTTTTTCATAGTTAGAAATGACACAATAAAGATATTCAGCTTAGTTTATTAGTCAAATCATTCGAATGAATTAGGAAAGTGACAATTTAGTGAAAGAGAAATGTTCTCAGAGCGATTATTACTTCCTTCTCTTAGTCCTCCTGGCAGGCATATAAAGTGCAAAACTCAGCAGGGGGCGACAATGAGGCTAGAGAATGCACCAATGTTCCTAAATTTAATTTCAAATCCCTGGTCTTTGATTGAAGTGACAGTATGAACTGGAAACAATAGCTAGTTAACCCTTTAATACTAATGCTTTTTATGAGTCATATTATAATTATAACTGTAATAGGAATAATAACCTTCTTGCAGAATAGGACAAATAAGGTTTGATTAGAAGAGAAAATGTAGCAGGGAATAATTTGATTTTACATTCTCTATATATGACTGCAGTAAAGTAAATGGGCCAGATTAAAGGGGATGTCCGAAAAGCAACATGTATCACTTGGGTCCCCTTCACACGTCCGTATTTTGTGTCAGTATGTTGTCCATTTTTTAAGGAAAGTAAATACGGACACATGCACACCCATTTTATTCAATAGTGTTGCGCACAGATCAGGTTTCTCACAAGGGCCATATAATTTTCGCCTGGTTTCCCTTTGATCAGTGCAACCAGGTGACAATGATGGGAGTTGTAGTCAGCACCCGCTGTGTACATCTTGTGTAAAATTAAGAATTAAATAAAAAAAAAAGAGGTGAGCTCCTGCATAATTTTCAGAACCAGCAGAGGGAAAGTGGGCAGCTGGGGGCAGACGTTATTAATCTGGGAAAAGGGACAATATCCCAAAAGGTTCCCAAGCTATTAATAACAGCTCACAGCTGTTAGCTAAACCTTTACTGTTGAGTTTATGGAGAACCCCAGAGAAAAAAATGAAGTAGGATACCCCTATAAATTCAAAACAGAAAAAGCTCAAAAGACAGCTGTGGGTGGATATTAATAGCCTGGGAAGGTGCCATGGATATTGCTCGCCTTCCCAGTCTACCTGCATCAGCTCTCAGTTGCCCAAGAAATGGCACATCTATGACATGCTACAAATCTGGCATTTAGCCTCACTCTTCCCCCTTACCCTGGTGCAGTGGCAAGTGCTAATAGTATTGGGATTGATGTCAGCTTTGTATTCGTAGCTGACCTCAAGCCCAGCGGTTAGTAATGGACGCCCACTTTACTAACCCCATAGTCAAGTTGTAAAAGACACAGCTTGAATAAAGTCCTTTATTTGAAATAAACACTCCACTCCTCAAAAATACCATCTTATTCACGTCACCGTGAGACTCTGATGCTGCCTATAATAGGCAGCTCATTGTCTCTGCTGGATACCAAGCTGAAAGCTCACATCATGTCAACGTTTAGCATATCTAGATGTAGCAGATAGACTCATCAAGGGACAAATGGATTATCTTCTCATTGGACAGCTGAACAATACTTTTTTTTTTAAATTATTTTTTGTCTTTTACAGGGGACATGGGCATCTGTGGATTATCTAGGTCTGTAAGAACCAGAATTCGTACTGGTTGATTGATGATCAAATACTTATTTCATGCGATAAAATGCAATTTAATTATTGAAAAATCATACAATATGATATTCTGGTTTTTATTTTTAGATTCTGTCTCTCATAGTTGAAGTGCACCTACAATAAAAATTAAAGACCTCTACATTCTTTGTAGGTGGGAAAACTTGCAAAATCGGAAGTGTATCAAGCACTTATTTTCCCCACTGTTTTTACAGGGTATGTGATGAACATATAATTGTTGGATGTCAGACCAATGATTTGATTAGGGTTCTCAAACTCATTTTCACTGACAGCCACATAATTTTGGTTGCCCACAAAATCGTAAAATTGTATAAACGTAACTACTCCTTAACATATTATTAAATAACCTGAGACACCATATCACACACCATCTGCACCCATTGATCATGTTCTGAAAATAACAAGTAGCTAGCGCAAAAACAAAATGCATGCACATCCATTCAAATGTAGGGTTAAAATGTAATTCAACTAGAATTCTTGTTTGAAATAAATTTTATTATATTTTTATTTCAGATTTTCAAAAATGCTTTCTTATTTTGTTTTCCGCTGGATGCCTTTGTTTTGTGGTCCATGTGTCTGTCTGTTTTAAGGTCTTGTGTTGTAGAAATCTGTACAACAGCGTGGATGTTGTCATCGGTGATGTATGATCTTTATTAAGTCTTGCGTAGATTCATTATTGGAAACATCTATCATAACTGTGCCCTAAGTAGGGTTCTCAGAGCTGTGTCCTAAGTAAAGGTCTCAGAGCTGTGCCTGTCTAAGGCTCTCAGAACTGTGCCCTAAGTAGGGTTCTCAGAGATGTGCCTGAGTATGGCTCTTAGAGCTGTGCCTATGTGGGTCTCTCATAAGCGGTGCCTGGATAGGCATCTAATAGCTGCACCTGCGTAGGGCACATTTGTCATTCTGTGCTCTTTGTGTTTCAGTCAGGGTGGTGTGAACATTGTCCAACAGACTTGTTCACATTTGTGCATGTCACATGTGTGTTTTTAATCCAGTTTTTTTCGTGCTTATGCATGATTTGAGAGACCCCACCCCTCTCTTGTGTGACATGCACATAAGGAGCTGTCTTGCACCACGTGCCCATACTAGAAAGCGCCTGTCTTAATCCTGCTCATTTAGACACTGTTCATATGTTCAGGTTTTAAATACTTTAGATAGGGACTGCTTCAATACGGGTTACCTTGACGAGGTGGAGCAGCCTGGCATACATTTTTTTGCAAAAAAACGTATCAACTAAATACCCTGTATTTGTTATTACCTTTTATCAGCACTTGCTGACTTCTGTCATATGTCTTACTGCAAGGTATTTTTGCACATTTGTCATTCTGTGCTCTTTGTTTGTGTTTCAGTCAGGGTGGTGTGAACATTGTCCAACAGACTTGTTCACATTTGTGCATGTCACATGTGTGTTTTTAATCCAGTTTTTTTCATGCTTATGCATGATTTGAGAGACCCCACCCCTCTCTTGTGTGACATGCACATAAGGAGCTGTCTTGCACCACGTGCCCATACTAGAAAGCGCCTGTCTTAATCCTGCTCATTTAGACACTGTTCATATGTTCAGTGTTTTGAGTTCATTCTCTGGTTCGGGAGGTGGTGCGGCTAGTTTGATCAGTGGAGATCTGCCACCTGAGAAGGGGGATGACGATTGGATCTCTGGATTCTCAGATTGGATTTAAGACAGCCGATGCCCTATTCAGTTGCTGGCGATTCCTTCTGGCTTGTCAGCTCTTGGTTTTCAACTCAGTTCTAGTCTTCTAAAGCGAAGTTTTTCTGCTAATGTTCACACTTGATTTTGTTGGTCTATTCAGTTTTTTGTGTGGTCTGCCAGCCCCGGCTGGGGGCTGAGCTGAATTTCCACTGTTATTTATCAGTATTTTGCCAATTGGCTTTTTGTCCCTTACTAGTTCAGTCTCTTTTTGCTCTGTCTCAGAATATTCCAGAGTGCTGATATAGTGGGAGAAGTCTAGTGACTTCAGGGTTAATTTTGCTATCAGACGTGTTGGACATTAGTTTTGTAGGGTTTTTTGCAAGTTGCAGACAGTGACTTGCCTTTCCTTTCCTGTCTAGTTAGTTTGGGCCCCATCATTTGCTCAGCCTATTTTCCTGCCTGTGTTTGTGCCTTCATCTTGTTTCACCGTCAATACATGTGTGGGGGCTATCTATTCCTTTGGGGTCTGCTCTGGGGCAGTTAGTTTTCCCTTTTCTTGCTTTAGGCTTATGTAGTCCTCCGGCCGTGATGAGGCATCTAGGAAAATTGTAGGCACGCTCCACGGCTACTGCTAGTTGTGTGGTAAGATCAGGGATCTGCAATCTGAATATAGTTACCAACTTCTCTGGTTTTCTGTGGCTTAGCTTGTTTTGTTTTTTTCTCCTCGGTGACCCATTCATAACAAAATCACCAGCCATACCGCAGATTCTAGGGTACTCAAAAGCAGGAAAGAATTGTAAAAAAAAAGTGTCAGAATTTTTTTTTATTATATGTATGTTTTCCTCTTTTTCTCTGGGGCCGTAGGAGGATTTTTTTTTCTTTTCTTAATGGAGATTAAGCAATTGTCTGATCGTGTGGAGCAGCTCACTGCTGAAGTGCAGGGAATTTCCGCCTATCTTGCTCATTCACATGCTGCTGAACCAAAGATCCCTACTCCTGATGTGTTTTTTGGGGATCGGTCTAAATTTTTGAATTTTAAGAATAAGTGTAAATTATTTCTTGCCTTGAAGCCTAATTCATCGGGGAGCTCTGCGCAGCAGGTTAAAATTGTCATCTCTTTGTCATCTCTTTGCTGCGCGGCGATCCCCAGGATTGGGCGTTTTCTTTGACACCTGAAGATCCTATTCTGACTAATGTGGATGCATTTTTTCAAGCCTTGGGGTTGTTGTATGATGAACCTAATGCTATTGATCAAGCTGAGAAAGCCCTATTGGCATTGAACCAGGGTCAGAATTTTGCAGAGTTATACTGTCAAAAATTTCGAAAGTGGGCGGTCCTTACTACATGGAATGATAGTGCCTTGGCAGCTCTCTTTCGGAAGGGTTTGTCAGAAACCGTAAAAGATACTATGGTGGGATTTCCTTTTCCCTCTGGTCTTGACGATTCTTTGTCATTAGCCATTCAAATTGATCGGCGTTTACGTGAACGCAAAATTACACGAGAGGCGCTGCCACCTTTTGGACAAATGTCTGAACCTATGCAATGTGATTTGTCTAGGGCGCAACGTCAGGAGTTTAGAAGGCGTAATAAGCTGTGTTTTTTCTGTGGAGACGTCTCTCATACTATTTCTGTCTGTCCAAAACGAGAGAAACGTTTTGCACACACATTTGCTGTGGGCAGTATACAACCTTAGTTTCTTTTGGCTATCACTCTGATCTATTCCTTATCCACGTTTTCCACGAAGGCTTTTGTGGATTCAGGAGCAGCATTGAATCTGATGGATTTGGACTTTGCTAAACGTTGTGGTTTTTCCATGACGCCTCTGCGGACGCCTATTCCTTTGAGTGGTATTGATGCTACTCCTTTGGCGGAGAATAAACCTCAGTTTTGGACCCAGGTGACAATGCGGGTTGCCCCAGACCACCAAGAAAATTGTACATTTTTGGTGCTGCATAATTTGCATGATACTATTGTTCTGGGTTTTCCTTGGTTGCAAACTTATAATCCAGTTTTGGATTGCAAATCTGGGTCTGTGATGAGTTGGGGTTGTCAGTGTGTGCTTAGGGACGCTCCTGTTTTCTCCACCTCTCCTCAGTCTCATGATATTCCTGATTATCTAGCCGATTTTTCTGATGTATTTAGTGAGAGCAAGTCTGCGTCTTTGCATCCTCATAGGAGTTATGACTGTGCAATTGAGTTGATGCCTGGGTGTAAATTTCCCAAGGGTCGACTTTTCAACTTATCAGTACCCGAACATGATGCTATGCGATCCTATATTAAGGAATCATTGGAGAAGGGTCATATTAGACCATCCTCGTCACCTTAAGTGCTGTTTTTTTTTGTGGCCAAGAAAGATGGTTCATTAAGACCGTTTATTGATTATCGTTCCCTTAACAAGATGACAGTTAAATATCAGTACCCGTTACCTCTGATGTCTGATTTATTCTCCAGAGTTAAGAGTGCCTGCTGGTTTACTAAGCTTGACCTCAGGGGGCGTATAATCTTATTCGCATCAAGCACGGGGATGAATGGAAGATGTCGTTTAATACTCCGGAAGGACATTTTGAGTACCTGGTGATGCCTTTTGGGCTCACTAATGCCCCTTCTGTCTTCCAGTCCATTATGAACGATATTTCCGTGACTTTGTGGATAAGTTTATGATCATCTATCTGGATGATATTTTGATCTTTTCTAGTGATTGGGATTCTCATGTGGAACACGTCCGGACTGTGTTCCGGATTTTGAGGGAGAATTCTCTGTTTGTTAAGGGATCAAAATGCCTCTTTGGTGTACAGAGGATTTCATTTTTGAGATTTATCTTATCTCCATCGACTATTGAAATGGACCCGACCAAGGTACAGGCCATTTATGATTGGGTTCAGCCTACTTCTTTGAAGGCTCTCCAGAAGTTTTTGGGGTTTGCTAATTTCTATCGTAAATTTATAGGTAATTTTTCTAGTATTGTCAAACCACTGACTGATCTGACCAAGAAGGGCGCTGATGTGCTGAATTGGTCTCCTGAGGCTATCTCAGCATTTCAGGAGCTTAAGCAGAGATTTACTTCAGCTCCAGTTTTATGGCAACCTGATGTCTCACTTCCATTTCAGGTGGAGGTAGATGCTTCTGAGATTGGTGCAGGAGCTGTTTTGTCCCAAAAAGACCCTGTGACTTCTAAGATGAATCCCTGTGCCTTCTTTTCTCAAAAGTTCTCCCCATCTGAACGCAACTATGACGTGGGGAATAGGGAATTGTTGGCCATGAAGTGGGCATTTGAGGAGTGGAGACATTGGTTGGAGGGAGCTAGACATCAAGTTGTGGTCCTCACCGATCACAAGAATTTGATTTATCTGGAGTCGGCCAAACGCTTGAATCCTAGACAGGCTAGATGGGCCTTGTTTTTCACGCGTTTTAATTTTGTGGTCTCTTTTCTTCCGGGCACTAAGAATGTTAAGACAGACGCCCTTTCTAGGAGTTTCTTTGCAGATTCTCTTAGTGTGACTGAACCTACTACTATCCTACGTGAGGGGGTAGTTCTTTCTGCCATTTCGCCAGATTTGAGACGCGCCTTGGAAGAATTTCAGGAGGATAAACCTGAGCGTTGCCCTATGGGAAAATTGTATGTTCCTGACCAGTGGAGAAAGAGAGTGATGTCTGAAATTCATTGCTCCGCATTGGCTGGTCATCCAGGTATTTTTGGTACCAGAGATTTGGTGAGTCGGTCCTTTTGGTGGCCTGCCTTATCTCGTGACGTCAGGAATTTTGTACAGTCCTGTGGGACTTGTTCTCGGTTTAAACCCTGTTCTCATTCTAGTGGGTTGCTGATGCCCTTGCCGGTGCCCAAGAGGCCATGGACCCATATCTCAATGGATTTTATTTCTGATCTTCCTGTCTCTCAGAGAATGACTGTTATCTGGGTGATTTGTGATAGATTTTCGAAGATGTTCCATCTTGTACCACTCCCAAAGTTGCCATCTTCCGCTGAGTTGGTGCCCTTGTTTTTACAACAGGTGGTTCGGTTACATGGGATTCCTAAGAACATTGTGTCCGACAGAGGAGTCCAGTTTGTTTCCAGATTCTGGAAAGCCTTTTGTTCCAATCTGCGATTTCAGTTATCCTTCTCCTCCGCGTTTCATCCTCAGACCAATGGACAGACTGAGAGAACAAACCAGACCTTGGAGTCTTATTTGAGATGTTTTATATCTGCTGATCAGGATGATTGGGTCTCATTTTTGCCCATGGCCGAATACGCACTGAACAATAGAGCTAGTTCTGCCACTTTGATGTCACCCTTTTTCTGTAATTTTGGGTTTCATCTTTGATTCTCTTCAGGGCAAGTGGAATCTTCGTCCTACCCAGATGTGGACACTGTGGTTAAGAGAATGCAGCAGATATGGGACCAAGTGGTGGATAAGTTGTCACTCTCTCAGGAAAAGGCTCAGCGATTTTCCAACTGGCATAGGACCATTGGTCCCCGGTTTAAAGTGGGTGATATGGTTTGGTTGTCGTCTAAGAATATTCCTATGAAGGTTGCATCTCCTAAATTTAATCCAAGATTTATTGGTCCTTATAAGATTTTGGAAATTCTTAATCCTGTTTCGTTTCGATTGGCTCTTCCAGTTACGGTCAAGATCCATAACGTATTTCACAAATCTCTGTTGAAGAGGTTTGTTGAGCCAGTGGTTCCTATGGCAGCACCTCCTGACCCTGTGTTAGTCAAAGGCAATGTGGAATATGAGGTAGAGAAAATATTGGATTCTCGTTTGGTTAGACGGAGACTCCAGTATTTGGTCAAATGGAAGGGTTATGGTCAGGAGGATAATTCTTGGGTCTCTGCCTCTGATATTCATGCCAATAGATTGGTTCGTGCTTTTCACCGGGCCCATCCTGATCGGCCTGGTGGCGTGGATGAGGGTTCGGTGACCCCTCCTCAAGGGGGGGTACTGTTGTGAGTTCATTCTCTGGTTCGGGAGGTGGTGCAGCTGGTTTGATCGGTGGAGATCTGCCACCTGAGAGGGAGGATGACGATTGGATCTCAGGATTCTCAGATTGGATTTAAGACAGCTGACGCCCTATTCAGTTGCTGGTGATTCCTTCTGGCTTGTCAGCTCTTGGTTTTCAGCTCTGTTCCAGTCTTCTAAAGCTAAGTTTTTCTGCTAATGTTTACACTTAATTTTGTTGGTCTATTCAGTTTTTTGTGTGGTCTGCCAGCCCCGGCTGGGGGCTGAGCTGAATTTCCACTGTTATTTATCAGTATTTTGCCAATTGGCTTTTTGTCCCTTACTAGTTCGGTCTCTTTTTGCTCTGTCTCAGAATATTTCAGAGTGCTGATATAGTGGGAGAAGTCTAGTGACTTCAGGGTTAATTTTGCTATCAGACGTGTTGGACATTAGTTTTGTAGGGTTTTTTGCAGGTTGCAGACAGTGACTTGCCTTTCCTTTCCTGTCTAGTTAGTTTGGGCCCCATCACTTGCTCAGTCTATTTTCCTGCCTGTGTTTGTGCCTTCATCTTGTTTAACCGTCAATACATGTGTGGGGGCTATCTATTCCTTTGGGGTCTGCTCTGGGGCAGTTAGTTTTCCCTTTTCTTGCTTTAGGCTTATGTAGTCCTCCGGCCGTGACGAGGCGTCTAGGAACATCGTAGGCACGCTCCACGGCTACTGCTAGTTGTGTGGTAAGATCAGGGATCTGCAATCTGCATAGTTACCAACTTCTCTGGTTTTCTGTGGCTTAGTTTGTTTTGTTTTTTTTCTCCTCTGTGACCCATTCATAACAGTTCAGGTTTTAAATACATTAGATAGGGACTGCTTCAATACGGGTTACCTTGACGAGGTGGAGCAACTTGGCATACATTTTTTTGCAAAAAAAGTATCGACTAAATACCCTGTATTTGTTATTACCTTTTATCAGCACTTGCTGACTACTGTCATATGTCTTACTGCAAGGTATTTTTGCACATTTGTCATTCTGTGCTCTTTGTTTGTGTTTGTCACGGTGGTGTGAACATTGTCCAACAGACTTTATCACATTTGTGCATGTCACGTGTGTTTTTAATCCAGTTTTTTTTCATGCTTATGCATGATTTGCGAGACTCCACCCCTCTCGTGTGACATGCACATAAGGAGCTGTCTTGCACCACGTGCCCATACTAGAAAGCGCCTGTCTTAATCCTGCTCATTTAGACACTGTTCATATGTTCAGGTTTTAAATACATTAGATAGGGACTGCTTCAATACGGGTTACCTTGACAAGGTGGAGCAGCTTGGCATACATTTTTTTGCAAAAAAAGTATTGACTAAATACCCTGTATTTGTTATTACCTTTTATCAGCACTTGCTGACTACTGTCACATGTCTTACTGCAAGGTATTTTTGCACATTTGTCATTCTGTGCTCTTTGTTTGTGTATCAGACCTGTGCCCTTAGTAAGTCTTTCAGAACTGTGCCTGGGTAGGCCTCTCAGATTTGTGGCTAGTTACAGCTCTCAGAGCTCTGCTTGGGTGGTGCTCTCAGAGCTATGGCTGGGTATGGCTTTCAGAGCTGTGCCCTAAGTAAAGTCCTCAGAGCTTCTCCTGAGTAGAGCTTTCAGAGCTGTTCCCTGAAGAATGTCCAGCTTCGGGCCATAGGCTTTGAGTCTACACACATATTTATATCATTGAATCCAAGTATAGGAAAGGTCGCACTCGACAGGATAAAATATAGCTCCTTTATTGACACATATTTACATGTCAGGTCAGAGTGGTGTGGCAGGAGTGTTCACAAGCTGACAACGGCCGTTTCGCGCTGTTCATGTAAATATGTGTCAATAAAGGAGCTATATTTTATCCTGTCGAGTGCGACCTTTCCTATACTTGGATTCAATGATTTGATTGCTGCGAGGTCAAGCACCCAGGAGCATTGGATGACAGCTTGCTGCCAGAAGCATACCATCAGCTGATATATGGTAATAGCGGTGCCGTCCGCAGTTTCTATTCATTTACACATATTTATATATATAATAGATGGAGGCCCGATGCTATCACATCGGGAGGGCGGTAATGTCACTATGGGGGCAGGCTTTGCATTGTTGAGAATCTCTCCCCCATGTGCTCACCCACCTATCCACTCTCTCTTTCCCCATGTGCTGACTTCTACCGTATGTGCTCTCTTCTTTGATTGTCTACCCCATGTGCTATCCCCCTTGTAAGAGGTCTCTCTCCTTCCTGTGCTGTGTTCTCCCCTCATGTGCTGTCCCATTTGAGCTGTCTCCCCCTGTGCTCTGTCTCTCTCACCCATGTGTCTGACCATGTACAGTACAAACCACAGCTCCTGGGCAGGGGAGGAAGCAAAAGACAACACTGACATTACAGCAAGGGATCGCAGAGGATACATTTTGTGAGGTACAGTAAAATATTTTACCTCACAAAATGAATCCTCTGTGATCCCTTGCTGTAATGTCAGTATTGTCTGTTGCTTCCTCCCCTGCCCAGGAGATGTGGTATGCTCTGTACACTGTCAGACACAGACAATTTTTAAAATGAACTTTCATTCATGGGAAAACCCTTTTAATGTGACCGGCTTTCTCTGCCTGTAGACAAGTTGCGCATCTGCCGCCGAGATCAGGCACAGTGCGACGGTGTTCCGCTGGTGGTACCGCGCAAGAAGCTGCGTGAGAGTGTGAGTGTGACTGAGTGTGTGTGTGGTGCGTATGGCGTATAGACTGTGTGTATGTGTGGTGTGATGGTGTTCCGCTGGTGGTTGATAGGTTGATACTAGCAGCAGTTTCCATATCGGTGAACTTCCGCCGTTTGGAATTCTGGGATATAGTGACATCTGGACAGAACAGGAAATGAAAACATTACAAGGCAATTATATAAATATATATATATAATTTTTTTTTTTTTGACGATTTTTGTTTATTGACAACTTACAACAGTTGGTAATTAAATGTATTTTTGTTTTACTGATTGCCAATTTACATGGAATTAATTTTAGGAAGAGACTTCTGAAAGAGAAAATTAGAAATGTTCGTTTACTTGTTATTTTTGAGATTTTATAGGAAACCTTAGAGGTTTACAGATTTCTAAAATTTTCTCAGTGGGAGATTTACCAAATAATTTATTTGCCACAAATCACTGAATGTCGAAGAACCTTGAATTTTGTGAAAGTTATTCTCTTATCTATCATCGGCTTTAGCTTCTTCAGCAGATATCCGTGATTTGCTTATCATACCGAAAGAACAATATCCTGTACATAAAAACAAATCTCAGCATTTCACTCATTTAAAGTCTGCATTGCTCACAGTCCAGTTAATGGGGCTCATGCTATGATGCGTGTACCTAAAGAGGAAATATTCACATTTAAACTGCACAGGGCAGATAAGATATCATAAAATAGTCACACATTAGAAACAAGTGAATCTATTCATAGGTTCCTGGTCAAATGGCCTTGGGATCAATCAGAGGAGGCGATGGGGATGGGGTTTTGGCAGGAAGCAATTTAACGGGACTCTGCTCTAGTACCTACAGAATACTGGTTTGATTGCTCAACCAGGGTCCTGTGAATCATTTTGCTTATTTCTATCACACTTTGATTTATAATAAATAATAAAAAAATTGGTGAGAATGTGCCTTCAAACATAAAGTCCACATATGGTCAACATTAGCCATATTACATGACCCTTAGCTTTTCTGAATACGTTAATGTCTTACATGGTCATGCCTGATGACTACTCTTCTTTTTTTCTCTGGTTCTACCTCCATGGGAATGTTGTGATACTGACTGGCTGTAGGCTTATTGCCCATATCACCCGTATGTTAAAGCTAAGGGCATATCCTGAAAATGAATCACAGAGACAGCTTTGGGTATGGTATTCCATTGGTTGGTTTGAGTATTTTGACCTTAACCTAAGTTGTAGTAAGAAGGGATATTTAGGAGAATTGTCCGTCAAGTTTTTTATTTTATTATATTGAACAGTTATTTGGCTTAATCACAGATATATTGCCATTTCATGTTTGTTTGTGGCTATTTTGCTAGTGTCTAACCTCACATTTAATAGATTCAGCACATTTGAGGGTCTGCCAGTCTCCATTTTGGTTTGGCACTTCTATATTTTTTCAAGTTTATAGTATAAATACTCTTTGAAGGTTAATTAAGCTCTTCAAAAAGTTTTCACATTATAGTCACATGTCAAAAGACTTGATTGACAAGTCTCTGTGTCCTGAGATCTCCAACATCTGCAAACACTGAGAGGCAGGAGCTTAGCTGATCCCCCGACTATGGGCAGGGTTGTGTAGTGTATCATGACTGCCTAATGTACTTTTGTTGGTAAAATAAGCCAGTCTGGCAAACAGGAAAAATACTCCCCTCGTTAATTTATATAATAAACACCTTTCCAGGTAATGGTGTCAAACATCTATTTCTGGAGGCTTGACTAGGTGTTGTAGTCAAATAAAATACCAAATCCTTTGAAAAACTAATAGCTTAAGCATCACTCTAAAAAACATACTTTACTAGTAATATAAATTACATCTATTTAAACCAATGATGTCGTTCAAAAGTACAACTCGTTCCGCAAAAACAAGCCCTCACATGGCTATATTGACGAAAAAATAGAAAAGTTATGGCTCTAGGAAGAAGGGGAGCAAAAAGCAAAAACTCTAAAATGAAAATACCTCCGGTCATGAAGGGGTTAAGTAGATTACGTCAACATATTCACAAATCTGTATGTGTGATTAAGTGCACTGGATGAGCACAATGAAAGCTATTGTTTGGAATGTGACTAATTTTTGCCTGCGCAGAAGGATGAAGGCAATGCCCATCATAGGAGGGCGGATAAGGCTTGAACAATAGCGTGAGTGCAGGCCACAGGTATGGGATCACCTCCTCCTGAGGTGTAGTATCCCACTTCCCAGGTAAGATGGCAACACCTGACCAGCCTCCATCACCTACGTCCAGCACAGACACCTTAGAACAGCAGAGCACCCTTTATGGCAGCTGCTTTGGTTCATGAAGGGTGCTGGGTGGTGGGTAGAGCTTTAGAGACACTAAGAAGGGAAAGCTGACAGGAAGTAGGGAGCAGAATCCCCGGAGTGGGGAGGAAGGCAGAAGTTCCCCATAAGGGGGAGCGGAGAGGAGAACTCTCGACTGTGATAATCCCCGGAGGGTGGACGGAGAGAAGGACGTAGAGGCAGCAGACTCCTGTGAGTTGGAGCTGTTAGCAAGGGAAGAGAAAGAAGGAAGGATCAGTTGTTCAGAAGGAAGATAGATAAGCACGAAACGTGAGGAGGAGAGAGACTGGGGACGAGGGCTACAGTAGAGCCTTTCCCTAAGTTCATTGTGCCAAGGCCAGGTGCCGGTAGCCGAGGCTATTTGTGAAACTAACGTTCCTGCGGCAGAAACCGGAGGAATAGGAGTTGTGACCGCTCTATTCCCACCAAAGACACAGTGGCAACCTATGTGGGAGCCGGGACATGATTGATTGGAGTCCCCGAAGCAGGCTACAGCCACCTATCATACCAGTGGAGATTCAGTAACATCAAGAAGGAGGCACTTGAGTGTAATTCAGAACTGCAAGTACAGTCATGGCCAAAAGTTTAGACAATGACACAAATATTAATTTTTACAAAGTCTACTGCTTCATTTTTTCTAATGGCAATTTGCATATACTCCAGAATGTTATAAAGAGTGATCAGCTTAACAGCAATTACTTGCAAAATCAATATTTGCCTAGAAAATTAACTTTATCCCACAAAACACATTTCAACATCATTGCAGCCCTGCCTTAAAAGGACCAGCTAACATCGTTTCAGTGATTGCTCCATTAACACAGATGTGGGTGTTGATGAGGACAGGGCTGGAGATCAATCTGTCATGATTAAGTAAGAATGACACCACTGGACACTTTAAAAGGAGGCTGGTGCTTGGCATCATTGTTTCTCTTCTGTTAACCATGGTTATCTCTAAAGAAACACGTGCAGTCATCATTGCACTGCACAAAAATGGCCTTACAGGGAAGAGTATCACAGCTAGAAAGATTGCACCTCAGTCAACAATCTATCGCATCATCAAGAACTTCAAGGAGAGAGGTTCCCTTGTTGCCAAAAAGGCTCCAGGGCGCCCAAGAAAGACCAGCAAGCGCCAGGACTGTCTCTTAAAAGTGTTTCAGCTGCAGGATCGGGCTAACAGCAGTGCAGAGCTTGCTCAGGAATGGCAGCAGGCAGGTGTGAGTGTATCTGCACACACTGTGAGGCGGAGACTCTTGGAGCAAGGCCTAGTCTCAAGGAGGGCAGCAAAGAAGCCAATTCTCTCCAGAAGAAACATCATGGACAGACTGATATTCTGCAAGAGGTACAGGGAGTGGACTGCTGAGGACTGGGGTAAAGTCATTTTCTCTGATGAATCCCCTTTTTGATTGTTTGGGACATCTGGAAAACGGCTTATTCGGAGAAGACCAGGTGAGCGCTACCACCAGTCTTGTCTCATGCCAACTGTCAAGCATCCTGAAACCATTCATGTGTGGGGTTGCTTTTCAGCCAAGGGAATGGGCTCTCTCTCAGTCTTGCCTAAAAACACAGCCATGAATAAAGAATGGTACCAGAATGTCCTCCAAGAGCAACTTCTCCCAACCGTCCAAGAGCAGTTTGGCGATCAACAATGCCTTTTTCAACATGATGGAGCACCTTGCCATAAAGCAAGATGATAACTAAATGGCTCAGGGAACAAAACATAGAGATTTTGGGACCATGGCCTGGAAACTCCCCAGATCTTAATCCCATTGAGAACTTGTGGTCAATCATCAAGAGACGGGTGGACAAACAAAAACCTTCAAATTCAGACAAAATAAAAGCATTGATTTTGCAAGAGTGGACTGCTATCAGTCAGGATTTGATCCAGAAGTTGATTGAGAGCATGCCAGGGAGAATTGCTGAGGTCCTGAAGAAGAAGGGTCAACACTGCAAATATTGACTTGCTGCATTAACTCATTCTAACTGTCAATATAACCTTTTGATACTCATAATATGATTGCAATTATATTTCTGTATGTGATAAAAAAATCTGACAAACACACATAAAAACCAGAGGCCAGCAGATCATGTGAAAATATAATATTTGTGTCATTCTCTAAACTTTTGGCCATGACTGTACTTCAGATTAGTGCTAGAAAGGAGACGTTCAGAACAGGCACATGAAAGGGCGTGTTTGAAGGGTTAATTCCATCTGCCTGGGAGTTGCCTGAGTCCCTGACCTGGAAGCTGCGGCATTGCAGCGGGTACCTGTCTGTGCCAGAACCATGAGTAAAAGAATTGGAACTGCACCCAGCTGTGTCATTGCCTTTCTCCTGCGCCAACCCACTCAGCACTGCTACATCTCTGTGCCCAACACTACACCATCTACCTCAACATCTATTACTACTACTGCCCTGGGACTACAGCTCTACCTGTGGAGAGCTATTACATCTCTGCTTCGCCCCACCATCTGTCCCAGAGGATCTGCACCACACCTTCCTTGCCGAGCACCACCGGTTGGCGTCACGAACTACCTATAAACTCTAATCCATTCCATTCAACCCCTTTTACATTGGACGCCCAGGGCCACTGCCGACGTGACACATCCCTCTGAGACACCGGCCTGGTACTGAGTACACCACAGCCCTGGGGGTGATCCAGATGCAGGTAGGCAGAGTAAGATGACAGGAACCCCAGATACAGACAGGACAGACTGACAGAGAGGTGAGCACTGGCGGGTGCAGCAGGTTCAGCTGCCATTGAGGTGAGCACTGGTGGGTGTAAGTAGCATGGCTGCTGTTGAAGTGAGCACTGGCAGGTGCAGAAGGCTCTGCTGCCGTTGAGGTGTGCACTGGCAGGTGCAACTGGCAGAGAAACAAGCACTGTGACCTGAGAACTGACAAATCTGTCAATGAATGTATGGAAAAAAGCAATCAGGTTATTGACTGTGGAAAAGATGTATGTGACCAGAATGAACAGTCATTTCCAGAGGATGATAGCTGGTACCTTATCCCTACACCAAATACAGCTTACAGCGGTATTATTAGGGAATAGAATAGAATATTACCTTGATATTTTTTTTAGGTTGCAGCAGCAAGGGTTATAATTTGTAAGGCAATAATCCCTGACTAGATGCCTGTAATATGCTATCCCTACTGAGACAGCTCATCCTAGACAAACCGCAGATAAGAGCAGTATTATTGCAGAATATAGAAGGTATTGGAATCGACCCTGAAAAGATTTTTTCTTGTACGTGGCAGCAACAAACTCTGGAGGAGTGCAAGCAACACTGCCAGCTTTGATTAATTTCATTCAGGACAAATTGAGCCACAAATTATGGGGTCTGTTTTCTCCTACTATCCATTGTGAAAATTAAAAATTTGTGGCTAAAACAACATTTTCGTGAAAAAAAATGAAAATTTTCAATATGACTACCTAATGTTATCAAATTCTGTATAGTACCTGTGGGTTCAAAATGCTCACTGTACCCCTGGATAAAATCCTTGAGGGGTATAGTTTCCAAAATGGGGTCAATTGTGGGGGGTTTCCAATGTTTAGACACATCAGGGGCTCTCCAAACACGACATGGCGTTGATCTTAATTCCTGCCAATTTTGCATTGAAAAGCCAAACAGCGCTCCTTCCCTTCCGAGCTCTGCCATGCACCCAAACAGTGGTTTACCTGCATATATTGGGTATCGGTGTACTCAGGACAAATTGTACAACAACTTTTGGGATTCAATTTCTCCTGTTACCTTTGGTAAAATAAAACAAATTGAATCTGAAGTAAAGTTTTTGTGAAAAAAGTTAAATGTTCATTTTTTTAAACATTCCAAAAATTCCTGTGAAACACCTGAAGGGTTAATAAACTTCTTTAATGTGGTTTTGAGCACCTTCAGGGGTGCAGTTTTTAGAATGGTGTCACTTTCTATCATATAGACCCCTCAAAGTGACTTCAGATGTGATGAAGTCCTTAAAAAAATGGTGTTGTGAAAATGAATTATCACTAGTCAACTTTTAACCCTTATAACTTCCTAACAAAAAAAATTTTGGTTCCAAAATTGTGCTGATGTAAAGTAGACAACTAACCATGTGGAAAATGTTATTAACTATTTTGTGTGACATATTTCTCTGTTTTAAGTGCATGAAAATTTAAAGTTGGAAAATTGCAAAATTTTTGCCAAATTTCCATTTTTTCACAAATAAACAAGTTATATCAAAGAAATTTTACCACTATCATGAAGTACAATATGTCACAAGAAAATATTGTCAGAATCACCTGGATCCATGGAAGCGTTCCAGAGTTATTACCTCATAAAAGGACAGTGGTCAGAATTGTAAAAATTGGACCAGTCATTAACATGCAAACCACCCTTGGGGGTAAAGGGGTTAATGGTTGGTAGGGGATCAAATACTTATTTCTCACTGCAAAATGCAAATAAGTTTATATAAGTTATACAATGTGATTTTTCTGGATTTTATTTTTGATATTTTATCTCGCAATGTTAAAATTAACCTGCCCTTAAAATTATAGACTGTCCATGTCTTTGTCAGTGGGCAAATTTACAAAATCATCAAGGGATCAAATACTTATTTCCCCCACTGTACAGAAGCTTTATCAGTTCCTGTAAAGAACATGCCTACAACTGTGAACATGTGGTTTTCTTTTTATTGTGAACAAATAGGACAAAATAATTGAAAACTTCAGTGTGCATAACTATTCACCCCCATAAAGTCAGTACTTTGTCGAGCCTCCTTTTGTGGCAATCGCAGCTGGATGTCGCTTTGGATAAGTCTCTATAAGCTTTCCACATCGTACCACTGGGATTTTTGTGCATTGCTCAAGGCAAAATTCCTTCAGCTCCTTCAGTTTAGATGGTTTCCTCTGATGAACAGCAATCTGTAAGTCTGATCACAGATTCTTAATGGAATTAAAGATGGGGCTTTGACTTGGCCACTCCAAAACATTTAGATATTTCCCCTTCAACCACTCGAGTGTTGCTTTAGCAGTATGCTTTGGGGCACTGTCTTTTTGGAAAGTCAATGTCGACCCTTTAACGAGCCTTGTTACATGACTTAGGATAAAAGCCAAGCCAGAATCTCAATTTGCAGACACTGTGTTTCGGGGTACTGCCCCTCGTCAGTGAAAAGTGTGGGTCGACATTGACTTTTAGAATTGCTATTTCCGATAGGTGGCACTAGAGTTCTAGTTCTCTTCCTCTCTGAAGAGACAATTTGCATAATAAGCATATTTCCCAGAGGAGCATTGCGGCTTTAAGTCTCCTCATCTCGACATGCTTAGCATGTCATTCTCAGCAAGGAGAAATGAGACTTCTTGGATATCGGTCAGATGCCTCTCTCACAGCCAAATCAGATCTCACACTTTGCACTGACGAAGGGCAGTACCCCGAAACACAGTGTCTGCAAATTGAGTTTCTGGCTTGGCTTTTATCCTAAGTCATGTAACAAGGCTCGTTAAAGGGTCGATATTGACTTTTAGGATTGCTATTTCCAATAGGTGGCACTAGAGTTCTAGTTCTCTTCCTCTCTGAAGAGACAATTTACATAATTAGCATATTTCCCAGAGGAGCATTGCGGCTTTAAGTCTCCTCATCTCGACATGCTTAGCATGTCATTCTCAGCAAGGAGAAATGAGACTTCTTTTATATCGGTCAGACGCCTCTCTCACAGCCAAACCAGATCTCACACTATGCACTGATGAGGGGCAGTAACCCAAAACACAGTGTCTGCAAATTGAGATTCTAGCTTTGCTTTTATCCTAAGTCAGGTAACAAGGCTCGTTACAGGGTCGACATTGACTTTTAGGATTGCTACTTCCAATAGGTGGCACTAGAGTTCTAGTTCTCTTCCTCTCTGAAGAGACAATTTGCATAATTAGCATATTTCCCAGAGGAGCATTGCGGCTTTAAGTCTCCTCATCTCGACATGCTTAGCATGTCATTCTCAGCAAGGAGAAATGAGACTTCTTTTATATCGGTCAGACGCCTCTCTCACAGCCAAACCAGATCTCACACTATGCACTGATGAGGGGCAGTAACCCGAAACACAGTGTCTACAAATTGAGATTCTGGCTTTGCTTTTATCCTAAGTCATGTAACAAGGCTCGTTACAGGGTCAACATTGACTTTTAGGATTGCTACTTCCAATAGGTGGCACTAGAGTTCTAGTTCTCTTCCTCTCTGAAGAGACAATATGCATAATTAGCATATAAATAATCAATAGCACACAGCCACACAAATACATATCATATACAATATGATTAATAGTATAGTTTATATAAATATAAGTGCAAATAAATAAGCAAATATGATTTATAATAGAATACCAGGTAAATATAAAAGTATATGACCAATAATAAATATTTAAATATAAAAATAAATAATATATATTTATATGGATATATATATGTGGCCACACACCCAAATATGAACAAAAAAATATTTATTATAAATGGTGATGACATAAAACGCTGAACTACATGTGGCATGTAGCATAATAGTGTGCTGCTAGTGACATTAATGTATGATTCCAATAAAAAAAAATGTAAAAAGTCTAGCGTGAATTAAAAATGTGCTAATGGTAGCAATAATGTGGTGTCCTGAACTACCTGTAATTAATATTGATCCACAAAATAAAAAATAATAATGAATAAATAAATAAGAGTGCGGCAATAGATATAATGTACTATAGTGACAGTGATGTGACAATTGGAGCCACATAAAATAGAAACCATAAATGAATGCTGGCCAACAAAAACATACCTGGGCAATGCAGGATAGAACGGCTGTGTGAAGACGAATGCGCCCCGATGAGTGTTTGGGGTCTCCTTGGTTTTCATGGTGTTTGGTTAGTGGTGCCTCAATGTTGCAGCCACTAAGCATGTGACTTATGAAGGTAATTGCTTGCACCAGAGATTTTTAGGGGCTTCATATCAATACATATGCACATGTCAAGTTTTAGTTATTTGATCCCATAAATTTAATTTGTGCCTATATTTTTCTCACTTCACCGACTATTTAGTGCTGATTCATCACATAAAAACTTGATTACAAAAAATATTTAAACATGTGTTGTAATGTAACAAAATAGGTAAAAAGTCAAGGGGGTGAATACTTTCACAAGCCACTTATGTTCTGAAGATCATATTTAAACATAAACTCAAAGAAGTAATGTATTCATAGATGGACATAGGCTATAATGAGTTCTAAACTGCAGCTGTTATATTGTCCAAAAAATCTTGGTTGCCATGAATAATGTAAACCTTACATGAAACACTGTATAATTGATAGTATTCTTTGAAAAACCGACACCATTTTATACTAAAGTATAATTCTCCAAAACCTCATCGCTCATATCGCCAAATGTAAACTTATGTTCTGTTTAGTTCAGGGAATAGCATACGCTGGAGAAAGTGAGAGTAAGGCTGCAAAGCTAATCTGTGCCTCAAGCTTTAAAAATAAAGAATGAGTCTGTATATTATTGGATTACATGGATCTCCAAAAACTGGTACAATGTCACAACGTAAGGATATTCTCTGTAATCTTGTACTGTCACAAGTGTGATATGTTAGGAAAATAGACACATGCAATGTACGTTTTCTGCCGCCCTTTAATGCTGACTAATCACACCTCATTGTTAAAAGTGGAGCTGACAATTTTCAAGTCTGTATCCACTGAGCTCGGGAAAACGTTAATAAAAATTCTACTTGGGCTATGGACTCGGGCAATAAAGTTATCCCAAAATATATCATAATTTTTCTTTATCCTCTGGGCATCTACTAGAAGACATCACATTGCACTCTGACCAATGTTAGTAAATGAGTCTGTGCTCATCTGCGAGTTTTTCCTCAGTTCTAATCGGACTGAGAAAAAAAAATCACAGCATGCTGCTGGATCGGTTGGAGAACGACACTGCCGGGCAGGACTCAAATACGGCACGGTAGACAAGGAGGCAGAAACACACCGGCATTTTTGAAATACAGAGGACTTCATGCCAGAAAGTAAGACTAATTGTTCCTGTAATGATAACAGTACTAATAGATACAAGGAGAGAAAGCTGTAACATGTCACACAAGCTGTGATTCAACAACTGGAATACAAAGTACAATTTGCACAAATTACTCTCTTCTAAATTCCTACCTGTCTTCAGATAATCAGGTCACGCTGCTACAATCAGCAGGTAAGTTCTCAGGTCAAAATACCTACGGTTTACCTGCAGATTAGCCTACGGTTTAGCCCTGCGGTTTCACACCTCTACAATGGAGAAGTTGTGAAACCGCAGCGGAATCCGCACAAAAGAATTGACATGCTGCGGATTTGAACCCGCAGCAAATCCGCGCGGAAAAATCTGCAGCATGTGCACAGCGTATTTCAGTTTACCATTGAAAACAATGGTACTGTACAATGCACCTAAATCTGCTGCAGACCCGCAGAGCCTGAAACGCTGCGGATCCGCAGCAGAATCCGCACCGTGTGCACATAGCCTTACGCAGTAGAACACCGATGTCACATTCACAATTCTGCAGCACTGAGGGGAAATGCTGCTAGCTTCTGTTCGGTCCTGATGCAGTGGAGCAGAGTTTTCTTTGTAGAAACCTTTGTAGGTTAACGCTTCTGTCTTATTCTGGGCCCGGCAAGTCTCATCCCACTTTCAATGCTGATGGGTCACTGGTACCACAACGTTGCTGTCTCCCTCCAGGTTACAGTTGCTTGGGGAAAACTTTCTCAGCTGTGGTATGCGACTCTTTCCTTCTTTCCTTCTAACACGGTCCTGCTAGCCAATCCTGCAGTATCTGAGTACTATGTTCTCCATTAAAGTTGCTAATTCGTTTAACAGTCTCTCAATGTTCAGACACCCTTATTGATCTGCCTTCTTGACGCAGGCATGATTCTCTCATTGTCCCCACTTCCGGATCAGACACTTTCTGCTTCTTGCACAAACTAATGCACAGCAATCTGCAGGAGGGAATGGGATAGTCCACATGCATACAAATCAGAGGTGAGTATTGTCACTTAAACTCACAGTGTAATTCATTTATTGGCAGGAGCTGATCCCCTACATGTCCCATCACTTAAAGGTGGCCATCCTTGACTTTGCTGTATATTCCAATGGAGAAGATTAAAAGACTATGCAAACACTTAGGCAACAGTGCCACATTGCCCACAACACAATACAGGTGGACCAAATAAACTGCATTAGTCCTACTGGATCTCCGGAGGTCTTGACTATCTTCAATGGGAGCAGTTACTTTAGGACTATCCTCTACAGCAGAAGTTTCGGGCAGAGTCTAGGATTCCTCTCATCTGCAAACTGGCAATGGTTTTATGTCTGGAACTTCGGCATCCATGGACTGGGGACCTTTCACAGCCTCAGGAATCGTCCACCAGTAGAGATAGGCAGACACCTGACTGTTCGGTCCAGCGGGTTCATTTGAACAGTTGCAAAACGTTCGGGTTTGGGTACCAGAACAGTACCCAAACCCAGACCCCATTCACTTGAATGGGGGGCTGAACATCCATTGTTTGCCACGCTGCTATGTGCATGATAGCACGGCAAATACCGCTTCTGATTAGCGGTGAAATCATCTCAGAGAGATGCAGTTCCCACACTGTCAAAAGACAGCGTGAGCTCTCAGCTGTGATGAAAGGTATAAAGTTTACCTCCGGTCACTGGTGTCAGCAGATAGGACTACAGCTCCCATCATCCGACACCTGGTGCCTCTAATAACAGCGAGAACACGAGCGGCTGATGGGTGTATTCATTAGCCGGCTCCTGCACTGTAAATATATAATTTAAAAAAAAAAACTGGAGTGGTTCCCCTGTATTTTTGATAACCAGTCAGGCAAAACTCACAGCTGGGGGCTACAACCCTCAGCTGTCAGCTTCAACAAGGCTGATTATCAAGAATAGAGGGGTCCCCTCGCCATATTTTTTAATTATTTAAATAAACTAATAACTGGCGTGTGGTTCCCCCCATTTTTGACAATCAGCCTTGCTAAAGCAGACAGCTGGTGCTGGTAGTCTCAGGCTAGTAAGGGGCCATGGATATTGATCCCTCCAGCCTAAAAATAGCAGCCCGCAGCTGCCCAGAAAAGGCACATCTATTAGATACACCTATTCTGGTGCTTTGCTCGGCTCTTCCCACTTGCCCTGTAGCGATGGCAAATGGGGTTCATATTTGTGGGGTTGATGTCACCTTTGCATTGTCAGGTGACATCAAGCCCACAGCTTAGTAATGTAGAAGCGTCTATAAGGCACCTATCCATTACTAATCCTCTAGTTATATGGTAAATAAAGACACAGCAAGAATAAAGTCTTTTATTAGAAATAAAACAAAACACACTAACACACTTTTACTTTTTTATTTAAAAATAACAAACACAGTTATACTCACCAAACGCCTATTCCACCGAGGCCCTCTTCTGTAAGAAAACAAAAATAAAAAAACAACAATATCCCTTATCTGTCCATTGTTCTGCCCCACATCATAATCCATGTCTGGGGGACAAACAGTTTTCAACCTGGACGATGCCAAGATGCAACCATCCAGGCTGAGAACCACAGCGAGGTTATCTTCAGTCAGTGAGGCTGCGTTCCCAGCCAGGCTGAACTGCCGTTACCTTGATGAGATCCCTGCTAGCACCATGAGAAAAAAAACTCACTCAGGTGAGGGATAGTGTTGTATTTTTATTTTTGTTTTCTTACAGATGACAAGGGCTTCAGTGGAATAGTCGTTTGGTGATTATAACTGGGTTTGTTATTTTTAAATAAAAAATTAAAAGTGTGTTTTGTTTTATTTCTAATTAAGGACTTTATTTTTTGCTGTGTCTTTATATACCATATAACTACAGGATTAGTAATGGATAAAGGCATTTTAGACATCTCCATCACTAAGCTGTGGGCTTGATGTGACATCAGCCCTACAAATATTAACCCCATTTGTCACCACTACCAAGTGGGAAGAGCCAGGCAAAGCATCAGAATTGGCAGATCTAATAGAGAATACCAGTCCCCTGCTGTCTGGGGACCCCATGCCGTTTTTTAAATTATTTATTTAAATAATTTAAAAAATGTGACAATGGGGACCCCTCTATTCTTGATAATCAGCTTTATTGAAGCTGACAGCTGAGGGTTACTGTCCGAAGCTGTGAGTTTTGCCTGGCTGGTTATCAAAAATACAGTGGAACCCATGCCGCTTTTTTTAAATTATTTATTTACAGCGTAGGAGCTGGCTAATGGATACTCCCATCATCCGCTCCTGCCCTCGCTCTTATTAGCGGCAGCAGGTGTCAGATGATGGGAGCGGTTGTCCCATTCGCTGACACCAGTGACCGGAGGTAAACTTTATACCTCCGATCACAGCTGAGCGCTCATGCTGTTTTTTAACAGCGTTGAACCTTGGCTCTCTGACCGGCGGGGATGATTTCACCACCGATCAGAAGCGGTGTTTGCCGTGCTGTCATGCACATGACAGCGTGACTAACACCCGATAATCGGGCAGCCGAACCCAAACAGTAACACGGACTTCCTGATGAAGTCTGTGTTTGGTGTCCGTGCCCGAACAGTCAGTGTTTGGTACGGATGCTGAACTTTACTGTTTGGGCTCGCCCATCTCTAATCCCTGGTGGTCTAGGGCAGTGAAAAGTTAAATGTGGTATCCCAGGTGTTCTACAGCGAATAATGGGTTAATAATAATGGTCTGGCTGGAGTGCAGTGAATATGAGAGACTTGACAAGCATGACAACAGGAGTATGTGCCCCCTGGTGCTCCTGGGCCCCTGTGCAGCTGCACTAGCTGTAAAGGTCCCGTTACATTTAGCGATGCACCAGCAATCCCGACAGTGATACCACCCGGTCAGGATCGCTGGTGCATCGCTAAATGGTCGCTAGTGAGCTGCCAAACAGGCAGATCTCACCAGCGATGCAGCATCGGTTGGCGGTCGCTCTTACCTGTCAAACGGCAGCTCTGCTGACGACTTCCTCCCGCGTCCATGAGTTGCTCGTGGGCGCCAGCAGGAAGCCGATGACGAGAAATGGACCAGGATGATCTCATGCAATCAGCGATATCCAGCGGGGAGCCGGGTCGCAGGTACGTGTCACGTGTAACGAGATCGCTAGCGCGTCACAAAATCGGTGACGCTTTAGCGATATCGCTAGTGATCTCGCTATGTGTGAAGGGGGCTTAAGTCTGCTCCTGGATTTGTGGGCTTTTTAGTTCTATTTCTTCTCTCTTTTAAAGATAAAAGAAATGTAAGAATAAACCTTTATACAATAGATGAGAGTTGATCAAAAATCGTTTGTTTTGCCCTTCAACAATACCATGGGAGAAGCTGTCAGCGTGACATATAGATCACAGAGCAGTGGTTGAAGGTGAATGGTATTCCTGTGTATTACTGTCACTGATGGGGAAAGCATTGGAACATTGTCAGGTGGTTGATATTTGTAGCAAGGGCATTGAAAGTATTCTGTATGTTGTTAGTGAACATACATAAGCAGGTCTTCCATCTTCTTGCTTGGAGATGCACATGATTAAATAGGTAATTTACAGGAGGCAAGCTGGGAATCAGGATAAAATGCTCAGCCAGCACCAACCGTGCATCTCCTCTAATGGATAAGGTCATCTCCCTGATCCGCTCAGTAATGCTACATCTCATAGAATATGGTGTTCCCTAAGTAATATTTGTAGACCCATCTGTAAGGTTAAAAGCTGCTCTGCGCACTGATTCCAGAGCTGAATCTTGCTGCTTATTACCAAAGACAAAGTTATGGGGCTCCAGGTGTTATCAGTGTACTGACGAGGCACCTGGCACAAAGCTTTCTCTTCAACTCAAGAAGTGACAGAAAATACAGGTAATAATAAGAAGCATCATGTTTTATATGCAAAACTGCATTTCTCAATCCGTTTCATTGTTTACTACTTTGCTGTATTCCTTGCTGCTATAAATGTAAAAAAATAAATAAAAATAGCAGTTTTTTATTTGAATAGATAGGCTTTTATTAAAAAAAATATATTTTGAAGGAGCTCTGCTAAGATTGTAAATTATCCCTTATCTGTATAGCGGATGAGTTAGGCTAGGTTCACATTAGCATTTGAGTCTGCAGCGCATCATCCGCATGTGCAAACGCATGCAAAACACATGTTTACGCAGCGTCTTTTATGCGCATCATCTTACGCATGATGGAAAAAATGCTGCGTGTGCATGCGTTTTTATGCGTTTTTGCATGCGTTTGCGTTTATGCGCATGCGTTCGATATGACACCAGACAAAAATGGGCGTGTCTCATGGGGTTTCTATTTACATTTTGAAAAACGCATGTATATCGAACGCATGCAAAACACATGTTTACGCAGCGTTTTTTATGAGCATCATCTTACGCATGATGGAAAAAATGCTGCGTGTGCATGCGTTTTTATGCGTTTTTGCATGCGTTTGCGTTTATGCGCATGCGTTCGATATGACACCAGACAAAAATGGGCATGTCTCATGGGGTTTCTATTTACATTTTGAAAAACGCATGTATATCGAACGCATGCGTACGCATCTCCTTGGGTACCAATGCGTTCCCATAGACAGTAATGCGTTTTTTACGCACTCATCCGCATGCGCAGGCCTGCGCATATTTGATGGATTTTTGTCGCCTCAAAAAAAATGCAACTGCCGGACACCACCGCACACCGCGAAGCGACGCATTGGTATTCAAAAGCATGCGAACACATGCAAACGCATGTCCCTGCGTACACCATGTTAAATATATGTACGCATGCGGATCTATGCGGATCAAACGCTGCACACACAAACACTAATGTGAAACCAGGCTTACTGATTACTGGGGGTTTGACTGCTGGGGCCCCATCAATCTCAAAAAATATACTCTGCATAGCCCAGTCAATTCTTGAAATCCATTTAGACAGGGCTCTCCCAGTCTCATACTGTAAATTATACTCTATCAAATGGAAAGGGAGTAATTTATAATCCCTGTTCTGTCTCCGACATTTAATTCATAATCCCTATTTATCTGCTTGTTAGGCTACGTGCACACGCTGCGGATTGGGGTGCGGATTTCAAAAGACCTGCGGTTTTACCTGCGGATTAGCCTGCGGTTTTGCCCTGCGGTTTTTCATCTCCACAATGGAGGAGATGTCAAACCGGAATCCGCAGTAAGAATTGACATGTCAGTTCTTTCTGCGGTTTAGAAACTGCAGGAAAACCGTGCGGAAAAATCCGCACCGTCTGCACTGCGGTTTTTAATATCCATAGGATATTATGGTACTGCTGCGGATCCACAGTGGCCAAATCCGCTGCGGAACCGCAGCAGAATCCGCAGCGTGTGCACACACCCTTAATGTTTACAGTGTTTTCTGGCTCCATCTAGTAACCAGAGTCATAACCGCAGTGTTATTGTGTGTTTTACTTTCATTTTCTATTTCCCTCCATTTGCAATGCATTCTGGTAAGGTTGCAATGCATCCTGGTAGCCTTTGCAAAGGATTATGGTTAGTTCAGCCCCCATTTTCCTTTCAGTCCACCATTTTCTTTCTGCCTGCATTCAAGAAGCATCTCACTTCTCTTCTCCCCTTGTGATAGCATTGCTGGTATGTATTTGTTTCCTGTATTCAATTCCTGTCTCATATTAGTCTGCTTAGTTAGTTCTCCCCTGGTTAGCTATTAGTGCAGATGATGTATAATGTATATATGAATCCCTGATGAACCCAGTATTGATTGTATGCATATGTTTTTGTTTGCAGTTTCACCGCGCCAATATACCATCACATTCAATAAAGCACAGATTCAACCTACAGTCTCCTTATTGGACCCCGGTATAGCGGTTTAGCTGCCTGTATAGCTACATGAAGTCTGCTTCATTTAGTGAGGACAGAACAGTGAAACAACGACCGTCTAGCTAGAGGGAATTCAAAGAGAAGAGCCTTCCATCCTTCAGGAGCAGTGAAACAGCGGCTATCCAGCTAGTGGGAACTCAGAGAAAGAAGAGTCTTCCATCCTGCAAGGGCCAGTAGAACATCAGCCATCCAGCTAGTGGAATTCAGGGAAAAGACAGCCCTTCATCAAGCTTGAAGGAACTAGAGAAACTGCAGCCACCCACCTAGTGAGATTCAAGTCACCAGCTACACAGAGACTAATACAGCTACAGCAATCTCTGCACAGCCAAACATTCTCCCAAGACACCATGTCCCACAAATCACACAGGACAAAATCTGTTACATCTGTCTCCTCAAAGATTATATCCATCAGCAGCGCTGTCGCCATTGGACGCGCAATGCTGAAGCCGCCAAAATATGAGCAAGCTATGCTGAAGAAGAGATGCAACTTAAATTAGAGAAAGCACACCTAGAAGTTCAAGAGAGAAAGTAATGCATAGACAGAGAGAAGTCACGCTTAGGCTAGTTTCATATTGGCGTTTACGGCCGCAGCGTCGGGCTGCGCACGGCCGCCGCTAAGCCCCACCCCCTGCCGCACCTCTGCCAGTAGCTCCGCCTATGGACGCATGACACTGCATGCGTCCTGCATACCCTATCTTTAGCACTGGGGACGCAGGCCGTGCACAGGTATGCGTTTGGCGGCGCATGCGTCCTTTTGACGCTGCGCCGACGAGCGCCAAACGCAACTGGCTGCAATTTGGTGCGCTCGGCGCAGTGTCAAAAGGACGCATGCGCCGCCAAACGCATACCTGCGCACGGCCTGCATCCCCAGTGCTAAAGATAGGGGACGCAGGACGCATGCAGCGTCATGTGTCCGCAGACGGAGCTACCGGCGGAGGCGCCGCAGGGGCAGGGCTTAGCGGCGGCCGTGTGCAGCCCGACGCTGCGGCCGTAAACACTAATATGAAACTAGCCTTAGAAAGAGATGAGTTAGGCTAACTTCACATTAGCGTTTACGGCCGCAGCGTCGGGCTGCGCATGGCCGCCGCTAAGCCCCGCCCCCTGCCGCTCCTCCGCCGGTAGCTCCGCCTACGGATGCATGACGCTGCATGCGTCCTGCGTCCCCTATCTTTAGTATGCTTGGGACATATGTACGCCCCATCTTCTGTGACAAGTATGCTAACAAATACATTGGGGAAAGGACACCCATCTCTGTTTCAACCTTACAATTAGTTCCATGTCAAGGAACTACCACACAACATCCAACTACCCAATCATTTAATAGACTTTACTCATGATAGCAGTATGATTTCAGGAAGCTATGAGGATCAGTTGGGGTGCCCAGTCTTCCAGAGAACTAAGCAAGACAACCAAGTATCAATGTTGGTAGAGGACAAGTTGTTCTTAGAGGTAATGGACAAGGGACTTGTAAAAGATGAGACCAACAGCTGGGTCACACCTCTTCCCTTCAGAATCCACAGACTACGTCTACCGAACAACAGAAATCAGGCATTAAACCGTTTCTCCTCTCTTAAACATAATCTGCAAAAGAAACCGGAGATGAAAGATCACTTTTTCTCCTTCATGTCAAAGATATTTGAGAACTGCCATGCAGAACTATCTCCCACTCGCAAAGACTCTGAAGGATGCTGGTTCCTACCCATGTTTGGAGTATACCACCCTAAGAAACCGGACCAGATTAGAGTGGTGTTTGACTCCAGTGCTAAGTTTGATGATGTCTCCCTGAACGATGTTCTACTGACAGGACCAGAGCTCAATAACAAACTGCTGAGAGTACTTATGCGCTTCTGCAAGGATTCCATTGCTTTCATTGTGGACATCCAGCAAATGTTCCATTGCTTCCTTGTGAGAGAGAGAGAGACAGGAACTGCCTAAGATTCTTCTGGTACAGAGACAATGATCCTACTAAAGAGGTCACAGAGTACCGCATGAGAGTGCAGATATTTGGCAATAGTCCTTCACCTGCAGTTGCCATTTATGGACTCAAAAGGTCAGCTCAAGAAGGAGAAACAGAATACGGATCAGATGTCAGACAATTCATAGAAAAGGACTTTTATGTTGATGACTGTCTGAAAGCCATGCCTTCAAATGAGACTGCCATCAGTCTTCTCAGGAAGCCCAAGAGATGCTTGCTTGCTCTAACCTCAGGCTTCACAAAATAACCTCAAACAGCCAAGAACTCATGAAAGCATTCCCTTCACAAGACTTGTGTAACAGTCTCGGAGACTTGGACCTGGGGTCAGACCCCACAACAATGCAACGCAGCCTCGGGTGTTGTGAATTCTCTCTCTGGCTTCCCTCTGGTGATTACTGAAGATAGTGGAGCTGGTCAGATTGAGAGTTCTCTTTCTGGGCTCCCTCTGGTGGTTACTGGAGCTGATCCGATTGACAGAGGCTTGCCACCTGATGATGAGGAAGACGATTGGAGACGCAACCTTCATAGGAATATTCTTTGAAGACAAGCAAATCATATCACCCACTTTAAACCGGGGACCAATGGTCCTATGCCGGTTGAAAAACCGTTGGGCTTTTTCCTGAGAGTGGGACAACTTATCCATCACTTGGTCCCAAATCTGCTGCATTCTCTCTACCACAGAATCCACACGTGGGCATTCCGAAGATTCCACCTGCCCTAAAGAAAATCGAGAATGAAACCAAAAGTTACAGAAAAAGGGCGACATCAAAAATAAAGTCTTCCTCATCATCAGGTGGCAAGCCTCTGTCAATCGGATCAGCTCCACTACCTCCAGTAACCACCAGAGGGAGCCCAGAAAGAGAACTCTCAATCTGACCAGCTCCACTATCTTCAGTAATCACCAAAGGGAAGCCAGAGAGAGAATTCACAACAGTACCCCCCCTTGAGGAGGGGTCATCGTCTTCTTCATCATCAGGTGGCAAACCTCTGTCAATCGGATCAGCTCCACTACCTCCAGTAACCACCAGAGGGAGGCCAGAAAGAGAACTTTCAATCTGACCAGCTCCACTATCTTCAGTAATCACCAGAGGGAAGCCAGAGAGAGAATTCACAACACTCGGGCTTCTCTGGAATCTACAGTCAGACACCTTTACCTTGCAGGTCAGCCAGGAAGAAAAGACTTTCACACGCAGAGATGTCCTGTCTACCATCAACAGCCTGTACGATCCCTTGGGTTTCGCAGCTCCTGTTACTATACAAGGCAAAGCCATACTAAGAGACTTAACTAAGGAGACATCTGACTGGGATGCACCTCTGTCACCTGATAAGAGTATCCAGTTGGAGGTATGGAAGAACTTTTTAGCAGCCCTCTCCAACCTGAATATGCCAAGACCATACACCCCTATGCCGTCTACAGAAATACAAAGCCAAAGACTGTACATATTTGCAGATGCTTCTGTCAAAGCAATTGCTGCTGTTGCCTATCTCAAAACTGTGGACTCCAAATGTCAGAGCCACATCGGATTCATTATGGGGAAGGCCAAACTCACTCCACAGCCAGAGCACACTATACCAAGGTTAGAGCTTTGTGCTGCAGTCTTAGCCGTTGAGTTAGCAGAGATCATCGCATCCGAGATGGACATCGACCTGACACAGGCCAAGTTCTACTCACAGCAAAGTAGTCCTGGGATACATCCACAATGAAACTAGACGATTCTACTTTTATGTCAACAACAGAGTGCTACAAATTAGGAGATCAGTTCATCCAAAACAGTGGCATTACATTCCCATGGACCAAAATCCTGCAGATCATGCAACTATAGCAGATGACGCAAGTCAACTAGGAAGCACAACATGACTCTCTATTGTACACTGAGGAATGCTGTCCAGACACCTTTGAACTAGTGAGAGAGGACTCAGATGCTGAAATCCGCCCTCAGGTGACTACACTTCATACATTGACTCCAGCTACTCTCCTCACTCAGAAAACAGGACTATCCAGTGCTCCTTCAGGAGGATTCGACGTAAGGACCTCTACAAGCGACAATGGAGACAGGTACAAAGTCTTGCCAATCTATTCTGGGACAGGTGGCGCAATCAGTACTTGTCTACCCTGCAGCCACGGACGAAGTGGCAATCTACTTGGCCTAATCTGAGGATTGGTGACCTCGTCTGTCAGACCCATCGGAACCAGTGGCCACTTGGTCTAGTGACCGCAACATTCCCGAGTAAGGATTGCAACATCCGCAACTCGAACTGAGGATGGCCAAAGGGAATGAACTTAAGACATTCTCCAGACTAGTAACTGAGCTGGTCCTATTGTTGTCTTCGGAAAAAAAGAATAGTGACATCCGTTTGATGGTTTGATGCCAGATGGGGAGTGTTCTGTCTTAGACATTAAATTCATAATCCCTTTTTATCTGCTTGCTAATGTTTACAGTGTTTTCTGGCTCCATCTAGTGACCAGAGTCATAACTGCAGTGTTATTGTGTGTTTTACTTTCATTTTCTATTTCCCTCCATTTGCAATGCATTCTGGTAAGGTTGCAATGCACCCTGGTAGCCTTTGCAAAGGATTATGGTTAGTTCAGTCCCCATTTTCCCTTCAGTCCACCATTTTCTTTCTGTCTGCATTCAGGAAGCATCTCATTTCTCTTCTCCTCTTGTGACAGCATCGCTGGTATGTATTTACGTTTCCTGTATTTATGCCTCATATTAGCCTGCTTAGTTAGTTCTCCCATGGTTAGCTATTAGTGCAGATCATGTATTATGTATATATGAATCCCTGATGAACCCAGTATTGATTGTATGCATATACGTTTTTGTTTGTAGTTTCACCGCGCCAATATACCATCACGTTCAATAAAGCACAGATTCAACCTACAGTCTTCTTATTGGACCTTGATATAGCGGTTTAGCTGCCTGTATAACTACATGAAGTCTGCTTAAAGAAGCACACCTATCAAAGTTTTTAATATATTCCCATCATATTATATCTTCTAGATCTTCTATTTTCTCTGCTCTATGTAGAAACAGGAAGTCTCTTTTCCCTGCATAAATCATTCTCCTCAATGATCAGATCGCCTGTATGTAGCACAAATGCTCACTTGCTATGAGCGCCCACCGTTGGACTGCGCTCATAGCAATCTGGCAATGAGAACCACAGGGGTCTGCTGCAGAGCCCGAGTTGTCATTCCAACCCATCGGCAACTCGCCTTCATGTGACGCTGGCGCTGATGGGCAGGATTAGTGATGCGTTTCCGGCGCGATCACATTAAATGCCGCTGTTGGAGATTGACAGGTTAATAGCCGGGGGTGGATCGCGATTCCACCTGCGACTGTTAGAAGCACATGTCAGCTGTTCAAAACAGCTGATGTGTCAGGAAAGATGTGTGCTCAGCGCCGGAGCCCACATCAAAGGGAGAGACACGACATGCACTGTACATGTATGGCGCATGTCGGGAAGAGGTTAATCATGTGATGTCATAGATCTAATGGAAAAGAGAAGAATTAACTGGGAAGAAAGGCAAAATGAGCAATTGTAAGTACACAGTGCTGTATAATATGACAATTGCTATATATTAACCCCTTATCGACCAGGGGTATTTCAGTTTTTGAATTTCTCTTTTTTGCTCCCCTTCTTTCCAGAGCCATAACTTTTATTCTTCTGTCATTATGTCTATGTTAAGGCTTGTTTTTGGCGAGACAAGTTGTACTTTTGCACAACACTATTGGTTTTAACATATCGTGTACTGGAAAATGGGAAAAAATTTCCAAGTGTGGTGAAATTGCAAAAAAAACTGCAATTACACAGTTCTTTTTTTTCTTTTTTTACCATGTTCACTAAATGCGAAAACTGACCTGCCATTATGATTCTCCAGGTCATTATGAGTTCACAAACACCAAACATGTCTAGGTTCTTTTTTATTTAAGTGGTGAAAACAAATTTCAAACTTTGTTAAAAAAAAAAAAAAAAAGCCACCATTTTCCAAGACCTGTAGCTTCGCCATTTTTCGTGATTTGGGGTTGGGTGAGGGCTTTTATTTTTGCATGCCGTGCTGACGTTTTTATTGATACCATTTTGGTGTAGATATAATCTTTTGATCGCCCGTTAATGCATTTTATTGTAATGTAGCGGCGACCAAAAAAATGCAATTCTGGTGTTTTTAATTTTTTTCTCATTACGCCATTTAGCTATCAGGTTAATTCTTTTTTTATATTGATAGATCGGGTGATTCTGATTTTGGCGATACTAAATGTGTATATTTGATTTTTTTATTGTTTTATTTTGAATGGAGCGAAAGGTAGATGATTTGAACTTTTATATATATTTTTTAAAATATTTTTGAAACTTTTTTTTTACTTTTTGCATTCTTCAATAGTCTCCATGGGAGACTAGAAGCTCCAGTACTTCGATCGCCTCTGCTAGACACAGGGAATGATCAGATCGCCTGCGTGTAGCAGAAATTCTCGCTTGCTATGAGCGTCGACCACGGGTGGTGCTCATAGAAATCTTGCAATAGCAATCATAGAGGTCTGCTGCAGACTTCAGGTTGTCATGCTTACCCATCGGTGATCTGTGATCATGTGACAGTCACCGATGGGTGGGATTAACAACGCGCTTCCGGTAAGCACGAGTTAAATGCTGCTGTCAGAGATTGATAGCAGCATTTAACTAGTTAACAGCCGCAGGTGCATCTCAATTCCACCCATGGCTGTTGCAGGCACATGTCAACTGTATAGGTCAGCTTTAATGTGCCCGGAAAGGTTCGGGCTTTAGCGTGGGCGTACTATTGCGCCCAATGTTGGAAAGGGGTTAAGGAGATAAAAACTTTGATAGAAGTGCGTCTTTAATATTTATTATATGTCATAGATTCGAACTCTTCATTCTACTTCACAGCTTTACTGTATAGACTGAAGCAGGGTAGACAAAGAGGGACTTCACACAGTTCTACTTTACCTCCTGTAAAGGTAGGATAGTAATGTAGAGTTTCCAGCAGTAGTCATAACCAAGCTGCTCTCCGGATACACTCTGGCATTTTACAGGAAACCAGTGTCTCAGTCCCAGTGTGCTGTCAGGTGTGGGGTGCATCTTACTCACTTGTAGGCCACAGGACTCTGCTGTTTCCAGGCCTCCGTTGTCTCCATGCCTCTTTCCTTGGGAACCGCCGCACACAACTCAGGTGATACCATTGCAACAAGCAAACATTTACTGGTCACTCAGTTCAAGTTCATCAGGTGGGATATTGAACAGCACTTCATACTTCTTACTTCCTTAGTACAACACCACTTCAGCCCTACCAATTTGTTTTGGACTGGACTATCATTAAGCCCACTGACTCTGTCAGTCTCAGGAAATTAATTTACACTTCAGCAGTGCACCTGAGATCCACTACCTTCTGTTCTGAATGAGTCACCGTAGGAGGCAAAAACAGAAATACTAGCTAAGTCCAGAAAACCAGAGAAGTTGGCAGCTATCGGATTGCAGACCCCTGAACCTATCAACAACAACTAGCAGTAGCCGTGGGGGGTTCCTACGGTGCCCTAGACCCCTCGATCACAGCCGGAGAACTACATAGCCTAAAGACAGAATGGGAAATCTAAACTGCCCCATAGCAGACCCCAAAGCAATAGGCAGCCCCCAACATATAATGACGGTGAAACAAGATGAAAAAACACTAACACAGATAGAAAGATAGGCTGAGCAAATGATGGGGCCCAAGCTAACTAGATAGGACAGGATAGAAAAGCTGCTGTCTGTAATCCGCCAAAACCCTATCAAAACAAGAGCCAACAGCTGATAGGGAAAAAAGCCCTGAAGACGCTAGGCTTCAAAAAGACTATATCAGTACTCAGGTATTTTCTGAAGACAGAGCAAAAAGGAATTCAGCTCACCCCAGCAGGGAATGGCAGAAATCAAGGAAAACAATGCAAAACAAAACCAAAACACAAATGCAAAAAGTAGAGCAGAAAACTTAGCTTTTGAGGAGCAGGAATCAGACTGGTCTCCTAGAATCCATCAGAGAGATCACCAGCAAGGCAGAAAGGCGTCAGCTGCCTTATATCCAGTCAGTAATTCCCGTCACCCAGTCATCATCATCCTGCCCAGGTGCTTGGTAATCAGCCTCACTACCTTCCTTTACCAGAAGAGGGAGTTCATCAGACCTCAATGGTGAAGGGGAAAATGAACTCACAACAGTACCTCCCCCTTGAGGAGGGGACACCGAACCCTCATCCATGCCACCAGGGCAATCAGGGTGAGCCCGATGAAAGGCACGCACCAATCTTTTGGCATGAATATCAGAGGCAGAGACCCAGGAATTATCCTCCTGACCATAACCCTTCCACTTAACCAAATACTGGAGTCTCCGTCTAGCCAGACGGGAATCCAGTATCTTCTCTACCTCATATTCCATGTTACCTTCAACCAATACAGGGTCCGGAGGTGCCACCCCAGGAACTACTGGTTCAACAAACCTCTTCAACAAGGACTTATGAAACACATTATGGATTTTAAATGTAACAGGAAGAGCCAAACGAAAAGAGACCGGATTAATAATCTCCAAAATCTTGTAAGGTCCAATAAATCTAGGCTTAAACTTAGGAGAAGCCACCTTCATAGCGATATTTTTTGATGATAACCAAACCATATCACTAACCTTAAACTGGGGACCAATGGTCCTATGTCGGTTGGAAAACCGCTGGGCCTTTTCCTGGGAGAGAGATAACTTATCCACCACTTGGTCCCAGATCTGGTGCATTCTCTCCACCACAGTGTCAACACCTGGGCAGGCAGAAGGCTCCACCTGCCCAGAAGAAAATTGAGGATGAAACCCAAAGTTACAAAAAAAAGGTAACATCAAAGTGGCAGAACTAGCTCTATTATTTAAAGCAAATTCGGCCAAGGGCAAAAATGAAACCCAATCATCCTGATCAGCAGAAATAAAACATCTCAAATGCGACTCCAAGGTCTGGTTTGTTCTCTCCGTCTGCCCATTGGTCTGAGGGTGAAAAGCAAAGGAGAAGGACAACTGAATTCCCAGCTTGGAACAGAAAGTCCTCCAAAATCTAGACACAAACTGAACTCCTCTGTCAGATACAATGTTATCAGGAATCCCGTGCAAGCGAACCACCTGTTGCAAAAACAGGGGCACCAACTCAGAGGAAGATGGCAACTTAGGGAGTGGTACAAGATGAACCATCTTAGAGAACCTATCACAAATCACCCAAATAAGTCATTCTCTGAGAGACAGGCATATCAGAGATGAAATCCATTGAAATATGGGTCCATGGCCTCCTGGGAACCGGCAAAGGCATCAACAACCCACTAGAGCGAGAACAAGGTTTAGACCGGGAGCAAGTCCCACAGGACTGCACAAAATTCCTGACATCACGAGACAAGGCGGGCCACCAAAAAGACCGACTCACCAGATCTCTAGTACCAAAAATACCTGGATGACCAGCCAATGCAGAGCAATGAACTTCAGACATCACTCTCTTCTTCCACTGGTCAGGAACATACAACTTTCCACTGGGACAGCGCTCAGGTTTGTCCTACTGGAACTCTTCCAGAGCACGTCTCAAATCGGGCGAGATGGCAGAAAGAACTACCCCTTCACCTAAGATGGTAGCAGGCTTGGTCACCACAGGAGAATCAACAAAGAAGCTCCTAGAGAGAGCATCAGCCTTGACATTCTTAGTGCCAGGAAGAAAAGAGACCACAAAATCAAAACGTGTAAAAAACAAGGCCCACCTAGCCTGTCTAGGGTTCAAGTGTTTGGCCGACTCCAGGTAAATCAAATTCTTGTGGTCAGTGAGGACCACGACTTGATGTTTAGCTCCATCCAACCAATGTCTCCACTCCTCAAATGCCCATTTCATGGCTAACAGTTCCTGATTCCCCACATCATAGTTACATTCAGATGGAGAGAACTTTCGGGAAAAGAAAGGACAGGGATTCATTTTAGATGTTACAGGATCCTTTTGGGACAAAACAGCTCCTGCACCAATCTCAGAAGCGTCCACCTCTACCTGGAACGGGAGTGAGACATCAGGTTGCCGCAAAACCGGGGCAGAAGTGAATCTTCGCTTCAGCTCCTGAAAGAAAGAAACAGCCTCCGGAGACCAATTCAACACATCAGCACCCTTCTTAGTCAGATCAGTCAATGGCTTGGCAATACTAGAAAATTTTGCTATAAATTTCCGAAAAAAATTAGCAAAACCCAAAAACTTCTGGAGGGCCTTCAAAGAAGTGGGCTGAACCCAATCATAAATGGCCTGTATCTTGGCTGGGTCCATTTCAATAGTTGACGGAGACAAAATAAATCCCAAAAAAGAAATCCTCTGTACCCCAAAAAGGCATTTCGATCCTTTGACATACAGGGAATTCTCCCTCAAGATCCGGAACACAGTCCGAACATGTTCCACATGAGAATCCCAATCCTTGGAGAAGATCAAAATATCATCCAGATAGATGATCAAAAATGTATCCACAAAGTCTCGGAAAATATTGTTCATGAAGCACTGGAAGACAGAAGGGGCATTAGTGAGCCCAAAAGGCATCACCAGGTACTCAAAATGTCCCTCCGGAGTATTAAACGCCGTCTTCCATTCATCCCCATGCTTAATGCGAATAAGATTATACGCCCCCCTGAGGTCAAGCTTGGTAAACCAGCAAGCACCTTTAACTCTTGAGAATAGATCCGAAATCAGGGGTAACGGATACTGATATTTAATAGTAATTTTGTTGAGGGCACGATAATCAATACAAGGCCTTAATGAACCATCCTTTTTGGCCACGAAAAAAAACCCAGCACCTAAGGGTGAAGAGGATGGTCTAATATGACCCTTCTCCAACGCCTCCTTAATATAGGATCGCATAGCCTCGTGCTCGGGTACAGATAAATTGAAGAGCCGACCCTTGGGAAATTTACACCCCGGGCTCAGTTCAATTGCACAGTCATAACTCCTATGAGGAGGCAAAGATGCAGACTCATTCTCACTAAATACATCAGAAAAATCCGCCAAATAGTCAGGAACATCATGCGACTGAGGAGAGGTGGAAAAAACCGGAGCCTCACTAAGGGCACACCGACAACCCCAACTCACCACAGACACAGATTTCCAATCCAAAACTGGATTATGAATTTGCAACCAGGGAAACCCCAGAACAATGGTATCATGCAAATTATGCAACACCAAAAATCTGCAATTTTCTTGATGGTCTGGGGCGACCCACATTGCCACCTGGGTCCAAAACTGAGGTCTATTTTTTGCCAAAGGAGTAGCATCAATCCTCCTCAAAGGGATAGGCGTCCGCAGAGGTGTCATAGGAAATCCACAACGTTTAGCAAAATCCAAGTCCATTAGGTTCAGGGCTGCTCCCGAATCCACAAAAGCCTTGGCGGAAAATGTGGACAGGGAGCAGAGCAGAGTAATTGCCAGAAGAAACTTAGGTTGAACACCACCCACAGAAAACATGTGTGCAAAACGTTTCTCTCGTTTAGGACAGACAGAAATAATATGCGAGGCATCTCCACAAAAAAAACACAGCTTATTACGCCTTCTGAACTCCTGACGTTGCTCCCTGGACAAAACTATCACATTGCATAGGTTCAGACATTTGTTCAACAGGTGGCAACACCTCTCGTGCAGTCCTGCGTTCACGTAAACGCCGATCAACCTGAATGGCTAATGACATAGAATCGTCAAGACCAGAGGGAACAGGAAATCCCACCATAGTATCTTTCACGGTCTCTGATAAACCATTCTGAAAGAGAGCTGCCAAGGCATTATCATTCCAGGTAGTAAGGACTGCCCACTTTCAGAATTTTTGACAGTACAATTCTGCAGAATCTCGACCCTGGCTCAATGCCAACAGGGTCTTTTCAGCCTGATCAATAGCATTAGGTTCGTCATACAACAACCTCAAGGCTTGAAACAATGCATTCACATTAGTCAGAATAGGATCATCTGGTTTCAAAGAAAATGCCCAATCCTGGGGATCGCCACGCAGCAAAGAGATGACAATTTTAACCTGCTGCACGGAGCTCCCTGACGAGTTAGGCTTCAAGGCAAAAAATAATTTACAATTATTTTTGAAAATCAAAAATTTAGACCGATCCCCAAAAAACACATCAGGAGTAGGGATCTTTGGTTCAGCAGCATGTGAATGAGCAAGGTAGGCGGAAATTCCCCGCACTTCCGCAGCGAGCTGCTCCACACGATCAGATAATTGCTTTATCTCCATTGAGAGAAAAAAAAAATGTCCCCTACGGCCTCAGAGATATAGAGGAAAAAATATACACACCTTTTTTTTTTTTTACAATTCTTTCCTGCTATTGAGTACCCTAGGATCTGCGGTAGGGCTGGTGATTCTGTTATGAATGAGTCACCGTAGGAGGCAAAAACAGAAATACTAGCTAAGTCCAGAAAACCAGAGAAGTTGGCAGCTATCGGATTGCAGACCCCTGAACCTATCAACAACTAGCAGTAGCCGTGGGGGGTTCCTACGGTGCCCTAGACCCCTCGATCACAGCCAGAGAACTACATAGCTTAAAGACAGAACGGGAAATCTAAACTGCCCCAGAGCAGACCCCAAAGCAATTGGCAGCCCCCAACATATAATGACGGTGAAGCAAGATGAAAAAACACTAACACAGATAGAAAGATAGGCTGAGCAAATGATGGGGCCCAAGCTAACTAGATAGGACAGGATAGAAAAGCTGCTGTCTGTAATCCGCCAAAATCCTGTCAAAACAAGAGCCAACAGCTGATAGGGAAAAAAGCCCTGAAGAGGCTAGGCTTCAAAAAGACTAGATCAGTACTCAGGTATTTTCTGAAGACAGAGCAAAAAGGAATTCAGCTCACCCTAGCAGGGAATGGCAGAAATCAAGGAAAACAATGCAAAACAAAACCAAAACACAAATGCAAAAAGTAGAGCAGAAAACTTAGCTTTTGAGGAGCAGGAATCAGACTGGTCTCCTAGAATCCCTCAGAGAGATCACCAGCAAGGCAGAAGGGCGTCGGCTGCCTTATATCCAGTCAGTAATTCCCATCACCCAGTCATCATCATCCTGCCCAGGTGCTTGGTAATCAGCCTCACTACCTTCCTTCACCAGAAGAGGGAGTTCATCAGACCTCAATGGTGAAGGGGAAAATGAACTCACAACAACCTTCCGTCTACACGGGTCCCTGTCCATCTTCCACTGTACGCCAGAGCACATGATGTGCCTGGCAGCCGCTATGCCAGATGCTGGGCTCCGATCGTTACAGGAGCGTCTGCTTGGGATTCCAATATGGCTTCCCACTGCTTTGAATAACTGGTACATGCTGGCCCTAATAGCCCACTGTGATTCTTGAACTTGACACAGTAATTCCCTATCTGAGTCACTTCCAGGAAGCGTCTGCTTTTCACTAGCACTAGTACGCACCCACTTGACTAGTTCCAGAGGCGTAGCAAGGGTTTTGGTTCAGGGGTGTGCCAAACTTCTGAGTAGGCCCCTAACCAGAGAACCTCAGCAGATGACCGCGCTGCTGCCAAAAATAATCTATATATAAAAAGACCAATATTGATATTACCACCATATGGTCAGTGGTAAACAATACCAGTCCTACAGAACATATAATAGATTACAGCAGAGTTACAGATATGATTTACCGCTGACGTTCTTTCTGATGAAATCGTTCATTTTTCCCGTCTTTTCCATCTGGCCCAGACCAACATGACTCCTCCAGCCAGGACTCGGCTGCAGAGAATACAACAAAGACACGTTTCACTTCTCATATTTTCAGCACTGTCACCAATTGGACTATTCTCAACCTGCACAAACTGCTCATCCTGCTGATACCCCAATGCTGAGCCGCTGCTGCCGTATGTGTCCCTATTACTGCACCTACTGTGTGGTTCTGTGTGACCTCTAAATTCTAAAGCAACTCTCTAGAATATAGTAATGCCTGGTGCAAGTGCCGTAGAAAACAGTGCCCACATTCAGGGTCTGACTGGGCCCAGACCCTGACACCTGCTGGTATATAGGGACAGCTGCCTAGGGCCCCTGCTGCTCCAGGGGCCCCCAGCCAGTGGTGTGTCACTAATAGCAGCACACCAGCAGCTGCTATGGGTACCCTCGGTGCCAGCAGAGCAGCAGTGGGTGACAGGAAGCCAAAGCCTGTTCCCTCTGCTAAAGTGAAATGAATATTCATGCTTCCTCACGCCCCCATGGGCGTGGAGAGGAGTGAATATTAAGCGGCAGTGTTTGCCGCAGGCTGCGGCTAACACTGCCTGCTATAAGGGTCCGCAGACCAGGGCCCCGCACCCCCCAGCCCATCGGGCCAAAAGACAGGGAGATGCGTCAGCATGGCCCCACAGTGCGCGCCACAATAGTGGGAGAGTGTCACATGACGCTCTCTCTCCCATCATTACCCTCTTCCTCTGACACACAGTGGGTGCGCGATGACGTCACTCCATTGCGTCGCCGCTGTGTACCGGTTTGACTGCAACGCAGCTCCTGACATCGGAGCAGAGCCGCCGCCAAAATCAGCATGGGAGCGAGGAGGAGAGGTGAGTATAGTTTTTTTTTTTAAATTTATACAGTGAGTCCTGGTTGCATGATTATGATACCCCGTATTGTGGGGGGTGGCAGCAAGATACCCATATGAGGGGGCAGCATGATATACTCAGTATGAGGAGGGGGTAGCATAATATACCCCGTTTGAGGAGGGGGCAGCATGATACCCCATGTAAGGAAGGGCAGCATGATACCCCATGAGGGGGGCAGCATGATACCCTATGAGGGGGTGCATTATATTCTTTGGGGGGGCTGTATTATACCATATGAAGTGGGCTACATTATAGAGAAAGAAATAAAGAACAGAGAGAGAGAGAAAGAAACAGAGAGAGAAAGAAAGATTCTATAAAGATACTATTGCAGCCCGGCTCCCATTGTAGTGCCCACCTGAGCCTCCCGATGCAGGACATATCATGATCTACTCACATGGCCGACATCCCCGAGTCCAAGGCGATCCCACTGTCTGCGCTGCCAGAGGAGGACACGGTGGTGGATCTGAAGCATTCCCTGAAGTGCCTCCATGGTTCCGTCACAATCTCCTCCCGAAATTACTTAATTTCCTGTCAGCTTCCAGCACGTCACTTCTGGTAGAACATCACGTGCGAATTATAAAGTGCTCCTCGGGGTTCCGCCATGTACTCCTGAGTCTGCAGGAAAAGTAAGCCCCTGGCCTGGACAGTGGGGCAGACTCTCTCAAAATCGGGACGTTTGGGAGGAATGAATGCTCCTCACCATACACCTTGTACACGTATGGCTCCGCACACCTCATATACACACAGTTCCGCTTTCTATGCTTCGTACACACACGGCTCCGGTCCGTACACCTCGCACACACACGGCTCCACTCAGTACACACATGGCTTCACTCCGTAAACCTCGTACACATCGGCTCTGCTCTGTACACCTTGTACACACGCAGCCACGCTCTGTACACCTTGTACACACATGGCTCTGCTCTGTACACATGCGGCTCCATTCTGTACACCCCGCACACACATGACTCTGCTCCGCTCCGTACACTTTGTACACACAGGGCTCTGTTCCGTACACCTCGTACACACGTGGCTTCGCTCTGTACACCTCGTACACATGCAGCTCTGCTCCATACACCCGGTACACACATGTTTCTGCTCCACTCCGTACACAAAGGGCTCCATTCCGTACATCTCGTACACACACGGCTCCATTCCGTACACCTCGTAAACACACGGCTCTGCTCCATACACCCCGTAAACACATGGCTCTGCTCCACTCCGTACACACGAGGCTCTGTTCTGTACAAATCGTACACACACGGCTCCGCTCCGTACACCTCATACATATCTCCGCTCTGTACACCTCGTACACACACGGCTCCACTCCGTACACTTTGTACACACATGGCTCCGCTCCGTATACCTCGCTCGTACACACACATCTCCGCTCCGTACAACTCGTGCACACACTGCTCCACTCCGTACACCTCGTACACACACGGCTCCGCTCCGTACACCTCGTACACATGCGACTCCACTCCGTACAATTTGTACAAGTGTGGCTCCGCTCCGTACACACACGGCTCCACTCCATAAACTTCGTACACACACGGCTCCGCTCTGTACACCTCGCTCGTACACACAAATCCCTGCTCCGTACACCTCATACACACACGGCTCCACTCTGTACACCTTGTACACACACGACTCCGCTACATGCACCTCGTAAACCCCTCAAATAAACTTCCCCTCATCCAGAACGATGACAACCAGCACAGCAGAGTCCTGCACACACTGAGGCCCCTGATCATGTGACACCAGACTCCTCCCCTCCTGTGACCTCATCACAGGTCATGTGCACACAGAAGAGAAGGCAGAGGCAGAGCAGGGAGATCATCGATTCTCCCTGCTCTGCTGCAGATACAGTTACAGTAGCGTAGCTCCGGGTGGGCCCCCTTGTAGCGTGGGGCCTGGGGCCACCGCCCCTCTGCCCCCCCGGTAGCTATGCCACTGGCTAGTTCTATACATTAACTATATTCTATCCTATAGATTAAATTTATTGTACTTATGTCCTACTTTTGCTAAGCCGCTTAACTACAGTGGGGCAAAAAAGTATTTAGTCAGTCAGCAATAGTGCAAGTTCCACCACTTAAAAAGTTGAGAGGCGTCTGTAATTTACATCATAGGTAGACCTCAACTATGGGAGACAAACTGAGAAAAAAAAATCCAGAAAATCACATTGTCTGTTTTTTTTTCATTTTATTTGCATATTATGGTGGAAAATAAGTATTTGGCCAGAAACAAGCAATCAAGATTTCTGGCTCTCACAGACCTGTAACTTCTTCTTTAAGAGTCTCCTCTTTCCTCCACTCATTACCTGTAGTAATGGCACCTGTTTAAACTTGTTATCAGTATAAAAAGACACCTGTGCACACCCTCAAACAGTCTGACTGCAAACTCCACTATGGTGAAGACCAAAGAGCTGTCACAGGACACCAGAAACAAAATTGTAGCCCTGCACCAGGCTGGGAAGACTGAATCTACAATAGCCAACCAGCTTGGAGTGAAGAAATCAACTGTCGGAGCAATAATTAGAAAATGGAAGACATACAAGACCACTGATAATCTCCCTCGATCTGGTGCTCCACGCAAAATCCCACCCCGTGGGGTCAGAATGATCACAAGAACGGTGAGCAAAAATCCCAGAACCACGCGGGGGGACCTAGTGAATGAACTGCAGAGAGCTGGGACCAATGTAACAAGGCCTACCATAAGTAACACACTACGCCACCATGGACTCAGATCCTGCAGTGCCAGACGTGTCCCACTGCTTAAGCCTGTACATGTCCGGGCCCGTCTTAAGTTTGCTAGAGAGCATTTGGATGATCCAGAGGAGTTTTGGGAGAATGTCCTATGGGCTGATGAAACCAAACTGGAACTGTTTGGTAGAAACACAACTTGTCGTGTTTGGAGGAAAAAGAATACTGAGTTGCATCCATCAAACACCATACCTACTGTAAAGCATGGTGGTGGAAACATCATGCTTTGGGGCTGTTTCTCTGCAAAGGGGCCAGGACGACTGATCCGGGTACATGAAAGAATGAATGGGGCCATGTATCGTGAGATTTTGAGTGCAAACCTCCTTCCATCAGCAAGGGCATTGAATATGAAACGTGGCTGGGTCTTTCAACTTGACAATGATCCAAAGCACACAGCCAGGGCAACGTAGGAGTGGCTTCGTAAGAAGCATTTCAAGGTCCTGGAGTGGCCTAGCCAGTCTCCAGATCTCAACCCTATAGAAAACCTTTGGAGGGAGTTGAAAGTCCGTGTTGCCAAGCGAAAAGCCAAAAACATCACTGCTCTAGAGGAGATCTGCATGGAGGAATGGGCCAACATACCAACAACAGTGTGTGGCAACCTTGTGAAGACTTACAGAAAACGTTTGACCTCTGTCATTGCCAACAAAGGATATATCACAAAGTATTGAGATGAAATTTTGTTTCTGACCAAATACTTATTTTCCACCATAATATGCAAATAAAATGAAAAAAAAAACAATGTGATTTTCTGGATTTTTTTTTCTCAGTTTGTCTCCCATAGTTGAGGTCTACCTATGATGTAAATTACAGACACCTCTCATCTTTTTAAGTGGTGGAACTTGCACTATTGCTGACTGACTAAATACAGTCATATGTTAAAGTTTGGGCACCCCTATTAATGTTAACCTTTTTTCTTTATAACAATTTTGGTTTTTGCAACAGCTATTTTAGTTTCATATATCTAATAACTGACGGACTCAGTTATATTTCTGGATTCAAATGAGGTTTATTGTACTAACAGAAAATGGGCAATCTGCATTTTAATAAAATTTGACCGGTGCAAAAGTATGGGCACCTCAACATAAAAGTGACATTAATATTTCGTAGATCCTCCTTTTGCAAAAATAACAGCCTCTAGTCGCTTACTGTAGCTATTAATAAGTTCCTGGATCCTGGATGAAGGTATTTGTGACCATTCCTGTTTACAAAACAATTCCAGTTCAGTTATGTTTGATGGTCGCCGAGCATGCACAGCCCGCTTCAAATCATACCACAGATGTTCAATGATATTCAGGTCTGGGGACTGGGATGGCCATTCCAGAACATTGTAATTGTTCCTCTGCATGAATGCCTGAGTAGATTTGGAGCCGTGTTTTGGATCATTGTCTTGCTGAATTATCCATCCCCTGCGTAACTTCAACTTCGTCACTGATTCTTGCACATTATTGTCAAGAATCTGCTGATACTGAGTTGAATCCATGCGACCCTCAACTTTAACAAGATTCCCGGTGCCGGCATTGGCCACACAGCCCCAAAGCATGATGGAACCTCCACCAAATTTTACTGTGGATAGCAAGTGTTTTTCTTGGAATGCTGTGTTTTTTAGCCTCCATGCATAACGCCTTTTTGTATGACCAAACAACTCAATCTTTGTTTCATCAGTCCACAGGACCTTCTTCCAAAATGTAACTGGCTTGTCCAAATGTGCTTTTGCATACCTCAGGCGACTCTGTTTGTGGCGTGCTTGCAGAAACGGCTTCTTTCGCATCACTCTCCCATACAGCTTCTCCTTGTGCAAAGTGCGCTGTATTGTTGACCGATGCACAGTGACACAATCTGCAGCAAGATGATGCTGCAGGTCTTTGGAGGTGGTCTGTGGATTGTCCTTGACTGTTCTCACCATTCTTCTTCTCTGCCTTTCTGATATTTTTCTTGGCCTGCCACTTCTGGGCTTAACAAGAACTGTACCTGTGTTGTTCCATTTCCTTACTATGTTCCTCACAGTGGAAACTGACAGGTTAAATCTCTGAGACAACTTTTTGTATCCTTCCCCTGAAAAGCTATGTTGAATAATCTTTGTTTTCAGATCATTTGAGAGTTGTATTGAGGAGCCCATGATGCCACTCTTCATAGGAGAATCAAATAGGAGAACTACTTGCAAGTGGCCACCTTAAATACCTTTTCTCATGATTTGATACACCTGGCTATGAAGTTCAAAGCTCAATGAGGTTACAAAACCAATTTAGTGCTTCAGGAAGTCAGTAAAAAGTAGTTAGGAGTGTTCAAATAAAAAAAATGATAAGGGTGCCCATACTTTTGCACCGGTCAAATTTTGTTTAAATGCAGATTGCACATTTTCTGTTAGTACAATAAACCTCATTTAAATCCAGAAATATAACGGAGTCCATCAGTTATTAGATATGTGAAACTGAAATAGCTGTTGCAAAAACCAAAATTGTTATAAAGAAAAAAGGTTAACATTAATAGGGGTGCCCAAACTTTTACATATGACTGTACTTTTTTGCCCCACTGTATATGAACAATACTTATACTATCCCAAGTCTAATCCTGTGCTTACCTTTGTATTATGCACTGCTCACATTGTACATTAACATTTTACATTACTTATACACTGTACATTACCATAATACAATATAAGAGACACACATCACCATTCACATTACAGGTAAAACCGCATGACACTGCACATATGGTGCGATTGTTGCCTTCTGGGGCAGGAATGCAGCAGAGCAGTCCACCACCATTGCAGTTGTTTTCCCCCATTGTACTCCCAGGTTTCTAGATTAGGAGTAGTACTCCTTTACTTTCTAGAGACTGTAATGGTGTGTTGTTTTTTATTGGACAATGAAACATTCTTTGTTGTAACGGCCATGAAGCAAATAACCTGGTGCCGTATCGATACTGACAATACCGGAAGGATATGTCTCCAATATGGCCATTTTCAGGGTAGTGTATAAAAGTAAAAGTTACAAAGCTGTAGCACTTAAAATATAATAAACATATTTTTCTCTTCTTGTAAAGACTTTTAAGAGTTATTGCAATCATACTATAGAAATTGTACGTATGAATGCAGTGCAGCATCTTATAGCATAAAATTTTCTAGTTTCCAAAACCTTTAGATAATCGATGATTGATACTACAATGGGTAAAAGTGGATGATAAAAATGTGCTACATTATCCATTAACTAAAAGCAAAAAACACAAATATCCTGAACTAAAAGTAAAAAATATATACTGCAAATAATGCATAAAGGTAATAATAATAATAAGGGTATTTAGTAAACATAATTTTGATCAAAATAATGTGCATACACATTAACTTACTTTTCTCAGTTCAGATTTGTTTTTTATTCATTTCATTGTGCATTCAGTGCATATATGGGTGTGACCGCCCTCTTTCTCAGCTGGGAAAGCCATCCAGTCTGGCCTAAGCTGTTACAAGTGGTTCAGCCGCTCGACCCTTATTCACATTCACGCCACTTGGCAAGTGAAAAGGTTTTAAATACTAGAGTAGGGACTGTCCCACAAGGGTTGCCGTGACGTGGTGGGATGGCTTGTACATTATTTTGATCAAAATTATGTTTACTAAATACCCTTATTATTATTATTACCTTTATGCATTATTTGCAGTATATTTTTTACTTTTAGTTCAGGATATTTGTGTTTTTTGCTTTTTGTTTTCTCTGGTTAATGGTCATGTGTTAATATGCACATACATTGTGCATACACATTAACTTACTTTTCTCAGTTCAGATTTGTTTTTTATTTTTTGTTTTTTATTATCCATTTACTAAAGAAAATATCCATCATTCCATACATCTGTAAGGGAGTGAGATATGATGTCTTTCTTGCTTCCCTTCCTTGGATTGTCCCTCCTATGTTATTATGTATGTATTGCTAAGTTATAATGTTTGTGATTAACGTCTGCAGTACTGCTACCTAGAAATATGTATTACTAGCTTGGCCCATGCAAAATTTTCTCACATTGGTCGTCGGGGGCGCAGGCAATTTCAGGAAAAGCAAGCTGGTCAAATGTAAATGTATTTCATGAGCTGATGAACACAGACATGTATTTATATATGTAAATTGTTTTGATAAGTAGAGGCCAAAAAATGTTTTCCGGTTGAGGTGCCACCTGCAGGTCATTGTGTCTTTCTGCAGGTTTATGAAAATGAATGTATAAACTGTATTTAGTGATAAAATCGTGAATGTGTGGTTTGTTTGGCTGTTTTCTTGCTGAAGGGAGCAAGTTTACCTTTCAAATAGTGTATCGTGTGTGTGTGAGGCGAAGTAATCAGCGAAAAAGCAGTGCATGTATACAAAATGTGTTGGTAGTGTGCTTTGGGGTACTGTGGTGCCACCTGCAGGTCATTTTTCCTTACTGCAGGTTTATGAAAATTAATGTTTAAAAAGTATTTTGTGATCAAATTGTGGATGTCTAGTTCGTTTGGCTATTTTCTTGCTGAAGGGGGCAAGTTTAACTTTCAAATGTATCATTTGTGTGTGGGTGCAGTATGAATGGGGATATAAAGGAATCACCAAAAAACAGTGTTTAGAAATAATAGAATAGATCGCTCGTCTTTAATGGTATTGCCACATGAATGTGTTACCATAATGTAGAAAGTTGTAACATATTGTCTTGTGTATTAGATTACTCCATAATATTATGTGCCTGTTGTGCATGTACAGTTAGGGCCTGTCAGTGCATCCTTTTGGGGACATTGGAGGAGGGCACTTTAGTATATAGTTTACATAGTCATGGGTAAGTATAGTTCTGTTGCGGGCCACTAGATGGGGGCATACTATTGGGCTCTTTAGGTAGAGCTGATAGGATGTTCATAGAGGGTTAAGTGTAGGATGGGCTGTCGGGTAGTAAGCGGGGACCTCGTAGGAAGTTAAGTCAGATGGGGCCAGGGTGCCCTAGAGTCCACATGGGCTATAGGCCCGGACTGCTTGGGAGCCACGCAACGTTCAAGCGCTGCAGCCAACGTTACCCACGGCCACTGTGTGTCATAGCAGTGGGCCAGTACAGAAACGGAAAGATGTGGTGGCTCGTCACCTGGGCCGATGATTTTAGGGCAGGAGTTCGCTGGACAGATGTAGTGAGGGAAGCTGGGACGTCAACGAATTCGGTACAGAAGGACCGGATGCTTTACCTGCTGCAACCGAACCTGGTGACTGATGACTTCGAGTCTGGAGTGAAACAGGCAAAAGAAATTGTCATCATGGCAAGGTTAGGCCAGGAAGGAACTGGGGAGCTGTCGAGGATGGTCTGGTCCAGGTGTGTACTGCACAGAAGTAACAGCCAGAGAGGGAAAGATGAGGAAACAAGCAAATGTCACAATGTACCGACTGTGGATGTAACGTGTGATATACTCAGTAAAGTAAGTGTTAAAGTTGACTCGAACTGTGTCTCCATTGCTGGGGGTCACCTGGAAGAGGGACCGTTATCTCCTGGGAAGTGCCCAGAGGAAGCTGATTCTGGAGATGCAGGTATGCAGAAGAGAAGAGTATATTTTTCTGTAGGGGAAGGACTGGACATGGATAAAGCGGTTATTCAGGTCACGACTACAGTCCTGTCCCTCCCTTACACATCAAGGCTTAAATAGGTCATCAGTCATAGAGTACACAATAGAAAAGTCACAAAAATATATATTTTTTTCCTATAGTAAAGTTAGAGGGGTTTGTAAATTTTGTAAATTTTTGTATATTCACAGGATATGCCATTAATGGGTCCTGCATCTTTCCTGAGAACAGGGCTCGATGCCTGTTGCTGTCAGTAGAGCGGTGATCAGGATTCTCATTCCCAGAATGTATTTGCTTAGGAATTCTTACCGCCTTTCCACTAGAAGCCGTTTATGACAGGGCTTTTTTCTGAGATAGAGGTGAGGTGGGACCGACATCTACTATCCTCTTTTAGCAGATTAGGAGGACATGGCAAAAATATAGGCAATGGGTACACCCCTTTAAAGAGTTAATTCAACTTAGCAGGTTATCACCTTTCCAGAGTATAGGAATCAAAGAGGTTTTCACCTCTGGGACTCCCTCCTATTCCTGAGTATGGGTTTCATAAATACCCATTTTAAATGTAGCCATGGCATTGGCAGAGATAATGGAGTGCTATCTCTGGCAGTCCTATAGACAGTGAATAGAGCAGTGGCATTCATGTGTGGCAATGACACTGTTTAGAAGGGCCACATCAGTGAAAGTTCCAGTGGTGGAACACTCTCAAAGAGGGGATAACTTATAAGGATGGGACAAACTTTTTAAGGTCATTAAGTTTTAGGGCACTAAACCATCAGCTGTGGTAAAGTCCAGGGGTCTTCTCCAGAAGTATTGGTCGCATGTGCATTGTGCAGATAAAGCTGAGGATAGTACACCTTGCTTTACTGCATATGTCTAGAGAATTGAGCATATTTTTAAGAGTGACAATCCCATACAATTTTTTTTTGTCTGGATACTCCACAAAACCATTTATTTGCCAGGCTTTTATACTGATAGCTGAAGCAGTGGTCTTATCAATGTTCCTCTCCTTTTCAAAGAAACCATTTTGCTGGGATGAATCGTTAGTAAGTAGGATAGTGGAGCGTGGCGTAAAGTATCATATTGGTGAATGTGGCAGGTTCTGTAGAGCAAGCTAACTTGAAAAGGTTTGAGATTCCTAATAGTCATGGTCATATAACTTACTTTGCATTGAATGCTACTGTCGGCCCTGCTCACAGTCTGTATGACACTGTGTGATGGATAATAATTTATACATAGAGCGAAGGCAATGCTCATCTCTCCAATAAAGCAATAAATCCTTTAACCCCTTTCCGACATTTGCAGTAATAATACGTCCACGAGCCCTGGGCCTTATTGACGTGACACGTATTATTACTGCATCGCGATCGTAAGCACACTCAGACTGTGTGCGTAATCGCCGCTGGGTATCAGCTGATTCTGACAGCTGACACTAGGCACTAAGTGACAGGAGCCGTATCACACCGCTCCCGGCAGTTCAACCACCCAAATGCTGCGATCAAACGATCGCAGCATTTTGGAAGCGGGCAGAAGGATGACAGCCCCTCTGCCCTTGGATTGGAGAACTCCCGCGGAGAGGCGCGGGGTCCCGATTGTTACCATGGTGACCCAATGTCATTACGACATCTGGGTCAACAGAGCTAGTAATGATGCTAGATCACAATTTGCATAGCATAGGGATGCTGCTGCATCCCCATGCTATACAAGCGATCAGCCTGCAAAAAATGATAGTTCCATAGTGGGACAAAGTAAAAAAGTAAAAAAAAAAAGTTATATATATATATGAAAAAATGTTAAAAACAAAAATAACAAAATCAAAAGATATTGTACCCATAAATAAATATTTGTATGGAAAAAAGAAAGTACACATACTGTATTTGGTATTTCCGTGTCCAGAATGACTTGACCTATAAAAGTGTCCCACTATTTAACCCCTTTAATGAACACCATAAAAAAAGGCAAAAAACAATGTTTTATCATCATACCGCTGAACAAAAAGTGGAGTGAAACTCTATCAAAAAGAAGGATATAAATAAACATGGTGGCACTGAAAACCTCATCTTGTCCTGCATAAACAAGCTGTCATACAGCTCCATCAGCGGAAAAATAAAAAAGTTATAGCTCTCAGGATAAAGCGATGCAAAAATAATTATTCTTTCTATAAAATAGTTTTTATTGTGTAAAACACAAAAAACCTATATAAATGTGGTATTGCTGTAATCTTACTGGCCCGGAGAATAAAACTGCCTTATCAATTTTATCACAAGCGGAATTAAATAAACCCGCTCCCCCAAAAATTCATGAATTGCTTTTTTTTGTTCATTCTGACTCACAAAAATTGGAATAGAAAGCGATCAAAAAATGTGATATGTCTAAAAATGGTATCAAAAACAACGTCAACACGTCTAACAAAAAACAAGCCCTCAAATGACTATGTGGACCATTCTGTCAGATTAAATCACCAGATCTACGTCCTTCTAAAGAACCTAGCAATAACTGTTAGATACAATATTGTTACACTCCAGGAAGACATCCAGGCCTCTCTTGAACCCTTCGACTGAGTTCGCCATTACCACATCCTCAGGCAGGGAATTCCAGATTCTCACTGCCCTAACTGTAAAGAATCCTCTTCTATGTTGGTGGAAAAACCTTTTCTCCTCCAGACGCAGAGAATGCCCCCTTGTGACCGTCACCTTCCTTGGTATAAACAGAGCCTCGGAGAGATATTTGTATTGTCCCCTTATATACTTATACATGGTTATTAGATCACCCCTCAGTCGTCTTTTTTCTAGACTAAATAATCCTAATTTTGCTAATCTCTCTGGATATTGTAGTTACCCCATCCCCTGTATTAATTTTGTTGCCCTCCTTTGTACTTGCTCTAGTTCCATTATATCCTTCCTGAGCACCGGTGACCAAAACTGTACACAGTACTCCATGTGCGGTCTAACCAGAGATTTGTACAGAGGCAGTATAATGCTCTCATCATGTGTATCCAGACCTCTTTTAATGCACCCCATGATCCTGTTTGCCTTGGCAGCCGCTGCCTGGCACTGGCTGCTCCAGGTAAGTTTATCATTAACTAGGATCCCCAAGTCCTTCTCCATGTCAGATTTACCCAGTGGTTTACCGTTCAGTGTGTAATGGTGATATTGATTCCTTCTTCCCATGTGTATAACCTTACATTTATCATTGTTAAACTGCATCTGCCACCTTTCGGACCAAGTTCCCAACTTATCCAGATCCATCTGTAGCAGAATACTATCTTCTTTTGTATTGACTGCTTTACATAGTTTTGTATCATCTTCAAATATCGATATTTTACTGTGCAAACATTCTACTAGATCGCTAATAAATATGTTGAAGAGAATAGGTCCCAACACCGACCCCTGCAGTACCCCACTGGTCACAGCGACCCAGTTAGAGAATATACCATTTATAACCACCCTCTGCTTTCTATCACTAAGCCAGTTACTTACCCATTTGCACACATTTTCCCCCAGACCCAGCATTCTCATTTTGTGTACCAACCTCTTGTGTGGCACGGTATCAAACGCTTTGGAAAAATCAAGATATACCACATCCAATGACTCACCTTGGTCCAGTCTATAGCTTACCTCTTCATAAAAACTGATTAGATTGGTTTGACAGAAGCGATTCCTCATAAACCCATGCTGATATGGCGTTAAACAGTTATTCTCATTGAGATAATCCAGAATAACATCCAACAGAAACCCTTCAAATATTTTACCAACAATAGAGGTTAGACTTACTGGCCCATAATTTACAGGTTCACTTTTAGAGCCTTTTTTGAATACTGGTACCACAATTGCTATGCGCCAGTCCTGTAGAACAGACCCCGTCGTTACAGAGTCTCTCAATATAAGAAATAATGGTTTGTCTATTACATTACTTAGTTCTCTTAGTACTCGTGGGTGTATGCCATCCGGACCCGGAGATTAATCTATTTTAATCTTATTTAGCCGATTTTGCACCTCTTCTTGGGTTAGATTGGTGACCCTTAATATAGGGTTTTCCTTGTCTCTCGGCATTTCAGCTAGCATTTCATTTTCCACTGTGAATACCGTGGAGAAGAGGGTGTTTAATATATTAGCTTTTTCTTCATCATTTACAACCATACTTTCCTCACAATTTTTTAATGGGCCTACACTTTCACTTTTGATTCTTTTACTATTGATATAGTTGAAGAACAGCTTGGGTTTAGTTTTACTCTCCTTAGCAATGTGCTTCTCGGTTTCCTTTTTGGCAGCTTTAATAATTTTTTTAGATAAAGAATTTTTCTCCTTATAGTTTTTTAGAGCTTCAACGGTGCCATCCTGCTTTAGTAGTTTAAATGCTTTCTTTTTACTGTTAATTGCCCCTCTTACTTCTTTGTTTAGCCACTTTGGGTTTTTCCTATTTCTTGTCCTTTTGTTCCCACAAGGTATAAACCGCTTACAGTGCCTATTAAGGATGTTCTTAAATATTTCCCATTTATTTTCTGTATTCTTATTTCTGAGGACATTGTCCCAGTCAACCAGATTAAGGGCATCTCTAAGCTGGTCAAACATTGCCTTCCTAAAGTTCAGTGTTTTTGTGATTCCCTGACATGTCCCCCTAGTGAAAGACAAGTGAAACTGTACAATATTGTGGTCGCTATTTCCTAGATGCCCAACAACCTGCAGATTTGTTATTCTGTCAGGTCTGTTAGATAGTATTAGGTCTAAAAGTGCTGCTGCTCTGGTTGGATTCTGCACCAATTGTGAAAGATAATTATTCTTGGGTATTATCAGAAACCTGTTGCCTTTATGGGTTTCCCAGGTCTCTGTTTCCCAGTTAATATCTGGGTAGCTAAAGTCCCTCATAACAAGGAGCTCATTATGGTTTGCAGCTTCATCTATCTGCCTTAGTAGTAAACTTTCCATGACTTCTGTTATATTTGGGGGTTTGTAACAGACCCCAAAGAGAATTTTGTTACTATTTTTCCCTCCATGTATTTCGACCCATATGGACTCAACATCCTCATTCCCTTCGCTAATATCTTCCCTTAAAGTGGACTTTAGATAAGACTTTACATAAAGTCAAACCCCTCCTCCTCTCCGATTTTTACGATCCTTTCTAAACAGACTGTAACCCTGTAAGTTAACTGCCCAGGCATAGCTTTCATCTAACCATGTCTCGGTTATTCCCACTATGTCATAGTTACCTGTAGATATTTCTGCTTCTAGTTCTTCCATCTTGTTTGTCAGGCTTCTGGCGTTTGTGAGCATGCATTTTAGAGAATTTTGCTTTGTTCCAATCTCCTCCCTGTTGATTGTTTTAGAAATTTTCTTACCTCCCTTCTGAGTATGTTGTCTTGGATCTTCTTTGCCACACCTCATATCATTCATCAGTATATTATCTGGTTTCATGTTCGTGTCTAACATTTTTCTTCCCATCCCCTCTTCTTCTAGTTTAATGCTCTCCTGATGAGTGTAGCAAGTCTTCTGGCGAATGTGTGTTTCCCAGGTTTGTTGAGGTGTAGTCCGTCTCTGGCGAGGAGTCCATCGTACAGGTAATTCACACCGTGGTCCAGGAATCCGAATCCTTGTTGTCTGCACCATCGTCTTAGCCAGTTGTTCGCATCAAGGATCCTGTTCATTCTCCTGGTGCCATGCCCTGGTGCCATGCTCTCAAAATAGGGTGATTCAAAAAATTTGTTTTTGCAACAAAAGCGTCTTTTAGTATGTGACAGCAGCCAAGCATAAAAACCCAATATAAATCTGGTAACGCTGTAATGGCACAGACCCGAAGAATAAAGTAGCCTAATCACTTATACCATGTGAGGAACGGCATAAAAAAATAAATAAAACCAATTCTTCACCTGCTGTTTTTTAATTCTACCTCCCAAAGATAGCAGTAAGGCTCGGCACACATTTGTCCTGCGCTCTGCGTTGAGCGCTTACACCGGGTTTCAGTGTGAATCTCTAAAATACGTAATTCAGATGGAACTCTCTATTGAAGATTCCCTATAGTGAGGCAGTTGAAGGCACTGTGGACACCGTCTGACCTGTGATTTGGCGATGTCCGTCTTTTTAGGATTGCATAAGAGTGCCGTCAGCCACAGTTTTGTGCACTTCTGAAAAGAAGGACACCGCTGAATAGAGGAAATACGGAGTCCAGAGTAACTCTACTGGCTCATTATAGTGAATGGATACCTCGGGGGTTTCATCTGAATCGCGTCACTCAGAGATTTAGATGGAAACCCCAAAGTGCTCAGCGTAGTGCGCCGGATAAATCCACAAAAAAGCAAGGCCCCACTCAGGACTGTCATCTATTAACAGAAATATAGGGGCTTCCATGTTACTGGTAGTACAAAGGCTCTGGAAAAATGAAATGGCTCCTCACCCTCCACAAGAAATTCAGCAAAATCTCTGCTCCCAAATCCAATCCCCCCCTTCTAAGCCCCACAGTGTACCTAAACCACACATAGCGGCCACCTGTTTGGCATTTCTAAAGTGATGAGAGCCCGCTTAACTTACGGGCGCATGTCTATAGAAGCTGAGCATAACGTACTGGGGACTGCAATGTACTGGTCACTACAACGTACTGGAGTTTTGTATGCTCAGATAAAATTGACCAAGGCTTCAGACCTTAATAAGCCTGTTAGGGTTATTGCTTACTCACTATCATCGATGGGAAAGGCCAGGTGATGCAAATTTCAAAAGTTTTATAAAAACTCAGCCTCCTCTAATCTTGTGGCAAAAACAGCAGCAATGGGTACTTCTAAGAAGCTGCCTAGCACTCTGAGTAAGAAAATGGTAGAGGCCCACAGAGGAGAAGGCTATAAGAAGGTAGCAAAGCATTTTCATGTTGCCCTTTCCTCAATTTGAAATGTAATTAAGAAATGTCAGCTACCAGGAACACTGGAGATCAAGATAAGGTCTGGAAGACCAGGCAAAATTTCAGTGAGAACTGCTCATATGATTGCTAGAGAGGCAAATCAGAACCCCCACTTGACTGCAAAATACCTTCCGAAAGATTTATCAGACTCTGTATTTGTGGTACACTGTTCTACTATTCAGAGAGACCAGCATAAATATGGCCTTCATGGAAGAGTCATCAGAAGAAAACCTTTCATGCATCCTCACCATAAAATTCAGCATCAGAAGTTTGCAAAAGAACATCTAAGCATGCCTGATGCATCTTGGAAACAAGTCCTGTGGAACTTTGGCCACAATGATCAAAGGTATGTGTGGCGAAAAAAGGGCACAGAATTTCAGGAAGAGAACATCTCACCAACCATTAAGCATGGAGGGTGGATCAATCATGCTTTTGGGTTGTTCTGTAGCCAATGGCATGGGCAACATTTCACGGGTAGAGAGAATAATGGATTCAAAGAAATTGTTAATGCAAACAAAAACACCATCTGTAAAAAGCTGAAGTTGAAAAAAGGATGGCTTCTACAAATGGATAATGATCCTAAACACTAGTTCAAAATGCACAATTGACTACTTCAAAAGGTGCAAGCTGAAGGCTTTACAATGGCCCTCATTGTCCCCTGATCTGAAAATCTGTTGGTATGCCTCAAAACAGCAGTGCATGTAAAATGACCCAGAAATCTCACAGAACTGGAAGAATGGATGAAAATCCCTCAAACAAGAACTGTGAAAGACCTCTGGGGAGGAAGTGTATGTATGACCTCTGAGTATTTGTATGACCTCTGAGGAGGCAATGTTTGTATGACTTCTGAGTATGACCTCTGAGTATTAGTGTAACCTCTGAGGAGGCTGTGTATGTATGACCTCTTAGTATTAGTATGACCTCTGAGGAGGTTGTATATGTACGACCTCTTAGTATTAGTATGACCTCTGAGGAGGCTGTATATGTTCGACCTCTGAGGAGGCAGTGTATGTATGACCTATGAGTATGAACTCATGACCTCTGAGGAGGCAGTATATGTATGACCTCTTAGTATTAGTATGACCTCTGAAGAGGCGGTGTATGTATGACCTTTAAATATGCAGTGTATAATTTTAGATGGCATCTGAATTCTGCCTTGAAGTCAGCAGACAATGGCTCTGCTCTTTCAACATTGAAGTCTACTTGTCTCCACTCTGAGATCAATCGGAAGATCACAATAATTTTCCACTACTGCTGTAATTATACAGAATGGCGACTCTTATACCTTTTTTTCTAATGATTTTTATTAATTTTAAAAATTTTACAAAAAAAGGAGGAAACGAAAATAGGTGGGGAAGAATAAGGAAAGAAGAAAGAAACTTTAATGGGTAGGTAAGAAACGGGAAAGTTGGGGCAGGAAAGAAAAAAACTGTTAATAAAGGAGGAAAAAGACAAGAGTACATTTATACTATCTTGATCCATATTTTTCCACCCTAAAGGCTCTTTTCAACTATAATTTATTAAGAGCTATTCCCATAAAAAGAAATAACACAGCCTGTGATCTCTAGCTTCACCTATAGCATTAGCTCATTTTATTACTGGAGTTTTTTTCCCCACTTTTCCATATGATTTTGCATAATTGAACGAAGCTCCACTTCAATTATTTTTTCCCTTTACATTTAAGGATTTGCACTAATCTAACCATATCACCCTAAATGTACAGAGCTAATGAGATTTCTTCCATGGCTGGAGACTTAGCAGTTCCTAGATTGCCATGTATATATTAAATAGAATATTCGTTCTGATTTGCCGTCTTTCAGCTCCTATGCTCAGCTATTAGGCTAGTGGAAACATGTTTCCCAGCAGATTTGCTAGACATATTTTTCAGCAGGCGGGGGTAAGAGAGTGAAGAGCGGCGAGCAGGGCCACTGCGTGAATCATTTATAAAGCTTAATAAATATGCTAATCTGGAGCGGTGCAGGAGAGAGGCCTGGTGCTCTGCCATGTTAATTATTAAAGCCCTGCTAATTCAGAAACGACTGCTGTTTGCTTAATGGTGGGCTACTATGAGTTCAGTGAGACATTGGAGGTCCAGGCACATTGTCCTCCACACTGTGTGCCCTCCACCAGCTTCAATCTGATTATCTACCAAGGTCAGGAGGAAGCTGCTGGGTTTGTAGTCCCCTGTAGAACCGGCAGCCGCTTCAGAGATTTGCTGCTTTTAGTTCCTCTCCGACTTTCTTCCATTTGTCTTGAATTTTATGCTTACGGCTTACTAACAGGTCACTGCTTTTGGCTGCTTATTAAGTATAAATGGGTAAAGCGCTGCAAATCTGAACTAACAGAGTCAGGATGATGCCTGCCAGGTCATTGGGGCAGAGCTAGAACTCATTGGCAGCTATGCCAAGTGGCAAGCGAAAATAACCATGGACCAAGTAGACGGTACAAAGGCCACTGTCTGTTCATAGAATTACTGTAAATATTCTAGTGATTATGCGGCAACAGAACCAAAGATAGAAGACGTCATATAATACACGTCTGTGCTATGATTAACGGGGATAGTCACTACAATTAAAGACTAGCCGTGGTTTTAATTTTTATTTCATAAATCAATAGTACACATGAAAATAATGTGTAATATATCTAACCAGAGAAATCTGCTGCTTTTTTCCTCCTGAATTGATCTTTCACTCTCCATTCATAGATAAAAACTGTAAGCAGTGAAGACACACTGCTTATATAAGAGGTGGCAGTTGGTGCTTTGAAAATTCTATGGATGTAAGAGCTAGATGCTGACATAGACATCCTGCTGTAAGTTCTCCAGAAACGTCAGTTACAGTTCTCCATAGATCTTTATGAGCACCAACTGTCATCTCCTATCTCAGTAATGGGAAATTCTGTATTCACTAAAGACATAAGGATACCCTTTTGGGTCCCATGTGTTGGGATCCTGCGCCTCCAAATACAAAACTAATCTGACTACACTTTTTCATACAGCTGTAAATGAAAAAAAGCGTGCAGTGTCCTTTTTGTTTTATATTGCAATCTACAGCACAGCAGATTCATGCATCTCTGTAGACTTACTGTAGCAATTGCTAATCTTTCCAAGGCCCCAATAATTGTGGAATCATTAGTCAGGCAGCATAAAGTAACATGTAGAATGTAGAATAGTGTGCCCGAAAATGATAAAAGATCAAGAAACATTAAAGGTTTTATGAGGAAACAAAACGTTATTTTACATTAAAAAAATAATAAAAAATCTTCTGAATACTATGCAAACTCCATATTGAAAGAAAGCTGTGGCTGAAACTAAAAGTTATATTTCATGATAGTTCTGAATAGATAAAATAAATAAAAATATTTATGCTATCATTTATAAGATGGTTAGTTCAAAATCAATCAGCAATTTGATCAATATGCTTGTTGTGCCATACAAATTTGGGACATTAATAGTGCATACAAAGGAAAATCATGCACATAGAAGCCAATAAAATAGAATAAAAGCTAATCTTTATTAGACAAAAATAGGTTAACAGTAGGACATAATGTTTACAAGGTGATGACAGAGATCGGTAAGAAAAAAAAGGGAGCACCACAGCTATACTCGTAAACAATTCATACTGAAAGCAGACATGATGACCGGATTGTTAAAGCAAGAGAAATTATAAGTGAGGTGTGACTGATTGCTGTGAATAGTTATGAGCTAATAAATAGGTCTCAGGAGGAAACGGCACACCTAGCAGTGAATAAATCCCAAATAGAACATGTGCAGATTATGATATTTACTCAAAGCTGTGGTGCCACCACCCCAACGCGTGTTTCGGCTGCAGTGCCTTCTTCTGGGGGAAAAAATTCAAAGTCTCCAGTACCAGAGACTGCAAAGCAGCCCCCAAAATTATGGATCCTTCACTATGCACTTTTCTTTATAGGCTTCATTTCAATGTCTAGAATGATCCTGATTTATATATATAACTTTCAGCAGAGTTCAGTTCTTTGTATGCCTTTCTTTACTGGTAATTGGTCTCAAATGTATTATTGCACCATCTGAGATAAACATAAAATTGGGACAGATACCCTGATTCCAGTAATGTGTCACTGCCTGGGCTTCTTGCTGTAGTATTGATAAATCACTGCTCTATTTGCTGCAGCTCTGCTAGTCCCTCTCATTGCCCACCTCTGCTGGCTGTCATTTCTGCTGCGATATATCCATATGGTAATCAACTGATCCACCCTGCATGTATTCACTCCATTCACTGTTAGCAAGCAGCCTGAATGGTACAAGTCCATACTTCTGCTTGCTGTCTGTTTTCTGCTGCTTTACCATTTTGCGACATATTTTAATGTGCCTGCTAAAGCTTTGGTATAATTCATTTGTTGCACTGTATGTAATACTGCTTTATATCCATGACTGGGGCCTCTCTAGATCTTATCAGGTGGAAGGTACCATAGCATATAGATGCAGCCTGGTCTAGTGCCTTTAATCATCTAACCACCCCCTGGTGTGCTGGCCCCAGCTGCCAAATTATCCCCAACCAGATCCCACAATCTCTCTCCTGACCCTGTAGTGTGGCCTATATATGTAGTAGTTCCTAAGGGGAAGCACGCAGTGTGGGGTGCAGCACGCAAGCATCCCATAAACAAAGCATCACAGAAGCTAAGCATCAAGAAAACTACAGTTATCCATGGCAGAAGCTAAGCATCAAGAAAACTGCAGTTATCCATGGCAGAAGCTAAGCATCAAGAAAACTGCAGTTATCCATGGCAGTTAATCAGGGCAGGAATCAGGTAACCCACACTTACATAGTAACATAGTTATTAAGGTTGAAGGAAGACTTTAAGTCCATCTAGTTCAACCCATATCCTATCCTAACTTACCCTAACATGTTGATTCAGAGGAAGGCAAAAAAAACCCATGTGGCAAACAGTAAGCTTCTCATTGGGGAAAAAAATTCCTTCCCGACTAGACCTGAGAGATACCGTCCGATACTTCAAAATATCGGATCGGAATGGATCGGCCGATCTTTAAAAAAAGTATCGGTATCGCCGATGCCGATACCGGAAGTCCCATTCAAGTCTATGAGACTTCCGGTATCGGAATTGGAAAAACCCTTTCCTGCCCTTGTACAGCCTCTCGGGGGTCTGTACGGGCCTTCCGGGAGTCTCTGCCGGCCTGCCGGGGATCTGTGCCGGCCTGCCGGTGGGCTGTGCGGACTGCCCGGGGTCTGTGCACCCTGTGGGGGTCTGTACCGGCCTGCCGGGGGGCTGTGCTGATGTCCGGGGGTCTGTGCAGGCATCGTCCGATGGGACTACAAGTCCCATCGGGCGATGCCTGCTACCATGACAGTGATTGACACATTAGCCAATGATGGGACAGTGGTAGTCCCATCATCCGGCTAATGTGTTAAATGTAAAAAAAAAAAAAAAATACTACATACATACATACTACATGCATGCTACATACATACTACATGCTACATACATAGTACATATATACTACATGCATGCTACATACATACTACATGCTACATACATACTACATATATACTACATGCATGCTACATACATGCTACATGCTACATACATACTAAATATATACTACATGCATGCTACATACATGCTACATGCTACATACATACATACATACTACATGCTACATACATACTACATACATACTACATGCTACATACATACTACATACATACTACATATATACTACATGCATGCTACATACATACTGCATGCATGCTACATACATACTGCATGCATGCTACATACAATACATACATAGACATACAGTACATATAACATAGAGTAACATACTTACCAATACTTGTCACATTGTTCCCCGAAGCCATTGTCGTCTACGGAATAAATATTAACATAACAAACCACAAAAATACTCACCCATGATCCGAAGCAGTCCACGAGTGTGTCCCACGACGATCTTGGGTAGAGAACTGCAGCATCAGCTGATGCTGCCGCTCTCTACGGGCTGCAGGAATCCAATGACGGAAGGTAGGTATCCTTCCGCACTGTATTCCTCCGCCACTTAAAAAAGAAAAGTCCCTAGTCTCACTTTATGGTAAAAGCTGTGTGGGAATTTCCCACACAGCTTTTACCATAAAGTGAGACTAGGGACTTTTTTTTTTAAGTGGCGGAGGAATACAGTGCGGAAGGATACCTACCTTCCGTCATTGGATTCCTGCAGCCCGTAGAGAGCGGCAGCATCAGCTGATGCTGCAGTTCTCTACCCAAGATCGTCGTGGGACACACTCGTGGACTGCTTCGGATCATGGGTGAGTATTTTTGTGGTTTGTTATGTTAATATTTATTCCGTAGACGACAATGGCTTCGGGGAACAATGTGACAAGTATTGGTAAGTATGTTACTCTATGTTATATGTACTGTATGTCTATGTATGTATTGTATGAATGTATTGTATGTAGCATGCATGTAGTATGTATGTAGTATGTATGTAGTATATATGTGGTATGTATGTAGCATGTAGCATGCATGTAGTATGTATGTAGTATGTATGTAGCATGTATGTAGCATGCATGTAGTATATATGTGGTATGTATGTAGCATGTAGTATGTATGTAGCATGTAGTATGTATGTAGCATGCATGTAGTATGTATGTAGCATGCATGTAGTATGTATGTAGTATGTATGTAGCATGTAGTATGTATGTAGCATGCATGTAGTATATATGTAGCATGTAGTATGTATGTAGCATGCATGTAGTATGTATGTAGTATATATGTGGTATGTATGTAGCATGTAGTATGTAGCATGCATGTAGTATGTATGTAGTATATATGTGGTATGTATGTAGCATGTAGTATGTAGTATGTATGTAGCATGCATGTAGTATGTATGTAGTATGTATGTAGCATGTAGTATGTATGTAGCATGCATGTAGTATATATGTAGTATGTATGTAGCATGTAGTATGTATGTAGCATGCATGTAGTATATATGTGGTATGTATGTAGCATGTAGTATGTATGTAGCATGCATGTAGTATGTATGTAGTATATATGTGGTATGTATGTAGCATGTAGTATGTATGTAGCATGCATGTAGTATGTATGTAGTATGTATGTAGCATGTAGTATGTATGTAGCATGCATGTAGCATGTAGTATGTATGTAGCATGCATGTAGTATATATGTGGTATGTATGTAGCATGTAGTATGTATGTAGCATGCATGTAGTATGTATGTAGTATGTATGTAGTATTTTTTATTTTTTTTTTAAACATTTAACACATTAGCCGGATGATGGGACTACTACTGTCCCATCATTGGCTAATGTGTCAATCACTGTCATGGTAGCAGGCATCGCCAGATGGGACTTGTAGTCCCATCGGACGATGCTTGCACAGACCCCCGGACATCAGCACAGCCCCCCGGCAGGCCGGTACAGACCCCGGGCAGTCCACACAGCCCCCCGGCAGGCTGGCAGAGACCCCCGGAAGGCCCGAAATGACGGCGCATCATGATGCGCACACACCGCGCATCATGATGACGTCATTTCGGCTGTCAATCAACTTTGAACTTCCGATTCCGATGCCCGATATTGAAAAATTATCGGATGTCGGTATCGGAATTCCGATACAGCAAGTATCCGCCGATACCCGATACTTGCGGTATCGGAATGCTCAACACTATTCCCGACTCCACATACGGCAACCAGACTAGCTCCCTGGATCAATGCAATATTAAGGAAACTAGTGTATATACCCTGTAATATTATACTTTTCAAGAAAGGCATCCAGTCCCTTCTTAAATTTTTATTAGGGAATCACTCATTACAACATCATATGGCAGAGAGTTCCATAGTCTCACTGCTCTTACAGTAAAGAATCCGCGTCTGTGAGTATGCTTAAACTTTCTTTCCTCCAGACGTAGAGGATGCCCCCGTGTCCCCGTCACAGGTCTAAGAGTAAAAAGATCATTAGAAAGGTCTTTGCATTGTCCCCGCATATATTTATACATTGTAATAAGATCACCCCAAAGCCTTCGATTTTCCAAACTAAATAACCCCAAGTGTAATAACCTGTCTTGGTATTGCAGACCCCCTAGTTCCCTAATAACCTTTGTCGCTCTTCTCTGCACCCGCTCCAGTTCAGCTATGTCTTTCTTATACACCGGAGACCAGAACTGTACACAGTATTCTAAGTGTGGTGGCACTAGTGACTTATATAGAGGTAAAATTATGTTCTCCTCATGAGCATCTATGCCTCTTTTAATGCATCCCATTATTTTATTTGCCTTTGCAGCAGCTGCCTGACACTAGCCACTAAATGTGAGTTTGTCGTCCACCCATACACCCAGGTCTTTTTCAGTGACAGTTTTGCCCAGTGATTTACAATTAAGTACATAATTATACATCTTGTTCGTTCTACCCAAGTGCATGACCTTACATTTATCCCCGTTAAAGCTCATTTGCCATTTATCAGCCCAAGCTTCTAGTTTACATAAATCCTCCTGTAATATAAAATTGTCCTCCTCAGTACTGATTACCCTGCAGAGTTTAGTGTCATCTGCAAATATTGAAATTCTACTCTCTATGCCCCCTACAAGGTCATTAATAAATATGTTAAAAAGAAGCGGGCCCAAAACTGACCCCTGTGGTACCCCACTGCTAACCGTGACCCAGTCCGAGTGTGCTCCATTAATAACCACCCTTTGTTTCCTATCCGTGAGCCAGCTCTTAACCCACCTACACATATTTCCCCTATCCCCATTGTTCTCATTTTATGTATCAACCTTTTGTGTGGCACCGTATCAAAAGCTTTTGAAAAGTCCATGTACACCACGTCCACTGCATTCCCTTGGTCCAGTCCTGAACTTACCTCTTCATAAAAGCTTATCAGATTAACTTTGCTCTCCCTTTTAACCATGTGCTTTATTTCTAGCCTCCTGTGCTCCCTTGCCATCCACATTCACCACCCCATCCCCCCTCCATCACCACTCATACACATCAACCCCTCTATACTTCCCTCTCCCATGTACAGCTCCCATTCACTCCTCACCTTCCTGAGAAACCTCAGCCCGTCTTGCCCAAACACATCGCAGAAAAAGAACTACTTACAATTCCTACTATTTGCGCTTTATCTTCCTACTAATTTCGGGGGACATCTCCCCCAACCGCGGTCCACCATCCCCCAACCTCAACCCCTACCCTACCTCATATCGAAACCATAATAATGTTATTAATATTACTTGCACTACCTCATCTCCATCTTTTAATTGTGCCCTCTGGAATCCATGGTCTGTTTGTAACAAGCTTCCTTTCCTGCATAACTTTCTGAACAACTTTCTTAATCTGTTGGCCTTCACTGAAACCTGAAACCTGGATTCAGGATTCTGACACTGTCTCACCTGCTGCCATTTCCTATGGTGGCTTACAATTCTCTCATTCCCAGAGACCCACAAACAGACATGGTGGTGGAGTCGGCATACTCCTTTCCCCACAATGCACTTTCCAGGTCATCCCCCCAGTTCCATCACTCATATTCCCTTCTTTTGAGGTCCACACCATCAGGCTCTTCCGTCCCCTCTCCCTCAGAGTAGCGGTCATATTCCGGCCCCCAGGCTTACCCACCCACTTCCTTGACCAATTCTCGGCCTGTCTACCGCACTTCATGTCCTCAAAACTACCAACTCTTATCCTGGGAGACTTCAACATCCCCATTAACAGTGAAGCAAAAAAAGAAGAAATATGCAGCACTCACCAATGTAGCTGAAAAACTGAGAGTCTTTATTTCACATAATTTCCATCTAATGTGTGGACATGCAGGACGTTGAGGAATGCTAGGGGAGGGAGGTGCCGGACAACGGCCGTTTAGCGATTACTCGCTTCTATGGGTCCAGGTTGTCCAGGTTGTCCGGCACCTCCCTCCCCTAGCATTCCTCCACATCCTGCATGTCCACACATTAGATGGAAATTATGTGAAATAAAGACTCACAGTTTTTCAGCTACATTGGTGAGTGCTGCATATTTCTTTTTTTTTTGCTTCACATTGAAATATTCATGTTTTTTCATGCAAGCACCTCCATTTTTTGACTGAATCATATGCCGCAATACTTCAGATAAAGAGCTCCGTCTGGTAATGTGGTGATTTGTGTGCCCTAGTATGCCGTTCATCTGTTTGCTCTTTGCTGGGATCATCCCCATTAACTGCCCTGCTTCCACATCTGCATCCCAGCTTCTATCACTAACCACCTCTCTAGGCCTCTCTCGCAGCTTTTAACCTCTGTGACACACAAGGACGGTAACTCCCTTGATCTGGTCTTTGTCCGGTGCTGTTCAATCTCCAACCTAAATAATTCAGCCCTGGCTCACATCGCAAATTTAACTTCTCCAGCAATGCTCTAGGAGTGCTGATCGCCTATGGAGAAAAACCCGCACACCAGTAGATTTCATCCACTTCAAATTTATGTTAAGAACCTATAACGCTGCCCTTCACCTCGCCAAACAGACCTACTTCACCACCCTGATCTCACTAGCCAATAACCTCAAGAAACTTTTTGACACCTTTCACTCCCTCCTCAGGCCGAAAGCACAAGCCTCTATAACAAACATTTGTGCTGATGACCTGGCCTCCCACTTTACAGAAAAAATAGATAATATCCGTCAGGAAATCTGCTCCCAACCACCAAGTGCTGTGACTCCCATCCCTTCCTGCATCTCCCCTGGCTCACTTTCCACATTTGATCCCATCACAGAAGAAGTCGTCTCTAGGCTCCTCTCGTCCAACCACATGCACTACCGACCCCATTCCCTCACATCTCCTCCAATCTCTCTCTCCAGTCGTCACAACTCACCAAACTGCAATCTTTAATCTCTCCCTCTCATCTGGCATTTTCCCATCCTCCTTCAAATATGTCATCGTTACTCCATTACTAAAGAAACCTGCTCTTGACCCATCCTGCACAAACAACTACAGACCAGGCTCCAATCTCCCCTTCATCTGTAAACTTTTGGAGCGCCTAGTTTACTCCCACCTTATCAGTTACCTCTCCACTCACTCCCTTCTACACCCTTCACAGTCCGACTTCCACCCCCTACATTCGACTGAAACTGCACTCATCAAAGTGACCAATGACCTTCTGACAGCAAAACGTAATGGTCACCACTTTCTGCTCATTCTTCTCGACCTATCTGCAGCTTTTGACATTGTTGACCACCGTCTCCTACTTTCTAGGCTCCAGTCACTAGGCATTAAGGGCACTGCTCTCTCCTGGTTCTCTTCCTATCTTTCTGACCGCTCCTTCAGTGTTTTCTTCTCTGGCTCCACGTTATCTCCACTTCCTCTCGCTGTCGGGGTACCTCAGGGCTCAGTCCTTGGCCCCCTTCTCTTCTCTCTCTACACAGCCCCAATTGGACAGACCATCAGCAGATTTGGCTTTCAGTGTCTTCTTTATGCTGATTACACACAACTATACAAGTCATCCCCTGACCTTACCCCCGCTGTACTACAGAACGCCAGTGACTGTCTGTCCACAGTCTCCAACATCATGTCCGCTCTCTATCTGAAACTCAACCTCTCCAAAACTGAACTACTTCTGCTCCCGCTGTCTACTAATCTCCTTAAATCTGACACTTCCCTCTCCATGGGTGGCACCACGAAAACACCCCGGCAGCAGGCGCGCTGTCTGGGTGTTATGTTTGACACCAATCTCTCCTTCACATCCCATATACAATCTCTTGCCTGCTCTGGCCTCTTACACCTAAAGAACATCTCTAAAATCCACCCTTTTCTCACCATGGAAACAGCAAAAAACCCTCACTGTAGCATTGATCCACTCCCGCCTGGATTACTGCAACGCTCTATTAATTGGCCTCCCCATTACTCGACTATCCCCTCTCCAGTCCATACTTAATACAGCAGCCAGGGTCATCTATCTAGCTAATCGGTACTCAGACACGTCCACTCTTCGGCAATCCTTACATTGGTTGCCCATTCATTATAGGATCCAATTCAAAGTACTTGTTCTCACCCACAAAGCTTTCAACAGTGCAGCACCCCCCTACATCTCCTTCCTCATTTCTATCGGCCTAACCGACTGCTGCGCTCTGCAAATGACTTTCGAGTAACCTCTGCACTAATTCGCACCTCCCACTCCCGACTCCAAGACTTCTCCCTGGCTGCGTCAACCCTCTGGAATGCTCTACCCCAAGAAATTAGGACTATCCACAATTTGCAAATTTGCATAGTTTCAGGCGCTCCCTCAAAATACATTTGTTCAGGGCAGCCTATCACGTTCACTAATCAAAGTCATTCTATGTGTAAGTGGGCATGTGTAGCCCATTCACTATCTCCATCCATCCCTCACTCCCTCAAGATGGCTGGACCATCATTCTAAACACACCATTGTAAATACACACCTGTACTTTGTATCTCCCCCACCTCATTGTAGATTGTAAGCTCTCACGAGCAGGGTCGTCTTATTTTGCTTTAATTATTGTATTGTTAACGTTGTTACTTATGACTTGTGTTTTGAAACTGTTAAATTGTAAAGTGCTGCGGAATATGTTGCCACTATATAAATAAAGATTATTATTATTATAAGCTCCTGCTATGTAGTTCTTAATATTTATGATCTATAGTTTCCCCCACCCCTCCCTACTGATTGACAGTGTATGTCTTTCTGTCTATGCACAGTATAGGCAGAAATCTGTCAATCATGGGTTTGTGCAGAGCTCATCACTAAAAGATAAAACAGTGATATTATATAAACCACAGCAAGAAGCCCAGTAAGTGATACAAGGATGAAATCAGGGTCATTGTCCCTATTTTATGCTGCCCTCAGATTGAGAAGCATAAGCTTGGTGACAGATTCTCTTTATCCCCTTCACAACAAATAAAAACAACAGCTGAGGAAGCAACAAATAAGCCATCATACAGCCCCAGATTACTAAAAATGAAAATGTTCTGGATCTCGAAAAATGGCAACAATGGCAAACACTTTTCTTTGTACAAATTGCGGAATTTGTTTTCACCACTTAAATAAAAAGCAAACTATACATGTTTGGTATCTGCATACTCGTACTGACCCGAGGAATCACATTGCCGGGTTAGTTTTACCATATACTGAACGTGGTAAATAAAAAACCTAAAAGATAATTGTGGAATTGCACATTTTTCGCAATTTCATCGCACTTGGAATTTGTTTCCCATTTTCCAGTTCACCATATGGTAAAATCAATGGTGCCATTCAAAAGTAAAACTTGTCCCGCATTAAAAAAGCCCTCATATGACACTATTGATGGAAATATAACAAAGAAGAATATGGCCTGGTGGTGAAGGGGTTAAGTAGTGGGGTCCTTCTTGGTTTTTACCCATGGCGCTCTGTTTTGTTTAGTATGCAGTATGTTATGGGTTGAAACCATCTCCTCAAATGTTTCCAGCACAGCCCGAAGTTCCTAATTTGCCTATGTAAATCATTCTTGTGCACTTATGAGGTATTATCCTGCTGTAGAACATGTTTAGTTCAAACCCAATTTTCTTACACTTGAGAGCACATTTTGTTCTAAAATGCTATGAAAAATCATGCGATCTTTTGTTCCAAATAAAAGAATACAGCAGCACTCTGCATATGCTGAAATGTATGCAAACATGGAATATATGAAATTTAGACTGAATTATTGCTATATAGAAAACCTTATAAAATAAAGACACTCAGATCACAAATTTCAAATTCATGTGAGCCCTTGACAAGGCATACATTTCGTTGATTGAATTCTAAACCCATAGGAGAGCTATTGCTATGTATGGTTTCTTTGCCTCATTTCAAGCCACCTTTCGCTTGTTTCTTTTATGAATATTTCTTTTTTACCATGTCCTAGAAAGTTCTTGACTTTTCTATGAGTAGTAAACTTCTTGATGACATTTCAAACTGTTAAAACTAAGATGCGAAAGAAATAGTTTTGTGTCCTTTCGACTGTTTGTGCTTGGTGATAACATTTTTGTCTCTCCAGACAGCTGTCTTGTCATTTCCATTGTTAACAAAGAATAAAACTTTCCTTTTAAGCATCAAAGCCACCGTTCATAAGCTACTGTATTTTTCGAACTATAAGACGCACCGGACCATAAGACTCACTCCAAATTTTCAGAAGGAAAATAGGGGAAAAAAATAATGTGTCAAATGGGGGACCATCGTGCAGTCCTAATTTAGCTTACCGGGGGGATCAGCACAGGTGGCGGAGTGGTCACAGGGGAGTGGGGTCATATGGGTTGTTCGGTGTTCCAGGCTGCTGCGGTGGCCTCCGGTAAATCGCATCCCAGGCTGGTGCAGTGGTGGTGCTCTGGGGTTCCCGGTGGTTTCGCAGTTATTTTGTGACAGGTTCGGTGGTGGTGCCGCTGGGCTCCGCCAGCATTTTGCAACAGGTGCGGTGATGCTCTGTGGTGTGGCGGGGGGCTCCACCGGCATTTTGCGACAGGTGCAGCGGTGATGCTCTGCGGTGCGGCAGGGCTCTGGCATTTTATGAAAGCCCGGAGGCTCCCACAGATCCATTGCTGCGATGCGGTGGCCTCCAGAAAAATGGCCGCAAGGGGCGGCGCATGCTCAGATTCAGATCTCGGCAACGAGATCTCGTCCGAGATCTCAATCTAGCATGCAACGTCCCGGCGGCCATTTTCCCGGAGGCCACCGCATTGCAGCAATAGATCTGCGGGGGCCACCGGGCTTTCACAAAATGCCAGCGGAGCCCCCCACACCACAGAGCATCACCGCTGCACTACAGAGCATGACCGCCTCACCAGCCTGGAAAGGGAGGCTGCATCGCCCTGCAGCGTCGGACCGGGACCACCGCCACAGTATTTTGTAAGTATATTCCGGCTATAAGACGCACCCCCATTTTCCCCAAAAATTTTTTGGGAAAAAAGTGCATCATATAGTCAGAAAAAATACGGTAATTAAAGTCACTTGAGTACTGACAACGTGAGTACAGGGGAGTCTAGTTTCTAATAAATCACATATTAGCAAAACCAAAAAAATTGAGCTATAAGATGGTATAAGTGCAAAGTGTAGGAGCACGTTCCCACTGTGGCCATTGCATAGACAAAACCCAAGGAAAAAAAATTGAGCATATAGCCTACAGCAAGTAAATCAATATATATATAACAAGAGTACATGTAAATGAGATAGGATACTTAGCTAACGCTATTTTGATAAAAAAAAGGAATAAAAGCCATCCCACCACAAGGTGTACCCATCGGGATGGTCCTAACCTGTCTCTCTTGTATCAAAACATTACCTTGTGTCAAGGCTTTTATGCTTGTTGATCACAAAAGCTTTAACCCCTTAATGCCCAGTGAAAGATATATCCGTCATATGGTGCCTCTCCCTTTTTGATGTGGGCTCCGGTGCTGAGCCTGCACCTTTTCCAGCACAGGACAGCTGATCTGTTCCTCAAAGGTCCAGCGCATATTGTTCCATGGTCTATGACAGCACCGGATGCAAAAATCGCACTTTTCAAGCAGCCACAGGATTCATCAGAAATATTTCCAATAATGCACGGTTCAAGCCACCTAACCGCTTCAGCCCATCACAAGCTTTGGGCATGTTGAATGGTGAAGACATTGCTTCCAATGCTGTAGTAGGCCATGGAGCGACTTGAGCTGGATCCATTAGGGGGATAGCACATGAATATGAATTAATTTTGTTATTTATACAAAATCCAACCCCCAAGTTATAACGCTCCATCTGAGCAAATCTTTTCTAAAATTTCAAGCAAGATCACCACATTGATATTATCAATTCTTCAAGATATAGGAGCTTAAAGTACATTGATTTATTTCCCATTGCTGGATGAAAAATTCCAAGTAATGGGACTGTTGTTGTCAATAACCAGAATGTGTGCTATTTTTCTTAATATATTTTAATTTTTTTTTCTGACTGATGAAACTTGCACCATTATTTCCTATGTGTTCCCATTTGATCTGCATGATCCAGGTTTTATAGCATATGATCTCTGCATGTATATGTTTCAGTAAGAAGTATAAGGTTGCAGTGGGTCACCCTCCCAGGGCTGTGGGGTACTCGGTTCCGGGCCAGTCTCTCAGAGGGGAATGTCACAGTAGCGGTTACCCGGTCCGTGGCCCTGGGCGCCCATGTTAAAGGGGTTATGTGGTGGAATAAAGTTTGAGTGAATGATTTGTGACGCCACCTGTGGTGTTCGGCAATGGAGATGTTAAGCCGACGCTGCAGACAGATCCCCTGGGACAGATGGTGTGGTGCAGCTATGATGTTGAGGCCCTCCACAGGTAGGGCAGTAATCCCAGGGCAGTGAGGATAGGTGTTGAGGAAGAGGGTATAGTTTCTGGCAGGGAGATGTAGCTGTGCTGACGGGGTTGCAGGAAGAAGGCACGGACACAACAGGGTGCAGTTTCTTTACCTTTACTTTGCTTGGCAAATGCAGTCCAGGATCCAGATTACAGATGGTACAGAAGCTGGCTAGCCTGGAAGCAACTTAGGAATCTCTCTAGGCAGATGGGTTGTGTAGTCTCCTTCCTAGCGCTTAGTTTTAGGTACTTGCAGTACTGTGTTACACTGAAGTTCCACTTGCTTATTCTCTTTAGAACTCCCTCGTATGGCAGACAGCTGTAGCCTTCTTCTAGCTCACACGTCGCTGTTGTGCCTCCAAGTCTTAGGTAGGAATAGAGCATTTACAGCTTCCTATTCCTCCGGTATCTGTTGCAGGACCATCAGTGTCCGTACAGCCTTGGAGACCGGGCTCCAGATCATGCGCTATAGCTGGGAATGAGCCTGAACTCTCTGCTCAATCTCCCAGCTCTTCTCCTCCACATCCACACACATTGCCCTTCTCACACGAACTTCTCCTAATTTCCCCTTCCCGGCCCTCAGAGAGTAGCTCTTCCCCCTAGTTTTGGTTTAGAGCTCCCTCTGCTGGCCTGGAGTGGGAGCTGTGTTGTGTGTAGTGATAAACTGCTAGAGAGATCCTTCATTGCTTCTAAGCATGACATCACACTCCCTAGGAGGAAGGCAATGCCATTGTGGCGACCATACTCCTGGGGGCGCCACATTCCCCCCTAGTGCAATTCAGTACTCCTGGACTGAAGAGAAAACGTGTAAACATAAGAACAAATTAACAATTATAAATGTAACAATATTTCAAAAATGAAAAATTACAAAAACCAAAGCTCCAAAACAGTCCTGATGACGATTAGTCAATGCGTCAATGTCCATGGTCCATTTCCTGAGCAGGTTGGTAAACTCTTTACAAGAAAGCTTTGACCACACATAGTCCTGTGGTCCAACTGTCCATTAAAACAAAAGAAAATATCCAAAAAGTCGTACAGAGTCTCTGTAGGCACAGAACTTGAAACGTTGCATATTTACAGGTCAACATTTACAAAACTTATCTATATGCGGAACCTTAGGGGTGGAATACCTTGGGTACTATGGACAGACCTATGTAGCACTGGTGTGGGTAAACTGGGTAGTAACCATCTGCAAACTCTTAGGCTGTGTGCACATGATGCAGAATTCCTGCGGATCCGCAGCGGTTTTTACCACGCAGAAACGCTGCGGATCTGCAGTGTGATTTACAGTACCATGTAATTCAATGAAGAAAAAACTGCTGTGCAGATGCTGCGGTTTTTTTCACGTGGTTTTGCTGCGGTACAAAATCCGCAGCATGTCACTTCTTTTGTGCGGTTTTCCACCTCCCCAGTCTCCAAATCCGCAGGGGGAAAACCGCAGTGGAATACCGCACAAAAACCGCAACAAAACCGCATTAAAAATGGAAGAAATCCGTGGGAAAAATGCAGGTCATTTGACCTCCGGATTTCTTCAATTCTGTGCGGAAAAATCTGCAGGGCTCAAAAGTACGTCTGCACTCAGCCTTAGACTCACTGTGGGCATGACAGATTCACCACTGGCAGGGCAAAGGTTCTCTGGCTCCACTGCTGGTGTGGCATCTGCTGCCTGAACTTCCTGATTTTCAGAGTTGTCTTGAGTCTCTGCTACTTTAGTTGCAGTAGGCTGGGGAAAGATTAGGACAGGAACTGCGATGGCTTGATCCATTTTTGTCCAGTTTGCAGGAAATTCTCCGAGTACAGTGCTGACCTTTTCTTCTTCTTCTATGGGTTGAAGGTTGTTTTGTTCTCCCATCTATTCCTTTAGCTGGTCAGGGCACAGTTTCAGATGATCGCTCGATACTGCTGATGAGGTTTCTCCTTACTGATAAGGCACACTTTGGTGTTGTCAAAGTTTGATGGTAAGACGGTGTAGGGTTCAGCTTCCCATTGGTCATCCAATTTATGCCTCCTCCCTTTCCTCTTTAGGACTTGTTCTCCTGGTGACAAGGGAACTGCAGGTGCATGTTGATTGTAGGTCTTTTCCTGTTTTTGTCTCGCCTGAGCTAGACTCTTTTCTACACACTTTTGTACTCTACGGTACTGTTGCTGCTCTGTATCCCAGTCAGCATCTGGTGATGTTACTTCAGGTGTCAGAACTCCCATATCCAAGTCAATAAGCAGCTTGCCAGGCCTCGTTCTCATTAGGTAGGCTGGAGTGCAGTTGGTGGAATTCACAGCAATGTGGTTGTAGAGGTCGACCAGATCTGGCAACTTCTCTGGCCACAGATTCCTCTCTTCCAAAGGCAAGGTCTTCAGTAGATCGATCGATCACCACCTGATTCATCTTTTCATACATGCCGTTGGTCTGTGGATGGTACGGTGTTGTCCTGATCTTCTTGCAACCGTACAAATTACAGAATTCCTGGAACACTTCTGCCTCAAAGGCTGGACCTTGATCTATAAGCACTCACTCGGGATATCCGTGTGGTCGACAGAAGTGCTGTTGGAATGCTCTGACTGCTGTCCTGGCTGTTTGATCCTTGACAGGCACGACTACCAGGAATCTCGAGTAGTGGTCAACGATGGTAAGAGCATGAACATAGCCTGAACGACTTGGGACCAGCTTCACATGGTCCAGAGCTACTAACTCGTGTGGCTGCTTGGTTATTATTGGCTGCAAAGGAGCTCGCTGGCTGTTACAGTCCTTCTTGCGCAGGTTGCATTGTCCACACTCCTGGCACTAATTTTCAATGGCCTTCCTCATACCAGCCCAGTAGAATCTCTCTCGGAGCAAGGCCTCCAACTTCTTCCATCCGTAGTGTAGTGTCCAGCTCCATTGTGGTATGCTTCCAAGACCATTGATGCCTCCCTCTTTGGGACTACCACCTGCCAGACCAACTCATGAGTGCGGGCATTGATACTCCTCCAACACAGCTTTCCCTCATAGATGAGCAGCCTGCCTCTTTCCTTCCACAACTGCTAGGTTTCTTCAGGAGCATCTGGATCTGGGCATGAGTCAGCTTGTGACAGTTGCTCCTTTACCAGGCGGACTGCGAGGTCGTTAGCCTGCGTTTCTGCCCAGTCATGATGAGGCAATGGATTTAGGGTGGCCTCTTTCATGACAGACCGTCTGTTTCTCACTCCTTGAGAACGCTGGGCCGCAATTGGCCAGTGGAAGGCTGGTAACTCTCTTTCTTCGAGTGCCTCAGGGTCTTCTCCTGCATCTGGCAGATTGGGCATTCTGGACAGCGCATCAGCATTGGCATTCTTGTGCCTCGCTCGGTACTTGATGGTAAATTCATAGTTAGACAGCCGGGCCATCCATCGCTGCTCCAGTGCCCCTAGTTTTGCAGTTTCCAAGTGAGTCAACGGGTTGTTGTCTGTGAAGATGGTAAACTTGGCTAAAGCTAGGTAATGCTTGAGTCATTCAGTCACAGCCCAGACTATGGCGAGGAACTCCAGTTTGAAGGAACTGTAGTTGTCAGGGTTCCTTTCAGTGGGACGAAGCTTCCTGCTGGCGTAGGAGATCACTCTTTCTTTGCCATTCTGTACCTGTGACAGTAGTGCTCCCAGTCCCACGTTGTTGGCATCAGTATACAACGCAAATGGTTGGTCATAATCTGGGTAGGCAAGAACTTAATTTCCTGTGAGAGCCATCTTCAGTCGAATGAAGGACCTCTCCAGTTCCTCATTCCATTCAAATGTAGGACTCTTCTTCCTGGCCTTCTTGGGTTGGCCCACCAGAAGATTTTGCATAGGTGTGGCTATCTCAGTGAAGCCTTTGATGAACCTTCGGTAGTAGCCTACCAACCCGAGGAATTGACTTACCTCATGGAGGTTGCTGGGCTTCTGCCAGTCCCGGATGACACTGACTTTGTCAGGATCCGGTGCCACACCTTCTGCACTCACTACATGACCGAGGTACTCTACCTTGGGCTTCAGGAGGTGGCATTTGGATGGCTTCACTTTCAGGCCAAAGTTGGACAAGGCTTCAAACACCTCAACCAGGTGCTTCAGATGGTCTTCATAAGTCTTGGAGAAAACAATGACATCATCAAGGTACAACAGGACTGTCTCGAAGTTCTTGTGTCTAAGTCAGCACTCCATTAGCCGTTGAAATGCCCCAGGGGCGGTGCAGAGCCCGAACGGCATGTAGTTGAACTCGCAGAGACCTATTGGTGTAGTAAACGCTGTTTTCTCCTTGTCTGCCTCTGCCACGGGAACCTGCCAATACCCACTAGTGAGATCTAAGGTGGAAAAATAGTTAGCAGTTTTAAGTGCAGCTAATGACTCCTCAATTCTGGCTAATGGGTAGGCATCCTTATGCGTAATGCTGTTAATTTTTCGGTAATCAACACACATTCTCATGGTACCATCTTTCTTTTTCACAAAGACTATTGGGGCTGCCCAGGGGCTACAACTGTCTCTGATCACCCCAGCCTCCTTCATCTCCCGCAACATACTTTTGGCACATTGATATTGTGTTGGGGGTATAGGCCGGTACCTTTCTTTGATGGGTGGATGAACTCCAGTAGGGATATGGTGTTGAACCCCTTTTGCCTTCCCAAAATCTAGAGGGTGTTTTCTGAATACCCACTCATACTCCTGAGACACTTGGTAAATCCCATTCTTTTGGTATGAAGGGGTGGAGTCAGTTCCCACCTGCAGCTGCTGACACCACTCCTCCAGCTGCTTTACAGAGCCATTGTCCTCCACCTGGTCGGATGAGACCAAGGGCTCTGCTGCCTGTATTGCATTGTTACTGACAGTAAGCAGCTTAGCAACTGTGGCATACCGAGGCATTGTGGCCTCCTCCTCCCCACAAATCAAGAGGCGTACAGGTACTCTCCCTTTGCGGACATCAACTACCCCTCTGGCTGTCAGGCTAGTGGGCTGGCTATCAGAGTACACTGGCTCTACCAGTGCTTGGTAATCTTTTCCTCTGAGGCCTATGGCTGCCCGACACCAAATTAACATTTCACATCTGGGGGGTATCGCAATGGGGAAAGAATCACTCACTCTGACGCTGCCAATTTCTCCGCCAGACAGTTCTACCTGCTGTCTCTGCATCAGGGCCTTGATCTCCTTCTGCAGGACTCGTTGTTCACTGGAACCAGCAGTCTCAGCCACCTGTTGCAACAAAACAATAACCTTGGCAAGACAATTTTCAATCACATTAGTACCTAAGGTCATCATTGGGTTACATTCTCGTCGATCAATGTCTACAACTATCAGACCTTGAGATTTTAACTCTACTCGCCCCACTTTAATAATAATCATTTTATATCCTACTTGCGGCAAAGACTGACCATTGCTGGCAACTACTGTCAGTTCATCAGTTGGGCCATGGGTAAGTTCAGAGTCAGCCCAATACCGCTTGTAAAGGATATATGGCATAGTTGTCACTTGAGAGCCAGTGTCCAGCAAAGCGTTCATGGGGATACCGTCAATCACCACTGGGAGGACCGGTCGCCCTCCAGCATACTTGGCTCGCCAGTTCTTTGGGCCTTGTGGTCCTACTCCTGGGGGTTGGCCCTCTGTCCCAGGGGTTGCTCGTTTAAATAACAGAACCTTGCAATGTGGCCTGCCTTGTTGCAGTGACGACAGATGGGACGTCCGTTCAGGTCATAGTGATCGTTGTCTCTCCCTCCGGGTGGCGGGATCCTCTTCTTCCATAGCCATGGAACATCCTCCGGACTGGAGGCCAGCTGGATCTTCTCCTTGGATGACACCTGCAGGGACTGCACAGTTTTGGCAAGTACAGCCATATTTTTGGTCAGCTCCTGGACCTGAAGACGCGGTTCGGCAGAAGGGTCTTTGTCCAGAGTCTGTGCATCAACCTCCACCGGGCTGAGAGGAAAAGATGCTGCTTCTTGATGGTATGTGATCGCTGGGCGCCTAGAGGGCGCTGGACGGCTGACATTTGGTTCATGCAGCACCCAGATAGCCCTGTCTTTGAAGTCTGCAAAATCTAGGTCAGGGTTCTGTAGGGCTGTGATGCACAGCTGTGCTCTGTGGGTACTGGATAAGAGTCCCTCAATAAATTGCTCCTTTAACATTCTGTCTCCATCTTTCACACTGTCTGGATCAATCTGCTTTATGGCTCGCAGCGCCTCCTGCAGGTTAAGAGCATAGTCCCGTATACTGTCCTGCACTCTTTGCTTACACCCAAAGAATCTCATCTTTATTTCAGCTGCAGTGCGGGTGTCAAAGGTGCTTCTTAGCTTAGCCAGGATCTTTTAACAGTCTCTTTATCAGTGTCCAGCCAGGCTTTTACTTCCCTTTGCGCTGCATCATTTAGCTGCCCAAAAAGGATGTTCACTTTCTGGCTTTCAGAGGATACACCTCAAACAAACTGCACAGTCTCTCTTCAAATTCACTCAGGGTATGTGACTCCCCTGAGTACTGCAGTAGCCAGGCCGCTGCCGGTATATAGGGCATGGACAGCGGCATTATGGGGACTGCTGCTGTGGGCGCTGATTCTTGCAGTGCTCTGGAGGCCACGGCGCTATGGGAGCCGCAGCTGCGCTGGGCCCTGCAGCTTGTGACACTGTGGGGTTTGCAGGGGCGTCCACCGCTGCATCTGCTCTTGCTTCAGACATTCTCTTCCCCCCCTAGTTAACGTTTGGCCAGACCCTGGGTTGCGCTGGCTTACCGGCTGCCACTGTGCAGGCTGGATGATCGGGCGACGCCGGGACTGCTGGCCTCCGCTTCTCACTTCTCGAGCGCGTGCCTCTTCCCGCACGGCGCTTCACTTCTTGCGCTCTTCGGCCGGCTCCGCCCACGACGGCCCGCCCCTTTGGTTTCCCGCGCGCGCCAAGCAGCAGGATAATGGCGGCGATGGTGCCGACAGTCTGTGGCACACAACACAGTCTCTGGCACACAGGACCCGGGGACACCGGGCTTCGTTATCCTGTTTGTGACGAGAAAATTGGGTTGCCCTCCCAGGGCTGTGGGGTACTCGGTACCAGGCCGGTCTCTCAGAGGGGAATGTCACAGTAGCGGTGACCCGGTCCGTGACCCTGGGCGCCCATGTTAAAGGGGTTAAGTGATGGAATAAAGTTTATGAGTGAATTATTCGTGATGCCACCTGTGGTGTTCGGCAATGGAGATGTTAAGCCGACGCTGCAGACAGATCCCCTGGGACAGATGGTGTGGTGCAGCTATGATGTTGAGGCCCTCCACAGGTAGGGCAGTAATCCCAGGGCAGTGAGGATAGGTGTTGAGGAAGAGGGTGTAGTGTCTGGCACAGAGATGTAGCTGTGCTGACTGGGTTGCAGGAAGAAGGCAAGGACACAACAGGGTGCAGTTTCTTTACCTTTACTTTGCTTGGCAAATGCAGTCCAGGATCCAGATTACAGATGGTACAGAAGCTGGCTAGCCTGGAAGCAACTTAGGAATCTCTCTAGGCAGATGGGTTGTCTAGTCTCCTTCCTAGCGCTTAGTTTTAGGTACTTGCAGTACTGTGATACACTGAAGTTCCACTTGCTTATTCTCTTTAGAACTCCCTCGTATGGCAGACAGCTGTAGCCTTCTTCTTCTGGCTCACACGTCGCTGTTGTGCCTCCGAGTCTTAGGTGGGAATAGAGCATTTACAGCTTCCTATTCCTCCAGTATCTGTTGCAGGACCATCAGTGTCCATGCAGCCTTGGAGACCGGGCTCCCGATCATGCGCTATAGCTGGGAATGAGCCTGAACTCTCTGCTCAATCTCCCAGCTCTTCTCCTCCACGTCCACACATGTTGCCCTCCTCACATGAACTCCTCCCAATTTCCCCTTCCCGGCCCTCAGAGAGTAGCTCTTCCCCCTAGTTTTGGTTCAGAGCTCCCTCTGCTGGCCTGGAGTGGGAGCTGTGTTGTGTGTAGTGATAAACTGCTAGAGAGATCCTTCATTGCTTCCAAACATGACATCACACTCCCTAGGGTGAAGGCAATGCCATTGTGGCGACCATACTCCTGGGGGCACCACAGCAGGATTTGGGAATGTTTAGCTTGCAAAAGAGAAGACTGAGAGGAGACTTAACAGCTGTCTACAAATATCTCAAGGGCTGTCACATTGTAGAAGGATCATCTTTATTCTTATTTGCACAAGGAAAGACTAGAAGCAATGGGATGAAACTGAATGGGAGGAGACACAGATTAGATATTAGAAAAAACTTTTTGACAGAGTGATCAATAAGTGGAACAGGCTGCCACGAGAAGTGGTGAGTTTTCCTTCAATGGAAGTCTTCAAACAGAGGCTGGACAGACATCTGTCTGGGATGATTTAGAGAATCCCGCTTTGAGCAGGGGGTTGGACCAGATGGCCCAGGAGGTCCCTAACAACTCTACGATTCTATGATTCTATGGTTCTATAAAAGGCCATTTTGGAATGGTCAGATAAGTTTCAGTTCACCGACTTCCAGAGCAGCCACGGCAATATTTGATCGGCTCGTTTTATAGTAGGCTAATTTCCTTTCTGCACATTAGTTGACATAATTAACACTATTTGCGTTCATCATTATTTTTACTGCTGTAAATAGTCTGTTTAGATAGTTACATTATTTACAGGCTTTTACTCCCTCCTATTACTTCTGAATTGAACATTTTTAATAGCTCTACACTAGGAATTCTGAAAAGTAAAGAAATGCAATAATTTGACGTTCTGCTTAATTATATGCTTTGAACAGCAAACCATTGTGTCTGCATTGTTCTCTGGAGTACTGTAAGTATGGTATTTAGTAGCTGAGCTAAAATGCAAATCCAACATTGTCTGCGACGGCTATTAAGATTCATGCAGTCACTATCATAGAGGGCTGTACTCGGAGGAGAGAGAAATGAGGACAGGGCATGCAGTTTTGCCCCCAAAGATGAATCCCCCTTGGGATAGAGAACTGTACAAAAAGGCAACAATTACTTCAGAACTATTAAAAGAGCTTGGCTGGAAGGGTGAAGAACATCAGCCGTGGCTTTGTGAACAGTGACAGATAATTAGGCACCTGGGAAGGCTGCAACTCTCAATCAATATGCTAGCTCCAATGTGTGATGTTCTCAAACTATTGAGAGGCTCAAGGTTTAAAACCTACTGTATATTCTCACAATATGTCTTATAAACCAAGGAAATCAATATGTAACATAGAAAATCTGGCAGACAGCACATTTAAAATGGAAATAGCTTCTATTTTATGCTATGAGCCATAATAATTGTCTTCCCGACCCTGACCATTCATGTTATCCTATGTACACATTTGCCAATATCTCTTCTAAGCATGATAGTGCTGACAGAAGATGTGACTAAGTATCTCAATACTTACGTGCTGCTAAATTGAGCATCTCTTTTCTAACTATTGCCATCAGGGTTAAATGGCCCTCTAGAGAACCATGCAATATTCAGGTCTGCACCCATATAAAAAACTTCAAAAGTCCAACAAAAAAACTATCTCACTTGGAGCTTAGGTTGGAACCAAACGCCTCCTAACAGGCTTTATTTTTTATTTGTTGGATTATTTTCTCTAGTTGGACCAAGATACTGGAATCCAACACTGAGTGACAGAATATACAGATGAAGCAAGTGCCACATTAAAGTGGAAACTTAGCGTACCTATGTTACCTTGTATAGAGAAGCTATCACTTTTACTTTGTATGGAAAACAGTCATTCTACACAAGTAGAATAGGCTTCAGAGTGAATTATTTAAACAGATGTAGGGTACCACATCTGTAGATACCATGTTGCCAGTCTTGCTTAGTGTCATTCCAGGAATATTTTTCCGGTGGGCCATTTTAACGTGTCTGTTAAATCTTTGCCTCTGACCCCTACCTGGACCATTCTTAAGTATGTTTTATTGTTCTGCTCCTGTTCTCCTCTCTGGAACAAACTCATACTGTTTGAAAGCTTCATGTTAAAGCCATTAAGACACAATCTTCTATAGCTTCCAATACTTCCCTGGAATAATCCCTGAATACATGCATCTACTTCACCAATTAGTATAATTCCAACAGAAGCGCTCAGCTTATGATTGGGCACTTGCACAGCGGTGCACAGCTCTGTGCTTGGTGAAGCAAAAGCTGAGGGCTTCTACCCTTTACGCTTAAAAGGGTTGGCCACTACTTTTTCAATATTTGATCGTTGGGAGTACACCAGCTGGCACCCTCACCAATAAGCTGTTACCAGAGCCAAAGGGGGTTAGAAGTTCTTAGTTGCTGCCGGAACACAACAACTCCATAATTTCTATGGTGACCATGGCCAAGTATTTCAGATCCACGCTGATCTGTAGGATGATGGAGCTGCTGTGTACCAGCAGCAACTGAGAACTTCCGGATACCATTGGTAACAGTTGATCAGTGGGGGTGCCAGGTGTAGAACCCCCACTGTTCAGATGTTAAAAGTAAAAAAAAAGTAATAGTCATCCTTTAAAAAATTGCCTACCACCATTTCCTACACTAGTAAATTATTATAGTGAAGGCAAACATAATTTGGACTTCCCCATACTTACCTACAGCTATGACATCAAACAGATTATCATAACTTGTGCAGCGGTGGTCAGATCCTAGCGATTAGCGATTCCCAGTGGAGCAGAGTGATTTTCTATCTCCAGAGTCACTGGGTAAGTCTCTCTCTTCTGTAGAATGTAAGCTCTTGTGGTCTGCTGTGTCCTCTCTCCTGTAATGTAAGCACTTATGATCACCAAGCTTCTCTCTCCTTATTCCCACAAATCAATTTTTTTTGGAAAATAAACCGGCAAAGTCGGCGAATACAAATATCAAAAGATTTGCTCATCTTTTACCATCCCAGACACCTGCTTGATCCTTATACCAATGTATAAAAACATAATTTGCACATTAGTTTCTCCTCCACAAGTTAAGACTGCAATTAAATGACCTTTGTCCTAACAGAGAGTAAATATTAAGGCCCCTTTACATTTAGCGATGCACCAGCGATCCCGACCAGCAATATGACCCGGTCAGGATCGCTGGTGCATCGCTAAATGGTCGCTAGTGAGCTGCCACACAGGCAGATCTCACAGCGATGCAGCAGCGATCTAGAGGTCGTTACTTACCTTTCAGACGCGGCGATCCTGACGTCCTCCCATCCGCTTCCACGCGTCGCTCGTCGGCGCCAGCAGGAAGCACCCGACGAGAAATGAAGCTGCGCGATCAGCGATGGACAGCGGGGGAGCCGGTCGGAGGTAAGTATCACACATAGCGATATCACTGCTGCCTCACCAAATCGGTGATGCTTTAGCGATATTGTTAGCGATATCGCTACGTGTAAAACCCCTTTTAGTTTAGACAAATGGAAGCCCTATTATCCTTCTTTCATTCATGTGACATTTACCTAGAAACCACTTTCATATATTACTTTACTTGGGTTGACACAGACTAATACCTATAAGGCATTGCAATACAATTTCTTCCAAGTGCCTTAATTCCAATCAGTTACTTTTTGCTGTAGAATCATCTAAAGCTCATGGCAAACTCTGATCTGTGACAGTCCGAATTGTAGGACTTAGAACTTGGCAGCTTGTCGATACAGGCAATGTCAATTGAGTTATTGGAATTTTGTTTTTCTCCTTTTTTTTTCCTCCATTGTGTAGTGTTACTACGTGATGTTAGGATGCTGCAACCTTTTATATATTTTACATAATACTAAACGGAGGAGAAAAAAGTCAACTTCAAAGACTGGTATTAGAAAGAGAGTGAATTTGGCAGCTATGAAGAAACTATTTGGCTTCCTTTTAAAATTTGTTTATGCCCTCAAAATAATGTAATTTTCATCATAGTTAAAGAAAATGGCTTAGAAGTAGAGTTAGGTGAATTTATTTAAATGGAATTGAATTCTACTCCAATTTCACAAATCTACTGAACGTGAATCTTTTGTAATTTGCTCCCCAATAATTCAGCAAAATAGTGGCCAACAGGCAGCAGGCTAGCAAAAGATTAAAAAACAAAAAACCCTTATACATCACTGCTCATCTCACTGGCCACCTCTGCTGCTCATTCTTCATCATACCGTGGCTGGAAGTCCTGACCTAATGTTAAGCTTTCCGGGTTTTTTTTTATTGACAGTGGCATTAAAAAAAGGTGCCTAGGACCTACAGGGAACAATGAACAGTGGAGGTGATTGGTGAGGTATTAGTTTTTCCTTTTGCTACATCTTACATTTATTGTATGTCGGGGTGTCTCCGACACCAAAGCAAAATAAGGGCCATTCAATTTGCAGACAATAAATTTGCTGCAAATAGAATTTCCAGTTAAAATGGTTGAGGCTTGAAAATATTGTATTTAGGAAGATTGTGGTGTTGTGGGTGGTTGAGGAATGTTCCGCCACGCTGAATACATTTGGCCACAGAAATCATCAAGATCCACTGCTGGCAGCATCCCTTGCTATTATCAACTAATAAAGTCTCAGATATGAAGGTCTCTATATGGTGTTGCCCGTATGGTTTCCAGACCAATTAATAGCTATTTTTATGTCCAATACAAAAGCAGGATTCATCATTGAAGAGGATAGACCTCCATTCCAACCTCTGTTGACCTTGCTGCTTGCTCTGCATGATAGCCTTTGAGAGCAGTAAAGTGAAATCAATGGAACCCTTGTAGCTGGATGTCTGGCTCATAACCCAATGTCATGTGAATGTCTTTTAATAGTGTGGGCAGACGACATTTGCTGCTTTAGGCTTGGTATGTGACATACAATTTCACTTGTAGTACAGGATAAATAAATTGTTGAACCATTGGTACAGCCATTTCTCCAAAGTGTACCAGGAGATGTTTTTCCATATGATAACACTAGACCTCATGTGTTACTATGAGCATCCTGCACGGCCTAAACAGGCTACCGTGGCCTGCAGCATCTCCAGACTTGTCTCCCATAGAGCACATCTGATGCATCATTGGTTGGCAATTGCAAAAGGAGCTGCCCAAGTACATTCAGCATGGACATTCCTCAGACTACCGTTAGTAGTCCCATTGATAACATGCCAAGCTGTATAAGTGATGGGGATTTCTGCTTATACTTAATACTGAATATATTGAGAGGTATTAAAAATTTTGTTTGAATTTCTCATCATTTGCATATCATTAACATGTCTTTCCATCCTATGATTTCAATAACGCTATCACTTTCCTTTCTTGGTGCTGCAATTTTAATGCCGAGGAGTGTATTTGCTATAGATTTTCGAAGGCTGACCAGCCTGACCAAAGAACTGAGATGGGTTTCCAGGGCCGCTGAGTGGAGATGGAAGAGAACCCATTCTACTGAGCACTTCAGCGCATACAAGCAGTCCCTTGCCAGCTTTAGGTCCATGCTCTCTGCCGCTAAACAAACTTACTTCGCATCTCTCATACCCTCCCTGTCTCACAACCCTAAACAACTCTTCAACACTTTCAATTCTCTACTCCGACCCACAGCACCTCCTCCCCCTCCTCTCATTTCTGCTGAAGACTTTGCCTCCTCCTTTAAGCAGAAGATCGACAAGATCAGACAAAACTTTGGCCCGCAGCCCCCAATGCCCCTCTTAGCCGCTCAGCCCTGTTCTGCAAAAGCCAGCTTCTCCACCATGACAGAAGATCAGCTCTCCACCTTTCTGTCAAGATCACACCTCATCACTTGCGCCCTCGACCCACTCCCGTCTCACCTCATCCCTAACCTGGCCACAGTCTTCATCCCATCTCTAGCATACCTCTTCAACCTTTCACTTACAAATGGTGTCTTTCCCTCATCCTTCAAACATGCCTCAATCACACCCATCCTCAAAAAGCCCTCCCTTGATCCATCCTCTGTGTCTAACTATCGCCCAATATCTCTTCTCCCTTACGCCTCAAAACTACTGGAACAGCATGTATATCTTGAACTGTCCTCTCACCTCTCCTCCTGTTCCCTCTTTGACCGGTTACAATCTGGCTTCCGACCGCATCACTCAACTGAAACTGCCCTAACTAAAGTCACTAACGACTTACTAACCGCCAAGAGCAAGTGACACTACTCTGTCCTCCTCCTGAACCTGTCCTCTGCCTTCGACACTGTAGACCATTCCTTCCTGCTACAGACTCTCTCATCATCACAGACTTGGCCCTATCCTGGATCTCATCATACCTAACAGACCGACCATTTAGTGTCTCCCTCTCACACACCACCTCCTCACCTCGCCCCCTGTCTGTTGATGTTCCTCAAGGCTCTGTCCTAGGACCCCTACTATTACCATCTACACCTTTGGCTTGGGACAGCTCATAGAATCCTACGGTTTGCAGTATCACCTCTATGCCGATGACACGCAGATCTACCTATCTGGACCCAACCTCACCTCCTTACTGACTGAAATCCCACAATGTCTGTCTGCTATCTCAACCTTCTCTGCTCGCTTTTTCAAACTGAACATGGACAAAACAGCATTCATCATCTTTCCCCCATCTCACTCTACTACCCCTCCACCAGACCTATCCATCAATCTCAATGGCTGCTTTCTTTCCCCAGTCCCGCACGCTCGGTGCCTTGGGGCGATCCTCTGCGCTCTCTTTCAAACCACATATCCAAGCCCTCGCCTCCTCCTGCCGCCTCAAACTCAAAAATATTTCCTGGATCCGCTCATTCTTCAACAACGAAACCACAAAAACACTAGTGCATGCTCTTATCATCTCCCGCCTCGACTACTGCAACCTCCTACTCTCTGGCCTCCCCTCTAGCACTCTGGCTCCGCTCCAGTCCATCCTACACTCTGCTGCCTGACTAATCCACCTGTCTCCCCACTATTCCCCAGCCTCCCCCCCCCCTATGCCAGGCCCTTCACTGGCTTCCTATTGCTCAGAGGCTCCAATTCAAAACCCTAACCATGACATACAAAGCCATCCACAACCTGTCTCCTCCATACATCTGTGACATGGTCTCTAGGTACCTACCCGCACGCAACCTTCGATCATCTCAAGATCTCCTTCTCTACTCCCCCCTCATCTCTTCTTCCCACAACCGCATACAAGACTTCTCCCGTGCTTCCCCCATACTCTGGAACTCTCTGCCGCAACACATCAGACTCTCACCATCAACGGAAACCTTCAAGAAGTACCTGAAGACCCACCTGTTCCGACAAGCGTACAGCCTGCAATGATCCTCGGTCTACTGAACCACCGCACAACCTGCTCTACCCTCTCCTACTGTATCCTCACCCATCCCTGTAGACTGTGAGCCCTCATGGGCAGGGTTCCCTCTCCTTATGTACTTGTGTGTCCCTTGTCTTACACATGTTTATTATACTTGTCTATATTTCCCCTTTTCACATGTAAAGCGCCATGGAATAAATGGCGCTATATAAATGCATAATAATAATAATTCCTGTTGCAACAAAATCTTCCTCTGATTTCATATGAAAGCAACAAAGTTTTTTTCCTGATAGATTTTATATGCTGCCTTTTTAATCTTGTGTAATAATATGAAGCTATTTCCTCCCTAGGAGCAATAAAATGAGAATGTGCCTACTGCCTTTATACACATGGCTTCTTTCTTTTCTTTCTTATCCTTGTAATTGTCCCTATTCCCTTTTATACACTTGCTTTCAGAGTCGAACTGGGGTGCCAAGGACCCACCAGTAACATTGACTTTGTGGGGCCGACTTGTCACCTGCATGCAAATATTACACAACTCTCTTTCACAAATTTACCTATACCTCAATATAATGATAAACTTGGTAGTATTTTTTTTTTCCATAAATGTGTTTCTTAAACTTTTCAAAATAAGGTACAACAATCCAGAAAGATGATAAACATATGAATACATCAGAATATACAGACAGGTAAGTTACAACATTGTGAGGGACAAAACAAGCTTGTAATTCTAGATATCTAAAATCAGACACGTCATGTACATTCACATTTTAGTAACCCTTGGACTAATCATTCTGAGTTTGTGTAGGAAAAAGGCAGATATAGAGAAATAAAGTCAAGAAGAGGGAAAGAGAAGAGAAGAGAGAAAGTGGGTAAGAAATGGGGGAAGGGGAGGGGGAACTAAACCAACCTCAGTCCCAGCTACCCTACGAAAATTATGGAAACTCAGTTAACCAGCCCGGAAACTCCGGACTCTCCTTGAATGTCTCCCAGAGGAACCACATTTGTCCCCGCTCGGTCACAGATTCGTCATCTTGAGCCATCAGCGACTCCATTCGGTTCACTCTATCCATCTCGGACACCCACTCCACCGCAGACGGAACCCTTGTCGATCCCCAGTATCGGGGAATAATTGGTCTAGCCGCTACTAAGCAGAACCTCATAATTCCTTTCTTTATGGTTGTTATAGACCCAGGAATCAGTGAAAGGAGAGCTATTTGAGGGGATGGCTCACAGCAAACATCCGTCATCAGGCGAAAGGCTCCAAAAACAGCTTCCCAAAATGGACGTAGAAGACTGCAAGACCACCATATATGAAGCATAGACCCCTCCTCATTGTCACATCTCCAGCATAAGTTTGAAATTGCAGGATTTATTTTATGGAGGAGCACAGGACACCTATACCAACGCGTTAATATTTTATAATTTTTCTCTTGTGATCTGCAAGAGATAGAGGTCTTGTGGGTAAGGGTAAAGATCATCAGACGGTCTGCTTCAGAGAGGGTGATCCGCAGATCTCTCTCCCAAGCTGTAATAAAGCTGGGGGTGTCAATAGATAACGTTTCCAGGATCAAACTGTAAAGCAAGGAGACTATGTGGGTAGGACCCTCCGCAGCCAGCATCAAGGACTCAAATCGGGTCGATGTGTTAAAGGAAATACCCGAAAGGAAGTCCTTCAACTGAGCGAATTCAAGCCAAGATAGCGATTTGCTATGGCAGGTGTCCCGCAACCCCCCCACAGTGGAGAGCCCAGAGAGTCTGTCTGCCACCTGGCCCAGTCTCACCCGATCGACAGATCTCCAGCATAGAAACGCAGTCCTGTCCACTGCTGGAGGGAAAGCAATGTTGTCAAAGAGGGGGCCCAGTCTACTCGGAATGTTACAAAGTCTCAGTCTCCCCCGACTTCTATCCCAAAATCTCAACACTATCTGCGTAAGAGGTGGAAAATCTGAGATCGGGGCCTAAAATTGGCACCACACCATGGTATCCAGTATAGAGAGCAACGAGAGAGTAGTTTTTCTAAAATCACCCACTATTTATGTAAGTCGTTATATCTCCAGTCAACTATTCTAGTCAGGAGAATGGCATGATAATATCTTTTGAAGCTAGGAAGACCTGTGCCCCCCTGTGTCTTGGGTCTGGTCAAAACCGAGAGCCTAATTCGGGGTCTACGAGCTCCCCAGACAAAACTATTAATAGCAGATTGTAACCGACTACAGAAATAGTCAGGAATTGCTATTGGGACTGTTTGAAAAAGAAAGCGGGGGAGAATGTCCATTTTGATGACGTTTATACGACCAAACCATGAGAGCTGAGATATATTGTATTTTTTAAAATCCGATAGAGTTTTTTGTAAAAGTGGGACATAGTTTAGGGAAAAAAGATCCACTTCGTTTCTGGGGATCCAAACTCCCAAGTATTTTATAGCTTTTTCTTTCCATTTAATAGGGAATGAAGCCCGAAGTCTCTGGACCAGGTCATCAGGGAGAGATATATTAAGGGCCTCTGTCTTTGAATAATTAACTTTAAAGTTAGATACTTCTCCAAACTGTTGGAACTCTCTCATCAGCACTGGGAAGGCAATGGTCGGGTTAGTGATATAGATCAATAGATCATCTGCATAGATAGACAATTTAACATGATTCCGACCAACCTGAAGGCCCTTGATATCAGGAGCATTCCTCAGTGCGATTGCAAGATGCTCCATTGCAATAATATAAAGTAAGGGCGAAAGAGGGCACCCCTGATGTGTGCCATTAGCTATTTGTAAGGGGGATGACAAAGTACCATTAACTCTAAGTCGGGCTGTGGGGCCTTGATATAGTGCCAGAATCCTACCCAGCATGTCAGGTCCCAAACCAAGCTGTGTCAAGGCAGATCTCATAAAGGTCCATCCTAGTCGATCAAACACCTTTTCCGCATCAATGGACAATAGACATGCTGGAATTTTATGTTTACGCATATGAGAGGCAAGGAGCAATGTTTTTACCGTATTATCTCTAGCCTCCCTGCATTGTACAAAACCAGCCTGATCCGTGTGAATGGAGCCAGGGAGTAGAGGGCTTAGTCTTTTTGCAATTGCTTTGGCGTATACTTTTACATCAACATTAATTAGTTGAGATAGGCCGATAATTAGCGCATAATAAGGGGTCCTTTCCTGGCTTGGGAATAACGACAATCATGGCAGCTAAAGTTTAGGATGCAAAAGGGCAATTCTCAGAGATAGAGTTGAAGAGTTTCGTCATAAATGGAATTAAATTTGGCGCAAATACTGTATCTTATAAAAGTTAGCCGGGAATCCATCCGGACCGGGGTTTTTGCCTTTTGCCAGAGACCTGACTGTATCCAGTATCTCCTGTTCCGAGAACGGGGTCTCAAGCGCCATTACGTCCTCAGATGGAAGAGGAGGAATCGGAGTGCTATTTACATAGTTATCCACTCTTTCCCGGAAGTCGGACACAGCCGTGTCTGCCAAAGGTCCTCTAAGGTTGTAAAGGGAGTTGTAATAACCCCTAAATGAGTCTGCAATCTCCAAGGGGGAGTGGAGGGATTTACCCAACCCAGACTTAATGGTAGGTATATAGGTAGTAGGAATTCGTGGGTGTAAAAATCGTGCTAAGGTCCTACCAGGCTTGTCAGAGTATTCGTATAGGTATCTGCGGAAGCGGTGTCTCTGTCTTGCTGTTGCTGTATCTAGCAATAAGCTTAAGTCAGTTCTAGCTTTCAACAGGTCAGTCAAGACTTGTGGATTTTGTGACCTTTTGTGTTCCAACTCCAAAGCTTGGATGTGCATCAACAAATTAGGAATGGCAGAAGCCCTTTCTCTCTTTAATCGTGCCCCCTGTTGGATGAATACTCCCCGTATAACTCCTTTTAAGGCCTCCCACTGATATGACAAAGCTGTGGGGTCATCTTTGTGAATATTGAAAAAATATGTGATTGCCATCCTGATTGCATCCTGACAAGAGGGATTTTTGAGAAGCCCCGGGTGTAAGTCCATTCGTTCGATGTGAGTTCCAGAACCGTCAAGGATAGTAAGACTGGGGCATGGTCTGACCAAATCATCATGTCAATTTGTGTCGTCGGGTGAAACAAGAGCAGCCCGTGACTAATTAAAAAATAATCTATCCTACTATATGAATCATGTACCGCAGAATAGAAAGTATAGTCACGTGTAGTGGGGTGGATCAGTCTCCAAATGTCAACTGGTCGAATGCCGAGAGGTCGCGTACGTAAGCTTTACAAGTTCTGATCTGATCCTGGTTAGGGAGATAAAAATTAGCAATGGTAAATACATCTCTGATAATTTTAATCTTTAAAAACAAATATCTTCCTTGCATATCAGATTTAGAGGCAATTACTTGAGCCTGTAGCGACTTGTGTAAGGCAATACTAACTCCTTTGGATTTTGAGTCTGGGTTGCCGCTATGGAACCAGTGGGAGTAAAATTTATGGTTAAGTTAAGGTATCCGATCTGATCTAAAGTGGGTCTCCTTCAGAAGCAGCACATGAACCCGTTTCTTGTGCATGTGATAAAGAACCTGCGAGCATTTTTCAGGAGTATTAAACCCTCTGATGTTCAAGGAACAAAGGTTCAAGGTGGCCATCGTAAACTAGTACAAGAATCAGTAGTAGGACTAGGTGGTGGTAGGAGGGGAAGAGGTGTTGGGTAAAGAAGAGAAAGCACTTAAGAAAAAGGATATAGAAGGAAGTTCTGAGGGAAGAATAGAAGAGAGCAGAATATAATGTATGAAGAAATATAAACAAAAATTTCAGACGGAGCAGAATATTCCGTCTTATTAGACCACAGGTAGCTACTCCTATGGGCTAAGAATTAAGCAGAGAAATTCCCTGAAGAAAGTGTCAAAGACACACACTAACTTGGGAGGTGACTGGACTCTAAAACAGAGCGAACAGCCAGGCCCCCACAGCAAGTTAATTATACATGTTAAACAATCAAACAGATTCAGTGCCCCAGGCCTCAAGGCTATACTGACTATGTATTGGATCCAAACAAATACCCCACAAACATAACATAATACCAGAGGCAACTCGGAGGTGATGAGGATCCCTGTAGACTATTTTTCTAGTTATAGTAAACCACTATAATGCATAATAAGGCTCCACCCCGGGGACACAAGGTCCCCCATTAGAAAACCACCAATATTCCATGACCCAAGGAAAAGGACAGTGGAGAGAGCAAGTGATTAATACAGGGCAAACTCCTCAGTGCTCAGGCGTCACCCGAGGGACCACCGGAATCACGGCGTAGATTTCTTCTCCTCTTCTTCCCACGTTCCGATGGTACTCTTCCACCTCCTCGAACTCCCCCGAACCCAAAAGAGAAAAAATGGGGCCACTCCCCAAGGGTGACCGGTGGCAACCCCAGAGCCGATGAGAAATCCAGGAGATCAGACGGGGATCTCATGATCACCGTGCCAGTGTCCCCCCGAGCTTGCAGCTGAAAAGGGTATCCCCACGTGTAGGCAATGTTTTTCACGCGCAGAGCCTCCACGAGAGGTCTCAGGGCCCTTCTCTTAGCCAGAGATATAGGGGAGAGGTCCGCTAGAAGTTGAATATTTCTGCCATTAAAGTCTATAGCGTCGTTCTCTCTAGCTTTACGCATTATGTCCTCCTTAATTTGGAAAAAATGGATCCTGCAAATTACATCTCTCGATCTAGATGGGTCAGGGTGCCTTGGGCCCAGGGATCGATGAGCTCTGTCCAATTCAATACGATCATCTGTGGATCTACTCAGCAATGAATTAAAAACATGCTGCAGGGCTGAATTCAGGTCCCATGGGGCCACCGACTCTGGGAGACCACGCAGTCTAATGTTGTTTCTCCTATTTCTGCTTTCAGAGTCTTCTAGCATTTCCATAACTAGATCAAAATTTTGTGAATGCTGATCTAAAAGTTGCTGCTGAGTATGAAGCTGGGAAGATAGTTCATCCACTTTAGCCTCTAACACAGTGATGGCAGAATTTATGTTGGAAACGTCCTCTTTGAGGGAGTCAATTTCTCCCTTGCATACTGCCTCCAAACGCTGGATGTAACCTTCCATGTCAGTCTTGGTGGGGATGGCACTTAAATGGGCACGTAGTTCCCCCACATTCATAGTCAGGGACGAGGAATCCCCAGAACCTGTAGGGGTCTCAGGGCCATCCTGGGTAGCCTCACCGCTGATCCCCACTATGCCCGTGTCAAATGTAAAGGATCCATTAAGTGTGCTGTCTGCAGTCCCTGCTCTCCTCAGAGATTCGTCTGGAGCAGAGGAATGAGTTAATTGTTTAGCAGCAGGAGCTGGCCTGGAGGGGGAGGGGAGGGACAGGGAGTCTTCCATTCTCTGAATGCCTGTAGTGTTAGGCCTGTTTCACACTTCAGTTTTTTCTGTCAGTTAAAATCCGCCAAAATAGTGGAAAACGGATCCGCAGGCGGACTGACAGAAACGGGGGCCAGCGGATCGGCAGATGTACGGATCCACCGAAGGTAAAAATTTAAAGGAACTGCGTCTGGGGGAGAGGGGGAGAGAGAAAGAGAGAATTTTGTCCAGCAGCCAGACAGAAATGTAGGTTAAATCAGCAAATAGCAGATCCGGACATGAGAAAAACGTTACATGCTCCGTCCGGGCCGCTGAGCGGATGCCAAAATCTTGGCGGATCCGTACAAAAGCGGATCAAACGGACGACCATCCGTCAAGATCCGCCAATAATGCACATCTATGAGGAAAAAAATGGATCCGCCAAGAAAAACGGCGGATCCGTTTTTTTTCCAAATCGGCGGACCTTCACTGATGGTCACAAACGGAAGTGTGAAACCGGCCTACCGACCTTATCTCCAGTTTTGTTCAGTCCAGCTTCATACTTTCTGAGTGTTTGTTTTCCCTGTGTGCGTCCTCCATGTGATGATCCCGCTGCAGCAGCAGATAAGCGTGCACCCTTCGGGCCTCGCACATCAGATCTCTCTTCAGCAGCTGCCATAGCTGCACGAGGGGTCTGTTTTCCCGCGCTGCTAGGGGCTGTTAGATACCGAGTAATTCCAGGGTCAGCAGGTCCGGAGGAAGGCTCCCGTGGTGCCTGAGAGCGAAGACCAGCTTTATCTCTCATGTAGAGGCCGGGGGACTGCCTGTGCTTGCTAAATTTTTGCTGTAAGGGCTCTGGGAAGCAAGAGCTCTCTCTATGTGCGTCTGCCCTGCTCCATGACCAGGCCACGCCCCTAGACTTGGTAGTATGATAAATGAATGATGATATGCTGTTTTTTTTCTGTATAGAGTGAATCAAGAGAATTATGCCAAGTACTCTCCATATAGTGGGGTTGGGGGACCAGATCTGCGCAGGGTTCCACTGATGGATTCCCCTGTTCCCCTATGGGCCAGTCCGAGCCTGCTTACTTTGCATACAAGGCTTTCAATATTCCACTTCTTAGCATCATTTTATACAGTAAAATATATTTCTATATAATTTCTTGAAATGTTTTTCTGCACACAATAACCTTGAGTCCTCGTTTACTGGCGCGATTCTTCCGGTATGTGTGTCATTATATATGATGCACGGGTCTGCTCGCTTCCAGACATTAGTCAGAGCAATGTCTCACAGGATCACGAAAGGCAATGGAAGAGAGTTTTCATTAGGAATTGGTTTCTTTTCATCTTGCCGCTATGCGTGAAATCGGAACATTTTTGCTGTGACTAGGCCGTGAAATCTGCTAGCAAGAGTCATGGTGTATAGTGGGACTATTACTGTGATTAATCCCTGGTGCGGGATACCTTCAGGAAACCACTAATAAGGAACTCTGGTGAGAAAGAAATCAAGCTTAGACTGTTCAAGACTCGAGAGAAGTCAAAGTATGAAAAAGAGCAAGTGTTAAAAAATAAAAAATAAAAAAGGACTGGAAAAATATGCCTGCATCAGGAAAATAACCTTCTCTCGTAAACATGCATTTTGCTTTCATCGTTTTTACCCAGCTGCTATGTATAATTAATAGGTAGCAATGGGAATTCTTTACATGTGGTTTAAACACTATCTATTTTGCTAAGCTGTGAGATATAGGTTTATCATCAGAGCTTACTCTATGTCTTATAAATAAAATGCAAGAAACTGTGCTGGAAGATGTGGATTTAATATTGGTGCTTGCTCTCAGTTGTGAAAACACTGAACATCGGGGGAACGCTGCAGAAAAGAGTTCTCGCTTGCTGAAATCATCTAAGCAGCTTTATGCTAATGACGGAATCATTTAGCCAGATTTATTCATTAAGTGGGATTATAAATGACCAGAGCTTAGAACACAATTTCTCATTTTCTGTTCTAATTACCCCCTGAACTGGTCAAGTTTAAAGAATACCTTTAATGAATCATTAGTGAATATAGAAAATGATTAGAATTGTCGTTCTAGAGATTAATCCAGTTCTTACTAGGTTGGACATAGCCAATTACATGCACAACTGTGAAACTCAAAAAAAACGCTGTCTTGAAAATATTTCTTAGGATGTACAGCTGGGGACCACACATTTCCGTGTACTAGTTGAAGAGAGCCTCTTTAGAGTAAAATTTAACGATATTATGAGCGCTTCTTGCTTGCAATACGAGTTAAAGACTAGAGTTGAGCGAATATGTTCGGAATCGGTCGCCAAATCTGAATTTGCCATATTCGTTCCATATTGGTTACCCTATTCGTGCCGAGTTTATGTTTGATGATCGGTTCCAAACATATTCGTCCATTTCTACTCCCATTAAGCGCATATTGCAAAAACAATATTCCATGCCGATCGTAATCGGAACGGAATTTTTAAAAATTCGCTCAACTCTATTTAAGGCCTCTTTCACACATCCGGTTTTCAGCATCAGGCGCGATGCGGCGAAAAGTGTAAAAACCGGATCCGGCGCCGGTTGCCACCGGATCCGGTTTTTCCCCCATTCAGTTTCATTATTGCCGCATCGGGCCGGATACCTATGCGGTGTATCCGGTTTTTGCCTGATCCGGCAAAAACAGCCTGTCCGGCGTCTGGAAAAAACGTTCCATGTAACGTTTTTTTGCAGCGCCGGACCGGCTTTTTCCACAGCGCATGCCCGGACTCTGTGAATATTAACCCCACAAGTGCCCGGCGAGAGAGAGAGAGATCTCTCTCTGTCACCCGGACACTTGTGAGAGATCTCTCTCGCCGGGCACTTGTGGGGTTAACACTCACAGTGTCTGGGTGAGAGAGAGAGATCTCTCTGTGGGGTTAACCCCACAAGTGCCCAGCAAGAGAGAGAGATTCTCTTGCCTGGACACTAATGTTAACCCCCATGTCTCTCTCTCCATGGCTCCCTCCGTGCTTCCCTGAGCCCCCCACGGCAGCGCAATGCAGCGCTGCTGCGGGGGGCTCCTTTCCTGCAGGTCCCCGGATCCAATATGGCGGCGGGGACCTCCGGGGGCCTGCAGGAAGCTGGCTTCCTCAGTGCCTGCAAAGCGCAGGCATGAGGAAGCCTTCTGGACTGCCTGTGACAGATTGCTGATATGTCACAGTGATCTGTGATGTGACAGATCAGCGATCTGTCACAGGACAGTTATGTCCCCCCTGGGACATTGTAATAAAGTAAAAAAAAAAAAAAAAAGTGTAAAAATAATTTTAGAAAAATCGCTAAATAAATAATAATAAAAAAAAATATTCCCCAATAAATTCATTTTTTGGAAATAAAAAAACCAAAGCAATAAAAGTACACATATTTGGTATTGCCGCGTCCATAACGACCCGCCCTATAAAACTGTCCCAATAGTTAACCCCTTAAGCGAACCCCTTAAAAAATAAAAATAAAAAACGAAGCAAAAAATAATGATTTATTATCATACCGCCGAATAAAAAGTGCAATAACACGCGATGAAAAAGACGCATATAAATATCCATGGTACCGCCGAAAACGTCATCTTGTCCCACAAAAAATGAGCTGCCACACAGCATCATCAGCAAAAAAGTAAAAAAGTTATAGCTCACAGAATAACGTGATGCAAAAATAATTATTTTTATATAAAATTGTTTTCATAGCATAAAAGCGCAAAAACATAAAAAAAGACCTAAATGAGGTATCGCTGTAACCGTACTGACCCGAAGAATAAAACTGACTTATAAATTTTACCACAACCAGAATGGCGTAAACGCACCACCCAAAAGAAATTCATGAAACGCTGGTTTTTGTAAATTCTGTGTCCCAAAAAACAAAATAAAAAGCGATCAAAAAATGTCATGTGCCCGAAAATGGTGCCAATAAAAACGTCAACTCATCCCGCAAAAAATAAGACCTCACGTGACTCGGTGGGTCAAAATATGGAAAAATTACAGCTCTCAATATGTGGTGATGCAAAAACTATTTTTACAATAAAAAGCGTCTTTTAGCGTGTGACAGCTGCCAAACATAAAAACCGCGATAAATAGTAAATCAAACCCCCCCCGTTATCACCCCCTTAGTTAGGGAAAAATAATAAAATTAAAAGAAAATGTATTTATTTCCATTTTCCCATTAGGGCTAGGGTTAGGGCTAGGGTTAGGGCTAGTGCTGGGCTAGGGTTAGGATTAGGGCTAGGATTAGGGCTAGGATTAGGGTTAGGGGTGTGTTGGGGTTAGGGTTGGAGTTAGAATTAGGGGTTTCCACTGTTTGGGCACATCAGGTGCTCTCCAAATGCAACATGGCATCTGATCTCAATTCCAGCCAATTCTGCGTTGAAAAAGTCAAATGGTGCTTCTTCCCTTCCAAGCTCTGCCATGCGCCCAAACAGTGTTTTACCCCCACATATAGGGTATCATCCTACTCAGGACAATTTTCAAAACAAGTTTTGGGGTCCAATTTCTCCTGTTACCCTTAGGAAAATAAAATATTGGGGGCAAAAATATCATTTTTGTGGAAAAAAATGATTTTTCTATTTTCACGCCCGGGCGTTATAAACTTCTGTGAAGCACTTGGGGGTTCAAAGTGCTCACCACACATCTAGATAAGTTCCATGGGGGTCTAGTTTCCAAAATGGGGTCACTTGTGGTGAGTTTCAATAGTTTAGGTACATCAGGGGCTCTCCAAACGCACACAACACCCGCAGACCATTCCATCAAAGTCTGCATTCCAAGACGTCACTACTTCCCTTCCGAGCCCTGACATGTGCCCATACAGTAGTTTTCTCCCACATATGGGGTATCAGCGTACTCAGGACAAATTGGACAACAACTTTTGGGGTCCAGTTTCTCCTGGTACCCTTGGGAAAATAAAAAAATTGGGGACTAATTGATCATGTTTGTGGAAAAATATGATTTTTTTATTTTCACACCCAGGCATTATAAACTTCTGTGAAGCACTGTGGGGTTCAGAGTTCTCACCTCACATCTAGATAAGTTCCTTGGGGGGTCTAGTTTCCCAAATGGTGTCATTTGTAGGGGGTTTCCACTGTTTTGGTACATCAGGGGCTTTCCAAACGCGACATGGTGTCCGATCTCAATTCCAGCCAAAAACGTCAAATGGCGCTCCTTCCCTTCCGAGCTCTGCCTTGCGCCCAAATAGTGGTTTACCCCAACATGTGGGGTATCAGCGTACTCAGGACAAATTGCACAATAACTTTTAGGGTCCTGTTACCCTTGGTAAAATGAAAATTGGGAGTGAAAAGATCATTTTTGTGGAAAAAGTATGATTTTTAATTGTACCGCTGTACGTTATAAACTTCTGTGAAGCCCTTGTGGGTTCAAAGTTCTCGCCACATATCTAGATAAGTTCCTTGGGGGGTCTAGTTTCCAAAATGGGGTCACTTGTGGGGGGTTTCCACTGTTTAGGCACATCAGGGGCTCTCCAAACGCGACATGGCGTCCGATCTGAATTCCAGCCACTTTTGCATTGAAAAAGTCAAACGGCGCTCCTTCCCTTCTGAGCTCTGCCATGCGCCGAAACAGTGATTCCCCCCCCACATATCGGGTATCAGCGTACTCAAGACAAATTGCACAATAACTTTTGCAGTCCAATTTATCCTGTTACCCTTGGTAAATTAAAAAAAATTGAACCTGAATTCTTTTGTGAAAAAAGTTAAATGTTAATTTTTTTTTAAATATTCAAAAAATTCCTGTGACGCACCTAAAGGGTTAATAAACTTCTTGTATGTGGTTTTGAGCACCTTAAGGGGTGCAGTTTTTAGAATGGTGTCACTTTTGGGTATTTTCTATTATATACACCCCGAAAAGTGGCTTCAAATGTGATGTGGTCCGTAAAAATAAAATGGTGTTGCAAAAATGAGAATTCGCTGGTCAATTTTTAACCCTTATAACTTCCTAACAAAAAAAATTTTGGCTCCAAAATTGTGCTGATGTAAAGTAAACATGTGGGAAATGTTACTTATCAAGTTTTTTGTGTGCCATATCTCTGTGATTTAAGGGCATAAAAATTCAAATTTGGAATATTGCAAAATTTTAAAATTTTTTGCCAAATTTCCATTTTTTTCACAAATAAACGCAAGTTATATGAATGAAATTTTACCACTAACATGAAGTACAATATTTCACGAGAAAACAATGTCAGAATCACCGGGATCCATGGAAGCGTTTCAGAGTTACTACCTCATAAAGGGACAGTGGTCAGAATTGTAAAAATTGGCCCGGGAGTTAACGTGCAAACCACCCTTGGTAGTGAAGGGGTTAAAGGCGTTATACCCATGAGTAGTTTCACACACCATTATATTGTACATACCATTAGGATTTGGATCATCATAAGATCGCAAGTATGCAAATTGCGTACTTCTGATCATGTGCTGACTACTAAGCCGAATCCTAACGGTGCATATATCAAATACTGTTTGGATTTGGCAAGCTGCATTGCTTTCCGAACATTTACTCAAGGATACAACCCTTTTAACAAACATGACTGTACCAAAGCCAAAATTCACTTCAATACAGCACTATATCACAATTAATACTGCCCTTTCATAACCAAATATTGCCAGCATATACAGCAGTGGTAATAACACCATACTAATCATTAACCACTGTACTGAAACTGATATTACCACCATTCTGTGACCATATAAGGGTAAAATCAATTCTACACCAGTGCTCTGCAGACCATACACGTATACTGTACAGATGCTTACTAGTGACATTTTTGCTGATTTTAGTCATTAATATTCCTTTTTCTTTTCCATTCGGCCCAGACAACCATGACCACTTTTACAATCCATAACTTATCCTTGTAAAATGTAAAAAAGAGATATTTTGGCTTGCTGCTTTTCTAGCTCCCTCTTCACATCCCCCACTGCACAGTAATAGTAACCTCTTTTTGTGCCCCACACAGTAACAGTGCCCTCTCTGTACCCCTACAGAATAACAAAGTAATAATGTTTCCTCTGTGCCGCTACATAATAAAAGTGCCCCCCTCTGTACCTCCTCATAGTAATAGTATCCCCCTGTGCCTTCTTATATTATTCCCTATTTTGACTCCATAACTAGGCTGCGAGTGTAGTGCGCTTGAGACAATGTTTCCATGGCTGTCTCTAGGCACCATTACTCACACAAAGTGATGTCATCAGATAGCTTGACTCGACAGCAGGAGGCACGCATGATGATTCCAGAAGTAGGATTATTTCAAGCTGAATTCTTGTAGTGTGCACAACTGCAGTATCTGTAGCTGTAACAGCTGCAGTAGGTAAAAAAGACTATTCTGAACCAGAGCTGCAGGACATGCGGCTTCTTAGGTTGGCTGCCATACTCACATTGAGGAAGAAGTAGAAGGGAGGTGTTACTGACATCAGAGCTAGGGAGGCAGATAGGACGAGAGGGAAGACAAACTTCTAAAAGGCAAACCTTATTGCACAGCAACTTAACACAACAGCAACAATATAATGCAATAATGTATGATTCCCAAGTCATGGGACATGACAAACCCCCTATACTCCTTAATAATAATGACCTCCATATCACCTTATATTGATATTACCACCTGTACTTTCTTATTCTCCCTGTGCTACCTTATAAGGATGATGTCCCCTTGTGCCTCTTTATAATAGTAATATCCAGTGCTTTTTTTTTTTCCGGTACGGCGTACCGGAAAATCTGAAGGTGCTGCCCCACACCTTAAAATAATAAAGCATTCATTGTTACCCTCCGTCGCTCTGTCACCGCTGCCATCCTCCAGTCCCTGCTTCTTCCTGCTTGTACCCGACTATGACCGGCGCAACAGCAATGACGTCATTGCTGCTGCGCCTGTCACATGACGCTGGCGAAAGCAGGAAGTAGCAGGGACTGGCAGCGGTGGCGGAGGGTAAGAATGAATGGTTCATTATTTTAAGGTGTGCGGCAGCATGGGGGGCTGTAACCTGTGATGGGGCTATATACCACTGATGGGGGGGCTGTATACCACTGATGGGGGGCCCATCTGTTTTGGTGTGATTAGTTTAAATCGTCGTTTATATTAGTGATTTATGAAGTTTTGAACGAGTTCATTGAGTTTTGTTTCGTGAAACTTGTCTTAGATGGATAAAATAATGCACTATTTCACGCAAAATACCCCGAACAGACGTGGAGACAGAAACAAATCAGATGATAGAGCAGAACGTGGCCACCGGTTCTTCAACTATCGAACCTGCATCAGCTAGTGTTAATGATCCTGATGACGTAAAGCTGCTGTCGTCTGGTGATTCAAAGGCTCCCGACTGTTGAAAATTTGCAGTTTGGGAACGCTGTCCTCCACCAGAAAGGGTGTGCAACTGATCCTCCAATTAATCCGTCAGTGTTTTACACGAAGCTTCACTGCAACACGCACTCTGTACCATTCCTATTTCCTCCAGCGAATGCGAACGGGGGATTTTCGCAAATGAACCTGATCACGACAACATCCCCTGCATCGTTGCTGACAAAGACTATTTCTTCACTGCTTTTTGTCAGGCTAGTTGGGCCACCTTTGAAGCTGTTTGGTCCAACAAAGTACGTTGACTCTTGGATACTTCGAGGTCGGCAATCAGCCATTGACAGAAACAGTAAAGAACGAACTCGAGATGTCGTGGCTGATGAAAATTTGGTTGAAATTTGGCCTTTTTTATAGAATACAGCCTAGGTAAATCGGTTAAGGAATACGAAAGCCATATTTTGCCAGTGAAAAAAAACGTTTATATAGTATTAAGTCATTTTTTATTTTTCTTTTGCAATCTGAATTACATAGTTTTTTATTGAAATTAGCGTACAGACTACAGTACTGAATAATGAGAAATTAATCAGAAATGCGTACCGGCAAATATTTTTTTCAAAAAAAGCCCTGGTAATATCTCTGTTATGCCCTCCATTGTAGCTCCATATGATAATGCCGCCCTTCTTACATCCTTATAATATTGTCACTAATTGTCCCTCTTTATTGTAATAATGTCTCCCATTGTGCGTTATAAATATGCCCGCTATGATGCCTCCTAATTATATAGCCCCATTGTGCCTTTTTATTATTAAGTCCCCATTGTGCCTCCAGATAATAATGTCCCCCCAGTGTGCCTCCTTATAACAATGCCTCATATTGTGTCTCTTTATTACAGTGCCCCAACATTCTGCTTCCTTATAATAATACACCCATTTCTGCCTCCTTTTAGCAATAATATGGTGTGGTCAACTAATAACAACTAATACGTAGCTCTCTCTGCTCCCATGCTGATCAGTAATGCACGCTTCTTAATTGTGGTTCTGGGGATAACACAGGTGATGCAATGTTGTCATCGCACCGCCAGATGTCACCTGCATGGCATTGTCTCCTTGAAGATCAGAAGCCAAAAGCAGCCTACCTGTGTAAAAATGGAGTAGTAAGCCAATGGCTCTCTGCTCTGCTACACTGCCAAACCAGCCTATCTAGCATTTGCCAAAATTGCCAGTTGACCAGTCTGGCCCCGCTTGGCTCTGACCCACAGTCAGTGAGAAGATTTAATAGAGCATAGTAGTACATAATGATTTGTTGGCTGACAAAGCCTAGTAAATGGTCATAATGTCCATAATGTACCTATGTGAGAGCTGGGCAGCAATACTCCCTGTTCAACAGAAAGTGTTAACTGTTTACTTGATTTTTTTTGTTGTCTGACTGTGCCCTCTATCAGTGATTGTCCACTCTCAGTGCGGAGACAGAAGGGTGGTATGGGGCGAGAACAAGGTACAGTGACTCATGAAAGAATCCCACCCACTGGCATTTTTCGTGCTTTACTACCTCAGAGCCTAGAATTTCACAATTTTTTTTTAGGGGTTTGCATCAGTTCATGTAAAGAACATGCCTATAACTATGAACTTTTCATTTTCTTTTGTTATGAAGCAAAACAACAAATAGGATAAAATAACTGAAAACTTCAGCGTCAAAAACCATTCACTCACCTAAACTCAGTACTTTGCAGAGCCTCCTTTTGCTGTAATTACAGCTGCACGTTGCTTTGGCTGAGTCTCTATAAGCTTTTTACATCTGGCCTCTAGGATTTTTGCCCATTCCTCAAGGCAAAACTGTTCCAGCTCCTTCAAGTTAGATGGTTTCTTCTGGTGAACATCAATCTTAAAGTCTGACCACAGATTCTCAATTGGATTAAGGTCTTGGCTGTGACTAGGCCACTCCAAAACATTTAAACATTTCCCCGCAAACCACTTGAGTTTTGCTTTAGCAGTATGCTTTTGTTCATTGTCTTGTTGGAAGGTGAACCTCCGTCCCCGTCTCAAATCACTGAAAGACAGGTGTTACTAAAAAATATCCCTGTATTTTGCATCATCCAACTTTCCCTCTACTCAAACCATTTTGTCTGTCCTGTGGGTGTTCTTGGGGTGATGAGCTGTGTTGGTTTGGTGCCAGACATAGATTTTACCTTGGGGAGTCTCAGACATGTCTTCTGGCAAACTCAAAACGAGCCTCTAATTTTTTTGGTGTAAGTAAAAACTTTTTTCTGGCCACTCTTCATGAAGGCCACCTCTATGGAGTGTATGGCTCATTGTGGTTGTATGGAATGGAAAAACACTCCAGTCTCTGCTTGGGAATTCTACAGCACCTGCAGAATTACCTATGGTCTCTGTGCTGCCTCTCTGATTAATACCCTCCTTGCCCAGGCTGTGAGTTTTGGTGGGTGGCCCTCTCTTGGCAGGTTTGTTGTGGTACCATCTTCTTTCCATTTGATGATAACCTGACTTCTCAACAACTTTGTTCCTGACTTGTTTGGAGATCTCCTTGGTCTTCATGGTGTTTGGTTAGTGGGGCCTCTTGCTTAATGGTGTTGCAGCCTCCATGGCCTTTCAGAAAAGGTGTGTATATACTGACAGCCCATGTGCCACTTAGATTGCACACAGGTGGACTTCCTTTTCATTAAGCATGTGACTTATGAAGAGAATTGCATGCACCAGAAATTTTTAGGGGCTTCATAGCAAAAGGGGTCAATACATATGCCCATGCCAATGTTTATTTATTTTATCCTATAAATATAATTTTTGCCTATATTTTTCTCACTTCACTTCACTTCTCAACTCAGACTATTGCTGATGCATCACACACAAATTGGATTACAAAAACTATTTAAACACCAGGCTGTAATGTAAGCAAAATTGGTAAAAAGCCGCAGGTAGTGAATACTTTTGCAAGCGATTGTAAGTAAGTTACATTACCATGTCTCTAAAAGTTAAATTTATGTCAATATCCTGTATTATCTTCATTGTGTTTTCCTATTCCATGTCGTTATGCTCTTCTGTATTTAGTGACTTACAAGCTGTAAAAAGTTTGACATACGGTAAATGAGGAAAATCACCCATAGGCTAACATAAGTCCACGTGTAGCCTGTTGGGCAAGCGGACAGCACGCCAACCAAAACTATATAACATGATCATTAGATACCAATGAGATTAATCTTTGTGTAAGTATGTTTATGTTTATTTTTCCATTTGATTAACACATTGAACATTTTGTTTAGTATTTAACAACCTGCACCAACAAATATTAACATTAATGGTAATCACGTATCCATTACATTTACATATTGAAAATAGAACTTGATCAACACATGACATTGTCTGCAGGATGTGATCTGATACGTCTATGATTTTTGTTAGTTCCACCAAAAATGAAATCTGAAAACTTTATTGGTCTTGACAACTTCATAGCACCAATTTTCTATAAAAAAAAAAAAACCTCAACAGCAAATTTTCTTCTTATGTACGGCATCACAAAGATGAATTTATTGGGCTCTTGAAACGAGATATACAGAACGGCTTTAGATCATATGATAACTGTTTCCCGATACTGAGATCACATAGTATCTTCCCAACCAGTGGGGAAAGTTTAAAACCATGACCTGTTATAAAAGGGGAAAGGTTAGGGATTAAAATAGTTAAAGTAATATATTAATTGTCCTGTTGAAAAAAAAAAAAATTATATGTTTTCATAATAATAATAATATTAAAAAAAGCCTTCCTAATGCATTATCTAGGGCGCTCTGATCTTGAGACTTTATTGCCAGGCTGTGTCCCGGCAGCTCCTCCATCGGCTTGTACTCAACACAGGTCAGATTTTATGTTAGGCTACGTCCAGAGTACCCTAGATTCTCTCATGTGAGAGAATTGGGCGGATTATGCTAATGACACTCCGATCAGACTCTGATCAGTGTCAGCATAGTGTGATCAGATTCTCTTCGATGAGAAAATCGGAGCATCCTGAAGAGAAGACGGAGAACAAAATTTTGCCATCTTTTCCATTCTGTGAGTCTGCTGGAATTGGACTGTTAAGAAGCAGCCCAGTAGCATTGTTATTGGGGACCACACACCTACCCAGCTATACCACTACTTATATATATAAAATTGTGCTGATAGGTTCCATTTGGGCACAAGCAAAAAGTGGAGCTGCCAGGTCCTGGAAATGACACTAATACCTGAAGATCTGAGACAAATCTAAACATATTAAGCATACAAATAAGCATTTTTTTTTCAAATGTCTAGTAACGGATGTAAGAGGTCAATTCATGACTCAAAGATTAAAAAAAGAAAAAAAAAGTAGCACTACATTTGCTAGCATAATTCATTCTTCACTTGGTGATACTGTAATGCAAGGGTCACCGAGGTGGTAGTCCTGACAGAGCTCACACACTAAACACAGTCTGTATACACCCCAGCCTCTTGTAAAGATAATCTGGGATGGATTCAGTCTCTTTCCCAAACAGAGTTACCTTCTCTTTCTCCTGGTCGCAGCAGTCCAGGCAATAAAGAGTCCAGGGATGCAGCTGTATTCCAACAGCGAAGAGTAACTTATTTAATTGTACAGAGTTGAAGAATGGTCATGGAAGACAAATACAACATGGCCTTTCCTGCTCTTTCCCTGACGTTAGCTATAGTCGCACCCACAACGACCGCAGCAGCCAAAGTTCACTGTAAAACCACTCGCAGGAATCTGGCGCCTGAGACCCTTTGTTAGGCGTCGGGTTCCTGTTGCTGCACAGCGGGAATCCCGAGCCTTACTTCCGGCGGTCTCCTATTCCTCTGCAGCCGCAGAAGAGGTCGCTCAGCAAACTCGTTGGTCCCGACGCTCTGCCCAGACCAGCTCCATGGGTTTGCTTGCTGCTGCCCCCTCTGGCACAGCTATGGCAATGCATGCTGCTCAGCAGCGAGATTCTCCAGAGACTAAGTCCCCATGTCGGGCCACTGAGCATGCCCGTGGAGTGATCTCCCATTGGAGATTAAGGGTCACGTGCTCAGGTGCTGTTTGTGTTTGGATTGGCCCATCCGAGAAGCCAGGAAGGTCCCGGACGCTCGCGGCTACAAAAGGTTTGCATGGCCGCTCGGTCATGAGCTAGGATAGCCTGTATTTTCAGACTATAAGGAATGAGTGGTGTATGCACGTATGAATGCCTCTGGTGACTGACTCATTATGAAACCCCTACCCTTGGTACGCATGTGTTGTGCAGCCTAGCCTGGTGTAGGTAGGTCAGGGTTAAGTCAGGCATTAGCCATCATCAGTGACTTGGCACACCTCAGTGCCCCGTGCTCCACACTCGATAGTCAGCGTCTATAGCGGCGCTCGTGGCAGCGATGCCGCGCGCTCAGTGGGCCTAGAAGGACTCTAACCCCGTGTCCTTGGGGTAGAGTTCTGTGGCCGCTTGCTGTGCGCTCTTTGGCCGGGCTCTGTGAGTTAAACAGGCTCCGGTATCCACGTTCAGCGGCTGTGCGGCTCTGTGAATTAACAGAGTCCGCTCCTGTTCACATTGGGTGACGTAACCCACGTGTGACTGTTTATACGCCGCTCTATTCTTCCGCCATTACCTAGAAGCAATGTAACACCTCTGCACGGTGGACCCCGGGCTGCGAACGCACCTACTATTATTTTATAATTTGGTGCGTTCCGCCAGTCCTAACACCCCTTCAGCGAAGGCCCCCTCACAATCCTGGGGTCCTGTGTTGCAGTCCTTCAGTTCTTTAGCCTGGAGCAACAGATCTCTTCAATTTGGAGGGTCTGGCAGTGCGCCGTCTGTCTTCACATCTGGTTCAAGGTCCCAGCAGTTCTGAGGCAGCTGTAGCTTCCTTTCCTCCTCCTGGCTGCAAGCACAGGCCACAACTGTTAACCACTGTTGTCCCTGAACTAGCAACAGCTCATAACAACGTGGCAGATTACAGCAGATAAAGGCGAACACATTACAATCAAGGCAGTTAACATATAAGAGGCACGATTGTGACACGGAAGGAGAGAGTGCAACTAAGGGGAACTGCTTCCTCCTTACACTACATATGTATTCACTATAGGTCTTTAGGGTTCTGCTGTGGAAAAGTCAAAACTAATATGCAGGATAATATTGCTCACCTGAAAATCCAGACCCTATCACAATGTTTTTGTGCAGTGGGTGATAGTCCAAAATAAAATTACAGTCCGGTGTATTCTACAAAGGACAGAAAAAGATTTAAAATCAATCTGATAAATGATGTAATAAATAATTGACATCAGGGATAGCAGCTGTATCATGGTTCGACTTACGAGGAATACGCCTGCAAGTACTGGATATTGTCTTTTTATCATGTTAGGAAGACACTGAATATGTTTATTAGGAATATTTTACCCTATAAACACACTAGTGATATCTGCAGGATTACAATGGCATTTCTTTCTCAATTAGGCTAGGGACACAGGGAGGCTTTTGACATGATGCAGATGCTACATCGAAGCATAGTGCTGACAAATACTGTGAACCATGAATGCAACACTCAAAAAACAAAAAAACAAAAACAGGTTCAGACTATTTGTGACTTGCTTTCAGGGCTCTCGAGCCAAACCTCCGACTTCTCAATTTCCCTGTCTCTTCGACTCCACAGCACTGGTCACTACTGAGCATGTGCATAAAGTGCAGCACAGATTCATCTCAACTAACAGCCGATATCCTTAGATCAGGAACAGAACAGACATTTATAGGACATTTCACTACTTTCCCAAATTCTTAAGAAAACATTTACAGCACATCCTGCGTTGTACTAATGAACTCAATTTATTATATATTTTTGGAGTCGGCGTCTGTTCATTTCATGCCAATTTCAAAAAACTGACTGTCACATCCAAGCGTTTCTCATTTTCCAGGATATAGATTTCAGTCTAAGGAGAGGATTTACATTCAGTCATGGCCAAAAGTATTGACACCCCTGAAATTCTGTCAGATAATATTCAGTTTCTTCCTGAAAATGATTGCAAACACAAATTCTTTGGTATTATTATCTTCATTTAATTTGTCTTAAATGAAAAAACACAAAAGAGAATGAAGCAAAAAGCAAAACATTGATCATTTCACACAAAACTCCAAAAATGGGCCGGACAAAAGTATTGGCACCCTCAGCCTAATGGTTGCGCAACCTTTAGCCAAAATAACTGCGACCAACCGCTTCCGGTAACCATCAATGAGTTTCTTACAATGCTCTGCTGGAATTTTAGACCATTCTTCTTTGGCAAACTACTCCAGGTCCCTGATATTTGAAGGGTGCCTTCTCCAAAGTGCCATTTTTAGATCTCTCCACAGGTGTTCTATGGGATTCAGGTCTGGACTCATTGCTGGCCACCTTAGAAGTCTCCAGTGCTTTCTCTCAAACCATTTACTAGTGCTTTTTGAAGTGTGTTTTGGGTTATTGTCCTGCTGGAAGACCCATGACCTCTGAGGTAGACCCAGCTTTCTCACACTGGGCCCTAAATTATGCTGCAAAATTTGTTGGTAGTCTTCTGACTTCATAATGCCATGCACACGGTCAAGCAGTCCAGTGCCAGAGGCAGCAAAGCAACCCCAAAACATCAGGGAACCTCCGCCATGTTTGACTGTAGGGACCGTGTACTTTTCTTTGAATGCCTCTTTTTTCTCCTGTAAACTCTATGTTGATGCTTTTGCCCTAAAAGCTCTACTTTTGTCTCATCTGACCAAAGAACATTCTTCCAAAATGTTTTAGGCTTTTTCAGGTAAGTTTTGGCAAACTCCAGCCTGGCTTTTTTATGTCTCGGGGTAAGAAGTGGAGTCTTCCTGGGTCTCCTACCATACAGTCCCTTTTCATTCAGATGCCGATGGATAGTACGGGTTGACACCGTTGTACCCTCGGACTGCAGGGCAGCTTGAACTTGTTTGGATGTTAGTGGAGGTTCTTTATCCAACATCCGCACAATCTTGCGTTGAAATCTCTTGTCAATTTTTCTTTTCCGTCCACATCTAGGGAGGTTAGCCACAGTGCCATGGGCTTTAAACTTCTTGATGACACTGCGCACGGTAGACACAGGAACATTCAGGTCTTTGGAGATGGACTTGTAGCCTTGAGATTGCTCATGCTTCCTCACAATTTGGTTTCTCAAGTCCTCAGACAGTTCTTTGGTCTTCTTTCTTTTCTCCATGCTCAATGTGGTACACACAAGGACACAGGACAGAGGTTGAGTCAACTTTAATCCATGTCAACTGGCTGCAAGTGTGATTTAGTTATTGCCAACACCTGTTAGGTGCCACAGGTAAGTGTAAGTTACAGGTGCTGTTAATTACACAAATTAGAGAAGCATCACATGATTTTTCGCACAGTGCCAATACTTTTGTCCACCCTCTTTTTTATGTTTGGTGTGGAATTATATCCAATTTGGCTATAGGACAATTCTTTTTGTGTTTTTTCATTTAAGACAAATTAAATGAAGATAATAATACCAAAGAATTTGTGTTTGCAATCATTTTCAGGAAGAAACTGAGTATTATCTGACAGAATTGCAGGGGTGTCAATACTTTTGGCCATGACTGTAGGTTCCCATACAGAAAAGGCTTTAGTCTAAGTGAGGATTGGCATTAGGTTAGGGTCCTGGAAAAAGAGACACGCCTTACCGTGGCTTCCAGGTACACATAAATTAGCCATTTTATGTGCTAAGTTTTCTCAGTTTTTCATATTTCTAATGCAGTAATGCAATTCATTTTTCATATTTCATGTTTGCATGCTATAGCACTACAGTGTGCTTCCTTTTTTGCTTGAATGTATATGAGTTGGTGACTCTAGGTTAAGCACCTGTTCGTTTCTGCTTGGATGTGATGGTCAGTTTTTTGAAATTTGTATTCATTAACCTTCTAACTGAGCACTCCACCTCTTAGCTGCAGGCGTTTTTAATCACAGCAGGGCCACCACCCCTCCACAGATATATAGATTTCAGTCTAAGGAGAGGATTTACATAGGTTCCCATACAGATGAAGACTTTAGTCTAAGTGAGGATTGGCATTAGGTTAGGGCCCTGGAAAATGAGAAATGCCTTACCGTAGCTTCCAGGTACACATAAACTGGCCATTTTATGCGTTAAGCTTTCTCAATTTTTCATATTTCTAATGCAGTAATGCAATTCATTTCTCATATTTCATGTTTGCATGCTATGGCGTTACAGTGTGCTTCCTTTTTTGTTTGAATGTTCATTTTATGCCAACTCCACCAAAATGGACAAAGACTCCACAGCTCTGCTTGCTTGCTGTGGTCGCGACATTCAGTTGCATTATCCTGCATGAGCTGTGTGGGCCAAAGTCTCCACATAACTTATCCAGCCTAACGTATCCATTTTTTTTACATAGAAATGGCATATAGTCTATACTTCTATGGGGGAATCTACAGTACAAGGCAAAGTTGTAAGCTTTAAACGTCAGCCATTTCACAGTTCAGCTGGGGTCCCAGAGGCTGGACCTCCACTGATTAAACATTGATGGTCTATGGAGAAGCCTATTAAATATACATTTTAATATAGTCTCAAGATTAAACTTCTTACAGAATATACTCACTGTATACATGCACTGTTCTATCACGGCTGGCTTAGGATGCAAGCCGGGAAAGTATTGACTGATAAAATTGCAGAGTATTTGGATATCCTGGATTTGGTTGGGTTTGACCTGAAGCTCACGCTCTTCAGGGTCTGCCTCATTTCCACCGTGAAAGCAAATCTGTGATAGAAAAGACAACATTTTATGATGCAAAATGAAAAATGTAATCTAAACCACCATACGAATGACAAGGCAGTGTACTGGGGCAGATCTATCTACCGGTGCTGTGAAGCTGTGCTAAAACTGGTTGGGGACTTACTCCATTTATATTTATCACGTGCTTTGAAACATTTAATAAGTACCGTACTTATGTAATATTACTTAAACAGAAATGAAAAATGTTTATGGTGAAATATTTTTGCAACAGAGTGGTTGGATCTCCTCCTTTGTATTATATGAGTAAATATAGAGTACTGTACTTCTCAAACAATTTTTTTTTTACCTCACTGGTAAGGTCCCCCTATGATGTTGGTGAGGCACATTTGGGGATGTAGTTTTGATGGTTATGATCTTTTTATGGTTGTACCATTCTATGGTTTAGCAGCAAAATTGACTTTCTGCTTATCTATTAGCTTCAGTTTCAAGATAAATGACAGCATTTTTAAAATTTTTGGCTTCGATGACAAATAATTAGGCGTAATGATGCCTAAAGTCCAACAAAAGAAAAAAATGAACGGCAACTAGGGGCGACAAATCACCACTGTAGACAGACAGAGCTATTTATCTGAACTATTGCGGTATACATATTCAGCTAATACACGGGTGCATGCATGGAAACAAGAAATGTCCAAATACTTCATAAAAAAAAAATGCAGCACTCACCAGCTGATGTGAAAAGTTACATGCCCTTTATTTCACAAACGTGCCATGGATAAATGAAAGGACAAGCAGGCTTAAGGCTACATTACCATGATGAGCTTTTGGTGAGCTTTTGATGTTGCAAATTTTCTGCACCTATTATGTAAATTAGGCTGCTTGTATTTCTGAATGCTTTTTTACATGCATTTTTTATCGCGTTTTTGACGCTGCATTTTTTGTCTCTTTTTGGTCATGCTTTAATTAAACCTTTTTTGTTTTTGATACATACTTCCTGGTATTTGGCTTTGAGAAAACTTTATTGATATAGCCATGTGCAGATTGCATACATTGGAAACACACTAAAAACGCATGTGTGTTTTTTACCTGTGGATTTTCTGCGTATCTGCAAGAGAAACTGACATGCTGCGGATTTGAAACACGCACCGCAGGTCAGTTTACCCTGAGTAAAAAAAAAGCTCAGTATGCATGAGATTTCTAGATATCCATCCAATTTGTTGGTACTGTAAGCTTCTGTGTTTTTGATGTAGCAAACATATGCAGAATCAAAAACTCATTCACTGTTTTAAAGTTTTCTCTCCTTGTCTCTATTGCTAAACTGTGAGCTCTCAATATCCAGATTCATTGTTAAATATCTGCTCCACTCCCTGCTTCTGCTTTTATACAGGCTATGATAGTCTCTCCTGATTGGCTGTGCTATATCATGTGCTATATCATGTGATGTGATAGCTACATTATGGTGAAGCCCACGAGGCCGCACCTCAGGTCATGTAAGCCTGCTCTGGCTCATACCATCTTCTCCTTTGTGGTGAAAAATTGCAGTGGTCATTTTTTGGTGGTTACCAGAAATTAAATTACAAATTGTTCAGATTTTCCAGGGCCAGCTAATTTCCTAAAATTCAACAGAAATTTGATCTTCATTAAAATGATTTGCTCATCTCTAGTTGGGAGTATATTACCCAATAGATGCATTTGTATGTGCCATAAAAGAATACATAATTTATTTATAGCATGATGCTAAGATACTACCCCATTTGTCACTGGATGAAAGGGGCAAATCACTAGTAAAGCTTGGCAAAACCATCAGAAATAAGATAATTCATACCCGTATGACAACTTCATTCTTTTGCTTAAGAGTGAGCTGCAGTAAGCAGCAGCGTAGTACAGAAGATCAGTTGAGGCCCAAAAGACTTGGCTCCTAAATTAAGGCCGGCCATACAAATTAGATGGCTGTTGACAGAACAAAACTACATATGATCATTCTGCTGGCAAATATCTTGGATAGCTGCCCCATATACAGGAACACTCGTTTGGCAAAACGGTCCTGTATTGTTTAGAAGAAAGCCACTGACTGAGAAATTGGACATGTGTGATAGACATCTCCTCTGATCATCATTGGTCAGTGACCACATACACATTAGATCGTGGCCTGAACATGTCGATATCGGCAGGTTCAGCCCACATTAGTCTAAGGCCTGCTTCACACATCAGTTTTTGTGTTCAGTCAAAATCCGCTAAAATGGCGGATAGCAGATCCGTTTCTGAACTGACCACAACGTTTGTCACCGGACCGTTATTTTAACGGATCCGTGAAAGGAAAAATTTTAAAGGAACCGCTGCCTGGGGGGGGGGGAGAGAGAGGGAGAGAGGGAGAGAGAGGGAGAGAGAGAGAGAGAGAGAATTTTTTCCAGGCGTCAGAACAGAGTTTAGGGTTAAATTTCAGGCTGAGTGAAGTCTTTCAGCCATGTGCAGTGAGAAGTGCGGATCCTGCCGCCGAAAAAACGTTACATGCTCCATTCGGGCATGTCGGCGGATGTCAAAATTTTGGCGGATCCGCAAAAAAAGGATCCAACGGATGGCCATCCGTCAAGATCCGCCGGTAATGCAACTCAATGGGAAAAAAAAGGATCCGCCAAACAAAATGGCGGATCCGTTTTTTTTGCAAAACGGCGGATCTTGACTGATGGACAAAAACTGATGTGTGAAACAGGCCTAATGTGTATGGGGGCACTAAGTTGTGGTAAGCCTTGTCAATATAACTAGGATATTAGTTGTCTCTTCACTAACGTCACTGCTCAGATTGGAGTTACTGGTCCAGCCCCTGGCACCCCAATTGGCCCAAGCTGGGTTTCCCCTCCACGAATTCTATGTGTCTTATAAGGGTATGTGCACACATAGTTTTTTTGTCTCTGCGGATTTTGTAGAGAAAACTGCAGGAAATCCGCAGGACAGAGTGCTGCGGTTTTTCTGCGGTTTATCTGCGTTTTTTCTGCGGTTTTGCCCTGCGGTTTTACACCTCATAATGGATGAGGTGTAAAACTGCAGCGTTTCTGCACCAAACAATTGACATGCTGCGTTTTGAAAACCGCAGCAAAACCGCGCGGAAAAAAAAACGCAGCATGTGCACAGCTTTTTTTTATTTCCATAGGAAATAAAGGTACTGTACAATGCAGCAGAGTCTGCTGCGTTTCTGCAGAGCCAAAAACGCTGCGGAAACGAAGCAGAAACCGCAAAGTGTGCACATACCCTTAGAGTATATGGATTGATGTCTTTATGAGACAGCCTTTATAAATCATTTTAGTCTGAGTAAGCTTTGACAACAGAGTAACAGAATTTAATTGTAGTTTTTTCCTCATTTCAGGCAAATTAACGTTTCTACAAATCCCTCTAGTGTTGGATGTAAACATCCAAACATGTACTCAATGTCATCAATTAATTAGTTAAATAAATCACGGTCAATTATGATATGGAAGTAATTATTGAATTTTCACGTCTATCTCTTTATTTACGTACTGCTTCCCGGAAGCCTCTGCAGAATTGCTTTCCTTAGTCTATTGCTAAACTGACTACATTTAACACTTTTTTTTATGAAGAATCGGGGTCAGAGAAAATATATACGTAGCATTCAACAAAATGGAAATAGAAAAATGAGTGCCACAATGGAAACAGCCAATATCTGTAACGGAAAATAAAGTAGTGACTTGATGTACTGTGAAATGATGTTCAAGGTTGGAGGTACACAATGAAGTATTGCCAGGCAGTAAACCTCACAATATTGGCTTGGATCACCTCTGTGCAGTATTCCCTACACAGCCCAGTGCCGTCAGTAGGGCTCTGATGGTGTCCATCACTTAACAAATCTGTGCCCTGTGTGAATTCTCATTTTATGTTCTTATAATTGGACAGAAAACAGAATTCTCTTATTCTGGGAATAAAGTGGTTGTACATAAAATAAGCAGATGTGTGCACCTTAAAGAGCCCCGGATACTCCCGGGAGGGTAGTCCATACACCTCATGCTCTTCTCCAGTCAGGTTTACACCCAGGAATGTCGGGAAGTTTTGCAGGAGTCCAGATCTCCCAGGAATCGTCTCCTTCCAGTAACAGACATTAATTCTCAGAGTCTGGGAAACAAGCACACTTATAACGAGACATGGGCATGTAATAACAGTACCGTCACAAATCATTATATGTCATGGGTATTAACCATGATTTAATAAAGGCAGCCAAACAGCTGCATTATGGCTTGCACATATACACTGTTGCCATGTAACAACATTACCCCATGCTACTTAGGATAAAATAATCACCATGCAACTTGTACAATCTAAATAATTCATTATGTCATATGGTAATAGGGAAAGAGGATTTTCCTTACAGATACTTTTGGACTTGAATATTCCATAGACTAGAAAGCAATGTCATTGGTAAAAGTATTCACAATACTGCTGGCAAACATTAACTAACAGTTCCTATGTTCTGTCAAAAACATAACTCAGATATAATTAGTGGATTGCTGTGTAAGAGGAAGGAATGTATTACCGGGTGACAAGCGGAGGGCTTGTACAGTTCTGCAGGATTTCCATGAACATGATATAGTTGATCACATCCAGTTCTTGTTACCATCTCCCTTGCCTAATTGTAACATCCATGTTACGTACAAGTAAGTAGTATAAGCTGAACGAGCCTCAGGCTGACAGATAACTCACCAACACCAAGTTAAAGGATATCAGTCAATAAACTGTGTATTGTGTACAGCACAAGGGCCCCGATTCATCATTTCCATTTTTGTTTCAAGTCACTTTCCTTTCTTTGTCTTGTAGTAGTTGCCAATTTTGGCGCCACATTCATCAAATGACGCACGCAATTCATGAATTTGGTGCAAGGTAAAAAAAAAAGATCTTTATTTCTGGTTTGAATATTTTTAGCGACTTTTGGCATCAAAAGACGCGAGTTGGTGTGAGGGGGAGAACTTGAGCAAGGTTGTGACAAATTTATAATTTTTTTAATGAATCAAGCAAAAACGTCTGGAATTGTTAGACCCCACTCACAAAGCGAAAACCAACAAAAAAAACCCAGATGTGCACACATAAAAAAGACTTCAAAGAAAGAAACAAATAGAATAATGAATTGGATATAAACAAAAAGAAGGTTCAAAACTAGACAAAGAACAAGCACAATGATGAATTGGTGCCATTTTATTAAGAGGTATTAGGAAACATAAAACTGCATGTAATGCTAATGATGGACACCTGTTTGTGTTTCTGATTGATCCAGAGAACTTCTTCATTAGTAGAACACAAATAGAAACTTTTGATCTTCCAAATCAGAGAGTCTTGCGTAGTCTTGGATAGATAGGAAAAAACCAGACATGGTCATATGAATTATCTTATGGAATAAAACATAATAGTAGTCATGAGTGATCACTAAAATGATCAGGTGCTTGTTACTCAAATCAAGCAAATCGTAATGCTCAGGTGCTCATTTTGAGCAACAGAAGTCAATGGGAAAGCATTTTTCAACCAGGGGGTCTGAAGGGGTCGGAAAATCGCTGAAATGGATGGAAACACTGCTGAAATTAAATGTGAATGGGAACGCATTGGGAAGACCCCTGGACACATCTCTAACTTCCTTATATATAAGTCAAAATGAAAAAGAAAAAAAAAGTTACTGGAGTTCACAGTTAACGGCTCTCCTAGCAGCTGTTAGGCCCCGAAAACTTTAAGGGAGACTTTAAGGTTACTAGAATTCCCAGCTACTGGAACACCTGTAGGTTGTGAACTCTGCTAACCTTAGTCCACAGCCTCCAGTAATCTTAAAGTCTCCATTAAAGGCTCCTTTAAGGTTTCTGGGCCTAACAGCTGCCGTAAGACCCAGTGGCAGTGAACTCTGGCAACTGTTACTAGAGTTCACAACCACTGGGTCTATTGGCAGCTGGTACACTTAGAGGCTGTGAACTCCTGCAACCTTAGTTCACAGCCTCCAGGTGTCCCAGCAGCTGGAAACTCCAGTAGCCTTAAAGTCTTCTAGCTGTGTGCATGCTTTGCATTTTTACTGCATTTTTTTACCTGCATTTTTGTGCAGCAATGAACACTGTTTAAAGCTAGTGGATAGCGTGATGAATAGATACATACAGAAAGATAGAGATCTAGCCGGCAGCTATCCGACAGCTTTCTAGGAATAAATAAACAATTTTGTGGGGTTCCCCCTATTTTTAATAACCAGCTAAGGCAAAGCAGATAGCTTCAAGCTGATATTAAATTTACCAGCCCTCAGCTGCCTCAGAACTGGCATATCGCATTAGATGCTCCAATTCTGGTGCCCTGTCTCAGCTCTTCCCAGTTGCCCTGGTGCAATGGCAATCATGGTAATGAGATTAGGGACTGATGTCAGCAGCTGGTGCTGACACCAAGCCTTGGGGCTAGTTATGGAGAGGTGTCAGTAAGACACTCCCATTACTACCCTGAAAGTAAAAATCAATAAATACAGACACACACAGAAAAGGCCTTTATTTTAACAAAAAAAACCAGACACCCACTTTTACCAATTTATTTCCCCCTCATAAAAATTCCACGATGGTCTGCCGTAGTCCAATGGACCTGCTGTAATCGACGTCGATGTCCCACAGTGAGCCCCTTCCAAAATTCCAGCATATGGAGCCCCGTTCAGAGAATGGGGCTTCATAGGCTGTAACACCAGCACACATTGCTGGATTTCACAGCACTCCGTGATAGCTGGCACAGCATATGTGACCGGCGTTAACCTTCTTGACATCACTGTGGCCGGCTCTCGCCCTACCCTCAATGCGAAAACTGGCAGTGACTGCTACAACATTTCAAGCGCGGTTACAGATGCTATGCACAGAGCAGTGACTGAACCGATGCCGGCGTCACTCCGGTGCCTAAAACCCTTCTGGCAGCAGGGCTCTAAGTGGGGGCACTGGGCAGCTCCAGAACGCCACTGACCTGCAGATATCCGCAGGTTAATAGCATTTTTTCACGTGACAGGTTCCCTTTAATATAGTTTTAGGGTTTGGAAATTATATTCCTTTGTTGTCCCAAGCTGCCAGTGCATTAATAATTGGGTTAATTTCCTTACAGGATCAAACTATGAATCACCCGGATGCAGAAGTGAGGAGAAGGTTAAATTGGTTATGGTAATGTTTGGGGGGGCAAATCTACAAGTAATTAGTATTATAATGTTATAATGCTGTACTGTGATGCTCAGAGTATTAGAAATCTGGTGCATTCCAGAAAGTTTATAGAACAAACTTTTCTTCTCTGGAATTGGCTTTATAACTGACATTTTAGTATGTAAATGTAAATTAGTCATTCACTTCTTATCTAATTGTTTTATTGCACAAATTTCAGAGTGGGAGAAATAATTTTGCACTGATCCAATACTTTGTTATGACAATAGAACAAGGACTTTAACTTTTCCTATTGTAATCTATTTCATTCCTCACTGCCAATAGTTCTCTGTTAAAGTGTCAACCTGTTCTTTTGGCAAATGTTTAAAATCATCGGAATCAATATAATATTTTATAGTGTTCTCCAGTCCTCACACATCATTCAGTCTGCTGTAACTGCTTTATTATCGCAGAGCAATTGAATACTTTGTATATTCTGTAATGTTCTCGGTAATAAGTGGTTGATTTGTGCGCATTAATATGAACAAAGGCTACAGGAGATGATGCAGGAAAAATGATGGAAACTTTGCGATATATACAGATTCATGTAAATTTTAATACAAAGTCATGAAAACTCAGTGCAATGAAACCGTTATTGTCAGAATGTATTGCAGTATAATGCATAATTATATCGTTACCAGTCTGGTTTCTACCGCAGGCATTATACGAAACATGAATGTCAGGTACATAGCTCGGAGGACATGACAGTGGAGTATGAAAGAATTAAAAGAATATAATTATTCTATCAAACAGAATGTGGGATCTCATTTGCAGAAGGTTATACACTGGCAATGCAAGGTTGTGTATTGAGAGTCATTTTGATAATAACTACTTATCATTTGTTCCTTTTAAAGATTGAAATCTAGATCTTCATAACCAGAAATGGAGCCGATACAAGGGTCAATGTTTGATATTAAAAAAGTGTATAATATAGGCAAATGATGCCCAAATTCATATGGAGTCACTGCCTTTCTTAAAGGGTATCTGTCACTCCATTTTTTCCCCATAAACTGGGGCCACCGCCATCAGGGGCTTATCTACAGCATTCTGTAATGCTGTAGATAAGCCCCCGATGAAACCTGAAAGATAAGAAAAACACGTTAGATTATACTCACCGGGGGGTGGTGGGTGTCGCGGTCCGGTCCAGCGCCTCCCATCTTCATACGATGATGTCCTCCTCCTTGCTTCTCCCTCGGCTCCTGCCTAGGCGTACTTTATGTGCCCTGTTTAGGGCAGAGTAAAGTACTGCAGTGTGCAGGTGCCAGGAAAGGTCGGAGAGGTCCAGCGCCTGCGCACTGCAGTACTCTGCTCTGCCCTCCACAGGGAGATAAAGTACACCTGCGCAGGAGCCGAGGGAGAAGCAAGGAGGAGGACATCATCGTATGAAGATGGGAAGTGCCGGACGGGATGGCGACACCCATGGGACCGGACCGAACGCCAGAGTGAGTATAATCTAACTCTTTTTTCTTATCTTTCAGGTTTCATCTGGGGCTTATCTACAGCATTACAGAATGCTGTAGATAAGCCCATGATGGCGGTGGCTGCAGCTGATAGGGCTAAAATGGGGTGACAGATCCCCTTTAACATAATGATAGGACATGAGCGCTCCTGTACATAGTGTGCTGCTGAGCTCTTAAAAAAATAATTTAATTTCAGTTTTCTTCTGCTATCTTTCTCATTTTTAAAAATGAATTTTGTGTATATTTAGGTGTAAGCACAGATCCTGCAAAGGATACCGTCACTCAAATAACACAGCCCTGGAATACCACTTCACAAAGAAGGGTAAATCAGCACCTAACTTAATATCGGTCAATGACTTAAAGAAGATGTCCACCACTGGGACAACTGCTTCTCAATCCGTATGTTTCTCCTTTGTAAAATAATAACACATACTCACCTCGGGTACCTGCGCTGTGCCAGTCGTAGTGACACTAGCTCTCCCTGAGATCTCATGACCTTGTTATGTCACGCTATGCCTATAGCAGCTCTTACTTCCTCTGGATGTACCGTATGTAATATGTTCAAAGGTGGGTAGAGTGAATTCTCAGTGGATCACGTGACTGAACAACGTCATGTGATTTCCTGGAGTGCCGGTGCCGACAATGCTGGAACAGTGCTGGCGAAAGCGCTGATTACAGATGTTATTATTTTACTGGGGGCAATCATACATATTAAGAAGGGGTTGTCTGATAAGTGAACAACCCCTTTAAAGAAAGCTTTTGTATGTAGATCTGGTAGTTATAAATCAACAGATTAAGGGCCGGATTAATCAAAGCTTTTAAAGTACGTCAGTATGCTGGCATAATAAATGTTGGCACAACTCAAGGCTGAGCTAATATTTTGCAACTTTTGGTGTTCTCAAGCCATCTTTGACCAGTTCTGACAAAGTGGTAGCGCTGGGGCATGTCAGCGGTGTGGCAACCACAGCTCATTAAATTCATTATGAGTGGCGGGTTTTATTACGCCATAAATCTTACTCCAGCAGCGACTAGAGTAGGATTTGTTGCAAGGCTCGCAAACAGGTGTACACCAGTCGTCTGAAGCTCCTGATTCATGAAGAGGTGTATCTTCTCAACTGACTCCAGCACATGTCCTCATCCCGACCGTCATGAACAATGCTGGTCTTGGTGAATTGGGGCCTAAGTATTACCCTCCCAAGGTCCTGCACTTTTTATCTGCTGCTGCGCTGGTCTCTGCTGTTTGTCTGCAATCTGATGTCACATTGGCGGGAGATCATGATGTCACTCTCATGCGCCCCCAGTCACCTGCTCAATTACATCAGCTGCCAGCGTCAAATAGGCTGGCAGCGTGTATTGCTGCACACTGACCAGACGGGTCTCTGGGCCGCAATACACTTCAGCTGAATGTGCGTTCAAGGACACACAACCTGTTGAGGTTTGTGCTGGTGTCGGTGACCCCTCACCCTCACAGGACTGGTCGCGACCTCTGCAACTGCGGTCATTACGCACCTGTCTGTATCTATTTGTGGTCTTTTTTTAATTTGCATTTGGACTGTTTCTTTCCTACACATTTTCATAAAAAAAAAAAAAAGAAGAACAGATGGATGTCAGATATAATCTTTGGTCCCATTACATCAAAGTATCTATGCCAGAAATCTAAAGGGAATTTGTCGGCAGGATTGTGCACAGTAACTTACAGACAGTGTCAGGTCGGCGCCGTTATACTGATTAAAATGATACCTGAGTTGATGAAATCCGTCTTGTGGTTGTTTCTTAATCTTTATTTTCAGTTTGCAGTTAATGAGACTTCTCCTGCCCTAAGGCGGGGCTGGTGTATATGGTGCTCTGATTAAATATTCATAATGCAGACTGCTGACAGGTCACTGATCCCTCAATGACCTGCACAGGCTTCCAGTATCCGTTGTTTCAGATGCTGCACATCTCGTATCTTCACAGCATAGACAATTGCCTTCAGATGACCCCAAAGATAAAAGTCTAAGGGGGTCAGATCGGGAGACCTTGGTGGCCATTCAACTGGCCCACGATGACCAATTCACTATCCAGGAAACTGTTCATGTAGGAATGCTTGGACCTCACACCCATAATTGATGGTATGGTGTGGTATATGGGGTACAAAGATAGTGGCGCCATTCTTCATCAATGGGAACCTCAATGCCACTGGATATCTGAAATTGCTACATGATGATGTGTTGCCCTCTTTATGCACTGAAGATGGCACGTTTCCTGAGCTTTTCCAGCAAGATGATGCACCACCACATTATGAATGTCAGGTCCGAGCATTCCTTCAAGGAATCTGACCCCCTTAGACAAGCATTTCTTTTGCGATGTTGCTATCAGTGTGTCAAGAGTGGGAGAAGAGGGTTGCATTGACAATCCAACCAAGCACATCATTGTTTTTCTTGTGAAATTTTCAATAAGTTTGATGTGTCACATGACCATCTTCCCATTGGAAAAAATAAGGTTGGATCCAAAATGGCTGACTTCAAAATGGCCACCATGGTCACTACCCATCTTGAAAAGTTTCCCCCTACCATATACTAATGTGCCACAAACAGGAAGTTGTATCACCAACCATTCCCATTTTATTTAAGTGTATCCATATAAATGGCCCACCCTGTAGTATGATATCTGTCATAGAAGCATTAAAATCCATAAACCATCTCCATGGAAGGGGCATTCACCTCCCTCCTCTCTAATAGAGAAAAGAACTGACTATCTAAACCTCTTTTGGTAGTAGAATCACATGTTTAACATATGGGAAGGGAGGAAATTACGTATAGCTAAGAAGTAGCAAAATTAATTAAAATTCCATTTAAACCAGAGGACCCCTGCAGTGCAAAGCAGGAAATCTAACACTGTTAGCGGTAACTTTTGTTCCCTTCAGAGCAAATGGGACATCTGCAACTAGACACTGGGGCACCAGTGGAAAGTTATAAATATTGGGGTTTGTATAGATTAGATATTAATGGGACAAACATTTTCAGCTTCAGGACTTATAGAGGAATAATGTGCATATTTTTTTATAACTGTGACACATGCCTATAATCACCAAATCAATAGTGGCCAGATCGCTGATAACAGCCATGCTATTTGTCTGATCTATTAAAAGGTAAAATCCCGATAAAAAAAATATCACAACAATATCGAACTCCTGGGATCGTCAGGCGTGAAGATATTGTGAATGTTGGGAATATCAAAATCTTCAGAAACTGAAGCCAAATCCCATGACTAGCCCTGTTATGTGTCATCAAGGGGAGGTATGTGGGTGTAACTTAGGTGCTGATAAAAGAAAAAGGCGAATTATGATCAGTGTTCATAGCTAATTAATATATTTATCAGTGTAGGCTTGATCCACGTTAACCAGACGTTTTTCAATCAGATTTCTTCCATCCACTAAACTGAGCCATCTGTGTGACCAGATTTAGTAAGTTTCTTTGTTAATACTTTTTATTTTATGTAATTGTATATGTTGTATTGTTATGTCCCCTTTGTAAAATCTTTTGTACATGTTTTATAAACACTGCCTATCGTTCTGGATTAAATATAAAATTTAATAGTTCTGTTCCTTTTGTTCTGTAAGCCACACTCCTGAAAGTCATAAGCTACCTGTTAGTTGTCCAATTGGCCTATAAATATAAAGAACTGGTGGTGGCAGCTAATAATCTTTCTTTGGTCATTGTAAAATTAGCAGTGACCGTACCGGGGTGTATGTGTATTCCATGAGTGGAATAGGAGATGTATCTACCATACGCTCACTGTTAGTTCTCCAATAACCGGCCTATTAGTGGTAACAGCTACAGTCTCATCTGTTAATCATCGGTCAATGTTTTAATTGTCCTGACGTTAGGGGGCAGCCGAGGGCTGTTCTAGACAAAAAGATAACAGCATGACGAGTTTAGTGCAACAGCCTTGGCTGCAACCTTTAATAATATCCATGTAAAAATTAGAAAATATGTTCAGTGCATCTGGATTTGTAGGAGCTTTATGCAAATTATAGCATATTTCAGTAATTAGTCTTATTTATGAAGACCTAATGTGGCTTAAAAAGTGATTATGCAATTATCATTATACAGTATTTGTACTTTATTACTCCTATTGATCCAGCAGAAACTGATTTAGTAATCTAAATTAATTATAGAGACATCTGAGAATTGGCAAGGTCAAAACCTACAACTCACGCACAAAAGAGAAAATTATACACAAGTAAATATATGTACAAACACAGTCATATGTTCCTATAGTGGAGCACCAGAAGGCTTCATCAATGTTCACAATTAAGCACAATTTTGTATCTCTTGGAAACTCTTAAGTATACATAAGCATGAGGCTCTGTGCCCACGTTGCGTTTTTTAAGCGTTTTTGATGCGTTTTTCGGGGTCAAACTGCATCAAAAATGCTTAAAAGAAGCATCCCATTCATTTTAATGCATTTTGGCCTTTTTGCGCCAATGGATGCGTTTTTTACCGCTTAGGCTGGTTTCACATTTGCGTTTTTTAGCGCTGGAAAAAAACGCATACGTGCGCATGCGATTTTTCCCCTATATTTAACATGGGTGCGCATACCTGCGCACTTGTAAGCGCATGTATGCGATTTTCATGCGCTGCGTTTTTTTGGGGTGTGCGTTGGTATTTTCCAGACGCTGCATGTTGCATTTTTTGGCCCTTGAAAAAATCGCATGCGCACGTATGCGCACGTTTTGCGCTAAAAATGGCCATTATAGCCTATGGATGCGCATACGTGCGCACTGGCATGCGCAGGTATGCGCTTTTTTAGCGCAGCGTTTTTTGGGTGGTGTCCACTTTTTATCCTAGTTAGAATCTTCTAAAGTCCAAAAAAAAAAGGCTATATAAAGGAGGTGCCTGCCAAAACTCTGCCACTACTACACTAGACAGATTGAAGAGCAGACATTCAACCAAGAACACATTATATCAGCGAAGAATGTGAGTATATTACATTATATGCCTGTCCTTTTAAATTATGTATGTACTAATGATTTTTATTATTTTTACATGCAGTATGTCTTCAGAATCGGAGTATTCCCCATCGCGGCAGGAATTGGCGCAAGCAGACCGTGAGGTGATTATTTTCGTGCATCTGGTAAGTATATCTGCTGCTTCTCCAAATCTCTTACGTTTTTTTCAACTTTCAGACATCGTCATCATCATCTGCGGACGGGAATAGTGAGGGCGAACAGCAGGAGCAGCGAAGCCAAGTCCCGGTGGTGATACATAATGTAAGTATCAAATGATTTGTAATGTTTTTTTTTTTTTTTTATCTTCTATTTTTACTCTTTTTTTTTTTTCTTTTTTTGTAACTTTTTAGTCAATTTAAATTTGATTATTCTAATGAATGTGTTTTGTCTAGGTTCCACAACGGGATGAAGACGTCTACCTGGATAATGAGCAGCTCATCAGCCTGGTCCAGGAGCGTTCGCCGTTGTGGGACAGCCGTGACCGGCTGTACAAGGACAATGTGGTGACACGGCGGCTATGGAATGAGGTGGCCGCAGCGTTGATGGATGGCTGGGACAGCGCCACAGCATCCGCCAAAAAGGCGTTTAGTGAGTATTTCCCTGCTCTGTATTGTGCCGCAGTGACTGTTGTCCTTGACGGCACTGTTGGGTTTCGTGCTAGGCGTATTCTAGCAGGAAACCCAACAGTGTCATCGTGGTCTACAGTGACTGCTTTGAGTATTGTATTGCTACATTGTGCCGCAGTGACTGTTGTCCTTGACGGCACTGTTGGGTTTCGTGCTAGGCGTATTCGAGCAGGAAACCCAACAGTGTCATCGGGGTCTACAGTGACTGCTTTGAGTATTGTATTGCTACATTGTGCCGCAGTGACTGTTGTCCTTGACGGCACTGTTGGGTTTCGTGCTAGGCGTATTCTAGCAGGAAACCCAACAGTGTCATCGGGGTCTACAGTGACTGCTTTGAGTATTGTATTGCTACATTGTGCCGCAGTGACTGTTGTCCTTGACGGCACTGTTGGGTTTCGTGCTAGGCGTATTCTAGCAGGAAACCCAACAGTGTCATCGTGGTCTACAGTGACTGCTTTGAGTATTGTATTGCTACATTGTGCCGCAGTGACTGTTGTCCTTGACGGCACTGTTGGGTTTCGTGCTAGGCGTATTCTAGCAGGAAACCCAACAGTGTCATCGTGGTCTACAGTGACTGCTTTGAGTATTGTATTGCTACATTGTGCCGCAGTGACTGTTGTCCTTGACGGCACTGTTGGGTTTCGTGCTAGGCGTATTCTAGCAGGAAACCCAACAGTGTCATCGTGGTCTACAGTGACTGCTTTGAGTATTGTATTGCTACATTGTGCCGCAGTGACTGTTGTCCTTGACGGCACTGTTGGGTTTCGTGCTAGGCGTATTCTAGCAGGAAACCCAACAGTGTCATCGTGGTCTACAGTGACTGCTTTGAGTATTGTATTGCTACATTGTGCCGCAGTGACTGTTGTCCTTGACGGCACTGTTGGGTTTCGTGCTAGGTGTATTCTAGCAGGAAACCCAACAGTGTCATCGGGGTGTACAGTGACTGCTTTGAGTATTGTATTGCTAAATTGTGAAGCAGTGACTGTTGTACTTGACGGCACTGTTTTTTTTTATCAACAGTGGACAAAGTCCGAACACGTTGGCGTTCGATCAAGGACCGCTTCAACAGTGATGTTCGTGCTGAGGGCCAGGTTCGCAGTGGATCTGCGTCAAGGACCAGAACTAGATACCGTCACTATCACGCATTGCAGTTCCTAAGACCGGTCCTTGCCACAAGATCGTAAGTATTATACATTTTGGGTTTTTATTTTTATTAATCTGTGTTTTTCTAATCCACAGCTGATGCTTCTTGTAAAGGCATGGTAGTAATGATTTTCCTTTCTTCCACAGCACCTGGAGCAGCACCCTGCAACCTGGCCCTGGAGCGGTCCTTCGTCGGACGTCCTCTGACCCGTCCCAGCCATCCGACAGCCAGGAAGCACCTTGCAGGTCCCACACACACACAGCTGGTGACCAGGAAGCTGGGCCATCAGGTGTTCCCCTGTCCCAGGTCTCTGCCACTGGTTATGCGGGCACTACCCGCCAGCGGCAGAGGGCCTTGGACAGGAATGTCTTGCCCGAGTTTATGCATTTGAGCGAGACATTTAATTCCAGCCTCAAGTCACTGTCCGACAGAGTTGAAAGCGGTTTTGCACTGATGGAACGTGGTTTTAACCACTTTGAACACCGCTTCAATTCTGTAGAACAGCGCCTTGACCGTCTGGAGGCCGACCTCAACAGACCAGCACACCATTTTTTTAGTAAGATTGAAAAGGTCATGGCGGAACACCTTAGTCCTGATCAACAGCTGAATGTGCTGCAGGCCTGCAACAATGCTTTCTTGCAGGCTATGCAGCATAATCGGTACGGTCAGCAGTCAGTGGTGTCCTTTCCACCTGTGCCACCATTGACTCGCTTCACCTCACTACCGACTTGTGCTGCATACCACTGCACGGACACCTCTCTTCAAAGGCTGGACACCCACCGTTACACCACCACAAGTCTGAGTGCAGCTGGTCACTTCACCGACACCACCATGGCAAGCGCTGCTCCTGTCTGGAGCACCACCGCCAATCCCATGCATGCGTGGAGCTCAGCCACCACTAGGCAAACATGGAACAGCCCTGCCGCTACAACAACATGTAGTAGCCCTGCCACCACCACTCTGCAAACCTGGGCCATCACTGCCGCCACCAGTCCTCCTGCAAGGACGAGCACTGACCAAGAAGAGCAGCATCAGCCACCTCAGCAGCAGCAGCCAACTCAGCAGACGCCACCTCAGCAGCAGCAGCCACCTCAGCAGCAGCCGCCACCTCAGCAGCAGCAGCAACCACCTCAGCAGCAGCCGCCACCTCAGCAGCAGCAGCAACCACCTCAGCAGCAGCAACCACCTCAGCAGCAGCTGCCACCTCAGCAGCAGCCGCCACCTCAGCAGCAGCCGCCACCTCAGCAGCAGCCGCAACCTCTGCAGCAGCAGCCGCCACCTCAGCAGCAGCAGCCATACCAGCAGACGGGGGACCTACATTCCATATTTGCCCCTACTTCAAGGCGAAATCAATCAAGGCGGGCATTGGGCCAAAGTCGGTCCAGGCACACAAGCCTACGGCGACATGCCATTACAACTAATGTAACTGAACAGATTTCCTCTCCTACAAGTGTTCCAAGTTTAATTCCCTTAACTGGACTACCTTCCCCCACAAGTTTTGTTGCCCCTTCCCCTCAAACACCGTCTTCAACTGCAAGTGTTGCATATTCCCTGCACACCCCCAAATTGAAACCATCTGCCCCCAAACGCCGTAAAAAATAATTTTTAAATTTTTTTTTTGTGATAAAAAATAAATTTACATTTGTGGTTCACCATTAATAAGTTTCATTAATGTTGTTTGCGCCGCTCACACACACTGATGGGTAAATACATGTTAAAAACCAACCCAAGGGCTAGTATAGTCATATGTGAAATAACATGGACTAGTATAGTCATTCAAAGGCCTAGTGTAATAACTCTAGTTTTACCAAATAGAATCTGGTTTCATGAAAAACAAATTGTTGAAACTTGTCTAAAAAATAAAGTTTCTTTCTAGTTTCACCACTTTGTTTTTGGTGAAACAAGATGCTAGTTGTTTAAAATGCTAGTTGTTAAAAATCGAGTTATTACAGTAGGCCTTGGTATGACTATACTAGGCCGTGGTATTTCACATATACTACTAGCCCCAAGGCCTAGTATACTCATATTTGAAATACCACGGCCTAGTATAGTCATTCCAAGGCCTAGTGTAATAACTCTAGTTTTACAAAATAGAATCTGGTTTCATGAAAAACAAACTGTTGAAACTTGTCTAAAAAATAAGTTTCTTTCTAGTTTCACCAGTTTGTTTTTGGTGAAACAAGATGCTAGTTGTTAAAAATCGAGTTATTACAGTAGGCCTTGGTATGACTATACTAGGCCGTGGTATTTCACATATACTACTAGCCCCAAGGCCTAGTATACTCATATTTGAAATACCACGGCCTAGTATAGTCATTCCAAGGCCTAGTGTAATAACTCTAGTTTTACAAAATAGAATCTGGTTTCATGAAAAACAAACTGTTGAAACTTGTCTAAAAAATAAGTTTCTTTCTAGTTTCACCAGTTTGTTTTTGGTGAAACAAGATGCTAGTTGTTAAAAATCGAGTTATTACAGTAGGCCTTGGTATGACTATACTAGGCCGTGGTATTTCACATATACTACTAGCCCCAAGGCCTAGTATACTCATATTTGAAATACCACGGCCTAGTATAGTCATTCCAAGGCCTAGTGTAATAACTCTAGTTTTACAAAATAGAATCTGGTTTCATGAAAAACAAACTGTTGAAACTTGTCTAAAAAATAAGTTTCTTTCTAGTTTCACCAGTTTGTTTTTGGTGAAACAAGATGCTAGTTGTTAAAAATCGAGTTATTACAGTAGGCCTTGGTATGACTATACTAGGCCGTGGTATTTCACATATTACTATACTACTAGCCCCAAGGCCTAGTATACTCATATTTGAAATACCACGGCCTAGTATAGTCATTCAAAGGCCTAGTGTAATAACTTTTAATGGAGCAGATTACATTCATCCACTCAATGCTGACTTGTATTCCCCATGGACTTTCATTGGGGTTGGGTTTTGAGTGTTGTGTTTTGAGAAAATCACATACTTTGTTTTAAACTATTTGCACAATTTTATCTTGAAAAAAAATGGTTTCCTGATTCATGGCCTGCAGCTTTGCTCATTCCAATATATTTAACGCAGACTAGCAATGCTGCATTTTAACTCGTATGTGTATTTACCTGCCCAGGTGTGTGAACATAATAAAATTCAGTTATACATGGGAAGTTTTTTAATTAATCGGAGTTTAAAAAATATAGTGCACTCAGTAATGGTATCAAATAAGGATTTTTATTACCATAAACAACAACATTACACCATTTCATCTTGCCAGTGCACCCGTCCTACATCAGAAATAAAGTAGGCCGCAAATTTGTCCCTCATTTGGCCAACTTCAACGGATGACCTGAGAGTGTGCTGAGTGAATTCAGGCAATGGGTTAGGAGCATCATCGTCCAGTTCAAAGGTCGGGTGCTCTTTAGCCATCACAAAGTTATGTAGAACCACACAGGCCTTCACCACCTCATCGACTGTTTCAAGTTTAAGATTAATGGCCGTGCCCAGAATTCGCCATCTGGAAACAAGAATCCCAAAAGCACACTCGACAGTTCTTCTGGCCCTGGTCAGCCTGTAATTAAAAATTTTTTTGGTGTGGTCCAAGTCCCGGCTGGAGTAGGGTTTCAGTAAGTTTCCGCACATTTGAAAAGCCTCATCGCCAACCATTACAAAGGGCAGTGGCGGAGCTTCGGTGTGAGGAAGAGGCCGTGGCATAGGGAAATTAAATTGGTTGCCATACAACCTCCGGCCCATGTCTGAGTTTTTAAAAGCCTGCGAGTCATTACCACGGCCAAATGCTCCAATGTCCACTGCTACAAACATACATCCGGCATCCGCAATTGCAATGAGTACTATTGAAAAGTACTTTTTGTAATTATAGTACTCAGATCCCGTTCTTTGGGGTTTGATGATCCGTATGTGTTTCCCATCAACAGCTCCCAAACAGTTGGGAAAATTGCATACTGTCCAGAATTTGTCAGCAATTTCCATCCACTTTTCAGCGGTGGGCAGGGGCATAAATTCTGGGCAAAGAACATTCCAGAGAGCCCGGCAGGTGTCAGCAACAATTCCAGACAAGGTAGAGATTCCAATACGGTACTGAAAGTGTAGTGAGGATAGGGTTTCTCCAGTCGCCAGGAATCTGTGAACAGACAAAGAAGTAAAATTAATATTTATGTATATTATTTTTAAAAACTATAAAAAAAATATTAGTACATTCACGAAAACTAATTACCCAAGGTTTTGAATACTAAATTTACAAAAAAAAACATCAGACCACACCCCTTTGTTTTTAAAACATACCGTAATGTCACCAGTAGCCGTTCCTCAGGAGGAATCGCACGACGGAGCTGTGTGTCCTGTCTCCGGATGGATTGTTGGACACGAGCAAGCAAATCCATGAAACTTTCGTGGGACATCCGGATATAATCTGTAAATTTCTCCGGGTTTGACTGGAGCTCGCTGTAGAGGGTATGGTATGCCCCACGGCTCTCCCGGAGTTCAACAATCGGATGTATCCACATACGCCGCCGTCTTCGCTGCCTCTCTCTCTTCCTTTGTTCATGGCAAGCAACTGCATACGCCTGAGCCATCGCGATGTCCAAATCCAAGTTGAAGTGAAAACTCTTCCAGCGCAGATCCATGGTCACGAGAAGAATCAAGCAAATGTGAAGAATACTGTAGACAGGGTGTATATATATTAACATACCACACCCACAATGAAGTCCCATTGGTCTTGTGTGTTGTTGAATGGTTGTTTTTTCTTTTTTGTGGGGTTTTTCCAAAATCTGTAAAAAAACGCAAACGCACAAAAAACGCATACAAACGCGCAAAAACGCTGCGTTTTTTTCCTGCATGCGCATTAAAATGCTGGAAAAAAACGCAGCGTTTGTATGCATTTGTATGCGTTTTTTTAATGCGTTTTTTTGCGGGAAAAACGCGCTGCAAAAAAAAGCAAGTGTGAAACTAGCCTTAGCGGTAAAAAACGCAGCATGTTCATTAATTTCCGCTTAGGTCCGCGTTTTTGGCTATTTCCTATAGCCCAGAAGATGCGCGGAAAAAAGCGCATAAAAAAACGCATGTTTTTCCGCAAAAATCGCGGCAAAAAACAAGCATTTTTTTCCGCGCATTTTCTGGGAAGGAGACCCGTTTCCTGAGCGTTTAAAAACGCTAACGTGGTCACATAGCCTAAGAATCGCTCATAACAGGGTTATTATAAAGAAATCGAACCCGTTATATCATCCGGTCAGATTGTAAGTTGCTCTACCAGGACAGAGACTGTACTGCCTAAATCTGCCTGGTCCTGGTAGGTTTGCTTTTAATTATCGTCAAGACAGTGCAGTGCATAACACACTTGATCAAGAGACGTAGTCAATCAACTCTTAAGACCCACAGAATTAATTGTGACATTATTTTCTTGGCCTTATTGGAAAGACACAGGGGTTTCATAAAATATAGCATATATACAGTAGTTGCAATCAAAAGTATTCGCTCCCCATTGCAATTTTACAAACAAGAATAACTGAAATAGATCAAAACGACCAATATACTTTAACTAATGATGAGCAAGTATACTCGCTGCTCGGGTGATCTCCGATTATTTTGGCGTGCTCGGAGATTTAGGCTGGGTTCACACGCGCGATTTTGCCGCGAAAACGCAAAAAAACAGTATCCTATGCAATCCTATGGGATTCCGCAATGCTGTGCTAATGCTGCGGATTTTCCTGCAGCGGAATCGCATTGCAGAAAAACACGCAACATGCTCATTAATTTGGCGGAGTCGCGGCAATTCTGCCCACATAGGAATGCATTTTTCCACTTACTTCCCACATGTGGCTGTGCCCACCATGCGAAAAGTAAGCAGAACATTTGCGGATGGTACCCACGGTCTGGAGGAGAGGAGACTCTCCTCCAGGCTCTGGGTACCATATCCCTGCAAAAAATAGAATTAAAATAAAAATATTGTTATTCTCGCCTTCCGGCATCCCGCGCAGCCTTCCCGCCTCTCTCCACGCTCCCGGCATCTTCCGGTCAGAGTAATCCTTTGCGAGAATGACCGCAATGATGCAACGGTTTTGCGGGAGCGCGACGTCATTCGCGCAAAGGATTACTGGGACCGGAAGATGCAGGGAGTGTGGAGAGAGGCGGGAAGGCTGCGCGGGACGCCGGAAGGTGAGAAAAACAATATTTTTTATTTTTTTTATTATTTTTTACATCCTATCTTTTACTACTGATGCTGCATAGGCAGCATCAGTAGTAAAAAGTTGGTCACACTAGTCAAACACTATGTTTGACTAGTGTGACCAACCTGTCAATCAGTTCTCCAAGCGATGCTACAGATCGCTTGGAAAATGCTAGCATTCTGCAAGCTAATTACGCTTGCAAATCGCTAGTTTTTTCGTGGGAAAATCAAGGGAATTTAAAATGCGATTTTCTCGTGGAATGGAATTCCGGAATTCTTGCGGTAATTTCCGCAGGAATTCCGCTACGTGTGAACTTAGCCTTAGTGTTTGTCGACACAGCTGCATGAATTGCAGCTGTAAACAGGCTGAATACATGTGGTGATTGGCTGTTTGTTAAGAATTCCCACATGTCCAGCAGCCGCAAATCATGCAGCTGTGTCGCAAACACTAAATCTCCGAGCACGCCAAAATACTCGGAGGTCACCCGAGCATGCTCGGGAAAACCCAAGCACCGAGTATACTCGCTCATCACTAACTGTAACATGTTAAAGTCAACATTTCTTGTGCCATTGGGGTAATGGAGTTGTATGGGACATGGGGGGATTGCTTTTCTCATGAATACACTGGACTTTTGAATTCTATGCCTGATATATTCTCTGATCACTCCTATTAACCTAAATGCATAATGGCCCCGATTCATCAAAGCAATTTCACCAGAATACTGTAGTAAATTTATTTGAAAAGTTGCAATTTTTGGGGGGCAACTCTGAGCTGTGCAATAATTTCGCAATTTTTGTCATAAAAATTCCTTCCATCTCCGCCAAAAGTTTCCTCCGTCTCAGCCAAATTGTGCAGAGCTGGGGCGGGATGGAGACATGATGCCACAGTTTGTCTAATTCATGATGAGCTGCGGCAGTTCTTACGCCAGAAATCTCACCAGTCAGGGACTGTATTAAGATTTCTGGCATAGCGTACAAAAAGCGCATGCCACTGTTTAGGGGATCCTGATTCATTAAGAAGCGTGCACCTCCTAATGAATCAGGAGCGTCTGACTCTAACATGCCAACTCATCAAGACTCACGAGAAAATTGCCAATCTTGATTAATCGTAATATTGGCTAACTGATATATGGAGCATTGTGACATAATGATAGATTTCAATGGTAATTTACACAATTGTATATTCAAATGTATGCCAAATGAACATAATTTTGTTTGTATACATTCATGGTATATAATGGATATATAGTATATGCCTGAAAGTTTTTCTTTTTAAATGTATGCTGTTCACACGATGTGGTGTGAGTAATGCCCCAAAAATGCTGACATTATCTGTGCCACCAATATTCCTAATCAAAGTATTCTGACTCATTCTTGCAAAGTCGTAGGAAATGGGTATTGTCAGACCAATCTATAATAATCAACCTCTTTAGAAGAGGTTCATAAATTAGAAACACTTCTACACTGTCTTGCTCTTTTAATGGCAACCAGCAGTGGTTAAGATAAACGACTCTGTTATTTCTCTATCAAGAGTGTTCATATAAAGGGAAAAGTAATCCCTAAAGGTGGCTGGAAATTGACAGGCATACAACACTAAGGTTTTGTGTTGTTACTTATGAAGAATCTCAAGGCTACAGGAAAAGCAACTGGCTGCAATATAAGCTGTTTGTTGGTAGAGGAGCTTCTAACACACTGCAGTGATATATATTGCCCAAGGGATGATGACAGTCCCAGAAACCTTTTAAATGCAGTTCTGTTTCAAGGAATCATAGTGTAAATCAAATGAAAAAGTAATAAGTAATCCCTCTACTTGCCTTCTTGAAAAAAAGAGGTTTTATGATAACAGGCAATTTTTTCGCAGTATAAGATTAAAAAAATTAAATAAAAATCTCACCTTTAAGGGTAGTTCAAGGCCCAGTGGGCTAAGCACCTTCTGTGCCCAGGGCCCGGCAGTGATCACTAATTTTTTAGCTTCAAAGATACTGGAAGCAGTTGTTACAGTGACCACCGGTCCTGGCTGTACGTGCTTTACCTTTTCCCCATCACGGATCACTCCACCCATTTTTTTAAACTGCTCCTTTAATATAATCACAAAGAAGTTTATGGTAAAGTTTTTTCAACAGTTTTTAAAATGGGCTTGTGACTGCAAACATTAAGGTAAACTATTAATATGTTCATCCCTTCCCTCTAAATTTGCATGGTTCGGTGTTCATTTTTTAAGAACAAAAGAAATTATTGTAAAAATTTGGCAAGAGTGAGGTTGACTATTGGTAAAGTTTTTAATTTTCGTTAATTTTTAGATGTAGTTTTTTTTTTTTTTTTTTTTAGCTTTTCGTAAACCTCTTATTCGTAAAGGAGCTGGCAATGGCCTTGTGTTGTGATGGCAGACGCAACTTGTAGTGAAGTATCGTGCTGATTCTGGAAAAAAATGTACCGTATATCCTGATATTCAGTCAGATTATCCCTTTAACCAGTTCATGACCAGGAATATATTCAGGTATTATCGTACATGCACTTTTAATGGCTCAAAAAAATGTTCTCTTTCGGATATCAAAATAATTGTTTCTCATTTTTTTCACGCCACATGAGGCTTAATTTTATGTCATTTTTATATCCTATCTTCATAAATTTAGGAAATACAGTACATGCCTATCTTTCACCTTTTTTTATATTTTATTTTTTATATTTTTATTTATTTTTTTAATTTTGCTTACACAGTGTGACTTCCACCTTAAGGTCTTACAAGACTTTGGTGAAAGGTGGGTAGGGGAGCATTTTAGCCTATCAATATATAGTTTAATTTTATGATTTCCCCCTATAGCTGGTGCTGGTACAGTTGTGCTCAAAAGTTTACATACACCAGCAGAATTTTTGCTTTCTTGGCCTTTTTTCAGAGAATATTAATGATAACACCAAAACTTTTTCTCCACTCATGGTTAGAGGTTGGGTGAAGCCATTTATTGTCAACCCAAAACATCATTTGGATGTTTTGGGCTGTCATTATGATTTAAAAAGAGAAAACACAGTAGTTTGACAATAAATGGCTTCACCCAACCTATAACCATGAGTGGAGAAAAAGTTTTGGGGTTATCATTCATTTTCTCTGAAAAAAGGCCAAGAAAACAAAAATTCTGTAAACTTTTGAGCACAACTGTATATTAGCCTCAACTACAGGGAAATTTCAGCCTCCTTGCTGCATAGCAGAACTGTCTGGGTTTCCTAGGACCAAGCTGGTTGTTCCCTCTCTACACCCAGGGTTCGCAGGATCATGTGGTCTGGAGGAGAAATCATGCGCTAATTCAGTACTGTGTATACGGAGATCGAGAACGCAAACATGGTAACAAAAACATGTTTATATTCTCTCTGGGTAGTCTGGCTGTGCCTGACAGCCAGCTTCTCTTCTCCACAGCAGTACGATCTACTGCTAGATGCTTACTTTGCCTTGATGTTTCAGAACATCAGTGCAGGGAAAACTGTGGACTGCCCTGATGTTTTTTGGAATCTGAAGCAAATGAATTATTTTTGCTCTAGAATGGTGGTCTCTTTAAAGAGGACCTGTGATCAATTTTTCTTACTTTATTACAGGACTTAGTGACCAATTTTTCTTACTTTATTCACACTTCCCAATAGTTTTTATTTGATTTCCGCTGCTCACCTGAGTACTGTGCTTTCTTTTTTCTTAATCTGCCAGACAGCTCCATAGATAATGACCTTTTTAGTTAGGGCAAAATTTTATGACCTTTTCCAAGGGGTTTTTTCTCACAAAATACTCTGTGTCTGTGTCTATGGACTGCTCTCCATTATTGCACTGTGAGCAACGCCCCCTTGTAAAAACCATAAAAATTAACACTAAATAAAAAGACCCATATCTTTGGGAATATATGCATGTAATATCCTGAAGGAACGCGGGATGCAGTCACGCACTTGGAGGCAGACCAAGGGTAAAACAGGTTTATTTACAGGGGGATGTGCTCCATGCAGGGAGTGAGGGATTGTAGGGTGACGGCGAGGAACGGGGCAGAACTGGAAAGTTAGCAGGGTTTGTGAGGGACGAACAAGAGTTCAGTAATAAAGAGGGTAAACTTATCGGACTGTAATCTTCTGTTGTGAGGGAGTACAGGGTTCCAACGGTGGCGCGGGTCGTCTTGTCGCAGTCTCTGACAGGCGGAAATCCAACGGTGGCACCGACAACAGCGTCACATGCAGTCTCTCAAGTCTCTGTCCATGATAAAGAAGCAGCCTCCGGGGAAACCAACAGGATGCTGGGCGGTGAGAGGGGGTCCTGCTCTCACCACTCTTAGTCACAAGTCCACACTCAGAACGTGTCACCGCAGGGACAGTGGCACGCTCCTTGGTCAGTCCAGCTACTACTCTCAGGGGCTCAGATCTGTCACTGCACATGCCAGGCCTGCACACACTAGCGACTGTCTCAGGCTTGTCAAGGGAGTATCCTCCAGTCACGGAGGCTGGCAAGTCAAGAATTACACAGAAGACGCTCACTGCGTACTGTTGGTCTGTCTAAGTCTTCAGCAGGAGGTCTCTTTGAGTATACGATCACTCTTGGGCAGAGCGGGTGCGGTACTCATTGTCTCCTAGTGTATGGCACCTGGCTTAGCTCCGCATGCTCTGCTCATGCTCTGCTGGCACAGCTCCGCATACTCCACTCTGCTGACACGGCTAATTCCCACAGAACCACAGCTCCTATTCTGGGCAACAGCAGCACGGCCTGTTCCAGGGCCAGCACTCTCTGGAGGGGGAAGCAGAGTGCGCTCTCCTCTGCTCTGCGCGCTGCACTTACTTGGTGCCAAACTCTCCTGCAGCGTGCGCTTTTTCTTCCTCTCCCCCAGTGTCAGCGTGCGCTCTCTGGGCTCTCCCTGCCCCATTCTGTCAGCAGGAAACTCCATCATACCTCTCGTTCACCCTCTAGCAGGGGAAAGTCTGCCTCCCTCAGACTTCCCCCAGAAACAGAGGATGCAGCCCCCTCAGATACGGACCAGGCATGCAGGTACCCTTGGTCCGGTCAACCTCCTTACATTCCTCCTCTCTTTGAACTCGCCATTCCACGGGCGAGGTTTCTTCGTACTCCAGGATGCTCACTTGAGGGGCTATAGCTGCCCACAATTTTTGTAATTCCTCCTGCCTCTCTGGCACCAGGTTCTTCCAATAAGGCTGGTTAAAAATACTCCAATCCTCATCTTCATCTTCAACAGCTGCAGAAGAAAATACTTCGGATGAACTTGGCTTTGCTTTCTTCTTCTTCTTCTTTTTAGCTTTGCCGCTAGGAGACGTTTGAGTAGACGGCTCGTCCTTTTCTTTGTAGTTATCGGAAACTTTAGGGACTCCTTGCTCGGGTTCCTCAGTCTGGAGGCTTAGTACAGTTAATTCTTCTCCATAGCTCCCCCCCTCTTTGACAGGAGCATTCTCGTCAAAACTAGAATCCGATGGATTAAGACCCTGCAGGCTGGACCCTTCATCTTCCGCGCCGGGCTCTGTGGGCGTCACTTCCCATGGCTTCTCAGCCACGCTCCCTGTCTCACACAGCTGCTTCATGTCTTCCATCCGGTCAGGGTCTTGTGAGCTGATGGCTGGCAAACTTTCTGCCTCAGGGGATGACACTAGAGGCTCTTCCTTCTCATTGATGAGAACCGTAGGAGCGTGCATCTCGGGTACTCTTGTCACCTCTTCCCCTTTGCTGGTAGCTTGTGGTGAGTGTGATGAGTGTCAGCTTACGCTGAGTCATTCTTCTTAGAAAGAGTGGACCCTCTGGGCCATGGCACCCACCCACCTAGGGTGAGCTGACCTAGTGAGAACAACCCCCTATACAGGGAGTGTCAGGGGCAAGACCAAGGGGGTGAGCCACCACGGCTGCTGGACCAGACGGCCGGCTCAGGGAAACAAGACAAGGCAAGACAAGTCGTTAATTCAAAGGGACTTCAGGTACAACAGGTGCAACACGTGAACACACAGAACATAAGACAAGGTGCGTGCAAGAGCACGCCGAGGTCCAAGACTTGTGGAACTCTTCAGGGTGCAACAGGAGCAAATGTGAACAAACAGAGTTCATGAAACAGGGTGCGTGCAATGGCACGCCGAGGTCCAGGCATGGAACGTGCAGATGGTACGCGGACATCGGACTCCGGACAACAGTCCACGATCAACCAGGGCATCAGGGTCTGTAGCTCAGAGGGTGATCGGCAGGATCCGGACATCCAGAAGTTAGCTAGGTTCCATGCAAGGAAACAAGAGAGTTAGAGACATGGTGCGAGTCAGTGGACACGCCAGGATCAAGTTCACAGGACAGATACCTGCGCATGCCAAGGGGCATGCCAGGGACAGGTCAGGTTCACAGGGCGGTGGCCTGCGCACGCCAAGGGGCATGCCAGGGACAGGCACAAGGTACGGTGGCATCGGAATCCAAATGCTGGCATCGACCGACAGGGTCCAGGTATCTGGCTACGGACATCAGCTCCGGACATTAGGCCGCAGTCATCTAGGTCCGGACCTCTGGCAGCGGTCGGCAGGTTATGGAATCCGGCAGGCAAACTAGGGAACAGAGAAGAGCAAAAGAGACAAAGGCTTTGTGCAAGAGTAGCACGAAAAGGCACAGTGCGAGAACCAGCGTGAGTGCAAGTGAGCACAGAGACCATGGCTGGGAGCACCGGCAGGTGGTACTGACGATGGAAGTTGCAAGCGGGCATGACTAGAGGCGGCGCCACTGCGGGGCCACGCAGCCAGACCACTATAGCACTGGATGGGGCATGGCTGGGGCACACAGGCGAGCACGGCTAGAGGCGGCACGGCTGAGGCACACCAGGTAGGCACAGGTGACCAGGCACGTGCACAGAGGCACGGAGCCACAAGGCAGGGCTAGGCAAAGGGTACAGGACGGAGCCACATGCGAGACAGCATGGCAAAGCCTAGTACAAAATGTGCAAGGCGCACAAAACATCAGGGACAATACAAAGAACTAGGCAGAGACCTGCGCATGTAAAGAGCATGCCAGGGACAGGGACAGTCTAGCAGCGGAGCGTAGGCCGAAGCCCAGAGCCGGGCCAAGGAAGGACCTTGGGACTAGACAGGGCACAGAGCAAGGCCTGCACGTGTAGAGACACGCCAGGGACAGTCTAGCAGCGGAGCGTAGGCCGAAGCCCAGAGTCGGGCCAAGGAAGGACCTTTGGACTAGACAGGGTACAGAGCGAGGCCTGCACGTGTAGAGACACGCCAGGGAGAGGTTCAGAGCGGAGGCCTGCACATGTAGAGACACGCCAGGGACAGGTTCAGAGCGGAGGCCTGCACGTGTAGAGACACGCCAGGGAGAGGTTCAGAGCGGAGGCCTGCACGTGTGAGGAGACACGTCAGGGACAGAGACAGAGGCAGGGCACCTGAAGCCACAAAGCAGAGCGAGACATGACATGAGGACAGAAACACGGAGCAGAATCAGAGCAAACAAGGACTACAAGGCAAAGCAGAGCAGGGACAGAACATGGCACGAAGGACAACCACTAGACAAGACAAGAGACGGAATACGAGCACGGAGCATGTGCAGAGATGCACGACAGAGCAGAGTGCAAGGGCACAGAATAGAGGGAGCGCCCCACAGACCAAGCAGCCATGCAGGGACACCACACAATACTCAGGCCCTGAGCATAGGAAGGGGCGGCCTGATATAGGGCATAGCACCTCCTCTTCCAGGTCAGGACCAGGGGAGCACTTCCGGGTTCAGATCCACAGGATAACAGAGCATAGTCACATGATAGGAGTTCCAGACATGACGAGACGACTGCAGAATCAGTGCTGAAACCTAGACAGGTCACATGATCAGAGTTCTAGACATGACGAGATGATTGCAGAACCAGACAGTGCAGGATCCAGGCAGGGACACATGACCAGGGATTCTAGACATGACGAGAAGATCACAGAAAGCAGAGCAGAAACGCAGGCATCCTGCAGCTCAGACATGAGGTGAGTGTGCACACTGCTCTAGGGAACGAGCAGGATAGCAAACAAGATATGCGCATGCACATCGCTCCAGGAGTTCTTGAGGGAAAACAGACATGACAGACATGGCGGACATGACAGCGAGCCTGGTGGTGGTTTACTCCGATGGACCACTTGGGCAGTTGTCCCTTCCTCCTCTTCAGGTCAAATCTCACCGTCGGGACCTCTAAACCCAGGTTGGAGTTCTGCTAGACTCCCCATCACGCGTCGGGACAGAGCAGACATTTGACCGTGGACAGTCGACACCTTCTCTATCTCTTCTTGGTGTCCGACGTCGCAACACTGTCTTGCTCTGAGTGAGGCTCTTCTTTTCCCACCATACCATTCCCTCTAGGGGCGATGTTCCCTCTAATTAAGAGGGCCTTCGGTGGAGTGAGCGGATCTTTGCCATCGCTTTTCTCAGGTAGGTCAATTTCTGGACAAGTGTCTGACACTTCCACCCGCCCAGCACCCACGTCTGCATCTGTCTGGTGGGCGCTTTGGTTTGGATCGTTGACCTAGGCAGAAATCATCTCTCACCTGTGGTTGCTCTTCACTCCAGGATACGGGGTTCGACTCTGGAACCGCCACTGAAGCCTTCTTCATGCTCCGCACCTCTCCTCTAATTTCCTTCACCTGCTACCATGCGTTACCTTGTGATATGACGCTGGACCCCAAGACAGCAGTAAGGGCTTCCCCAGACTCTCGACTTTTTCCCAAATTCTTCTCACTTCCAGCCATAAATCACGGGTCCATGTCGGCTCTTTTTCATTCGGGCTGGGCACTCCGCAATGCCAAACCATCCCTGTCAAGGCTGCAATCCCCTGCCTCTGCTCACCTATGTGTGCTTCTGCCCCTATCTCAGAGAAAGACATGATGGGTTTTACTCACAAGCGCTCCCTCAGAGCCTGCTTCAGCCACACATCACGTAAGCCTGTCACTAGTTGGTCTCACAGCACTACGTCAATGGACCCTACGCCTACGCCATCTTTGCGAGCAATGGCAGTATGAAGCTCCTGCAGCACATTCCTAAACTGGGTCAGTCTCCCCCTCTCTTTGAATATGCCTGAACAAACGCATACATAATTCTCCTACGCCCGTAGGGTCCCCATACGTCTCCTCAAGTATTAGCAACACTTTTCCCAGGGTGTCTCTCGTCTGTGGGGGTCGCAACATGACAGAGTCCCTGGCCTCCCCATCTAAAGCCATCATAGCCACCTCTGATTCCAGGGCCGGCGTCATGGGATACATCTTCATCACCCCCCTTACACATTTAATCCAACACCACAGCATAGAATCATTCCCCGCCTCTCCTCTCCTTCCCCCCTGCAGAAGGGGAAGGTCCGCCTCCCTCAGGCTTCCCTCCAGAAACAGAGGATGCATCCCCCTCAGTTCCAGACCAGGCATGCAGGTACCCACGGTCCGGTCCACCTCCTTACATGCATGTGGAGGTGGAAGGAATAGTCAATAGATGAGACAACCTCTATCAGAAAAGTATGGCCAACTTTAGTGTAGATTTAGGAGTTGTATTATCCTATTAGTTCTACAGTGAACTAGAGACTGATAAAGAAAGTATAACATAAAAATTTCAAGAAAAAGGTTGAACTTTTTTTCTAATATTTTTCAAAAGTAGAGAAAGAGTACATAATGGTATATAAAAAAAATAGTACTATATGACCCTTGAATCTCCTCCACTCCAGTGCTACCGCACTGGTTGTCTCCTCCGTTACAGCAGTAGTGACATCCTGTCCATCAGTCATGTGATCGCTGCAGCCTCACACTATTACTTCCAGTACAGACCACAGGAGCATTTTTTTAAAAAAACTACTCTTTGCAATCCTTTACAAAAATCACAGAAATTCCTTATAACAATTAAAAATGCTGTTTTTCAAATTTTTCACTTTTTTTTTGCACATTTTCTTCTGAAGAAGCTTCAGGAAACGAGTCCTGATCTGTAATAATGTTTATAGTGTTAATTGTAAATCTACATGGCAGCCAGCGTTCCTGCAATCTTGCAATTTAATCATATACATTGAGGAGATAAGAGAAAGTGTAATTAAACACTGTGACAAACCCAACTTGTACACATCAGTCAAATTATTGTGAACAACCCTTTTAATTTGTCGGGATGTTTAATTAGACATAGATCAAATGTAATGTAAAGAAACACGTTTAAATTGATCCTTTTGTTTTGTTTTTGTTTTATTCTTCATAAGATGAACTCCGTGCAAGCACAACACAGTAAGCAGCAGTCTGCTCTAGTCCCTAAAGAGTTACTTTGCTCTTTCCTCCGTAAAACAAAGAACTATTTATGATCAAAGCAATTTCACACTTTGGTTACGTGTTCTCTGTAGAATGAAGACATGCCTACACTGAAAATTAGGTTTTTTTTAATTCTTTTTGCATAAATATATTTTAATCAGTAGCTAATCTAATTACAGAGAACGTTCCGGCGTGTCTCTAGCAGGGGACATGGAAGGTTTTGTTTATCACTTTGTGTCGGAGTGTATAATTATGTGTACACGTCGTTGTGTTCCATGTAGTGATTACATAGGTCTCTAATAAACACCAAGATGGGAAATTCTCGTGGTACCTGCACGGCCCGTAAAGCCTTGTCGGCACTCAGAACTCCACCGTCATGGTCACAACAGACAACTTCTCCCGGCTTTAGAACCAATCCTGGATATTTTTGCTTGCATTGCTCTTGAGTCAGATATTCCCACGATATCTTTTTCTCATCCATATTCTTACATACGGACTCAAATTCTTCATTTCCAGATGGGGCAATGACCAGAACGCCAGTTTTCCTGTGGACATATGATGAAATTGTCTAAAAATGCATCAAAAAATAAAAACGACAACAAATAAACTAATACATCAATGGGCATCTTATTTCAAGTTAGTAAAAAGACATGAGATATATTTATGGAAATGTTTCATAAAACCTAAATTGCACATTTTGCGAAGATCATTTATATCAGTAGTAATTAAAAAGATTTTGTGAGATATGAGAAAAAGGCTAGTCTTTTTTTTTTATTAACTGCATACTTTTCTCCATCTGCTATGTCTGGCATTTCAACTAAACTCTATAAGCATTAAAAAGGGTCTAAATATGGTTTGAAGAATCTTTTATTAACCCATACTGTTCTTCTTTTGCCTACTTTTCTGTCTGTAAGAAAACTCTATGAATCCGTCTTATTACGGACCTATAGGGCATTCCCTTTTACAGACCCATGCAAGGGTGGGCAATGTAGCTGCAAAACTATTTAAAGGGAATCTGTCACCCTTTTTTTCAGCTTGCGGCTGCCGGCATAGACATCGGGGGCTTATCTACAGCTGTCTGTAATGCTGTAGATAAGCCTCCGATGTAACCTGAAAGAGAAGAAAAACACGTTATATTATACTCACCGGGGTGGGCGGTCCGGTCCGGTGGGTGTTGCGGTCCGGTCCGACGCCTCCCTTCTTCATGCGATGACGTCCTCTTCTCCTGTCCTGTAATGGCTGCGGCACAAGCACACTGCTCTGCCTGTTGAGGGCAGAGCAGAGTCCTGCAGTGCACAGGCGTCGGGAGAGGTCCAGCAGGAGATTAACACTATAGGACTATAACTGACGTGCCAAGCCAAGCAGTCCAGCTAATTTGTGAAACCCTTCCCCCCCATCCTTCCTGAGTACACTGCAAATCAGTGGTGGGTGTAAACAGATTAGCTGGACTGTCTGGCACATGAGATGTAGTCCTGTAGTGTTAATCTCCTTCTGATAAAATACTGATTGTATTGAAACACAGCCTAATAAGTGACACATCACTGTAATCAGGCTGTTGTGCACCATATTAAGCTGGTCTCAAATTAAATAGCAAAATCCTACTGACTGTTTTCCTTTAATATATTATAAGATCAGCTAATTTGAAATCAACTCCGGTACATGCTCTATTGGGGGTAATTGCTAATAATCTGGCAATGCTTCAGTCTGGGAAAATATATTTTTGGATTTGTTTTAATTTGATGAAGAATTCTAATGAACCCTGTTGGGCGTAAAGCGTTAACATTGTGTCTTTCCTGGGAAATTGCTCAGTGTAGTCTCTAGAGACATTTACGTTACATTCTGTGATAACCCTGAAGTGGCTTAAAATAGATGTATTGTTAGATGAAACACCGTGGAAGAAGCACAGCAACAGCCCTGTTTAGTAGGAGTGTGGGGGGCGACATCAGTGCATATGGAGAATTGTGAGTGGCAGCTCCGAAATGAAATACGTAAGGTGGGGTATGGGGGATTTTTTTTTTCCATTTTTATTTTTTTCAAACAATTTTATCATAGAGGTGAAATTGCCCTTGACGGGAAGTCTCAGCTAGAAATAGCAATGTGCACACAAGAGACAAAGAACGTGCACGGTACATGGTGATTTTCATTTTAACGCTGGAATACAGAAATAGAGACCAGAAATGGCTATTGTGTTCCGTATAGAGAGACTGCAGATAGAGGACAATGAATAAAAAAATGATTAATAGAAACGGAAATGCTTACACAGGATAGTACTAGCTAATGAGTATTTCATTGTCAAGGTCACATGAATGTCGTGTTGTCGTTGAAACTTTTTCTCGTGAGCAATTTGTAAGTTTTGTAGTTGGAAAAAGATTTCTAAGCGGACATGAATTAAAAGTGTTTTTTTTTTTATTTCATTTCGAGAGGAATTTATTTAATCAAAACAGAAGCTAAGTGAATAGTCTCGTCCTGTTCTGCATTCACCATGGACCCTCTCCGGTGCTGCAGAAGATACGTCCTCCATTCAAATGAATGGGCTGAAAATGTTTCCTGCGCGGTTAGGAAAAAAAAAAAAGTGCTTAGCGTTCGCTCGGCTTGTGTGGAAGGAAGGAAATGTTTATAATCGGCGGTTTACTTTCAGTGCTTATTGAAAAGAATATATAGAAGCAATTAGGGCTTCATAAACTAACTCAACAGATGAAAAGGACAAAGAAATTAGTGAAACAAATGTACTACTTTAATGCAGCTAAATTATTTATCTCTGCGCCCGTGTTTGGCATACAAAACCAAAGGTTGATAAGTCTTGGTGTACTTCATATTATAACGGTAGTTTAACTTCAGCACTGAATTGCCATTCTATCAGCCTCGATGTAATCATACTTTCCGCCTAGAAGCAACAGGATCATTTAAGAAGTAGGCGAAGGAAACACAAATCAATTTATTCAACTTATTCTGGCCTCTCTGGATCTCTCTGTGCCTCAATGAGAAAATCATTAGGAGAAGCCTAAATGTAGCAAAAAAAAACACATCTCCTCGATCTCCTGGTTATCCAATATTCTCCGCAGGCCGGGACACTAGAAGATGGATGTAAATGAACCTTAAAGACTTTTAACTGGAACATTTACTCTGGAAATCATGCATTAATATCCATGGAAAACATAAGGGTTGCAATCTTGCTTAAAGTGATTGTCTAGGGCTGTAAAAATATTTACCGTGTATTCCGACTCTGTAACACATTTTATTTAGATATATTGATCACTAAAGTCAGATATCAGGAATAATGATGCATTCTCGCACTTTTTGTTTTTCACATAGTTATGATCATCCATAATTGAAGGATGCGTTCATATTGTTTTATGGATGCACTAAACTTAGAGATGCACTCTATGTAAGAGAAGGCAGGAGAACTTATAGCAATGTACCCAATAATTACCTCGAGAGACCAAATAATTATAAAGTAATTATATATTCTTTGCACTTTGCATACATGTTGATGGCCCCAAAAATGCATTAATTTAACCCTAACTTATTATGCACCATAGTTACCTCTTTTTAAGACCTTTTTTTCCAAGATGTTGCTTAGGCTGTGGTGTGGATTTTTTATATATGCAAACCTGCTCTCTAGAATGGCCATCTCTCCATCAGTGTCAGTGAAGAAAATCAACCATTAAAATCATCGGGACCCCTGTTGTTGAAGGGAATCTGTCACCAGGTTTTTTCTACCTCGTCTGAGAGGAGCATAATGTAGGAAAAGAAATCCTGATTCCAGTGATGTATCACATAATTTACAGGATACAGTAGTTGTGATCCAATCAGAGTTTTAGGTGTAGCATGTGGCAGAGCAGAGCAAGCTAACATCACCCACACCACAGCTTTTTTGTGTACATTGTCTATTGACAGTGAGCTGCTCATCAGAGGAGGGGGCGTGGTCAGTCTAGCAAGAGTGTGAGCTGTAAGCCAGGCAGTGATAATCTCCTGGTGATAAATCCTTCATTGTAAGTAAACAGCACACAGCCTAATAAATAACACATCCCCGAATTCTGTGTTTCAGCCTCTATCTGCTGCTATCTTCAGATTATATAACAAAAGCCTGCTGACAGATTCCCTTGAAAGATTAGGATCTCAGAAGTGATACCTGATCCTATTAGATGCTTTCACACAACTATAAAGCTTTATTTTATTACTTAGAAATATTATCATAATTTGACATGTGAGTTTAATGGAATAATAATTTTATCCTGTGAATATCTTTTTAAATGATACTTTCCTGCATTATTTTTTTTTACCATAAGATTATATGCACTCATCTTTGAACCCAATGAGTTTCTCAAGATGAAGATGTTTCCGGAAACGTCAGCATTTTTTTTCCCGATGTGTCTTTTTTTGGTTGTCTTCTGAGTGTTTTTTTTTTCATATTTATGGCCTTCATTTTTTTTTCTTTCAGCCATCTCTTTGCCTTGTATTGTAAACTCCAGAGTGGAAAATGTCTGAAGAATGGACAGCTCTCTTCTTTTAACCGCTTGGCATCTTTGAAAACATGAAGTGGTTAAAAGATGCTCAAAAGACTCAATGTACGGTGTTTTTTTTACATAGAAACATGATTTACTTTTTTTATGGTTTTATATGTTCTTTCTTTTAGAGTTTTTTTGGGCGCTTTTTCGGTTGGCATTTGCAACGGACCCACACTAACAGGTGTACAAAAAAGGTTCAGGTTCTGCCGTAACAACAATGTTGGTGTACTGCACACAAGCTTTTCTATAACTAGTGATTCACATGCATTATGATGATTTTCGTTTATGCTAAAACTGGGAAATTTATTCATAAAAGAACAAAGTCATGAAGCTTTCTTCCGTCTCTACTTTTGGCTGAGAAAAAAAAAAACTGCATGCAAGAACTGGTTCAAAATGCAAAGCGCAGGCTGGGTCTAAGCATTAATGGGAAGTCTACCAAATATGTAATTAAATCCTTTACTGTAATGAGTCAAATAAAATAAACGTGAATGTTATTAATTTGCAACCAATCATTAAATCGAGAACTAAAAAAAGCTGAGGCTGAGTTCACATCTGCGTTGGAGGATCGATGCAAAGTCCCAGTTCCAGATAACATCGCATTTTTAGGAAAAAATAGAGCAGCATACAGACAATTAATGCTGTGACAGAAGTTGAAAAACTCCAATAAAAGTTAATGTGGTCCATTGGCATTATCGGTGACCATCATTTAACACCATCATTTTTGTTTTTCTGCTCTTATGATGGAACAGAGAACTGGAAATGTTAAGTCAGATATGTCAAAAAAATGTTATCTGTGAGAAATACCAAGTGGCAGTGATAACGTTTAGGAGCCGTGCAGACTATAGTATTAATGGCTAATATAATTTTAATCCTGTTTCCCCTCCAATCACAGAGTTTTGATGTTGACCTTGGAACCAAGTGTCAAGACTACTATGACCCCACTGGTACAACTTGCAGAAAATATTATCTGCAGCAACATCGAAACGAAGGGGTCACACCAAGGGCATAATGACCGAGGTAGCAGAGGGTACGACCGCAACTGAATCCATGCGGGGGGGGACAGACTGACACCAGTGCCTATTTCAGCTGGATGTACATCCGAGGACGCACATTCAGCTGAATTGAATAGCGGCACAGAGTCTGGAGGCTCCCTGCACTTCAATACATGTGGCAGGCAAACTGATGGCAGCTGCGGGCCTCTGTGCCAGGTTTGGTACAGGATGCTGCCCATCATGAGATGAGAAGGTGGGAAGAAGAATCGTTTATGCTGGAGAAGAGCGCCAGGATGAGAACATTATTACCGGATGGGTCCAGAATGGGAATATTATTACAAGATGGGGCAAACAAAAGTGTGTTTAGAGGATCTAAAATGCTACAAGGGCCCATACAGTTATGTGTAAAATAAAAGCGGTCTACCATCACTAATGTGTTTAATTACTGTTTTTGGAAGAAAAGATAACTCAACGTGGGAAAAAATTGATGAGTAGGTGCAGGTGAGTAATGGGCAACCAACAGAATCAACTGTCATGATATCTACGCTGCTAATTGGGTGTAATTCTCTCATTTAATGAAAGGGGTTGAATTAGTGAGGTCATTCATTCTGTGAAGAAACAGGTGTGAATTATGGCCGTTATTTAAAGAAGGACGGAAGCAGATGTTGTACCTGTTGGTTTTAGCACTTGCTCAGTAAGTAAAATGGGTCAATCCAACCATTGTACCAAAGGAGAAAGAACATTGAACAACAAGATGATTGGAGAGGGGATAACTTATAACCAAGCGCAGAAAATAAATGGCTGGTCAGCTAAAAAGATTTCCAAACTTTAAAACAAAACCTGAAACGAATGGAAAGAAAAGAAAGACTACCATACCACTGTCATAGAATCACAAGAATGGCAAAGAAGCCCCCAATGGTCAACTCCAGGGCGATCAAAGAAGATCTTCAGCTACTTGTAAGTCCTGCAACTATCAGATGATGCCTATGTGGAGCAAAACTATTTGCAAGAAATCTTCATAAAGTAACACTGCTGAAAAAAAAACATGATGAAAAGCTCACAGTTTGCCAAAAAACACATTGGCTGGCCTAAAGAGAAGTGGCGCAACATTCTATGGACAGATGAGAGCAAAATTCTTCTTATTGGGTCTAAAAGCTACAGACAGTTTATGAGACTGCAGAAGAACTGTGGAATGTAGTCCAGCCAGTGTAGGCTTAAAGGGAATCTGTCACCCCATTTTTGGCCTATAAGATGCGGCCACCGCCATCAGGGGCTTATCTATAGCATTCTGTAATGCTGTAGATAAGCCCCCGATGTAACCTGAAAGATAAGAAAAACGAGTTCGATTATACTTACACAGGGGTTCGGTCCGGTCTGATGGGTGTCGCGGTCCGGTTCGGCGCCTCCAATCTTCTAGCGATGACATCCTCCTTCTTACTTCTGCCACGGCTCCTGCCCCTGTTGACGGCAAAGCAGAGTACTGCAGTGCGCAGGCGCTGGGAAAGGTCAGAGAGGTCCGGCACCTGTGCAACGCAGTACTTTACTCTGCCCTCAACAGGGCAGATAAAGTACGCCTGCGCAGGAGCTGAGGGAGAAGTAAGAAGGAGGACGTCATCGTATGAAGATGGGAGGCGCCGGACCGGACCGCGACACCCACCGCACCGGACCATGCCCCCCCCGGTGAGTATAATATAATGTGTTTTTCTAATCTTTCAGGTTACATCGGGGGCTTATCTACAGCATTACAGAATGCTGTAGATAAGCCCCTGATGGCGGTGGCCGCATCTTACAGGCCAAAAATGGGGTGACAGATTCCCTTTAAATATCTGTTCGCAGGTGTCAGATGTTAGTTGACTCCATGCCATACAGGTGTAAAACATTCATCAGAAATAAAGGTTACACACCTAATATATTAGTTCAGTGATTAATTAACAGAAAAGCTACGTCTGGAAACAAATTTCAGTTTATACTGTAAATTTTCAAGTTTCTAAATGAAAATGCAGACACTTTTATTTTTTCAGCAGCCTATTTATTCCCTTTTCTTCATTTTCAATTTAAAAATTCATATTTTGTTCATGTTTTCATTTGTTACTGAAGGAAATCAATGCTGTGATGGGGATTGAGGTTTTTCTCAGTTGTTTTAAGCACACTGCTATTATTTTGCACATAACTGTACACCTGACCAACATACAGGTGTGGACTCATCGCAATCTAGGTGACCCCAGCCGCCACATGCATAGAAACCAAATGTCAAACGTGATCCTATTCAGTGAACACAATGAGGCAGGACATCTGCTACATACTCAGGATATAACAATATTTTTTTTTTACTTTTGTACAACTATAAAGCTCTATTTCATTCCTTAGAAATATTACCATAATCCCAGATCCTATGGGATCATAATTTTAGAGTAAACCGATGAAGTAATTATAGGAGGCATTGATACATAAACTTTCTGTATTTCACTAGGGTTCAGACGCTAGAAAATGATATATTTGCTTCTTGTTGGGGTCAGAGCTTGTAATCTACTGTAATAACATTCTGCAATACTCCATAGACCTACGTGTGGGTAAAAGCGGATATTGGAATCAGTGGTGTGATCATGGTGCCGCTTCGTACTGGTGCTGGACTCCGTGGTCACACTCCCTCCTCGTGGTACATTTATTGTTGAGCCTTCTGTGTGTTTCCCCATATCATTGTATTATTGTCAGTTTTCCGCATTCTTTCCTTCATCTTACTTTACATGGATTTTCTAATTCTCATTGAGCTACAATACACTCACATGTCACATCCATTTGTATCTAAGAAAAAGTGTTCAGTTCAGGGATAATAACTTATTCCTGCTTTGACAAGTCTGGGTAAACTATTCCTCACCTGGATGTAGTTCTCTGACCTAGTACTATGAGATTTCCTTGTCGGTGCCCCCATTTTATACCTTCTTTGAAAGAAGGATGGCTACATTTTCCTTTACTGACCAAAGATCTCTGAAAAAACCTAGTCATGTCAAGTAGATCTGGAAGCCCTGGCCAAAGCAGAAGTTCTTGTTTCCTCTCTCCCAGTCCAACTCACCTCTCAAAACACACTAAAGTAAAGGGAATCAGTCAACAGGTTTTTGCAATGTAATCTTAAGGGAAGCATGATGGTAGAGACTCTGATTCCAGCGATTTGTCCCTTACTGGGCTGTGTGTTATTGTTTCAATAAAATCAGTGTTTTATCAGCAGGAAATTACTAGAGGACCAGTCTTCTCGTGCCAAGTAGTCCTCTTGCTCTGAGTAACCCCGCCCCCACCACTGATTAGCATCTTTCCGCCTATGCACAGTGTACACACAAAATTGACAATCAATGTTGTGAGCGGGGGTATACAGAGCTATACAGAGGTATACAGAGCTCAGCATTCGGAAAACTGCTAAATCTGCAGCAGAAAAAACTGCGATTTTATCGGAATGACAGCAAGCAGCCTAGGAAGTGACACATTGCTGGAATCAGGGTCACTGCCCCTATATCATTCTGCTCTCAGATGGGCTAGCAAAAAAAGTGGTGACAAATTTTCCTGAAAAGGGTATTCTCATTTTTTTAAGATTTATCAGGAAGGATATGCGATTAATATGTTGACCAGATCAACTCCTATTCTAGCAACAGTTACAGATAGGAATGGGGCTGGCCAGTGCAGATCAGTTCAGTGTTTACATCCGACTGCCACTGGAGATAACAGCTGATTCACTATTGAATACCTATATAAAAGATATAGAATCATTATTACATGGAGAGCCCCTTTACCTACTATGTAAACTCCTGCACTCTCAGATTTACTCAAATCTCATGCCTACACAATATTATTGGGGATTGCCACAGTTCCTTGCACAGTGGGTGGTTACGTTATAATAAAGGAATTTCCAAAATTCTGGAGTAATCACGTGAATGAATCAGTCCCCCGAGGTTACACTTCAGCATACATGCACCACATGGCTACAATGACGTCAGTGTCATTGCATGAAGATATCGCCAGTAATAAGAACTTATAGGATAAATAAGAGGATATCTCTCAATATTTCACTATTACAGGACAACATCGTTTATTGTTCTGAAGACTCAGCGTAACCTGTAACTGCTGCGACCTTTAGATTTCTTTACTTAGCAGCCCGATCTACCATTGCCTGAGAATAATCCTAGGAGAATCTACAACCACTGACGTCTACAATCTCGCCTTTCTGCACTCACTTCATGTTCTTAAGGTGCTTGAACTGAAGATGGTCCTTAAGGGATCCGAAACTCAGCGTCTATTTAAAGTGCAACGCTGCATAATCCTCATATTTATCATAGAACCAGGATGCGAAGGTCTCCGGCAGACACCGCCAGGCTTGCATCGAGTATCCTTATATTTTTAATAATGAAATACTTCCCCAGCTGTATGAAAACAGTGTGCATTAAATATTAACTCCAGCGCTGGAAGAAGAAAATGTTCCTATGTCTTATCCTAGGGTGACTATTGCTTCTTCACACACGTCTGCTCATGGACTTTACACCTAATATTTAATGCGCAGGTAACATAAGTGTGTAACTTGTTAATTATAAACACACTAGGTCGGATGGAGACAAAAGCTATTTAGCCACAACTCATGGAGACTGGCAGAGACATGCATCGAAATAAAATTATGGAAATTGACCATGAGGCATAGTGGCACCTCGAGGCTCCTGCTGACTGCGAAAGAGCAAGACACGAAGACAATTCACCAAATTAAAGTTTAATGTTGAAAAGAAAAATAACCTCACAATTGCATAAAGTATATGCTAGCACCCTCAGAACAAACGCGGGATGCATGAGTTGTGTACTTTCTGGGTAACAAAGTGAAATATTGCTGCCATACTAATACAATGAAAGGTGGAATTGCTTGGGGCAGTACTTAAGTTAGTAAACTTTGAAATTTTTTATTGTATAATTCTTTACACTAAGCACTTGTGCAGAGGATCATACTTTCAACCAGAGTGCGATCCAACAATATATCAGATCACACTTGAACCAATGTTGTTCTATGGGTCCGTGCACATGCTTTATTTTTTGCTTCAGACAGAGTCTGCCAGAAGAAAAAAAAAAATCACTGCATTCTCAGTTTGATCCGTTATTCGTCAATGAGTCTGTGGAAAACATTGAACTGCACTTGGATGACATCTGAGTGCAGTCCTATTTCCCCGCACTGACACAATGGAGAAGATGGAGAAACTTTTTTCTCCATCTTCTATTCATCCAACAAAATCAGATCACGCTGGCCTCAGACTATGATCAGAGTGTGATTTGCATGATCGACCCAATTCTCTCGGATACGAGAATCTACAGTCGTCTGCACCTGCCCTTAATTACTACAATTCATCATAGGAACACAACTCATTAGATGATAAGTACGCGGGGCAGAAGTGACTGTTGTAACTCGGAGGAAAATATTGAGCCTCACTGTATTATGAAGCATCACTGGAATGTTAACATGAGTTGTTTTTTCTGCTTTACCTTTTTTTTTTTCCTTTATAGCATTTTTTTATTTTAATAAAAAAAAATCTTTTTTTCCTCTCCTCATCCATTACTCTACATTATGTTTTATGTTCTGCCCTTTACACTTTCTCCTTCCATCATTCAATGGGAACCTGTCGCCATGAAAATGCCATCCAATCGGCAGTTACCACGTTATAGAGCAGGGGGAGCTATGCAGATTAATAAATAATCTATACATCAATCTGATCAGCACTGTCGGCTCCATGACAAGTTGCGGTACCTTCCATGTGAGTATAAAAATTGCATGTCAACTCTTGAAACCCCATGTAGATGCTGAGTCCCCAAAAAAGTTATCTGGGTAGTTACCCTGGTAATTTTTTTAACTATATTAACATAGTAAGGCTAAGTGCACACGTACCGGAACTCTCGCGGAAATTACCGCGAGAATTCCGGAATTCCATTCCGCGGGAAAATCGCATTTTAAATTCCCGCGATTTTCCCGCGGAAAAACTAGCAGTTTGCAAGCGTAATTAGCTTGCAGAATTGCTAGCGTTTTCCAAGCGATATGTAGCATCGCTTGGAGAACTGATTGACAGGTTGGTCACACTCGTCAAACATAGTGTTTGACGAGTGTGACCAACTTTTTACTACTGAGGCCGCCTATGCGGCATCAGTAGTAAAAGATAGAATGTAAAAAAAAATAAAAAATAGTGTTATTCTCACCTTCCGACGTCCCGCGCATCCGTTCCCCGTAATCCTTTGCGAAAATGCCCGCGATGTCGTCCGTTCTCACGGGATCGCGATGTCTCGCGGTAATTCGCGATGACGTCGCGCAAATTACCACGAGACTTCGCGATCCTGCGAGAACGGGCACCATCGTGGGCATTTTCGCAAAGGCTTACTGGGACCGGGAGCGTGGAGAGAGGCGGGAATGCTGCGCAGGACGCCGGAAGGTGAGAATAACAGTATTTTTTATTTTAAATTCTATTTTTTACAGGGATATGGTACCCAAAGCCCGGAGGACAGTCTCCTCTCCTCCAGACCGTAGGTACCATCTGCAATTGTTCTGCTTATTTTCCGCATGGTGTGCACAGCCACATGCGGGAAGTAAGCGGAACAATGCATTCCTATGGGTGCGGGATCGCCGCGATTCCGCAAATTAATGAGCATGCTGCGTTTTTTACCGCAAAGCGATTCCGCCTCGGTAAAAACCGCAGCATTAGCACAGCATTGCGGAATCCCATAGGAATGCATGGGATGCTTATTTTTCGCGTTTTCGCGGCAAAATCGTGCAGTTAAAACCGCCGTGGAAACGCGAAAAAAACGCCACGTGTGAACTCAGCCTAACATAATTTTGAAGGCTGAAGGACGACCTTATGTCCATCTAGTTCAGCCTATTTTTAGTGCAGCTGTTCTGCATTGTTGATCCTGGGGAAGGCAAAAAACCCACAGAGTAGAAGCCAATTTTCTCCATAGGGAAAAAAATTCCTTCCCCTAAGCTGGGTCAACCATCTACCTATAATATTATGTTATTCGTAACCTTCTATACTGTTACTCACAAGAAAAGCATCCATTCCTTTCTTAAATTCATTCAGTGAGTTGGCCATCACCACTTCCTCAGGAAGAGAATTCCAGAGCCTCACTGCTCTTACCGTGAAGAACCCTCTTCTATGCTGGTGCAGAAATTGTCTTTCCTCCAAACAAAAAGAATGCCCCCTTGTTCTTGTCACAGTCCATGGTACAAACAGTTCATTGGAGAGATCTCTGTATTGCCCTCTGATATACTTGTACATATATATTAGGTCTCCCCTTAGTCTTCTCTTTTCTAGAGTAAATAGACCTAATTTTGATAACCTTTCTGGGTATTGTAGTGAACCAACTCCATTTATCATTTTAGTAGCCCGCCTTTGAACCCTTTCAAGTTCAGTAATGTCTTTGAGTATCGGCGTCTTATTACTGTATATTAGGGGTCTATTTGGTGTATGCTTCAGAAAAATATTCTCATTTATATTTGTTTTGTGTATGCATGGGGAAAATGTTCCATGGTTGTGAAAAAAGTGTCCTTTGGGCAAATGTTTGGCATAGTTTGGTGTATGTTGGCGTAGCTTTGCTTCAACTTTACTGAAAAACAAGGTTAAAGGTTTAAAAGGATGTTGCTAAATTTACTGTGATGGGAACCTTGTTATTAGAGAAGCCATCCTCCTCCAATCAAAGTTATTGTCCTCTTAATATATTGAAATCATCATACTATACAGCACTGTGTACTTACAATTTCTCATTTTGCCTTTCTGCCCATTTAATTCTTCTGTTTTCCATTAGGTCTATGATAACACATGATAAAAAACTGACGAGCGGAATCCTTCTAATCTCTGTAGAAACACAAGGTCAATTTTCCCTGCACAAGTCAAGATTCACTGCAAAAGTCTATGGCAGGGGGGAGGGAGTGGAGTATCTGATCCAGGAGTTGAAGAGGGAATGAGTCATGCAAAGATAAATGACTTCCTGCTTCTACATAGAGCAGAGAAAAGAGAAGAATTAGCTGGGTAGAAAGACAAAATGAGCAATTGTAAGTACACAGTGCTGTATAATATGCTCAGTGTCTATGGCTAAATAGGCTGGCCGCTCTGCTTTGTCATTTTCTAGCTTGGAAACCAATTCTGCTGTAAAGCAGCAATAAATGTCACCGCCACAAGTTCTTTTCTTACCACCATCAAGTTGGTTTTCTCTTGTAATTTATAGTCTACACTGTATTATTCTCATGGATTATTCTTTCAAGTGTCTAAATGATCACAGCAGAATAATTACCTATTCGGAGTAAAGCTTCTCTTGATGTTGGAAGTTTATTAAACACACTACTACAAAGCATTGCTCTCAGAATGACCATCCGTTTTCAGATAATTGCATTGATAGTTTTCTTCTATGAAAATTAGTTTTTTTTAAGTCAAAATCCACAAAAAGGATATTAATATAATGACACAGGAAGCAGTGAATTAATTATAGTGATAGCCCTTACGTGAATCTTACACGTTATAACACTATTTCGGGGCTCCCTTTTTCTGATCCATATTGCCTACATAGTCAAATGGTTAAAACGTACAATTGTAATTGCCTACAATCACCACTAGAGGGAGAGTTTGAGCTTAAAGTGTTCACTCCATAATAACGTTGTATACAGTAAGCTCACGAGCTCCCTCTGGTGGTGCCAGACTATACATCAAATGTTTTAATTCTAGGCTTTTGTAGATGATATAGAGCCCTGTAAGAAAAAAGCACAGCTATGTTATTGCCTAGTGGCATTATCAAACGTTGTCAACTAGCAGTTATTTTTTATTTTTAGTTTTATACAGTTGAAAAGCTTTTGTGTAAAAAATCATGAGTCAGTTTTGTCAATGGAAATTTTCAGGAAGCAAAAAAAAATTAAAATGAATGTTGACAATAATTTTTCAAGGGTCAAATAAGCTGAATTGCACTGTAATTAAATCCTTTTTTCTTGGCGCTCTGAGGTGGGTGAGTGACAATGCTACAAGCCGGGCCATGGGTTTATAGAGGGCGGCTGAAGGTCAAAGTAGTGCAGAAATCATTGGCAATGTGGGATTGCTGTGTGCCCCCTTTGTGTACGATGATACAGACGCATGATAAATCTGCCATTACGCTGCCTGAGCGCACGAGAGATACTGATGGAAGGCGTCATGTGCCAATGGAACAAAAGAATATGTATTTTCTTAGAGCTGGGATAATTATTAAGAGAAAGAAGTTAATATGGATGAGAGGATGACAGAATTAGAATAATACTAAAGATAGACTGCTGGAGTTCTTTGTCCTGTATCCGAAAACATTTGGTGGCTAGAAATAATTTTCTCAAGCAACACGTTATTAACATGCAGGACAGCTGTGGAGCACTGCCAAGATTGTCTCTGTAAGGCCTCATTCACACAGTCAGTATTTGGTCAGTATTTTACAGCAGTATTTATAAGCCAAAAACCAGGAGTGGAACAATCAGAGGAAAAGTATAATAGAAACACGTGACCACTTCTGGATTTATCACCCACTCCTGGTTTTGGCTTCCAAATACTGATGTAAAAAACTCACCAAATACTGAACGTGTGAATGTGGACTAAAAAACTGACTTTTATCTTGTAATGGTCCTGATGAATAAAGGGTGTGCTTAGATAGAGAAAATATACCACATTCTAAGTACAATACAGGATACAGTAACCTATATGACAGAGAATACACAGCTGTCCTTATATTTTGCGAGAAAATAACATTAAAGAGTACATTTTAGTTTAATTTGCCCCTTTCATTTTCTGTTTTCACTCCTCTCCCTGTCGTGAAGCTTATGCATTTTTCTTGGCTAGACTATTCTCATTCCTGCCTCTAAAGGGAATGTATTATCAAAAATAATTCTTTTAAACACCTGAAAAAAATGTGAAGTATTAGGCTGTGTGCACACGCTGCGGATTAGGTGCGGATTCATCCGCGCGGATTTTGTAAAATCCGCAGGTGAAACCGCAGGTCAAAAGACCTGCGGTTTTACCTGCGGATTGCTCTGCGGTTTTGCCCTGCGGTTTTTCATCTCCTCAATAGAGGAGATGGCAAACCGCAGGAGAATCCGCAGAAAGAATTGACATGTCAATTCTTTCTGTGGATTGAAAACCGCAGATAATCCGCGCGGAAAATTCCGCACCGTCTGCACTGCGGTTTTTGATTCCCATAGGGAATCATGGTACTGTACACCGCAGCAAAAACTGCTGCGGGTCCGCAGCGGCCAAAACCGCTGCGGAACCGCAGCAAAATCCGCAGCGTGTGCACACAGCCTTACTGTTTCATTTTTTGTAAAGGTATAAAATATAACAAATGCATTTAAAACGTTTTAATATTCTCACTGCTGGACAAAGTCACCGCCACAGCCGTGGCGCCCAGACCGAGCACACCGCTAATTACAGTGTTCACAGCGCTCCAGCCGGCAATGCTCTCTTCTAATCCCAGTAATAGAGGGATATTGTATCCCGGCGCATATTGCTGGGCTACAATACAATGACACCTGGCTCCGCTCACAGCTGTGATTTGGGCGGCCCAGGGGGTGCGCGCAGTTCACGGCTGGCGCAGCAGCATGCATGAGAGCTAGAGTTGGACACTGACTGCAATCTCCCATGGACTGTGGCTTCTGTGTTTGCTGTGTGTAACTGTTGTGCTTGCTCTGATACTAACACACCAGCGACTTAGTAAAAATTTAATAAAAAAAAGATATATACCAGTTTCTGTTGTGCTGTAATAAATAAATTAAAAATATATATATTTTTTTTAAAAAAAGGATACAATTCCTTTAATGATTATGCAATGTTATAGAAAATGCATAATCCTCCTACGTTCAAAAATATCTTTATGCTGCAGACAACTCCCCATAACCATGCCTATTGTAGTTTATTGGGGCATTCTCCTTATCGGACCCCCCTTCACAATATTACATATGTGTAATAATCATTCTTCATGATCTTAGGCTTAAGGCTATGTGCCCACGTAGCGTTTTTCATGCAGAATATTCCTGAGCGGAAACGCGCACCCTCTTGCCGGGAAAATGCATGCGTTTTATGAAGCGCTTTTGTAAGCATTTTTGATGCTTTTGTTAAGCATTTTAGCATGCGTTTTCCTATGAGTTTTTGCAATACAATTGTATGTATGCAGAAACGCGTGCATTTCCGCAAAGTTAATGAACATGATGCGCTTTTTTCCGCTTAGCATTTCCGCAGTGGAAAAAAACGCACCATTAGCACAACATGTGCAGATTCCATTATGTTTCCATGGGATGCTTTTCTTAAGCGTTTCCGCAGCAGAAACGCACGTCTAAAAGCGCTGCGGAAACGCTTAAAAAACGAAACGTGGGCACACAGCCTTATTCTTAAATTCTTAATTCTCTCCACTTTTTCCAGAGGCTGGGTTTATACAAAGTTTTTTGGGAAAACCTTTCTCAATGTCAAATTACCGGTAGTTGTAGTTCATTGGAATACATTGAGTCTCACGTAATATTTTTATGCAACTGTTCCATTACAAAATGATAAAGAAAAGACATAGGAAGTAAAATATGTGCATGATCTATTGATTTCTGTTGATTGGTAGAGTCCCGGCGGTGGGAATTTTAGTGCTCATAAATTTCTCTACTATCCTGTGGAGCGGTGATGTTTTCCATGGCCCAAATGTACTAAACCTTTTAAAAATTGTCAGGATAAGTCTATAGAAGGAAAATGCAGCAGAAATAATTCTATAGTGCTCATTTCCAGAAATCAATTTTATCAAATATTTTTGCAAATGATATTAAACTCTCAATTAGTTAACTGCATTTTTTTCATAAATCAACAGTACAAGTACACCAGAAAAACCTTTTTCGATATCATATTAAAGAAATGTCCTTCTTGCACCACCTATTAGTTAATTCTGGCAGAAGGAAAGGATCTGGAGGGAGGAAAAGCAGAAAGACAGAGGGGCTGCTGTGATTTCTAGTGCAAAACTGTTAAAGAAGAACTCCTTCCATCAAAATTTTATACCCTTAATATATTACAGTCACCATATCATACAGCACTGTGTACTTGCAATTGCTCATTTTCCCTTTCTACCCAGCTAATTCTTCTGCTCACCATTAGGTCTATGTCATCACATGATGGAAAACAGACTAGCTGAATCCTTCTAAGCTACATGTAGAAACAGGAGGTCAATTTTCCATGTATTAGTCATAACGCAAAAGTCCCTGGCAGGGGGGTGGAGAGAGCAGCTGGGTCAGGAGCTTTCTGTAGGGACAAGAGACTTTCTGTTTCTACATTGAGCAGAGAAAAAAGAAAAATTGGCTGGGTAGAAAGGCAAAATGAGCAATTGTAAGTACACAGTGCTATATAATATGATTGCAATATAATAAGAGGATAAAAACTTTGATGGGAGGAGTGCTTCTTTAAATGTGGGATAGAAGTAAAAAATGTCTAGAAAAAAAGCTATTTCACAATTCTATATGAACATACACTTAATCTTCTTGGCAGGAGCAAAAACATGGACAATTGCTTTAAGGAATAACTATCATTTTAATTTTATAATTCAATAGTACACATGAAAATAAGCAACTTTGTAATACATCTTATCAGAGCAAGTTGCTTCTCACTCCTCTTGGATTGAATTTATAAAAGTTTATGGAGAGAGAGTAGTCGAATAAATGGGAGGAGATAGTGGCAAAAACAGCCATTCTGATGAAAGTTCCCTAGAACTTTATGAGCACCAACTGTCATCTCAGCAATGGGGAAATCTCTACTCTCTGAAGACAAATTTGACATGTGAATTCGAGAATTTTGAGAATGAAAGATCAGTCTAGAAGGAGAAAGAAGCGGATTTCTCTGATATACAACAGAATATGCTACAAAAGTTTTATTTTCATGTGAACTATTGATCAATGAAACAATAATTAAAACAACAGTTACTCTTTTACTGCCCCTATGCTGGGTAATGAAGGGATCACTAATCAATTGGTGTCTATGGCTCCTTCATAAAAAAAAAAAAAATTGTTAATGTGATCAAGGTGATCACTTCAAAACAATCAACATAAAATGACCCCAAACCTTGCAAATTGATCACTTTCCTACTTTAGTTTTTGATACTCCACCTGTACAGTTGGATTCCGGACTCCTTCTCCAACTCTGCCCAAAGCTCATAACTCTCCTGCATCATGTTGGTGTAAAAATGTTCAGCATAAGCTCTACGAATGATTCTTGTTTGCCCATGAGAGCTGCCTCTGGAGTGGGGGAGGGGAAACTGGAAGAAAAATGATTATTTTTTTTTTACAAAAATGTATTCCCGCCAGCAGCACACTATATAGTACAGGTTCCTTTTAGGTAAAAGCTATTTAAATGTCTCTGTACTTTCTATGTCTTTCTGCCTAATTATGGTCATAGCATACATCCTTGGTGGCTAGATGTCTTCACGTCTCAAAAGAGGTTTTACATTCGGCTGAAGACGGTCCCATGACTGGCAACTACATCTTATTATGTTTCAATCTCATTGTCTCCGTGTAGAGCGCTCTGTAAAATGTATTAGCATATTAAAATGGATAACTTCCAGTTCTATTTTCCATCAGAAGAATCAATTGCTTTCTATTTGCGGCTTTCTGGGAACAAAGTTCAAGGTCAGAGACATATTAAAGTGAATAATAATCTTTTTACCGACAACTTTCTTCCAAGTGTGGCCTGTACAGATGTTTTTCTAGACATTTACAATCTTATATATTATGGATAAGAACTTTGTTTATGGTTATCCAAAATGACTGACCTTCAGTTTAACAGGGACAATGCATCACTTACTGGGCTGCTTGCTGTAGTTTTGATAAAAATCACTGTTTTATCAGCAGGAGATTATCACTAGAGGACTAGTGAACCTGCTGCCAGGTAGTCCTCCGTATTCATGAGCTCTGCATAACCCCACCACTGTTGATTGGCAGTTTTCTGCCTGTGTTCCAGTTAAACATATAGAGTGGTAGAGGATAATATTAAGTGACATTTGCCGCATCTGAAGGAAATGTAATTGGGTTTTGTCAATATAGAAATTGTATTGAGCATCTGGAGCTGTCCTTGTGCGGTGTTCTGTGTAAGCGACCAGAAGGCAATCGAAGCGACAATTGTCAACAAAACATATCCAAAGGCCGTGAGACGGATGGAGATGATGTGATGACACAATATGAACTGATTCCAAGTATGATGAAATTATACTTTGTATTATCAGTACACTATGGAGATTTAGCAAAATCAAAGTCGAAGTAGAGATTGTTTGTTCCTTTTCAAAACGGCCTTTGAAACATGACAGAGCTGCTTGATTGCTAGGGACAACTTCCCCACTTTTGCTCTGCACTCATTTTGAAAAATATACCCACATATATTCTCAGTAGGTATAGAAAACCAACTCTACAGCTGACTGATGAGTTTCAGCTGAGGAAGGAGGCTTTTTTCTTGGGCCACAATCAGCACATCTGTCTAAGAAAATTAAAGCTGCCTTTGTTGCCTATAGCAACCTGAATCTTTCATGACTCGAATGTCTGGTGTCCTTCCCTGTCCCTAATGCTAGGGGGTACCCTAGCTCGCCCTGTTCCCCAGATTACTTCTGAAGGTGAAGATGCCAGGACCACGCACCTTGCCTTATCTCCTAAATCTGCCTTCTGTGTGTTCCCTTTGCCCACACAGGGAAGAGGGGCACTGCTGTGCACTGCAGTACACCAACCCGACGAACAAGGCAACGCGAACAGGGACATCGAAAAAATACCAGGCAAACAAATAATATTCACTCACATATAACAGAGGAATGCACCAGGGAGTGGAGGATGGTAAAAAACCAAAGTAGGAGAAGGAAAGCTAATTATCACACTTATAAGCCAAGAAACAGTCACTGGTAAACTTACCAAATGCCTTATCATATAACCACCAAGCTACTATCCTCATAGCTATGCAGCATAACCTAGCTCTGAATATGTGTTTCAGTCAGGAATAGGGAATATAGAGAATAGGAGTGGCTAACAATGCTCAGCTGAGAACCCAGACTCCCAGAGCTCCCAACATGGCCGATTAACCCCTGTACTGCTAAAATAAATTTACACTGTGAAGTGCTTCTTGTCAGAGCAGGAGTAGGAGCAATCAGACACTGTGGTATTCTGGTTCCTCTCTGTCACGGTAACCCTGTGACAGAATCCAATTTAAACTCTTTAAACTTGTAGGATGATTTGAAAGTTGCACTGTTAATGGTTGCTATAGTCGACAAGGCTAGTTGTACTCAGTTTTATTACGTCTATATTATGTTAAATCTATAGCAATTTAACTCCTCAAGAATGCAACCATTTTTCTATTTTTTCTGCTACCGATTATGAGCCATAGCTTTTTATTTTCTGTATTTTTTAATGACATTGAAAAACAGAACAAAAATTGTTTGTGTGGTGTAATTCCTTCATTGCTTTTTAGGTTTTGTTTTTAAGATGTTCAGGTGCAGTTAAATATTTATTCTTTGGATAATACTGTTAGGCCTCTTTCACACATCAGGTCTTCGCCGTCAGGCGCGATCCGGCACTTTTGACAAAAACCGGATCCGGCGAAATGCAATGCCGGATCCGGTTTCCCCCCCATTGACTTGCAGTTGCACCGGATGGCCATGCGTTTCATCCGGTTTTCGCCGGATCCGGCAATGTGTCGCAATCCGGCGTCTGGAAAAAACGGCTACTGTAACGTTTTTTGGCCGGATCCGGTTTTTTGGGTCTGAGCATGCTCAGTAGCTCTGCCCACAGCACACATATATAAAAGCATGACAGTGGGACCCTCAGCCACACCCAACATGCCACCCAAGACAGCAACCAGGCGCAGGAGAAGGCAGGCGACCACTGCAGCACCATCAGCACCACCACCACCCCAAATGGAGCAGCAAAGGGAACATGCTGAACAACAGGAGAGGAGTCCAGCAGCAGATGAGAGACGGTAATTATCAAATCCCCCATTCCTCAAAACTAGGGCCATGGAATATCAAGATATTCATTGGCCCTTTGTTTCTCTTTATTCAACAGCCGCCCAAGAGATGCAGCAGCAGCAGTGGCACCACTGGCAGCACTGGCAGCAGCAACAGCAGCAGCACCACCCACAGCCATGGAGTCTGGCCAGCAACATGACAGCACATCTTCTTCTGGGAGCCCTCCCTCGCATCGTCAGCGTTTGACGGTAAGTTTTTATTTCCAAAATCCATCATCTCTGTAATATATGTCTATTCATTGCCTTTTATTTCAAAACAGGAATCACAAGCTGAAGAGGAGCTCTCAGAAGAAGAAGGAAGGGGTGGACAGACACCTGGAGTGGGCTCACAATTGGTAAGTTTTTTGCATCAAACGCAGAAACACAACATCACACTACACACAACACATAGAAAACAATGTTCTGCAGACCACACACAGCAAACAAATGCCAACATCCAAACACATACATTTTTTTCTTTTCTTCTCTAGTCTTCCCAATCTGGTGCTCGGCCAAGAGGTCCTTGCAGTGCCTCCCAGGGTCGTCGGCGACAGCAACGCGGCGGTCACCAGCGTGTAAGTATAATATTTAAGTTAAATTTTGGTACACTTTTTATTTCATGTCTTAAGTGTGGTGACTAATTTTGCTATTTTTCGATTTTACTTTAACAGCCTTCACAGCATGCTCCCGACTCTGACGGTGAGGATGGAGGAATAGATGTGGACCACCTCATCAATCTCGTCAGAGAAAGGGAGCCGCTATGGAATATGGCTGACCGCCGCCATGCTGACCTGATTGTTACCCGACGACTCTGGGAGGAAATCTGTTCGCTCCTTGTGGCCCGCTGGGAGGACCTCGATGCTCGGGCCCAGATTAAAGAGCGTAAGTATATACAGTACCGGTTGCTTGATGTAAACCAGTGTTTCCCGAACTCCAGTCCTCGTGGTCCCCACGGATCATGTGTTCAGGATTTCTATTTACTATGGAAATCCTGAAAACATGACCCCTGGGGACCATGAACCACACCTTTTTCAGGTCTGTTGTGGAGCGCATGGAAACGCTCTCTCCTACCCAGCAGATGCATGTAATGCATTCATGCCACGGTGCTCTCCAGCACGTTACCTCCCAACCTCCTCCTCCCACCCCAGTAGTTCCTCAACCTGCACCTCCTCCAGCCACTTTCCATCCTCCCCCTCCTATTACATACCAGCCACCTCCCCAGTACCAGCAACCTCCCCAGTACCAGCAACCTCCCCAGTACCAGACATCTCCCCACTTCCAGCAACCTACCCCGTACCAAACTCCTTCCCCGTACCGAACTCCTCCCCATACAACTTTCCATCAACATCATCTGCTCCTACAGTCCCTGCCCAACCCTCCACTCCACCGCCCACCACCTCTTCTGCCTCCCACATGTCCACCCATTCTGTAGCTTTTTCCACACCTTCACCTCTAACTGTTCCTTCCCCACCACGATCCCAGTCCTCTCTCCACACTCCCAGTGTCGAAGTGTCCCGCAGCCCCTCCAGCAGTATTTCCACCCCACACTACACAGATTTGTAATGTGTGTTTTTTAATAATGGCCATTTGGTTTAAAACCTTGATTAAAAAAAGTTTTTTTCACTTTAAAAACATTTTACAAAAAAAAAAAAATATTTTAAATAAAAGTTAAATTATCGTTTTACAATGGTTGTCTGTCATTTCTTTCTGTGGCGAAATATGTTTTAAAAAAAAGGTTAAATACAAAGGTATTTCAAAGGTAAAAAGGTATTCAAAACCAGGTATATAACTGTGGGTAAATTTTTAGCTTTTTGCCACAGTTGTGTTCCTGGTTGTGTTTGAAGCAAAGTATTTCACCTAAAAAGTTGTGTTTATTGTTGGTGATTTCCTAACAATGTACACAACTTTTGTTAAAAGGTGAAATACTTTGCATAAAACACAACCAGGTACACACCTGTGGCCTAAAGGTAAAAATATTAAGACCATGACAAGATAGCCAACTTTGGTTGGCAAAGGTATATACTGTTGGTACAGAAGGTACACAAGTTTGGTTAAGGGCACAAATCTTTCACACTCTGTCATCCTGCCAGTGTACTCTGCCTTGAGGTGACATAAAGTATAGTGCAAAATTGTCCCTCATTACTGAAACTGTCACAGAACTTCTAGGTAATGTCATGGTAATCTTGCAAGGTGGTTTCTTCAGAGGTGTCCTCAATGGAAATGGGTTCCTTGCAGATAACAAAATCGTGGAGTACCACGCAAGCTTTGATCACCTCGTCCACAGTTTCTGTCTTGAGGTTGATCGCAGTCAATAGGACCCGCCATTTGGCTGTCAGAATACCAAAGGTACATTCAACCATTCTTCTTGCTCTTGTGAGGCGGTAATTAAAAATGCGTTTTGTTCTTGACAATCCTCTGCTACCGTACGGTTTCAAAAGGTGTTCTGACAGCTGGAAGGCTTCATCCCCTACACAGACAAATGGCATAGGTGGACCAGATGTTTGTGGCAGCGGTCTAGGGGGTGGGAACTGGAAGGTGTTTCCATACAGTTTACGCCCCATGGCAGACAGTTTGAAAACTTGAGAGTCATTGGAGCGGCCATAGGCCCCAATATCAACAGCAATAAATTTGTATTCCGCGTCAGCGATGGCCATGAGGACAATTGAAAAATATTTCTTGTAATTGAAATATTCCGATCCCTATCCGGCTGGCTTTACAATGCGGATATGTTTCCCGTCCACAGCGCCCAAGCAGTTTGGAAACTGACATATCTGTTGAAACTTTTCTGAAATTTCAATCCACCTCTCTGTTGTGGGCTCTGGTAAAAACTCTTCAGCTAAGGAGTCCCACAGTGCACGGCATGTGTACTTCACTATTCCAGATATGGTGGAAATCCCGAGTCTGTACTGGAAATGCAGTGACGAAAGGGATTCTCCAGTTGCAAGAAATCTGTGGGGAATTAAAAAACAATCAATTAGTTTAAAATCACAGCATTACATACCAAAACTCAGCTATAACACTTGGAGATACAAACTACCACCAACAAGATTGCAGTGAAAGTGTGCTCTGATGCGAGCATATCCAATAAATGTGGCTTACCTTAAAGTCACCATCAGACTCTCTGCGGGTGAAACAGAGAAGCGGCAATAGGTGTCCGATTTTCTTATGAGGTGTGCAATGCGCTCCACCAAGTAATCAAAATTCTCCATTTTCATCCGAACATATCCAAAAAATTTATCCGGGTTTCGTCTAAGGTCCATGCAGAGTGTAGAATAGACCCCACGCGTCATTCTCTTGGCTGTGATGGGGTGGATCCACAAACGTCGTCTACGATGCCTGATGCGCTGCTGTCTCGCTCTCTCCTTGTCCAGAACTATCACCCTCAAACGATTCGCCTCCGCTGTAAAATCCGCCAAATTCTTCAAAATATTTCCAATCACAACATCCATCTTCACCAGTAACTTGCTCTTCTCTCCAACCTGCACTTTCTCCTCTACACGCTATATATAGTTTTTCAGTAGCCAATCCCTTTCGGAAGGCCACAAGGGGCGATTTTAAAATCCGGATCCGGCGTAATCCGTCGAAAAACGGATCGAAAACCAGATGAACCGGATGAGACGGATCCGGTTTTGGCTGTCAAGCGCAAGACGGATCCGGCAGAAAACCGGATCCGGCAGAAAACCGGATCCGTCACATCCGGTTTTACAAAACATTTGCCGGATCCGGCGCTCCGGCACGACGCCGGAACGCGCCGAAAACCTGATGTGTGAAAGTAGCCTTATAGAGCTATCAAATTAATTTTTTTTTTATACTTTTCTATTTAAACTACATGGAACAAGCTGTAGTTTTTATTGGTAAGGTTGTGGGGTGTATATGACTTTTTGATGACTTTGGTAACATACTCCCATTCTTCCTTCTGTGCCAGTCTCCACTGTTTACTGATACGATATAGGCAACGTCTCTCTTCTCATGCTTTATGCCGTGTGCATTGCCCTGCCATTTCCAGTTATTGTATTGCTACAATCTTGGTGCATTTATTATTTGATTCACCTCTATTTATGACCCAGGTTTCTTGCTTTTTTATTATGCTTATTAAACATTGAATTTCCATTTGGATCCTGCCCTTGGATACCTAATATATTTGTTTTTCCATTGCATCTCTGCCAGATGTCCTGGACTTCAGCTATCCCCTGACTGTGCAATTAGTTCTGATTTTGTCTCCTGTTTTTCTGGTTCGGACCCGGATTATTTACATTTTTTCTCGACTCCCTGGCCAGCAGCTACTCTGTGAACACATCACAGTGGGCCCTGGACGAAAGGCCAGATCTCTGTACTGGGCTGAAAGGATAGAAGCATACAAAATAGATGATTGCAAGGCAAATGTTATTATCTCAAAAATACAATTTTTATTAGAAAAATTCATTTAAAAACCATAGTGGCAAAAAATGGGAAAGTGGGAAGGACAATACATTCACTGTCTACAATCACTCATAAACGCACAGAATCTGATTGGGGTTGGGCCCGTCCTGGCTCCGCCCACCCTCTAACGCCGACGCTTGTAGACGTCGCTGTTGACTAGGTAACACTGCCCGTCATATCCGAGCTGGAAGCGCTACTTCCGGTTGCGTGACATATTGGGCTGCGGCCGTGAGGTATAAATGATGTGGACACACCATCGGTAGCAGGCCCCTTGAGAAAGGAGCCTGAAACACGCGTCGGGTCGGGCGCGCAATCCCAGGTGGTAGCGTCATCTTCCTGTAGATACGCAGAGGTAATTGTACCCCACTTGTTTGGATATGGATCCTGTTTGGTTAGAATCTTATGGGTACATAGGTTATTGCCAGTGAGGTGGCGCTGTTCTTTTTTCATAGGTTGGAGCAGTAATATACTGGTGGAGTTTTCTACTTTGCTATGAGAAGATAAGATTTTCTGGTGGCAGATACTGCTCCTATGAGATATATTAATTATTTTGCTCCTCTAGTTATTTTTTATGCACTGTTAGCCCCTACAGACTTATGGTAGTCGCTGCCACTCTGGTTCTGTGCGTTTATGAGTGATTGTAGACAGTGAATGTATTGTCCTTCCCACTTTCCCATTTTTTTGGCATTATGGTTTTTAAATGAATTTTTCTAATAAAAATTGTATTTTTGAGAACATAATATTTGCCTTGTAATCATCTTTTTTGTATGCTTCTATGTAGTAATTGATGATAGGTTTCAGTAATCCATATACTCACATGGTCATGAATATTGACTAGGTGGTATACCATGTTGGTTTGTCTGACTGTTTGGTATTTGGGCTGAAAGGATGAATACCAGGGAACCCTTGGTACCTGCTAAGCAGAATAGCTAGCGCAAAGTCTGCCCATAGACACCTACTTGAGATGATTTATTCTTACCAACTTGATATTCCCTTTCTTATGTCATTCACCATGCACGGTGAATAATTTAATATTTTTCCTGTTTGGACCATCTATATATATAAGAATGAGTGTATGTATGTGTGTATGTACTGAGCCCCACCCACTCTGCATAGCCACAGGGAAAGGGCCCCTGGTCCAGGGACACCTGACAACAGTTGTGACACAGAGCTTGGTCTTACATACATTGCACACACAGCTCTGCTGCAAGGACCTTCTGATCCCATGTATACAAGGTTACTATACTTCCCCCAGTGATGTGATATAAGACCCTGCTCTGTGACACGAGCTGACACTTCTACTCCTGCTCCAGGATAGACCTGCGTCTGACTCCACCTACCAAGCACGTGACTGGTCACATGGTCGTGACATTATCACAGGTCCTTTAGCTGCCCAGGATCTCGCATCTACCAAGAGTTGAGGCAGGAAAGAGAGGAAAAAAGCAGCAGCAGGTGGCGTGGGGTGGTGCCATCCTCTCCAGAAGCAGTGATGGCCCTGCTCCAGAGTTTCACTCTGTCTGCGCTGATCACTGCCGCCAATGTGCTAATTGGGACATAAAGCCCAAAAACTCTCCGGACCCAGGATTGGATCTGTGCACCAGCTGCTGACCTGGCAGGAAGGAAGAAAGAAGAAAGCCACCACACACAGGCGGCACCCCCCGCTGTCAGTATGCGCTGGAGAAGAGCAGCAACATGAACACCAACATCATGGATGCCAGCAGGAAGAGGCGCAAACCCGTGCAGAAGGTGTAAGTCACACCAGTGCCCCACTACACGTCCCCACAGGCCTAATAGGGTTAACAGGAATGACCTGAGAGCGGGGCAGGCCACTGCTGGCATGGAGGGGATGGGGCAGTACTAGCATAGAGGGGACGGGGCAGTGCTGGCATGAAGGGGATGGGGCAGTGCTGTCTGCCCGGTCACACTCCCTGCCACTGTGTATATAAAAGCTGTGCTGCAGAAAAATGCTGTGTATAAAAGAGGAGCGTGAGGTGCAGGAGGAGGCTGTGTAAAAAGGATTAAGGCCCCTTAACTACCATTGTTATTTGTTATAACTACCCTGAGTTAGTGTTACTATGCCTGGGCGACGCCAAGCTCTTCAGCTTGATAGTTTTATATTTTTTGGTTTGTATAAATATTTTCGAGGAAATTACTACTCTATTTCTTTAATTTTATTAAAGGGGTTATCTGGGACTATTTTATTATTTTTTTACTATGGGCCTAAGAACTAACAGGCAGGGAATTGCTAACTACGTGCCCATTCTGCCTGCTGCCGACTCAGAGTGGTCTGACCGCTCCTGCCGGTGATTCTGCAGCTTCTGCTGAAATCACATTGACAGAGCAGCTGCTTCTCTTTAACTCTGCTCTGTTGACAAGGTGTGACTGCTGCTGTCATACTGACTGACAGTCAGCTACCGGCTGCCTAACTGCGGAGAGTCGGCAGTCATGCCCCATCGACAGAGCAGCCCGAAAGATCAAGATCTATTCTGTTGATGTGAAGCAGTAGTATCACTGGCAGGAGTGGTACGTGGCCTGGCATAGGGTAGAACAGACAAGTAGCTATCTATCAACTACCTGCCTGTTAGTTATTAGGCCCATAGCAAAAAATAAACTAGTCAAGGAAAACCTCTTTAATTGTTGGTACAAAGCACTGCTTATTGTGCATTGATCATTTTTGTAATTTACCTTTAAGTTGATTCATTTCTCAAACAAAATATAAAAGACATTAAAACAGAAGGTAAAGGAAGCTGGTCCCTAAGAATTATTTCAGGGAAGTCATATATCTCCGAAATATGCAGGCTTGAACATACATTAATCTCCAATGCTTGCTAAGGACCATTACACTTTTTATATTAACTATGAAAATACACTTGAAGAATTATTCTTCACTTTTGCTCTTGAAGCACTATTGTAATTAATCTTTTGAAAATGGGAATCTAAAAATATCTGATCCCTTCCTCACAGGAACTTATAAAAAAAGACTCTGAACACTGAAAAAACAAAACGAAAAGGTAACATTTTGAAGGACTTTCTTGAAACGTAGCACAGAGGTCTTTGTAATAAAACTTAATTTTCTCTTGTCATTGTCAATTAGATCATTTCATTAAATATGAAACATACATTGATTTGATATTATCATAAGCATTGAACAGATCTATTTTACCACAATAACCTTCCAAAAAATGTTCCCAGCTATGTTGTATAATCAAAAAATTATTTCCTGCTGAAGGGGTGTATTCCACAAAATGTACCTACACCCAAAAGGAGGCCATTTTGGAGTATTGTGAATTTGATTTTTTTCTGATTAATAATTGGATAATATGCAAATATTTTAAGATGAAGTTAGTAATAAATCTGTTGTGCTGCCCAGCCGTGTTTTCTAATGAAAACTGGTCCTACCTATGAAAAATTTGTCTCTACAAGATATAGATGAGGAACATAATTTAAAGAACTTGTAAGGGGTGTAGCTTTAAAAAAATGTTATTAAATTGATAGTTGCTGTATTATTATATAAAAAGGATGACAATGATTGTGTAATCATACATTACAATGACCGGCTAATCACATGCATGGATCTCCTCTTGGAACTGACTGGATATTTAATACAAGTGCTGGCAATCTGTGTATCATGCTGCAGAATATGTTGGCGTGTATAAGTAGGGATGAGTGAACTCGAACTGGCTACCCGACCTCAAACACGGACTACTAACTGTATGTCTGGTTTCCTGTTCGGGTTCATCATCCTAATAAAGCTTGTTGAAAGGCTTCAGCGCACACAATCAACAATCTTTAAGGCTGTGGGCGCTTCCAGTTCCATCACAGCCATGTCAAGTAATGGCATGGCTGTGATTGGCTGGCACAACGCCTGACTCTTTAAAATAAATAAATAATAATAATTTATAAAAAAACTTACAGTCCTGGTTTTGGCTTAGGCCTCTTTCACACATCCGGTTTTCGCCGTCAGGCGAGATCCGGCATGTGTGTGTTAAAACGGATCCGTTTTTTTTACCGCCGGATGCGTTTTTTTCTCATAGATCATAACATGCGCCAGATCGCGCCGCATGTGCCAGCGTTTGTTCCGTTTTTTGCCGGATCCGGCGAAAACATGGTTTCCGGCGGCCGAACAGAACGCATGCTGTAACGTTTTTTTGTCCGGCGTAAAAAGCCGGACAAACGTGGATGCGGCGCTCCCGGCACTGTGTCACAATGAAAACGAATGAGGACTTCCGGCCGCCGGATCAGTCTTTCGCCTGATCCGGCCACCGCTTTCCGGCATTTTCCCTCTGCCCATGCCCGGATCATGCCCATACAGAGCGCCGGAACTTCAGACGCATCTCTCTCTGATGCATCTGTTCTGGACCGCTTTCGGCACTCCGGCTTTTCGCCGCACGCCGCCAGAATAGCAAAAACGGATGTGTGAAAGTAGCCTTACAGATACTGAGGTAAAATACTGACTAAATACTGAACGTGTGAACGAGGCCTAAATCAGACTATATCCATTAAGTTTGACCAGAACAATGCAAGTCTGTGTGAAAATATGTCCATGTGAACAAGTGTCCGGCAGGGTCCAGTTGGTTTTTGTTTTCCACACAGACAGAGCAAGATTCAGAACCAAAAATCTTTTCCTCTTATCAATCGGACATGTGCTATCCGATTTCTAAATGGACAGCACACCGACTCATGTTATTCAAAAGGGCTAGCCACTCAGATGAACGATTTTTTTTCTCCATTCGAGTGTTCATGAGAAAAGCACACACTACTTTCATCGGATGAGACACACACATTCAAGTCTATGGGTATGAGAAATCCCCCGCAGCTCATCTGAGTGGCATCCGATTTTTACTGATAGTTTTCTATTAACCTAGGAAACTGGTATAAACCTGGGAAACTTTATGTGATCATGCGCATGTTTTAATGTAGTTTTATGAAAATGGATCTCACGGATGTGATAAACAGACCTGTAATGGCTCATAGATGAAAATTAGAAAAAAATCAACAGAGTTTTCTGGATGAAACTTGGACGATTTTTCAGACACTCGTCTGCAAGGGCCCTAAGGGTATGTACACACGGTAAGCATTTGCTGTAGAAATTTCTGCATAATTTCTTCATCTCCTGGCAGGAAAAAATGCTGTGTAAAATAGACATTTTTTAATGTGCTTTTTCCCAATTTTTGTTGGTTTTTACATGCATTTTTGGTACAGATTTTTTCCCCACTCATTAGTATAGGGGAAATCTGCAGCAAAAATGCCAACACCACATTCCAACAGTCAGTATGTGGTCAGTATTTTACCTCAGTATTTGGAAGCCAAAACCAGGCGTGGGTGATAAATACAGAAGTGGTGACGTGTTTCCACTATACTTTTCCTCTGATCGTTCCACTCTTGGACTTGGCTTATAAATATTGATGTAAAGTACTATACTTACGAAAGTGGTATTAAAAAGCACAAAAACAGGACAAGACTGCAACATGTGCATAGGCCCTAAAATTTGTAAATACAGAGGTTCAGCAACATTTCACAATCATATGCACTATCAGCTAGTTGCATGTCCGATTAGCAAGCCGCTTAAGCCCCTTCACAAGTCCGCTTAAAAACGTAAGCGTGAGATTTTCCCTTTTTACTATCCGTGTGGTTTTCTGTTGGCCATTCATGTATACGTGTATACCATCCGTGTTTTCCATCCATATGTACGTGTGTGCTCTCCACGTGTATCATCCATGTGCCATCCATGTGTACCATGCATGTGACACATGCCGGAATAGAACGCAGATTTTTATATGCTAAAGATGTGTAAAGATATAGACAGATCGATGATAGATAGATAAATAGATATTCATAATTAGTGCCTTGCGGGTTTAGCTTACTGTACATCTTTTAACCTAATAAATAAATGAAAAAAATGACCTGGGGTCCCCTCCATTTTGATAACCATCAAAAGCAAAGCAGACAGCTATGAGCTGATATTATCAGGCTGGGAAGGTCCATGGTTATTGGGCCCTTCCCAGCCTAAAAATACCAGCCCTCAGCCACCCCAGAAGTGGAGCATCACATGAGATGCTCCAATTCTGGCGCTTTGTTCGGCTCTTCCCCATGCCGTTGTGCGGTGGCAATCGGGGTAATGTGCTTGGGGTTGATGTCAGCTGTGAATTGTGCAAAAACAAAGCTGACATCAAGTCCTGATGTTAGTAATGGAGAGGTCTCTATCAGACACCCCCATTACTAACCCAGTAATAAAAAGAAAAATACATGAACTGGTGTCGTACATGAGGGGAGATATGTGTCACAAAGATTGCTTTCCTGTGTAATGTAAAAGCCATAAGTGTTTTCTCCAGCATGATATGTGCTGAGAGCAATCCAGTCGCTATATGGGCATGGCTTTTGTGGTGGATAGGTCAGAGATGGGTGGGACGCCTACCCACTATACCTCCACCTCCAGGGTGTGGCTGGAGTTAATTGTCCAGCCAGTTTTTTTTTCCTGGGTCTATGTGTGTGAATGAAAGCAAGCCTCCTGATTGCTAGCTCCAGTGAGAGCTGCCCTATGTGTTGTCCCAGAGGACCTGAGCAGGACGGTTTATGAGCTATTTATTTTCATTTGAGCCGGACAGGCTGTTTTTTTTCTGCTACCATTTTATTTTTTGGTTTATGAGGCAATTAACCACCGAAAGACTTTAACCCCTTGCTGACGGGATAGTACATCAGCAGTCAGACTCCCCTGCTTTGAGGTGGGCTTCAGCGGTGAGCCCACCTCAAAGCCGTGACATGTCAGCTGTTATAAACAGCTGACATGTGCCTGCAATAGGTGCGGGCGGATTGCGATTCCGCCCGCGCCTATTGCAGGCACATGTCAGCTGTTAACTAGTTAAATCCCGCTGTCAAGCGCTGACAGTGGGCATTTAAGTAGAGCTTCTGGCCGCCGGGCCGGATGTGAGCTCATTGCCGACCCCCTTCACATGATCGGGGTCGGCGACGCGTTGCCTGAACAACCAGAGGTCTCATAGAGATCTCTATGATTGTTGCAGGCAGAACGCTTTGAGCGCTGCCCGGTGGCCGGCGCTCAAAGCATTGCAGTAAATCTGCTACATATGGGCGATCTGCTCATAACCCATATGAAACAGAGCCGATCGGGTTGTGCATGCTTCAAGCCTCCTGTGGAGGCTATTGAAGCATGCCAAAAGTAAAAAAAAAAAATGTTAAAAAAAAAACTAAAAGTTCAAATCGCCCCCCTTTTGCCCCAATCAAAATAAAACTATTAAAAAAAATAACACATACACATATTAGGTATTGCCGCGTTTAGATTCGCCCGATCAATAAAAAAAAAGCATTAACCCGATCGCTAAACGGCATAGCGAGAAAAAAAACACCAGAATTACGTTTTTTTGGTCGCCGCGACATTGCATTAAAATGCAATAACGGGCGATCAAAAGAACGTATCTGCACATAAGTGGTATCATTAAAAACTTCACTTCGGCCCGCAAAAAATAAGCCCTCACCCAACCCCTGGACCCCAGATCGCGAAAAATGAAGATGCTACGGATCTTGGAAAATTGCGCTTTTTTTTTTTTTAGCAAACTTTGGAATTTTTTTTGCAACTTCACCGCACTTGGAGTTTTTTTTCTCATTTTCGTGTATACGACATGCTAAAACCAATGATGTCGTTCAAAAGCACAACTCGTCTCACAAAAAATAAGCCCTCACATGGCCATATTGACAGAAAAATAAAAAAGTTATGGCTCTGGGAAGGAGGGGAGCGAAAAAAGAAAACGAAAAATCGAAAAAAGCTCAGGTCATGTAGGGGTTAACCACTCGTGTGCCTGAGTCCACCTTGAGGAGCAGCTAAATGTGTCAACCCCTCACGCTATCTATCTATCTAGCTTTCCACATCTTTAACACATAAAAATCTGTAATTTTTATTCTGCATTCTATTCTGGTACATGTCACACAGATGTCCTCCATGTGCTGTATGTGTCTACACGGACCCATTGGCCATTGTCATCCATGCTGCCAGAGAAAAACGGATATGTCTACGTGTGAGTCATGCGGAAACATGGTCCATATGAAGACACGTAAAAGTGCGCCGCCCCATAGGTTATAATAGGTACACGTGGATACGTGCCTCCGGTACATGTAAAAACAGATGCTACACGTACTGGGGACATGTACATGTGAAGGGGGTTTAAGGCAATATTTGCAGGGCAAGTGCTAGATAGACAATTCCTCTGCAAGCTGCCCACCAACCTACAGCCTTTTTACAACCATGTTGTTTTGCTTGAAGTTTTGTTGTATAGTTTAATTATAAATATAGGAATGATGGTCATCTGCTGCTTGTCACAGTGTATCAGCTTTTTTCCGTCATTTACATTTAGTATATTATTAAAATCCATATTTTCAATTCCGCTTGGTGAGTGCTGGCTGTAATGAGCAAAATGTAATAATTCTGTCTTAATGAGAATTATATTGAACTCTGATTTAATAGGAATATCTACTGTAGCCATAATAGCATTGTCACGTACATCAATGCTGCACTAATTTAATACACATGTGATATACAGTTTAATAAAGGCCGACAATTAATTTCCTAAAGATCCAGTGATTTAAGTGGCAATTAGTTAGACGCTTGATGTAACATGTAAGCGCCTTGCATAGCTAGTACTTTAAATATAACTATAAATAATAAGGAGCCTCCGATATAAATATGTAGTAATATTGATAATGAGATATCCTTCTTTATAACCTAAGGTCTGAGCCTGTAAATCAGGGCGGGTCAGGACTGTGATGAATTGCGCCAATCTTCCAAAGTTCAACATTCTAAGTAAACACAAAACGAAACGGGAAAAGGATAAAATTCTTCGTGACATTCTCTAATAAGTCATTTCACAGAAGTAAAAGGTGTTAAAGCGTCAGAATTAATCTAATGTATCTCCTTGTGTTGTGGACCTTCCTACTTATCCACACATGGAACATGACTAAATGACGGCTCGGTGTACGGTCTCCCCCCTTGTACCTGCTCCAGCAGTAGGGTCTTCTTCTGGTTTTTAGCTAAGTGATATGCAGTGAAGGAACCCTGGATTCCAGCTCCTAACACAATGCAGTCAAATACGGCGCTGCTAGGCACAGCCATGTTTACTTGCTTCTTCACAGTGAGGAGGATATCCAGCCCAGGCCATAGGCCCCCTCTGCTCTGACTCCACCAGGAGGAGGGAGCATAGACCTTCCTTAAAGCAGAAATATCCAGTTACTGTTGCAACATGTGTTCTATGCACTGAATGACTTGTCACACTGTTGCAGTTCTATGCACTTTGAATCTTTTCCAGGCTTGTATTGCTGCCATTAATCAATCACTATGGAAAATTCTGCAAATGGTTACACAGATTAATGCACTTTGTTATACTCTGTCAGGCACCTCCAAAATACTATATACGAACACACTTTCAGAGATATTGGATCTCTGTACCAGAAGGTACGATAGTCTAAATTTAAAAAAAAAAAAAAAAAAAAAAATTCCAAAGTTTATTCACCATTTCAATACATTTAAAAAGAGGAAATGTAAAAAAAAAAAAGCATAAGATATCACCATAAGCAGCCCAGAGAAAACCAGAATCCGGTACATATCACATTGGTGGCTTCAAAAATGTGGTAGAACAATAATTCACAATTTGACAATTCTATGATTTAATCCATTAGTAAAGTACAAACAGTGCTGAAAAGATACATCGTTCACTGTGGTAAAGGTCCTGTTTGGTCAAACAGCAATGAAAATGATAAACTGTAAAGCGCTGCGGAATATGTTGGCGCTATATAAAGAATATTATCATTATTTATTATTATTATGGTAAGATGCTGGAAGTACAGTCTGGACAGGAATTGGTATCGTAAATGGTTTTCAAGGTGTAAAAAGTTCCATGTGCAAATTGTCGGACAGAAATAGCAATAGGGATCTGTGTATCACAGTAATAGGTGTAAGTGCCTTTGTTTAGCAGAGCCCTAAAAGGTTCAATGCTATTTATTCTTCTGTCCAACAGTAGGTAATGGAGCACAAGGAATGATCAAATCGTCAATAATATGCCAAATGTAACTTACTATAGTGCAGAGCAGAAGACCCACGTGGACTCGGGCTGCCACCCGGACGCCGCCGTTTCGCCTTGGCTTCTTTGAAAGGGGCCTACAATGCTATAAAAGCTACTTTTAAGCCAGAGTTCTACTGTAGTTAATTATTAAATAAGTCAGAAACTAGAGCCAATCTGGCAAAACCAAAGTCATATTCTTATTCGGCACCATAAACTTAATATAAAAACATTTAGATTTAATTGGCACAGAAATCACTGTATACCAGCTTTACTGAAAGTGTCTATAAATACATAATTTGTGTTGCCTAAATGTCAGGCCAATGTCTACATAGAGAAGAGTGGATCGAGCCGCGGATGATCAACTTGGAGTTGAATTTTCTCAAATTCTCAGGTTCCCGTGAATTTGAGCAATGTGCAATTTGATTTGTGAAGATTGCAAAACTAAGTAAATACCCATTACCGATGCTCCTATTTTTAATAAAACAAAAATCAAACTCATTTTACCATCTCACTCTTCTTTCAGCGGCATGTGGTTGGGCACAGACAGCACGGTGCTGTGACCTCATTGCCTTGACTTACATCCTCGGCGCACTCCCGAACTCCGCTTGAACATAGTAAACAGCCTGTGATTTATCAGAGTAAGTGATGGAAAAGGCAAACAAGGGCTCCCTTCTCCACCAGCTTTTCACTGTGTCCATGTCTTGAAAATGTGGACACAGTTAATAGCACTTTCTGCCCAGGGTTCAGAGAGGGTCTCTTTCTCTTCGGGGCCCAGTTGTGGACACACCCTCTGTGACATAATCTTTATGCCACTGGTCAAATGATAGGATATTGAGAGCAAATTAAAATGCTCTTACTCCCCTGATAATATGATCATTTAGGGTACTGAAAACAATTCAGAATAGCAGCGTTTTGGACACAGCTCATCTGCGCTGCGTCCAAAACCTTGTGTACTAGACTACAAGCACAGTGGATGGGATTTCTATAAATCCCATGCCCACTGTGTTTCTATTTGATGCTGTGTAAACTCACCCATAGTGTGGGCTTACAAGCTGCAGCATGTCAATTATTTGCAGCAGAGACTCTAGTGTCCGCACCGTAGTCTCACCCATAGCAATTCATTACATGAAGTAAATCCTCATTGCTCAATGAACACATGCACATTTAGCTGCGTGATCTGAATGCAGCGTTTTAGATGCAGCGAAAATACACTGCTTCTAAAACGCTGCTTTATACTATCAATAGAGGAGAAGCTCATGCAGGCTGTCAGCCCTGCAGAAATATAAAGGGCTGTGCAAGCCAAAAGAAAGTGTCTGAATCATGGCTGGCTAGTAGTGATGGGCGAGCACTAAAATGCTTGGGTGCTCGTTGCTCAGGTCGAGCAAATTGGAATGCTCGGGTGCTCGACCCACTCAACGAGCCCAATGTAAGTCTATGGGAAACGCGAGCATTTTTCCAGCTGACCCCCCGGCGGTCTGCAGAGGGACTAGAAATAGCGGAAATCGATGGAAACAGTACTCAAAATGACATGGGAAGACCCCTGGAAGCATTTCTGACTCCCAGGTCACTGCTGTGAACAATGTTGTCAGAGTCTTACGCCACTTTTACAGACTCACAATAAAACATACAAAAACAAAAAGGATTTTCCAGCAAAATGTTAAGGAACAGCCTTTCCAAGGTAATGACTTGTATATGAGGCAAAAGAAATAACCAAAAACAAAAATGCTCCTCCACACCTTGGGCTATGTTCACATATAGCGGTTTTCATGCGTTTTTGAACTTTAGAATTGCATTCAACCAAGACAAATGCATTCACTGGGAAATGTCATTTTAAAGGGAACCTGTCACCTCGTTTTGCCTTTTGGGGCTTATCTATAGCATTCTGTGATGCTGTAGATAAACCCCCAGTCTGACTTGAAAGAGTAGAAAAATAAGTTTTATTACACTCACCCAGGGGAAGTCCGGTCCTATGGGTGTCGCAGGTCCTGGGTCCGGTGCCTCCCATCTTCATGCGATGTCATCATTCTGCTTGTTTTGTGATGCGCTCCTGCTCAGGCGTACTGATCTGCCCTGTTGAGGACAGAACAAAGTACTGCAGTGCGCAAGCGTTGGGCCTCTCTGACCTTTCCCAGCCTCTGCGCACTGCAGTACTTTGCTCAGCCCTCAACAGGGCAGATCAGTACACCTGCGCAGGAGTGCGGCACAAAGCAAGCAGGATGACGACATTGCATGAAGATGGGAGGCACCGGACCTGTGACCTGCGACACCCATCGGACTGGACCGCCCCCCGGGTGAGTGTAATAAAACTTGTTTTTCTTCTATTTCAGGTCGGACCGGGGGCTTATTTACAGCATTCTAGAATGGGGCAGTACCAGAAGGCCCTTGTTGTGGAATTATTGAAAAAAAATTCCCATCTGAGAACAATGGCGGCAGAGGTTACAGTTCGTTGGACAACCAAGGAGTACAGGTGAGACAGACAAAACTCCAATCCAGCAGAGGCAGGGGGACACTGTCAAAGTTTAGGGAGAGTTTTCTCAGAGCCTCCCATTGAACAGGCCCTGAGGCTCGGTGTAATTTCACAAGGAGTGCAAAATTTGGGAAGATGCTGAGGGAGTACCTTGCTGACTGTACCAATGTCCTTCGCGATTCCTCTGTGCCTTATAATTATTGGGTATCCAAGCTGGACACGTGGTATTAACTGGCTCTCTATGCATTGGAGGTCCTGGCCTTCCCTGCCACTAGCGTTTTGTCAGAGCGGGTTTTTAGTGCCGATGGTGGAATTATAACTGATAAGCGCATCCGCCTGTCAACTGAAAATGCAGACACGCTGACTCTTATAAAAATGAACAAGGGCTGGATTGGGCCAGATTTCTCAATGGAATGCCCTCACTCACCAGGGCCGTGGGGTACTCGGTACCGGGCCGGTTGATCTTCTCAATGGGGGGTTGTCACGGCAGCAGTGACCCGGTCCATGGCCCTGGAGCTCCATTACAAAAGGGGTTGTTTCAGTGTGCTTATGGTCAGAGGCGTATCTAGGCTCTCTGGCACCCGGGGCAAGAATTCGGTTTGGCGCCCCCCCCCCCCCCAAGTACATATGCGACTTGAACGCTTAGCCATGTACCCACGAGCTGCTCCTCCTAATGCTCTCAATGTTCAGTAAAAAACTGAGAGAAGCAGGAGGAGAAGCTCGTTGTCAAGTATGAAAATCGCACATGAGTGAAGTGTCCATGTGATGACTACTGGAACCTGCAGCGCTGAATCCTGACATTGCAGCTTCTGAATTCTCACAACGAATGCACTGCACACATTTAGGATTCTCCCTTGCCGATGTACAGTCATGTCAGCACAAGTATGTGATTTATATACTTCTGGCCACATTCCGACTAGACGTGCCCGGCCTCGCTCCGTTCACTTTCATTGAGTGAGGCCACACATGTCTAGTCAGCATATGACCGCATGGATGTAAATTACCGGCATGAGAGAATCCTAACAGCGTTCAGTGAGCACTGTGAGAATTCAGACGTCTGCAGTCACATAGAATGACTGCAGACTCCGTACAAACCTGGACAACCCCCTTAATGTTCCTAACAAATAAAAACATGAGAATTAGTCAGTATCACAAATAACATTTACATCCAAGTACCTTATAGATGACGTCGTCTCTGCAGTCAGTCTCCTTTTCTTCTAGACCCCATGATGAGTTTTCTCATCCACAGCCGTCTCTGTAGACTTCCATCTTCTCCGGTCTTCTGCAGCAAATCTCCACACGACGCCCTTAAAGATAGAAGTGTCATTATAATGCTCCTAAATAAAAAATGTCTGCAATATACTGTCTCCTCACACTATTCCCCTCCCTCCTCATACTGTCTCCTCTAACATCCCACCTGTTCACCATACTGTCTCCTCATATATTTACCCCCTCACTCTCTATACTGTCTGCTCACACATATCCCCGACTCCCCATACTGTGTCCACTTACATTAACCCATTCGCTCCCCATACTGTCTGCACCAATCCCCCATACTGTTTCCTCATACATACTCTTTATTTTGTGTCCTCAAATCTCCCCACACATTAAATCCCCCCATCCCCCACATACATTAAGTACCCCCATCCCCATTCCAAATCCCCCCACACATTAACCCAATCCCCACTCATTAACCCCCATAGGCACTTCAAATACCCCCACACATTAACCCCAACCCCACTCATTAACGCCCCCATACATTAACCCCCATCCCCATTCATTAACCCCCGCACACATTAACCCAATCCCCACTCATTAACCCCATCACCACTCCAAATCCCCCCACACATTAAATAACCATCTGCACTCCAAATACCCCCACACATTAACCCCCATCCCCATTCATTAACCCCCACACACATTAACCCCCATCCCCACTCATTAACGCCCCCACACATTAATCCCCATCCCCATTCATTAACGCCCCGCACACATTAACCCAATCCCCACTCATTAACCCCGCACACATTAACCCAATCCCCACTCATTAACCCCCATCACATTAAATAACCCCCATCTCCACTCCAAATCCCCCCACACATTAACCCCATGGCATCCCCACTCATTAACCCCCATCCCCACTCTAAATACCCCCACACATTAACCCCATGGCATCCCCACTCATTAACCCCCATCCCCACTCTAAATACCCCCACACATTAACCCCATGGCATCCCCACTCATTAACCCCCATCCCCACTCTAAATACAGCTGACAGCTGACACAGAGAACCGCCGACTCTCAGGCGGGGGCGGCAGAACGCAGCCGCCAGGGAGGACACTGCGGACCGCTGCATTAGGCGGCCCGATTGCGCCCCCCTGCTGGCTGTGCCCGGGGCAACTGCCCCGGCTGCCCCCCCCTAGATACGCCACTGATTATGGTGGTGAAAGTTTATAAGTGATTCGTGACGCCACCTGTGGTGTTCGGCAATGAAGATGTAAGCCGACGCTGAAGACAGATCCTCTGGGACAGATGGTGTGGCGCAGCAATGATGTTATAGCCCTCCACAGGCAGGGCTGTAGTCCCAGGGCAGAGTAGGTGAAGTGACACTTAGATGGTGTAGTGTCGGGCGCAAGGGATGTAGCAGTGCTGGACGGGTTGGCGCCGGAATAAGTGGAGGACACCAGGGCATGTAGTTCCAAAGCTTTACTCACAGTCTGTTGCAGGTACAGGTGCCCGCATCCGTGCAGTGTCCTCCGGGTCAGGAGCTCAGCCAACTTCCAGGCAGGATGAAGTACTCCTTTCAAACACTCCACCAACATATGTGCCTTTTCTGAACATCTCCCTCTTAGCGCCTTTGAGTGAAGTACTCTAAGTACTGAGTTACACTGGAATTCCTCCTGTCAGATGTTCTTATGAAATCTACTTGTACGGCAGACAGCTGTAGCCTACTTCGGGGACTCCTTCTACCTAGTCCCGGCTCACTATCGTTGCTGTTGTGCCCCCAAGTCTTGTGTGGGAATAAAGTGGTCACTACTTCTATTCCTCCGGTGTCTGCTGCAGGACCATTAGTATCCATATAACCTCGGGGACCAGGCCCCGGCCTTGCGCTTAGAACTTGGAAAGGGTTCTCCTCTAACCCTGGTCCTTGTTCTCTTATTCTCCTCACGTTCCGTACTAATCCTTTCCTTCATATTGAAAATCAGGCTTTCTAAAATGTCTCTTTCCTGTGCCAGCAGACCCAGGTCACTGAGGTCTGCTGCAGCACCTCCATCCTTCCATCCGTCTCCTGGGGATCTCTCAAACTCTCCCTCTCTGTCAGACTGACTGACTGACTCCTAAACTCTTCCCGCTCTTTTAGTGCAAAAACTCAGCTCCACCCACCTCCCATCATGTTTCGTGTTCCAAGCAGGGAGCCACCAAGGGGTGCTATGCTACACTCCAAGCAGGGAGCCACCGAAGGTGCTTTGCAACACTACTTTGTGGTGTGGGGTGCAGGTGTTGGAGTGTGGTCAGGTGTCTCCACCTTACCTGGATGGTGGGGTACCACACCTCAGGAGGAGGTGCAGTACCTCTGTGGCGACTGAACCCTCAGGGACACCACATCAACACCACCGAATGATAGCAGCGTAACATAAACTCAAATCCAGTGTCTTTTTTTGGGAGGTCTATTCCCATTCACCTCTTCACATCCACTCATGGGTATATGTTTCCTGATTTTGGCTATTTGCTGTTGTCCTCCTCCTTCTCCTCATCTTCCAACACCATATCACCAGGGTGACCGTGGTCCATGATGCAACACCCACATAATTTTTTTAAAGGGTGTTTATGATGCCAGTAAAAAAAAATTGTTAAACAGTATGTTCATGTATACCGACCAGGGGTAAATGTTTGTCAGCCCATATACTTAGTGCATGGGTATTACAAGTATAGAAGACCAGCTCCTTTCTAATGGGAATATTTGTTTAATGAGCTTCTTCTCCATGTCTCTTCAAAGGGCATTGGAATGCCTCAAAATTTTTGTCAGCCCTTGCATTCACTGCATAGGCAAACAGTATGGGAGACCCACTTCCTAATAATGGGAACATTGTTTTCAGGAGGCCCTCCTGTACATCTCTTCAAAGGGGTATTGGGGTGCACACAAATTTTGGGCAGCCCTGCCACTCACTACATATGCAATAACAGTATAGGAGACCCACTCTTTAATAATGGGAGCAACATTTTTGCAGACCTGTCTGTCTCGGGAATAAGAGATACAAAAGTACTCCTTGTGGCGTGGGTCTAGAAGTGTCACCAACCAGTAATGACTGTCAACCAAAATGTTGAGAACGCGAGGGTCACGGTAAAGGCAGGGTAACATTAACTCAGCCATGTGTGCCAGACTGCTAACAGGCAAGACTTCCGTGTCCACACCAGTAGGACAACTGAGCATGCGCTCCTCCTCCTCCCTGTCCTCAGACCATCCACACTGAACAGATGGTATGACAGTTGTGCAGGTAGTTGCTGAATCCACATAGGGATGAGATGAGCCTGGGCTGTGTGTAATTACCCTGCATGCTTCCTTGCTCCATCTGATCATACTCCACCTGCAATGCATCCTCTTTGATTGTGAGCAGAGAGCATTTCAGAACATAGAGAAGCTGGATGGTGATGCTAATTATGGCGTCATCGCTGCTCACCATCTTGGTGGAGTCCTCAAAATTTTGGTGGATGGTACATACAGTGGGGCAAAAAAGTATTTAGTCAGTCAGCAATAGTGCAAGTTCCACCACTTAAAAAGATGAGAGGCGTCTGTAATTTACATCATAGGTAGACCTCAACTATGGGAGACAAACTGAGAAAAAAAAATCCAGAAAATCACATTGTCAGTTTTTTTTTCATTTTATTTGCATATTATGGTGGAAAATAAGTATTTGGTCAGAAACAAGCAATCAAGATTTCTGGCTCTCACAGACCTGTAACTTCTTCTTTAAGAGTCTCCTCTTTCCTCCACTCATTACCTGTAGTAATGGCACCTGTTTAAACTTGTTATCAGTATAAAAAGACACCTGTGCACACCCTCAAACAGTCTGACTCCAAACTCCACTATGGTGAAGACCAAAGAGCTGTCAAAGGACACCAGAAACAAAATTGTAGCCCTGCACCAGGCTGGGAAGACTGAATCTGCAATAGCCAACCAGCTTGGAGTGAAGAAATCAACTGTGGGAGCAATAATTAGAAAATGGAAGACATACAAGACCACTGATAATCTCCCTCGATCTGGTGCTCCACGCAAAATCCCACCCCGTGGGGTCAGAATGATCACAAGAACGGTGAGCAAAAATCCCAGAACCACGCGGGGGGACCTAGTGAATGAACTGCAGAGAGCTGGGACCAATGTAACAAGGCCTACCATAAGTAACACACTACGCCACCATGGACTCAGATCCTGCAGTGCCAGACGTGTCCCACTGCTTAAGCCTGTACATGTCCGGGCCCGTCTGAAGTTTGCTAGAGAGCATTTGGATGATCCAGAGGAGTTTTGGGAGAATGTCCTATGGTCTGATGAAACCAAACTGGAACTGTTTGGTAGAAACACAACTTGTCGTGTTTGGAGGAAAAAGAATACTGAGTTGCATCCATCAAACACCATACCTACTGTAAAGCATGGTGGTGGAAACATCATGCTTTGGGGCTGTTTCTCTGCAAAGGGGCCAGGACGACTGATCCGGGTACATGAAAGAATGAATGGGGCCATGTATCGTGAGATTTTGAGTGCAAACCTCCTTCCATCAGCAAGGGCATTGAAGATGAAACGTGGCTGGGTCTTTCAACATGACAATGATCCAAAGCACACCGCCAGGGCAACGAAGGAGTGGCTTCGTAAGAAGCATTTCAAGGTCCTGGAGTGGCCTAGCCAGTCTCCAGATCTCAACCCTATAGAAAACCTTTGGAGGGAGTTGAAAGTCCGTGTTGCCAAGCGAAAAGCCAAAAACATCACTGCTCTAGAGGAGATCTGCATGGAGGAATGGGCCAACATACCAACAACAGTGTGTGGCAACCTTGTGAAGACTTACAGAAAACGTTTGACCTCTGTCATTGCCAACAAAGGATATATCACAAAGTATTGAGATGAAATTTTGTTTCTGACCAAATACTTATTTTCCACCATAATATGCAAATAAAATGAAAAAAAAAACAGACAATGTGATTTTCTGGATTTTTTTTTCTCAGTTTGTCTCCCATAGTTGAGGTCTACCTATGATGTAAATTACAGACGCCTCTCATCTTTTTAAGTGGTGGAACTTGCACTATTGCTGACTGACTAAATACTTTTTTGCCCCACTTTATGTCTGACATCCATGTCCGCTCCTGAGGACTTATGTGTGGAGTCTAAACTGAATACCGATGGCCTTGTTGATTCTGTTAGTCAACAACTGCCCTCTTCTGCTCATAAATCCTTACCAACATCTGCAGTGTAGAGTTCCAATGCATGGGGACATCACACACCAGTCGGTGAGCCGGAAGCTGCAAACACTGCTGAGGCACGGCAAGTGCAGTGGAAGCTGTTGCTGACTTTCTAAAATGGGCACACAGGTGGCGTACTTTGACAAGCAGATCCGACAGCTGTGGGTAGGTTTTGAGAAACCGCTGAACAAAGAGGTTAAGCGCAAGGGCCTGACATGGTACATGTGTGAGCTCGCTTCGCCTCAGATCCGCCACCAGGTTCCGGCCATTGTCACACACGGCCATGCCTGGCTGTAGGTTCAGCGGTGTCAGCCACAGATCTGCTTGTTCTTTCAGAGCTGTCCACAACTCTTCAGCATTGTGCGGTTTGTTTCCTAAGCATATTAGCTTCAGCACATCCTGTTGCCGCTTGGATGAGGCAGTGCTGAAGTGCTTCCAGCTTGTAACTGATGTGGTCATTTCGGAGATGCAGGCTGAACAGGAGGAGGATGAGGTGCAGGAGCTGTAGACTGTGGGGCAACCCTGATTGACCTAGGACCCGCAATCCTCTTCGTTGGGAGGACATGTTCCATCGCAAGGTCCGACTGGGCCCCGGCTTCCACTATGTTATCTCAGTGTGCCGTCAGCGAGATGTACCATCCCTGCCCACAAGCACTTATCCACATATCCGTGGTTAGGTGGAGTTTCCCAGTAACTGCATTGTTGAGGGCACGGCTAATGTTGTGGGACACATGGATGTGTAATGCGGGCACAGCACACCGGGAGAAATAGTAGCGACTGGGGACTGAGTACCGAGAGACGGCTGCTACCATCATGTTTCGAAAAGCTTCCGTCTTGACATGAGCCTAAAAGGCAACATTTTGAGCGCAAGCAGTCGCAAAATGTGGGAATTTAGTAGTGTGGCCTGTGGGGCGTTGGCTGGGACAAGGACATGGACGAGCTTGCTGATGGTGCTAGTTGAGTGTGTGCAATGACAGGTGCAGGGCAGGATGCATCTTTGAATGCACCATTGACAGGGGATTGGCTTGCATGCATAACAGCGGAAGAAGCATTTGTGTCACCCGCAGACAGTGTTCCTGGACCTTGGGGTTCGGCCCACAAAGTCGAGTGCTTTGCTGCCATGTGCCTAATCATGCTGGTGGTGGTCAGGCTGGTAGTTTTACTACCCCTCCTGATGCTGGCCTGGCAGGTGGTGCAAAAGGCCTTTTTGGGATTATCGGCAGAGTCTTTAAAAAACAATCATACTCGGGAAGACCTAATAGTTGTACTGGCAACTTCCATCGTGTTGGTGTTACGGGGAACGGTTGCCCGCCTTCTGTCTGCGGCCACCACACTGTTTCTTAATGCCTGTTTGGGTGCTACACCTCCCTCCCTCTGTGTGCTGCTGTCCTCCTGCCAGCTTGGGTCAGTTACTATATCATCCACCACCTTGTCTTCCACTTCCGCACTCTGATCCTTCCCCTGACTTTCTGGCAATTGTGTCTCATCATCATCCACTTCTTGTGACACTTTCCCACCGTCGCCTTTGTGTGACGGTGGCTGCTCAAATATTTGGGCATTGCTACATGCGATCTCCTCTTGCCCCTCTTCAAGTGGACTGGGCGAGAGGCCCAAATCTATAAATGGAAAAGTAAACAGCTCTTCGGTGTGTCCAAGTGTGGGATCAGTTGTCTCCGGGCACTCGGCATGGTGGGAGGAAGATGATCAGGGTGAGGAATTTGCGGTTCAGACTCACGGCTACTGAGGCTTGACCATGTGGAAGACAAGGCGGTGGTGGCAAAGTGACTTAAAGAATTATCCGCTATCGAACCAACAACCTTTTCACACTGCACTGGGTTTAATAGTGGTGTGCTGCAGTCCCCTAGTAATTGAGACAGGAAGGTCAGGTGAGAAGATGTGCGTGTTTGTTGTGGCACAATTTCAGCTTGACCGTGGCATCGGCCTCTGCATGCATCATCATCATCACGTCCACTTCCCCGTCCCTTGCCACGCGCCTTGCCCATTTTAAAAGGAGGACAATATTTTCCACGTTCACTACAAATGGCTGAATTTGGAGCTAACTTATATGTGATCCGTGTGACCGACAACCACAGTTTTAAATAGCTGGCCTGTAGGTAACTATTTTTGACAGCAAACTGGTGTCAATAACTTCGCTAACACACTGCAACAAAATTTAATTGGAGGCCAGAAATGGCAGAATTTTGAGCGCACTTATATATGTGATCCGTGTAATGGACGAAACACAGTTTTAAATAGCTGGTCTGTAGGTAACTATTTTTAACAACAAACTGGTGTCAATAACTTCGCTAACACACTGCAACAAAATTTAAATAGAGGCCTGAAATGGCAGAATTTTGAGCGCACTTATATGTGATCCATGTGATGGACAAACCAGTTTTATATAGATGGATTTTTAGCGCTGTAATATGGAAAGGATCTGGCTGTATTCTGCAGTGCCAACAAGCAAAAGGAGCAGAAAAGCGGTGTTCTCTAGATTGCTTTTTAAGCAAGTAATCAGGATTAACATCCAAAAAATAATTATTCCTGACCCCTTATACCTAGGGCTATGTCTAGAAATATCTGTAAAAGCAGCAGCAGACAGAACTGGAATGAACCCTCTTGCTATATTGCTATATGCACTGCCGTCTGCTACATACACTTCCTGCCTGCCTAGCACTGATATTTCTGCAGCTGGATTAGTCCTCAGAAGGACTGTTAGTTGAGATGGATATGTGTATAGTATATTGTGGTACACCTACAATATAGACCTGATGATGCTGTGTGGCCAGCCAATCACTGTAATGCCACAGCCAACATGGCTGCAGCATTACAGTGTGTGGCAGACAATCCCTGCATGCTCATAAGCTCTCTAAAGAGCACCAAACATGCCGCAAGCACCGAGCATCTCGAGCAGTGAGATGCTCGGGCGAGTACTGAGTAGTAGTGAGCAGGCTCGCTTATCACTACTGGCTATTATGGGTGAGTAGACTTCCTATACATGGTGTATACTAACGACCACTGCCATGTGAGTAGTTTAGGTGGAGGAGACCAGCCCATGTGATAGCGGATGAGGATATCCACCACCAGAGAAATGGATGGAGAGGCTTATAATAGCGAACTATACTTAAAGTGGGGTTGAAGATGAATAGCTATTGTAGAAGGGAGGTGATAGGTGTCACACATATGGATCGTGAAGCCTCTGTGCCATGAGCCAGTCTTACCTAGGAGGGGCGTAGCTAATCGGCTACCTGGTTTTCGTTAGAGCTCCTGATGGTGGAATTAGACTTGAGCTGCAGGAAGCTGCCAGGTACCGCTCCTAGGTAGTCCCGTTTACTGCAGTTGCTGACCCTAGGGGTCAGGATCGCAGACATGGACACGGGCTCGGAGAGTCTGGTAAGACAGAATTTGGATACTGTTCAAACTACACAGTGCACGGGGTCTGGGTCACCAGGCAGAACAGACACAGGCTCGGAGTCACAGGCAGGACGGGATTCAGATACTGTAACAGGCTCCGAAAGTACGGACTCTGGAATGCTAATCTGGACAGACATTGGCGCAGTTCTAGTACTGCCGTAATGGTTACAGGTTCGGGTACAGCAGGAATGGCTTCAGGCTCAGGTACCGCCGGAGTGACTTCAGGCTCAAGTACTGAAGCCTTAGGTACTGCCGGAGCAGCTTCAGGACTCAGCTATTGCAGGATCGTTGTCAGGCTCAGGTACCTCTGAAGTAGTGTCAGTACCATTGGAGCGGTGTCATTGTTCAGGTACCACAAAAGTAGTGTCAAGCTCCTATACCGCAGATGTGGTGTCAGGGTTCAGGTACCGCAAGAGCAGTGTAAGGCTCAGGTGCCACAGGTACGGTGTCAGTGTTCACGTATGGTCGGAGCGGTGTCAGGATTCAGATAATGTCGAAGCGGCTTAAGGGTTCTGGACTACGCAATACGGCATATAGGAAAAGGTTCTGACTCAGACAACACAGGATACATGGACCTGGCAACTCACTAGTTGCACAACACTACTAAATGCAGAACATTGCTCAGGCACCTACCTACTGGGGAGCATGCCTTATATGCTTGATTCCTCCCAGCTATTGGTGGGCTGCCAGGAGACCTGTGCAGCATGCGCAGGCCTGGGGGAACAACGGCAGGGAATGAGGACACTGCTACATGGCTGGGGCAGTGAGTATGTCGATGTCCCTGCTGGGAGCAGGGAGAGGGAACAGGCAGGGATACCAGCATTAGTGTTAGAATAGGCTGGTATCTGGCTATAAGGATTGCTATACTAAAGAAATCTAATGGATTGATCTGTGGATGTAAGATTGGCAGATATATAGACTGGCAGAAATGCTATTGCATTTTATGGTTGTCAAGCGAGCCATCCAAGAAAGGGCTGAATTTGGCACTAATAGTGGGAGTGCTGTGCTGCAACAGTAATGTAGAAGCAGGAATAGTGAATTTCAAATGAGCTGCTGATTCCAAGATCCAAAGATAAATTAATTAAAATGTTTCATTGTTAACGCGTTTCAAAGTAAAAAATGACTCCTTCCTCATGACAACCACATGTGGCTATTGCAGCAACTGTCAGTTATGCCATAATACTTCCTTCCTCATGACAACCACATGTGGATGTTGCAGCAACTGTCAGTTATGCCATAATAATTTTTATTATGTCATACACAACTAGGACCGGCATCACCACCCGATGCACCCTGACAAGTGCCGGGTCCCTGGACAAAAGGGGGACCACTAGCAGTTGGGGACACGGGCACACTATGGGTCCCAGGAGTCAGTGCGGGCACCGGACCCCACCCCTCAAATACTCACCTCTTCCCATTCCATGCTGCTTCAGTCTCTTCAGTGTCTTTTGACTCTGTGATGTCTCAGGGCAGAGGGCATAATGATGTCACTATAGCACGCAGAGAGTCAGAAGACATTGAGACAACCGCATTATATTGAATGGAGCAATACATGGGTCCATTATACTGAATGGAGCAATATATGGGGCCATTATACTGTATGAAGCAATATTTTGGGCCATTACATACTGTATGGAGCGCTATATGGGTCCATTACATACTGTATTGAGCATTATGGAGGGCTATTATATTGTATAGAGCATTATATGGAACAATATATGGGTCCCATTATACTGTATGGAGCATTATATGGGACCATTATAAACTGTATGGAGCAATATAGGAGGTCATTATATACTGTATGGAGCCATTCTACTGTATGGAGCATTACATGAGACTCATTATACTGTATTGAGCACTACATGAGACCCATTATTCTGCATGAAGCATTATATTGGGCCCATTATACTGTATGGAACATTGTATGGGGCCCATTATACTGTATGGGACATTATATGGGTCACATTATACTGTATGGAGCATTATATGGGACTCATTATTTTGTATAGAGCTTTATAAGGGGCCTATTATACTGTATGGAGCACTATGCTGGACCCATTATACTGTATGGAGCACTGTATGAGGCCTGTTATACTGTAAGGAGCAAAATATGGGACCAGTTATACTATATTGAGCAATATATGGGGCCCATTATTCTGTATGAGCATTATATGGTGTCAAAATACTTTAAAGAACATTATATGTGGCCAATATACTGTATTGAGGACTATGCGGTACCCATAATACTGTATGGAGGACTATGTGGTGCCTGTAATACTGTATGGAGGACTATGTGGTGTCCATTATACTGTATGGAGGACTTTGTGCAGCCCACAATACTGTATAGAGGACTAGACACTCTGTGTGACTGCAGACTTTTGAATTCCCCCAGTGTGCTGTTACGTCTAAAGTTATTCTTATATGGTTTATATAGATTGTGTTTTATTACCATTCTTTGTGTACAGTCTTGCATTTGTTCTACTGCCACCTGCTGTCCTTTTTCTGTATGGCAGCCTGCAGCTAATTAATTCTCTCACATGCCTTTAAAATCCGGGTCAAGGTCACGCCTTCTCTTCCTGCTAGCTGCCATTCTTAGTTTCGCTTTCACCCGGGAGAGACACGCCTGTACCGAGCTGTGAAATGCATCAGTTTTTCAACCACATTTGCTGCACAAGTGCTGCACAACTTGCTTCACAATTTGCTGTATCACCTTGCTTGTTACATCTGCACGTCTGGAGAACCTACTGTATTATCAATCATATGCTGTATGTCTAGATTTCCAAATAAACAAGTCTGGACTTCACAATCCTTGGTGTGTATCATCTCTCCGGACACTGAACAGCAAAACAGCAACATGGTCCTGTCTGCTCTGAATTGAGGAAACGGAAGGTAGGAATCTCTCCCAGCCCCAATCAATTACATCTCCATTCGCCTCGTGGGGACAGAACAGTCGAAAAACTGCCTTGAAGACCGGCAAAAAATCACCCTTATATCCTAACCCGTCTGCCCGCTCACATACTGCAGCACTGCTCTACTAAGAAACTCTGCAGCGTCACCCCAGACCGCATTGTGCATAGAGACTCTCTGCATATTATACAACATCGCTGCAGATTGTTGGACTGCAATACCCCACAATTCTCTAAAAACATTGGGAATCTTGTCAGGACATCTTAACTAAGCTGCACTGCGATTTCCAGCCCCCAATTGAAAGGTTCAGTTTCTTAAAGAGACAGCGCACCTTAAATCAAAATGGCCAAAAAAGACCCTGCACAGTCTCCCACTGCTGACACAGAGCAAATACAACCCGATACTGTCCATTATGAAGAGGGGGAAACAGAGCCAGCTTTACAAACAGACCAAGACTCACGACCAAAACGCTCTGTCAAACCAACCATAAAGGTTGTCAAAAACAATACGAAGGATGAGTTTAATGACAACCTGGATGACCTATGGGAATGAGTCACCTCCCTCATGTCAAGCATCCAGTGCCACAAAAATGATGCAGCGAGTCTACATGACACTATAAAACGGCTAGACACAGCCCACGGAAGATACAAGAGGCTATTCACAAGGTACGCCGCCTTCCTAAAAGACTCTAATATTGATGAAGCCTCATCACAGTTAAGCAAAGTAGATTCCACAGACAGAGAAAGGAACGCCGCCGTGCAAGACGCCAAAGATAAAGCGGAGCTCCGTACTGCTCATCTGCAAGAATCAAGATCCCACAGGTCAGGCTCATCCATACACTCTTCTCAGTCATACAAATCATCCTGATCAAGGACTTCAACCCTCAGCGACAGAATCCTAGAGGTCCGTTTAAACGCAGAGCGATCCAAACTAAGACGCTCCTACATAGAAAAGAAAGCAGAAGCAGAGGCAGAAACCAAGAAAGCAGAGGCAGTGGCAGAAGCCAAGAAAGCAGAAGCAGAGACAGAAAGCAAGAAAGCAGAGGCAGGAGCCAAGAGAGCATAGGCAGAATGCAAGAAAGCAGAGGCAGGAGCCAAGAGAGCATAGGCAGAAAGCAAGAAAGCAGAGTCAGAGGCAGAAGCAAAGAAAGCAGAGGCAGAAAGCAAGAAAGCAGAGGCAGAAGCCAAGAAAGCAGAAGCAGAGGCCCAAGCAAAGATCCTTCAAACAGAACCAGAGGCTCGGGCAAAGATTCTTCAAACAGAAATGGAGTAAAAAAATCGCATTAGCTGAATTAAAAATACTCGAGCAAGCATTGAAGCGAAACCTCGACCCGATTTGCCTACCACCACTGGTAGAAGAGGACCCAGCTGTCCGTACCAGTGATTATGTGCAGAAACAGATATCTGCAGCACACACCTTCTCCAGCGACGTTCAACCCGACAATGTGGAAATGTCCAAGTCAGCCCAGCTTACGGTGCCAGTGTTACCCACAGCATCTGCAGAGACCCATGACCAACGCCATAATGTGTCCCCTCAGGAGCAGCAATCATCACAAGACAACCACAAGATGCATTCCAGTCCATCTCCACAGTTCAAGCAGCAGTCATCGAGATCTCAAGAGGTTAAACCACAGCTCAACCCTGTAGCAACATCATTCTTTCTCGGGAACAATTCACTCTTCCACGCCACACAGCTTATACGCCCGAGAGGCAACACAAGCTAACATGGTAACAAGGAGTGAAGGATCGGACATGTTCGAGTTTGCCAGGTTTATGGTGAGCAAAGATCTAATCAGCACAAGCCTCTCAAAGTTTGACGACTGTGCAGAGAACTACAGAGCCTGGAAAGCAACCTTCAAGGCCACCATTGCTGACCTCTACCTATCCGCAGAACAGGAGCTCGACCTCATGGTAAAATGGTTGGGTCCTGTCTCCACAAACCGTATCAAAAGTCTTCGGACCGTCTACGTGGGGCAAGCTGAAGCAGGTCTCGCTGCTGCCTGGCTGAAACTCGAAAGAACCTATGGCAGCGCTGAAGCCATAGAAAAGTCCCTATTCAGCAGACTGCAGAATGTTCCAAGGATCAACTTTAAGGAAGTCCACAAGCTTCTGGACTTACGCGATCCACTTATGGAGCTGGAACTCACAAAAAAAGACCCTCATCTGTCTGGATTGTGCTACCTGGACACCGCCCATCGAGTAAACCCAATCGTCTCAAAGCTGCCACATAGTCTGCAAGAGAAGTGGGCAGTATGCGTTTCCAGGTACAAAACGTCATATGATGTCACCATTCCTCCGTTCAATCAGTTCTGCAAGTTTGTTGACGAACAGGCTCAAATGAGGAAAGACCCTAGCCTAGTCTTCCTGGAGTCTAACACTACAGCTCCAGCAACACCCTCATCAAGGTATGAAAGCGTCACACAGAGGAGCAGTATAAGTGTCAGAAAGACTAACCTGCCACCACCTGCAGTAACTGCCGATAAACAGTACACTATTCCGTCGAGAGATAAGTCTTTCAATCGTGAGTGTCCCATTCACAAAAAACCACACTCATTGAACAAATGTAGAGGCTTCAGGTCCAAAACCATGCAAGAGCGCAAGAAAATCCTCAGTGAACTTGGGGTGTGTTTCAAGTGCTGCATCTCATTAGAATACCTGGCAAAGGACTGAAAATCTGCCATTAAGTGTGAAGAGTGTCAAAGTGACCAACACCCATCAGCTTTGCATCCAACCTCAGCCACCAGCGATCCAGCAGTTGCAGTTACCTCTAGTCTGGCTACAAGCCATGGCGGGGAGCCACAGAATAATGCCAAGTCGACCACGGCTGTCTCCTGCTCATGCTCAGAGGTATGTGAGGAGAGCCAAAGTGATAAATGCTGTGCCAGGATATGCCTAATCAGAGTTTATTCAGAAGTGCAACCAGAGAAGGCAGTTAAAATGTATGCCATCATTGACGATCAGAGCAATCGATCCCTGGCTAGACCTACTGTAAGTTCTTTGAAGCCTTTGGAATCAAGGGACCAGCAATGCCCTATACTCTGAACACTTGCTCAGGCCGCATAGAGACTAGCGGCAATAGGGCACAAGGTTTCATTGCTTCTCCTGTCAACAGAGGCATAGAAATACCCCTACCTACGCTAATCAAATGTGATCAAATACCCAGCCAAAGGGATGAGATTCCTACTCCAGAAGCTGCATTCCACCAGCCACACCTAAGGCATCTACTCAGTGTTATCCCATCTCAGACAATTTAATGATACATAAGGTCCGCCAACAGTGCTATGGTCCTGACTATGCCCCTTACGCACAGAGACTCGACTTGGGGTGGGTAATCATAGGAAATGTGTGCTTGGACCGAACAAGAGTTGACTCCTTTAAGACCTACGTAAGCCAAGACGGATGAGCTACTTTCTGCAAACCATGCCTTCATCTCTATGAGGTGAAAGAGAAGCCTCCAGGTCCGTACAGCTGCCTAATGTCATTCCTTCTCCCTATGCAGACGACTTGGGAAGATCAGTGTTTCATACAACTAAGGATGACAACAAAGTAGCCCCATCAATGGAAGACAAGGAATTTGTCAGGATAATGGATAATGAGTTCCTTAAGGACGAGACTAAACACTGGGTTTTTTCCCTACCCTTCCGAGCTACCAGGGTAAGACTCCCGAACAATCGTGAACAAGCCTCGAGCAGAATCAACTCTCTCCAGCGCACCCTTAGCAACAAACCGGAGATGAAAGAACACATTGTCACCTTTATGAGCAAGATATTCCGGAATAACCATGCGGAGCCAGCGCCTCCCTTAACCCCTTCCTGACATCAGACGTACTATCCCGTCCATGGGACCCGGGCCCCTATGACCATGGACGGGATAGTACGTCTCAGCGATAAGCGGCGCCCACGTGGTGAGCGCCGCTGATCGCGGTCGGGTGTCGGCTAATTATCACAGCTGACACCCGGCACAATGTGTCAGGCGCCCCCGACACGATAACCCCTTGCACACCGCGATCAAACATGATCGCTGTGTACCAGGGGTTAAAGGGAAGCATCGGCAGGGAGGCGGCTCCCTCCATGCTTCCCTGAGCCCCCACGGCAGCGCAATGTGCAGCGCTGCTGCGGGGGGCTCCTTCTCTGCACGCCCCCGAATCTAAGATGGCGACGAGGGCCTTCGGGGGCCTGCAGGGAGCCGGCTTCCTCAGCGCCTGCAAAGCGCAGGCATGAGGAAGTCTGCAGCAGTGCCTGTGACAGGTCGCTGATCTGTCACAGTGACCTGTGATGTGACAGATTAGCGATCTGTCACAGGACAGTGATGTCCCACCTAGGACTATGTAATAAAGTTAAAAAAAAAGTGTTAAAATAATTTTTTTAAAAAATCGCCAAATAAATTAGAAAAAAAAAAAAATTCCCCCAATAAATCCATTTTTTGGAAATAATAATAAAAAAACAATAAAAGTACACATATTTGGTATCGCCGCATCCGTAACGACCTGCCCTATAAAACTGTCCCATTATTTAACCCCTTTAGCGAACCCCTTAAAAAATAAAAATAAAAAACGAAGCAAAAAATAATGATTTATTATCATACTGCCAAACAAAAAGTGCAATAACGCGCGATCAAAAAGACACATATAAATATCCATGGTACCGCTGAAAATGTCATCTTGTCCCGCAAAAAACGAGCCACCACACAGCATCATTAGCGAAAAAATAAAAAAGTTATAGCTCGCAGAATAAAGTGATGCAAAAATAATTATTTTTTATATAAAATAGTTTTCATTGCATAAAACCGACAAAACATAAAAAAACGACCTAAATGAGCTATCGCTGTAACCGTACTGACCCGAAGAATAAAACCGCTTTATCAATTTTACTGCACGCGGAACGGTGTAAACGCACCCCCCCCCAAAAGACATTCATGAAACGCTGGTTTTTGTTCATTCTGCATCCCAAAAATTGGAATAAAAAGCGATCAAAAAAGTCACGTGCCCGAAAATGGTACCAATATAAACGTCAACTCGTCCCGCAAAAAATAAGACCTCACATGACTCGGTGGGTCAAAATATGGAAAAATTATAGCTCTCAATATGTGGTGATGCAAAAACTATTTTTACAATAAAAAGCATCTTTTAGCGTATGACAGCTGCCAAATATAAAAGCTGCCATAAATAGTAAATCAAACCCCCCGTTATCACCCCCTTAGTAAGGGAAAAATAATAAAATTAAAAGAAAATGTATTTATTTCCATTTTCCCATTAGGGTTAGGGCTAGGGCTAGGGTTAGGGCTGACATTAGGGTTAGGGGTGTGGTGACATTAGGGTTGGAGTTAGAATTGGGGGTTTCCACTGTTTGGGCACATCAGGTGCTCTCCAAATGCAACATGGCATCTGATCTCAATTCCAGCCAATTCTGAGTTGAAAAAGTCAAATGGTGCTCCTTCCCTTCCAAGCCCTGCCATGCGCCCAAACAGTGTTTTACCCCCACACGTAGGGTATCAGCCTACTCAGGACAAATTGAAAAACAACTTTTGGGGTCCAATTTATCCTGATACTGTTAGGAAAATAAAAAGTTGGGGGCAAAAATATCATTTTTGTGGAAAAAAATGATTTTTTTATTTTCACGCCTGGGCGTTATAAACTTCTGTAAAGCACTTGGGGGTTCAAAATGCTCACCACATATCTAGATAAGTTCCGCGGGGGGTCTAGTGTCCAAAATGGGGTCACTTGTTGGGAGTTTCAATAGTTTAGGTACATCAGGGGCTCTCCAAACGCACATGACACCCGCAGACCATTCCATCAAAGTCTGCATTCCAAAACGTCACTACTTCCCTTCCAAGCCCCGACGTGTGCCCATACAATAGTTTTGACCCACATATGGGGTATCAGTGTACTCAGGACAAATTGGACAACAACGTTTGGGGTCCAATTTCTCCTGTTACCCTTGGGAAAATAAAAAAAATTGGGGACTAATTGATCATGTTTGTGGAAAAAATACGATTTTTTTTATTTTCATGCCCGGGCATTATAAACGTCTGTGAAGCCCTTGGGGGTTCAAAGTGCTCACCACACATCTAGATAAGTGCCTTAGGGGGTCTAGTTTCCAAAATGGGGTCATTTGTGGGGGGTTTCCACTGTTTAGGTACATTAGGGGCTCTCCAAAGGCAACATGACACCCGCAGACCATTCCTTCAAAGTCTGCATTCCAAAACGTCACTACTACCCTTCCGAGCCCCGACGTGTGCCCACACAGTAGTTTTTTCCCACATATGGGGTGTCAGCGTACTCAGGACAAATTGGACAACAACTTTTGGGGTTCAATTTCTCCTGTTACCCTTGGGAAAATAAAAAAATTGGGGACTAATTGATCATGTTTGTGGAAAAAATACAATTTTTTTATTTTCATGCCCGGGCATTATAAACTTCTGTGAAGCCCTTGGGGGTTCAAAGTGCTCACCACACTTTTAGATAAGTTCCTTGGGGGGTCTAGTTTCCAAAATAGGGTCATTTGTGGGGGGTTTCCACTGTTTTGGTACATCAGGGGCTTTCCAAACGCGACATGGTGTCAGATCTCAATTCCAGCCAAAAACGTCAAATGACGCTGCTTCCCTTCCGAGCTCTGCCATGTGCCCAAATAGTGGTTTACCCCCACATGTGGGGTATTAGCGTACTCAGCACAAATTGCACAATAACTTTTAGGGTCCTGTTACCCTTGGAAAAATAAGAATTGAGGGTGAAAAGATCATTTTTGTGGAAAAAATATGATTTTTTAATTGTACGGCTGTACGTTATAAACTTCTGTGAAGCCCTTGTGGGTTCAAAGTTCTCACCACATATCTAGATAAGTTCCTTGGGGGGTCTAGTTTCCAAAATGGGGTCACTTGTGGGGGGTTTCCACTGTTTAGGTACATCAGGGGCTCTCCAAACGTGACATGGCGTCCGATCTAAATTCCAGCCAATTTTGGATTGAAAAAGTCAAACGGCGCTCCTTCCCTTCTTAGCTCTGCTATGCGCCGAAACAGTGGTTCCCCCCCACATATCAGGTATCAGCGTACTCAGGACAAATTGCACAATAACTTTTGCAGTCCAATTTCTCCTGTTACCCTTGGTAAAATAAAAAAAATTGAACCTGAAGTATTTTTTTGTGAAAAAAAGTTAGATGTTCATTTTTTTTTTAAATATTAAAAAAATTCCTGTGACGCAACTAAAGAGTTAATAAACTTCTTGAATGTGGTTTTGAGCACCTTAAGGGGTGCAGTTTTTAGAATGGTGTCACTTTTGGGTATTTTCTATCATATAGACCCCTCAAAGTGGCTTCAAATGTGATGTGGTCCGTAAAAATAAAATGTCTTTGCAAAAATGAGAAATCGCTGGTCAATTTTTAACCCTTATAACTTCCTAGCAAAAAAAAATTTTGGTTCCAAAATTGTGCTGATGTAAAGTAAACATGTGGTAAATGTTACTTATCAAGTTTTTTGTGTGCCGTATCTCTGTGATTTAAGGGCATGAAAATTCAAAGTTGGAAAATTGCAAAATTTTCAAAATTTGCGTCAAATTTCCTTTTTTTTTTTACAAATAAGCGCAAGTTATTTGAATGAAATTTTACCACTACCATGAAGTACAATATGTCTTGAGAAAACAGTGTCAGAATCCCCAGGATCCATGGAAGCGTTTCAGAGTTATTACCTCATAAAGGACAGTGGTCAGAATTGTAAAAATTGGCCCCGTCATGAACGTGCAAACCACCCTTGGGGTGAAGGGGTTAAAGGAAAATGAGGAGTGCTGGTACCTACCCTCATTCAGAGTATATCACCCATGGAAACCTAAGCAAATTAGAGTTGTCTTTTATTCAAGTGCCAAACATCAAGGCGTATCTCTCAACGATGTCCTCCTCACGGGTCCTAATCTTACAAACAACCTAGTAGGAGTGTTGACGAGGTTCCGGAAAGAGCCCATCGCCATCACCACCGACATTGAACCGATGTTCCACTGTTTCATAGTCAGAGAGGACCATAAGAATTTCCTCAGGTTCATTTGGTACAAGGACAATGACCCCAGCAAAGAGATGGTGGAGTATCGCATGAGGATGCACGTATTCGGGAACAGCCCTTCCGCCGCAGTGGCAACCTATGGCCTGTGGAGAACAGCTCAAGAAAGAGAGTCCGAATATGGAACAGACGCCAGAGACTTTGTAGAGAAAGACTTCTACACAGATGCTGGACTAAAATCTCTACCCACTGAAGAAACAGCGATCGACCTACTCAAGAGGACCCAAGGTATGCTGTACCGAGCCAAGTTTAGATTGAACAAAATTGCTTCAAACAGCCCAGCTGTCATGAGAGCCTTTGAGCCAAGTGACCACGCACCAGGATTCAAGGACAAAGACCTGGGACCAGACTGTCCGCCTGTGCTGAGAAGCTTAAACCCATGTAACACACAGCGATCTCGTTGACGCTGTTGCGTCAAGTTTTGTGACACAACAGCGATCTCACCAGCGAGATCGATGTGTGTGACACCTATCAGCAACCGGCCCCCTTGCCGGGTATTGCTGATCGCTGTGGAAAGCCCTGGACATTTTTTTTGATCATTGGTCTCCCTCTGGCCAGCACGCATCACTGCATGTGGCAGGCGGGAGACCAGCGATCAGCGAGCTGGAGCTGGTAACCTCCTCACTATGCTCCGCTCCATCGGCATCAAGGACACCGTTCTCTCCTGGTTTTCCTCCTATCTCTCTGACCTCTCCTTTACTGTATCTTTTCCTGGCTCCTCCTCCTCTCATCTTCCCCTTACTGTTGGGGTCCTCAAGGATCGGTTCTAGGCCCCCTCCTCTTCTCCTTGTACACTGCCCCTATTGGTAAAACAATCAGTAGATTTGGTTTCCAGTACCATCTCTATGCTGATGACACCCAATTATACGCTTCTTCTCCCTACATCACGCCAGCCTTTCTAGAATACACCGGCGATTGTCTAAACGCTGTGTCTAACATCATGTCCTCACTATATCTGAAACTGAACCTGTCAAAGACTGAACTCCTTGTGTTTCTTCCCTCTACTAATGCACCTATACTCGACACTGCCATTTCCGTGTGTGGTTCCACTATTACTCCCCAGCAACATGCCCGCTGTCTTGGGGTCATACTTGACTCCGAGCTTTCATTCACCCCCCACATCCAATCACTGGCTCGCTCTTGTTATCTGCATCTCAAAAACATTTCTAGAATTCGACCTTTTCTTACCTTTGACTCTGCAAAAATTCTTACTGTTTCTCTTATTTATTCTCGTCTGGACTATTGTAACTCTCTTCTAATCGGTCTCCCTCTTACCAAACTTTCCCCCCTCCAATCTGTCTTGAATGCTGCAGCCAGGATCATATTCCTCGCCAATCGTTACACCGATGCCTCTACCTTGTGCCAGTCCTTACACTGGCTACCCATCCACTCCAGAATCCAGTACAAACTTATTGCCCTCACCCACAAAGCACTCCATGGCTCAGCACCACCCTACATCTCCTCCCTTGTTTCAGTCTACCACCCTACCCGTGCCCTCCATTCTGCTGATGACCTGAGGTTAGCATCCTCAATAATCAGAACCTCCCACTCCCATCTCCAAGACTATACACATGCTGCGCCAATTCTTTGGAATGCACTTCCCAGGTCAATACGAGTAGTCCCCAATCCCTACAATTTTAAGCGTGCCCTGAAAACTCATTTATTCAGACTGGCCTACCGCCTCAACACATTTAACCTAACTATCCCTGTGTGGCACAGTCAAAAGTTTTACCATAACCAGGTTCCCCGTATCATGTTCCCACATGCTTTATGCATCTATTGGCCTCTGTGTCCGTACTGTTACACACTTAACATTATGGCTGGTCCAAACAATCAGGGCAATTGTTACCACCCACCTTTCCTGTCTTCCCTTTTTCCCTCATAGATTGTAAGCTTGCTAGCAGGGCCCTCATTCCTCTTGGTATCTGTTATGATCTATGTGATTATTGTTATGCTGTAATGTCCATCGTCTGTACAAGTCCCCTCTGAAATGTAAAGTGCTGCGGAATATGTCGGCGCTATAGAAATAAAATTTATTATTATATTATAATTCATTCTCTTACATGCCTTTCACGTCCAGGTCAAGGTCACGCCTTCTCTTCCTGCTAGCTGCCATTCTTAGTTTCGCTTTCACCCGAGAGAGACACACCTGTACCGAGCTGTAAAAGGCATCAGTTTTTCGACCACATTTGCTGCACAAGTGCTGCACAACTTGCTTCACAATTTACTGTATCACCTTGGTTGTTACATCTGCACGTCTGGAGAACCTACTGCATTACCAATCATATGCTGTATGTCCAGATTTCCAACTAAACAAGTCTGGACTTCACAATCCTTGGTGTGTATCATCTCTCTGGACGCTGAACAGCAAAACAGCAACATGGTCCTGTCTGCTCTGCATTGAGGAAACGGAAGGTAGGAATCTCTCCCAGCCCCAATCAACTACACCTTCATTCGCCTCATGTGGGGACAGAACACCCAGTGCATGCATTGTGCACTGTGAGGATTCGCCTGTTTCTGAGCTGTTGTAGGGTAGTACTTGCAGGTACGCGGGATGCAGTGACGAGGCGTGAGACGGGTTGAACTTTAAGGTGTAACGTTTATATCTGTAGATGCCTGTAGGGGCTATCTTGAGCAATTAAAACAAGCTAACAATAATTGTCCTCGCAGGGATCAAGACAAGAATACACTAGTAATGTGAACACGACTAACCCGGCAACGACCGGTCACTATAGGGCCGCGGTATTGCCGACTATGGGTCCTTAGCTACAACGTGTCACTTATTGTCTCTGATGTCCGGCAGGGTGCTGTTTGATGATGCTTCGGCGTTTCAGCCGCTGGGCCCAGCTGGCGAGTATCGCCCAGCCGACGAGGATCTGGTGAAGACTTCGGGCGTTCCTACACCCCGGTGAGGTGGAGGCACAGCAGGCCTCTGGTGGGTTCCCCTGCAAGGCGCCTCCTGGCAGGGATGATGCAGTGATGCCCGGGGACCAGGCAATGAAGGCTACAGCCGCAGGCCGGGGTCGGGCTGCGGGGGCCGCGGATGGTAGTGGGTAGGCCGCAGCCACGGGCTGGAGTGAGGCGGCCATGGACGGCAGAGGGTAGGCCGAAGCCGCGGGCTGGACTGAGGCGCCTGCGGCCGCAGACGGCAGCGGGCAGGTTGCAGCCGCGGGCTGGAGTCTGGCAGTAGCAGCCGCGGGCTGGATCGAGGACGGGCGGTGTTCCTCTGCTGAGTGGCGCAGTGCTGCCTCCCTCCTGTCGGTGGTGAGTCCCTCTTCCGTCCCTGCTGTCACAGCTGTCCTCTCAGGACTTTGGCTCTCCCTGAGGCTCTCTGGCTCCCTCCCACGTCCTTGCTGCTTCTCTGCTGCGCCGTCATCTGTCGTCTGCTGGTGTCCTCCGCCCCTTTTATATTAGCTCCTCCCCCAAAATTTCTAGAAGTCTCTGCAGTCCGCCCCCTAATTAGGTCCCCCGGAAACAGTCCCCCTAGGAACCTTGATGACGGCCCTCTTGGTTCTGGCCTGGACACACGGCAGGGACTCCTCCTCCTACAGTAGAATTTACAATAGATATCACTCATGTAATGTAAGAAGTAAGTGAATTATTTGGCATTGTACTATACCTATATTTCTTATGTGAGCATCCCGAATCGGAGTATGTGTTTAAGGGGCCCATTGAGACTCTTTCGCCCAGGGACCACGAATCCCTGGAGCTGGCCCTGCACACAAACCTATAAGGTGAGCACAACACCGATCATTTACCTTTTTTCACTTGGATAAGACCCTATTGCGCTTTTGCACATTTATTACAGTGCTGTAAATGTAGTGATGTAGGAGTAGAGAGAATGACGTGGCACCTCTCTGGAATCCTTTATTGTTTTAAATGTATGAAAATGTACTGTATTGTATGGGTTATCCTCTGGGAAGCTGTAGTTCATGTTAGGCAAGGGTGACAGGGTTAACTGTAGGGTTGGCACATGATTGGGGAGGAGTATTGGGCACATGTGTGTCAGTTCCTGTTTTGATAGTTAGTGTCACGTGGACCCGTCCTGTGTGACACAACCCACAGGCCAGTAACAGTAAACAACAAGACGCGGCACGTGATACAGTCCTGTGTGACACGGCCCGCAGGCCGGCAACTAAAACAACAAGACAAGGGGAAGGGAAAACAGTTACAATGGCGGGCCCTGCGATAGGGAAAGGGGATGTGAAGACCTCCTGCACTCCCCTGAGTCAGTGTCCCTAACGCTCCTAATGTTCCCTATGCCGGTTCCGCACCGGGCGCCGTTCAGGATACCTGTCACCCTTGCACACCCTACACCTATTCCTTGCTAGGGAGCTGAGCTGAGTGGCGCAGGCACTGGCCCCACCACTGTACTAATACACAAGAAGGAAAAACACAAACAGGGAAACACCACTAAGCTTTACTCTGTTGCACTTGCTCCTGGCAACAGAGTCCACCACCAGAATGCAGCTCTCCTCCTGAACAGCTGCCACCAAGCTCTGTCAGAGCTACAAGGAAATCCCCTATGACTCCTTCCACACCAGGGCTAAGACAGTGCTGCAAGGAACGTTCTCCAGCTCCTTCCTCCACCAAGGATGGTTGAAATGAATACTATCACCAACGCTGATTGCTACACCTGTGACTCTTTTATAGCAGAGCCAGCAATCACACCTGCATTATAAACGTGCACTTAACTAAATAAACAGAGTGCAATGACGCTCACCACCACCGGGGGCAAGCTTAGAACAAACAACACCATAGTGCAATAATCCTAATGGCCACCGGGGGGCAAAAGCCACACTTAAGCACAGCTTAAGGAAAAAAAAAAGGTTACATGTGCATTTATTTGTCCTGATCCCGCATGGATCATGACAGTTAGTTGTTAATAAACTAGAGACAAGAAAGGACATCCTCAGAGAAAGGTCTGAACTCCATCTGGTCTCAGTTCAGTTTTGATCTTCTTTTGAGAAATGCACAAAACTGTGGCCGACGGCACTTTTATACTGTCCTAAAAAAATAGACACCACCGGATCACAAGTTCTATGGCGTCCACAGTGCCTCCATCTGCCTCATTATATGGAATCTTCTGCCAGGGGTTCCACCTGAATCACGTATTTCAGAGAGTTACACTGAAACCCTGGTGTAAGCGCTCAGCTCAGAGCGCAGGATAAATGTGCGCCGAGCCTTACTGCGATCTTCGGGACACAGAATGAAAAAATCAACAGCAAGTGAAGAATTGGATTAATTTACTTTTTAGGCTGTTCCTCGTGTGGTAAAAGTGATAAGGTGACTTTATTATTCAAGTCGGTGTCATTACAGCGATGCCAGATTTATATCGGGTTTTTATGTTTGGCTGCTGTCACATACTAAAAGACGCCTTTTATTGCAAAAACTAGTTTTCGCATCCTCGTATTTTCCAGCTGTAATTTTTCCTTATTTTGTCTGATAGTCATGTTATGGCTTGTTTTTTGCGGAATGAGCTGATGTTTTTATTGGTACCGTTTTCGGGCACATTACATTTTTTGATCGCTTTCTATTCTTATTTTTGAGATGCAGAATGAACAAAAGCCAGCAATGCAGGATATTATTTATGTCATTCCGCGTGTGGTAAAATTGATACGGCAGCTTTATTCTTTGGCTCACTACGATTACAGCGATACCGCATTTATATATTTTTTTTTAATGTTTTGGCGCTTTTACGCAATAAAAACTATTTTAAAAACTATTTTATAGAAAAAAGAATTATATTTGCATCGCTTTATTCTGAGAGCTATATCTTTATTTTTTCGCTGCTGGAGCTGTATGGCAGCTTGCTTATTGCGGGACAAGATGATTACTATTTACGGGAACACAGCTCCCACAAAGCAGTATATGTACGGCGTATGTCAGTAAGGGTGGTTTCACATTAGCGCTTTTTAAGCGCACGCACGGCCGGGGGTAGCTCCACCCCCGAACCGGCTCTCTGCCCGGCGTGCCCGCCCCTTGCTTGTAGCGCCGCCTCCTAGCGCACAGCGGCGCCTGCGATCGGCGCACCCTATCTTTAGCATAGGGTGCGCAGATCGTGCGCAGGCCGTGCGCTAGTTGCGCTTTGACCTGCGCTGCGCACTTTTGACGGTGCGCTGTGCGCGCTAAAATCAAACTTTTCGGATTTTGGCGCGCACGGCGCACCGTCAAAAGTGCGCAGCGCAGGTCAAAGCGCAACTAGCGCACGGCCTGCGCACGATCTGCGCACCCTATGCTAAAGATAGGGTGCGCCGATTGCAGGGGCCGCTGTGCGCTAGGAGGCGGCGCTACAAGCAAGGGGCGGGCACGGCGGGCAGAGAGCTGGCTCGGGGCGGAGCTACCCCCGGCCGTGCGTGCGCTTAAAAAGCGCTAATGTGAAACCAGCCTAAGGGGTGGCGTAACTTGAAGTTCGTGGGTCCCAATGCAAAATCTCCAAAAGGACCCCCATATATCGCAGGTCTTTAATTAGTCTTAATCTCTTCATATGGGCCGAACAGGACCAGCGTTATTGGCATGCAGACCAGGCAGCTGCCTAGGACCCCCAGACACAGAAGGGGCCCCCTGCTGCGCTGGAGCTTACAATTCAAATAACACTTGGCAGTGTTTCGCTCAGTCGGAGAAGAGGCAGAGATATCTGCTTCTGTTCTCCTGCAATGCGAGTCTTACCCTGCCTAGTGTTATTTATACTTCCATCAGGGATGGTAGAAGCAGTCAGATGTGTACTACCGACCTGCAGCTGCGCTCTGCATCTTCTCATGTTCTGGTTTATAATCTGTGCTGTGTTCTGACAGCTGCTGTTCGGCATCAGGACCTTACACATGACCATTGATTTAGTGCTGACGTTGCACAGCAGCGCCTGTCAGGACACAGAACAGTAGCTGTGCTGTCACCCATGAGAAGTGTTCCCACAGACAGCACTGGTCACTAGAGTTGAGCGACTTTTGTTTTTTTAGGGTCGCGTTTCGTTTCGTGAAACCCGACTTTTCCAAAAGTCGGGTTGAGCAAGATCGTCCGATTATAGGGAAAAGTTGGGGTCGTCCCGAAACACGAAACCCAATGTAAGTCAATGGGGAATAAAAGTCGGCAGTGAGAGGAGGACAGGAAACACACCAACAGTGCCCATTTGAATGCCAAAAGCATAAATTCTTCTTACTTAAGCTTGTCAACCTTAATTAACTTCATAATACAAGTTATGCACTGAAAAATGGGGGTTATTTGGCTACAGTTGTGGGGGGGAGGGCTGGCTCCAGGTTTTCATGTGCCCTGGGCGAAAGAGCGCCCCTTTAACACATACCACAACTCATCATGCTCCGATACGGCAGAGAAATAGCGGTATAGTACAATGAAAAATACTTCACTTTTTACATCTCATGACGAGGCCCATCTATTTCTCCATACAGAATCATTGGTCCCATATAATGTTTGAAACAGTATATGATGAGCTCCACATAATGCTACAGTATATGTTGGTCCCCATGGATGAAGCTCCACTGTCTTATGGGCCCAAATAATGCTCCAAACATAATGGGCCCCATTTCTAATGCTCTAGTGTATAATGGGCCCTGTAAATGCTGCTCCAGTGTCTGATGTCCACCTTTGGAATGTTCCAGTGTATGGTGGGCCCCATCTATCATTCTCCAGAGTATAGTGCTCCCCAAAAATTGCTGTCCCAACATTGAAAACGATCAAATAAGTCTCCTCGCTAGGGAATCCCTGTACTTGTCTGGACTCCTCGTCGTCCCCATCTTCCATCTCACTGCACAGTATTTCAACTTTGCAAGTGCTGTGATCCTGAGCAAGCAGGGGGGGCCCACTCGTTGGCGACGGCACTGGCACAGGGCCCCTGATAGTACGGTGGTGTGTCTGATGGCGGGTGGGCCGAACCTGCACTTTCATCTGCAGCTTCCTCTTTGTCACCGTGTAAGATGGAACTGTATATGGGAAGGGTAACCTGAGTTTCATCAGGGTCAGATTCAGGCCGTGTAGCGTGCGAGGGGAATGTAGTGGTCTGGGTCAATGTACCAGCAGATTCATCGAGCAGTGGCTGGGCATCAGTGCACTTGTGTCGCCCCCAGGAGTACGGTCGCCACAGTGGCATTACCTTCTTCCTAGGGAGTGTGATGTCATGCTTGGGAGCAACGAACGATCTCTCTAGCAGGTTAACTGATTGGGCGGCGTTATTCCCACGAGTCATGACCCTCCAAACAGCGTTCATGAAGGCAAAGTGTTTGTTTTACGTGGGCAGTATGGTTGCAAAGCTGAACCTTAAAGGAATGTCCAGAAGGGCACCACCAGGAGAGGAGCCTATGGTTAAATTCGACTCCACCTGGGAAACCTCAACCATGCAAGCTACAGAACAGATGCACACATTGCAAGCTTAATTCCGTTAATGAACGAGACTCCGTCATGCTCCGCGGTCCGAGTCCGGCTTACTAGAGGGACACGTGAGGCTCTGGCACATGATTGGCCAATAACTGGTGTGTCATGCCCTTACATGTCCGTGGCTGCATGTGCGCCACACTGAAAAGGCCAGCGTTTGTCGCTTACAGGTGCAGATAACCTGCTGAACAACGTTAGTGATGGGGATCACTGATTACAATTATTACCCGCGAACAATGATTTCCCAGTAAGTGCAGGTCAACCACAGTTCCGGAATTAGGCCTAACCGTCATTCCTGAAAAAATGAAAAACTTACGTGTGCAAACCACAGGTGCTGTAGCTTGCTTAACAGCTCGCCATCCATTCTCACGCCCAGTATGGATTACACGTGATTGCACAAAGGTGAGAAAGGGTACCGTATCCACAGATAACATGTATGGATAGCGTACACATTCAAAATATATGTCTATACATCAGGAGGCAGGCTCAGACGGTGTTAGGCCCAGTATGGATTGCACGTGATTGCACAAAGGTTAGAAAGGGTACCGTATCCACAGATAACATGTATGGATAGCGTACACATTCAAAATATATGTCTATACATCAGGAGGCAGGCTCAGACGGTGTTAGGCCCAGTATGGATTGCACGTGATTGCACAAAGGTTAGAAAGGGTACCGTATCCCCAGATAACATGTATGGATAGCGTACACATTCAAAATATATGTCAATACATCAGGAGGCAGGCTCAGACGGTGTTAGGCCCAGTATGGATTGCACGTGATTGCACAAAGGTTAGAAAGGGTACCGTATCCCCAGATAACATGTATGGATAGCGTACACATTCAAAATATATGTCTATACATCAGGAGGCAGGCTCAAATGGTCTCAGGCACAGTATGGATTTGACGACCCAGACTACACAGCGGAGGAGCAGGGAGAGGTAAAGATTGCAAATGCTGGGGCCCTGCCCAAGCAAGGGGGGCCCACTCGTGGGCGTCGGTACTGGCACTGGGCCCCTCATAGTACGGCGGTGTGTCTGACGGCGGGTGTGCACCACCACGGTCAGAGACACTTGATTGCACTATGAGGGACGCTGTTCCAGTGCCCGCGCCCAAGAGTCGGCCTACCCACCTGTCCAGGGCAACGGCACTCGCACGGTGTCATGCGCTAGGTGGTGACCCCAGCCATGGGGGGGAGGCAGCACAGTTAGGGAGTTTTTGAAAGTGGCATATGTTGATGTTGGACATTCAGCTGATGCAAAAGGCGAAATAGGTCAAGTCCCAGGAAGAGGTGGACCAAAGCAAGCCATTTTTCTGTCACCCTATGTGTCATCAGGGGAAGGTGAGACAAAATCCTTGGAAACCCATGCATGGTTCATTTTAATGAAGGTTAGATCATCCACATTTTGGGTTGACAGACGGGTCCTTTTTTCTGTCAGGATTGATCCAGCTGCACTGAAGACTCTTTCCGATAGCACACTTGCAGCTGGGCAAGCGAGCTCCTGTAAGGCATATTGTGCCAATTCAGGCCAGGTGTCCAGTTTAGCGGCCCAATAGTCAAAGGGGAATGACCTGTGTGGTAGAACATCGATATGGGAGGAAAAGTAGTTTGTAACCATAGTTGACAACTGCTGTCTCCTGTCACTTTCCATCGATGCAGTATTACCAGTTGTGTGAGCGGTACTTGAAAAATCAGTCCACAACATTGTCATGAAACCCCTGTCTCCAACGCCACTTCTGCTGTGTGCACCACGAACACCTCTGCCAAGCTGCCCCCGGCCCGTACGGCTCGTGTGAGAACCATCACCGCTGCTGTGTGCTGGGAATGCCTCAAGCAACCGATTTACCAGAGTTGCTTGTTTATTAGCCAATATTAGGTCAAGGTTCTCCTGTGGCAAGATGTTTTGTAATTTGCCTTTATAGCGTGGATCCAGGAAGCTGGCCAACCAGTAGTCGTCATCGTTCATCATTTTGGCAATGCGGGGGTCCCTTTTTAGGATCTGCAAGGCATAATCTGACATGTGGGCCAATGTTCCCGGTGTCAATGATGCACTGCGAGTGCTGGTTGGAGGAGCACTTTCTGGCAATCCACATCCCTCCAGTCACGCACAAACCCTGTACCAGACCTTGCCACGCCAACATTTTCACTTGCCCCCCAAAAGAGATGCATCCTCCTCCCCTAAGTAATCATCCCCATCATCCTCCTCCTCCTCCTCCTCCTCTTCTTCCTCCACCTCGTCCAGGAGAGGTCCCTGAGCAGACAATGGCTGAATGTCATCAAGGATTCCCTCCTCCTCTTCCTCCTCATCAACATTGGCTGCAGAAGCCTGCTCCTTAAGGTGCATCAAAGTTTGCATGAGCAGACGCATAAGTGGGATGCTCATGCTTAGGATGGCGTCGTCTGCGCTTACCAGCCGTGTGCATTCCTCAAAACACTGAAGGACTTTACAGAGGTCTTTCAGCTTCGACCACTGCACACCTGTCAACTCCATGTCTGCTCTCAAAGTGCCTGGCCGTGTATCCTCCCACAAATGCATTATGGCCTGCCTCTGCTCGCACAGCCGCTCCACCATGTGCAGGGTGGAGTTCCACCTTGTTGCAATATCGATAATGAGGCGGTGGTTGGGAAGGTGGAGCAATCGCTGCAGCTTCTGCATACGAACGGAGTGTACAGGCGACCGGCGGATGTGCGCGCACAGTCTTCGCACCTTCTGGAGCAGGGCTGTTAACTCCGGATAATTTTTGAGGAAGCACTGCACCACCAGGTTCAAGGTGTGAGCCAAGCAAGGTATGTGGCTGAGTTTTGAAAGGGCTATGGCTGCCACAAAATTACGGCCGTTATCACTAACTACCTTGCCTGCCTCAAGATGTACACTGCCCAGCCATGACTCAGTTTGTCGCTTCAAGTACTCGGCCAGCACCTCGGCGGTGTGTCTGTCGCCCAAACACATCATCTGCAACACAGCCTGCTGACGCTTTCCACTAGCTGCTCGATAGGGGGACACCTCGTGTGCAACAGTGGCAGCTGCAGATGGAGTGCTCGTACGACTGCGCTCTGTGGACGAGCTTTCGCTTCTGGAGGAGGAGGAGGAGGGTCGAACGCCTACAGCCAACTGTTTCCTATACCATGGGCTAGGCAGCACTGTCCCACCACCGCTGTCCCCTGTGGACCCTGCATCCACCACATTAACCCAGTGCGCAGTGATGGACATGTAACGGCCCTGGCCATGCCGACTGGACCATGCATCAGTTGTGAGGTGCACCTTTCCGCTCACAGACTGCTTGAGTGCATGGACAATGCGGTCTTTCACATGATGGTGGAGGGCTGGGATGGCTTTGCGAGAGAAGAAGTGGCGACTGGGTAGGTCATAGCGTGGTACTGCATAGGCCATGAGTTCCCGGAAAGCTGCGCTTTCCACCAACCGAAAGGGCATCATCTCAAACGAGATTAGTTTGGCAATGTCGGCGTTCAAACCCAGTGTACGCGGATGAGAGACTGAGTACTTTCTTGACCTACTCATAGTGTCTGGGAGGGTGAGCTGGACTTGAGAGCTGCATATGGTGGAAGTAGCGGTGGACAGGGCGGACTGAGAGAGGGTTGATGATGGTGATGGAGTTGGTGTTCTTTCTGATGGCCTAGAATCAGTCTTTCGTTGATATAACAGTGGGATTCCCTGACTGCTGTGGCCTTGCAACGACACCTCAACATTTGCTGCTGTGCTAACCGGTGGGCTTACAGTGGGGGAAACAATGTAGCGTTGCTGACTACCTTCGTTGTGATCAGTTGCACATGTGGCACTTGAGGTTTGGTGTTGTGTCCACGCTTGCAAGTGCATGGTGGTTAAATGTCTAAGCATGAAACTGGTATTCAAATTTTTCAGATTTTTCCCTCGGCTAAAGGTCTTTGCGCACTTCTTACAGATAACCTTGGCCTGATCATGAGGATTTTGTTCAAAAAAGTGCCACACTGCACTCTTCCTACTTTGGCAGACATTTTGCGGCCTAGCACGCTGTGATCTTTTGACCCTCTGGACAAGCTGTCCAGCAACTCTTTTGATTTTTGGAACCTGTCTTTGGAGTGCTCCGGGCCTGCCAGATAACAGCTGTTGCGATGTCGATGTCTGCTGTGGATGCTCCTCATCTGAGCTATTGGAAGCAGCACCCTCTTCCCCCAATGGATGCCAATCTGGGTCAACAACTGGGTCATCCATCACCTCCTCTTCAATGTCATGTGCACCTTCCTCTGTGTCACCGTGTATGGTGGTATAGTGTGCGGGAAGGGGCACCTGAGTCTCATCAGGGTCAGAATCTGGCTCTGTACACTGCGAGGACAATGTAGTGCTCTGAGTGAATGTACCAGCAGAATCATCCATCAGCGGCTGTGCATCAGTGCACTCCATGTCAGATTCATCTTGGCCTGGGTAATTCACCATTTGACTTGATAATCCAGGCATGGTATGTGAAAACAGCTCCATGGAGTAATCAATAGTATGACCTGCGTCATCCTTCAATCTTGGTTGGGGTGAAGGACACAAGGAAAGGTGTGGTTCATGAACATGAGCCTCCAATGACGACTCAGTGCTTTTACTTTTTACAACTGAAGAAGAGGAGGTGATAGAGCTGGAGGCTGAGTCAGCAATGTAAGACAAAACTTTTTCCTGATGCTCTGGCTTTAAAAGCAGTTTGCCAACTCCTAGAAAACTAAGCCTTCGAAGCCTTATGGAGCCAGACGATGACGCAGGCTCAACACCTCCTGCATTCGGTCCTATTTTGCTCTTGCCACTACCATCAGATCCACCACCAACACCATCATTACCAGCTGCCAACCCCCGCCCAATTCCACGGCCTCTTCCACCAGCCTTCCTCATTTTTGGTAGAAATGTAGACAAAATCCAACAAACTATATAGTAATGTAAAACAAGGTACAAGGTGTCTATAGGACAGGGGAGATTTTGAATTTCTGCTCACACTACTGGACTCTGGACACTGTTGGATTGTGTGAGGCCCACTGAATATCTGAGCGCTATGTCACAGGCTCGATGGCACAGCTGTGACCAAAGTAACTAGAGGATAAGTGAGATTTTGAATTTCTGCAGACACTTGTGGACACTGGACACTTTTGGATTGTGTGAGGCGCACTGAATATCTGAGCGCTATGTCACAGGCTCGATGGCACATCTGTGACCAAAGTGACCAGAGGATAAGTGAGATTTTGAATTTCCGCAGACACTTGTGGACACTGGACACTTTTGGATTGTGTGAGGCCCACTGAATATCTGAGCGCTATGTCACAGGCTCGATGGCACAGCTGTGACCAAAGTGACTAGAGGATAAGTGAGATTTTGAATTTCTGCAGACACTTGTGGACACTGGACACTTTTGGATTGTGTGAGGCCCACTGAATATCTGAGCGCTATGTCACAGGCTCGATGGCACAGCTGTGACCAAAGTGACTAGAGGATAAGTGAGATTTTGAATTTCTGCAGACACTTGTGGACACTGGACACTTTTGGATTGTGTGAGGCCCACTGAATATCTGAGCGCTATGTCACAGGCTCGATGGCACAGCTGTGACAAAAGTGACTAGAGGATAAGGGAGATTTTGAATTTCTGCAGACACTTGTGGACACTGGACACTTTTGGATTGTGTGAGGCCCACTGAATATCACAGCGCTATGTCACAGGCAGAAATTGGCTAGTGTATCACAAACTACAAGGTGTATGTAGAATTGGGCAGAGTAGGAATCTCCCTAGAGTGCAGGTCTGTAAGAACGGAACATGTCCTCGACTTATTCTCACAGAGTGACACAGATAGCTTCACTGTGGCTGTGATAACAGCCGTTACACGGTACTGTGTGAGGAGCGTACACCGCTGTATGGTGTGAAAAAATGCACGCTCAGTACCTCAGCAGGACAAAAAAAAAAAATTGGGATTGCTTTTAAAAAAGCAGTTTGCAGCTCAGTACCTCAGCAGGACAAAAAAAAAAAATTGGGATTGCTTTTAAAAAAGCAGTTTGCAGAGCAGTGGGTAAACAGCAATGCCAGCGTGTCAGGAAGCCTTAGAAGGCAGCCCAACAACCAACACCACTGATACACCACAATATAGCCTCCCCTTGCACTGCACACACAGTGACTGGTGTGTTGTACAGGCACAATCGCTAGCAGCAGAAGCAGTTTTTTTTTCTTCATCCCTGCCTAACGCTCTCCCTACAGAATCAGCAGCAACCTCTCCCTATGCTAAGATCGGCAGAAGTAAGATGGCAGTCGGCGTGCACGCCCTTTTATACCCCCTGTGACGCCCACCAAAGCAAGCCAATCACTTGCATGCCCTTCTGAAAGATGGTGGTGACCCGTGCCTATGTCATCACGTTGCCCACAGTGTCTGTGGATCCTGATTGGCTGAAAAAGAGCGCAAAACAAACTTTTGAAACGCGACTTTGGCGCGTAAGTCGCCGACCTCGTGGCCGACCTCATCCTAGTGTCGGGTTTCGTTTCATGAAACCCGACTTTGCGAAAAGTCGGCGACTTTTGAAATTGACCGACCCGTTTCGCTCAACTCTACTGGTCACTGCTGAGTTTTTTACTGCACCTCAATACCAGTCACATACTGCGAAGCAACAAAAATCTCTAATGTAATAAATGTAAACATTTTTTTTTATAAAAAAATGAATGATATATGCTGTTACTCATCAGGATCCTGCACAGGCCACACGGTGGTGGGCGCTGGCATCAGGAGTGATGACATCACTGTGATCTCTAGGCACAGGACATTACGTTCTGTCAGACTCGCTCACACTAGCGTATATTCTCTCTCATGTGAGAGAATCCGGCCGATTAGTCTAATGACACTCGATGCAAACGCTCGTCATCAGACATTAAGCAGAGTGTCAGTTCACTGTGATCATAGGTGAGCAGAAGACATCCTCCCTCTCCCATCATTCCCCCTCTGTGTCTGAGGTCTCAGCCCAGCGGACATGATTACGTCGCTTCATCACACCATGCTGTGTCGTGCAATGGAGCTGCTGAGGAGACATGCTGCGAAGACCAGAGAAGCGGGGGAACGGGGAGAGGTGAGTACAGGTTTTCATTTTTTTAAATCAGTGAGGTTGTAGTGGCCATATTACTGGAGGACTATCGAGGCTGCATTTTACTATATGTACCTGTAGGACTATCGAGGCTGCATTATACTATATGTACTATATAGACCTGTAAGACTATCTAGGCTGCATTATACTACTGTATATGTACTATATGGAACTGGAGGACTATGGGGGCTGCATCATACCATATGTACTATATGGAACCTGAGGACTATGGGGGCTGCATTATACTATACGTACTCTATGGAACTGGAGGATAATGAGGGGCTGCATTATACTATATGTACTATATGGAAATGGAGGACTATAGTGGCCACATTATACTATATGGAACTGGATGGCTATCGGGCCTGCATTTTACTATATGGAACTGGATGACTCTTGGGGCTGCATTATACCATCTGTACCATATGGAGCTGGAGGACTATGGGAGCTGCATTATATTATATGTACTATAAGGAACTGGAGAATAATGGGTGCGGCATTATACTATATGGAACTGGAGGACAATGGGGGTTGCATTATACTATATGTACTATATGGAACTGGAGGACTATGGGGGCTGAATTATACTATATGTACTATATGGAGCTGGAGGAGCATGGTTCCTGCATTATACTATATGTAACATATAGAGCTTTGAGTCTGCAGCGTATCATCCGCATTCCCAAACGCATGTTTACACAGTGTTTTTTATCCCCATCATCTTACACATGACGGCAAAAAATGTTGCATTTGCATGCGTGTATGCGTTTTTGCATTCGTTTGCGTTGTTAATGCGCATGCTTAGAAATTTCCAATGTTTTGCAGCAGCTTTTCCTTGCCATCAGACACCCAGTAGGCGTGTCTTATGGGATTTCTATATATTTAGACACACTGCACTAAGGATATCTTCGTCTTTGGCTGCTGTATCAAGCTGCAAGATGGATCTTAGGCTGGTTTCACATTAGCGCTTTTGTGCGCAGCGCATCGTGCGCAATAGTAATGCATGCAAAAAACGCATCATTCCCAGAGCTGTTGAATCACCACATTGTCGGAGTGCTGATGGTCAAGGGTGTCCCACAACGGTACTCGCTCTTGCACAAGGTGGATTAGTTGCTCATTGTCTATATCCAGTGTGGCTTCTTCCCATTGTGAAACCTATAGATAAAATAGAAAAAAAGTATTTTAAGTAAAACTGAAAAAAAAATTGTATTACAACTCTGATGAAAAGAATACTTACACCCCGTCTTTCCTGCTGAAACACATGAGCCCGATGACCCTGGGAAGAATCATATCCACTGGACTGCTCCTGCTCTTTATCACTGCCAGGTACCTGTAAAGAATTTAAATGATTTAACACATGTGGGGTATTGCTAGTCAATACATACCAATCAGTATAGCAAATGTGATTACATAATCTTTGTTGGGTCCACCCTGGGAAGATGTCAGTTTTTCTCTTGAGGACATTTTGAAGAGCAGGCAGCAGTCATGTGAAACACTACAGAAAAGAACAGAGAAGAAAAATTAAACTTGTAAAGATCCAAAAACAATGTAGACAAAAAAAATGGACACAAATACTTACATTACAGGCAGTAGTCCAACAGCACAGCAGTCAGCAGAGGCCAGGGACAGGCGGCAGTAACGGTAGACAACCACAGCACCAGGAGATGACCACAAGAAAACAGCTGCACCGGAAGACAACCAAGAGACACCCACCACTCGGATTGGTTGCTGGGGATTTCTGGGCTGAGACACAAAATGCAGAAGAGGTGCGCGGGTGACCTTTAAGGGACCCAGGGCGCATGCACAGATTCCGGGAAGCCCTGGCAGAGCATGTGACCCGAAGTCGAAGAGAAGCACGGCGGGGCAGAGCAGGGACAGTTGTTGTGAGTTCATTTTCCCCTTCACCATTGAGGTCTGATGAACTCCCTCTTCTGGTGAAGGAAGGTAGTGAGGCTGATTACAAAGCACCTGAGCAGAATGATGATGACTGGGTGACTGGGATTGCTGACTGGATATAAGGCAGCCGACGCCCTTCTGCCTTGCGGGTGATTACTCTGAGGGATTCTTGGAGACCAGTCTGATTCCTGCTCCTCAAAAGCTAAGTTTTCTGCTCTACTTTTTGCATTTGTGTTTTGGTTTTGTTTTGCCTTGTTTTTCTGGATTTCTGCCTTTCCCTGCTGGGTGAGCTGAATTCCTTTTTGCTCTGTCTTCAGATAATACCTGAGTACTGATATAGTCTTTTTGAAGCCTAGCGTCTTCAGGGCTTTTTTCCCTATCAGTCTGTTGGCTCTTGTTTTTGAGAGGGTTTTGGCGGATTGTAGACAGCAGCTTTTCTATTCTGTCCTATTTAGTTAGCTTGGGCCCCATCATTTGCTCAGCCTATCTTTCTATCTGTGTGAGTGTTTTTTCATCTTGCTTCACCGTCATTATATGTTGGGGGCTGCCTATTGCTTTGGGGTCTGCTCTGGGGCAGTTTAGATTTCCCTTTCTGTCTTTAGGCTATGTAGTTCTCCGGCTGTGATCGAGGGGTCTAGGGCACCGTAGGAACCCCCCATGACTACTGCTAGTTGTTGTTAGGTTCAGGGGTCTACAATCCGATAGCTGCCAACTTCTCTGGTTTTCTGGACTTAGCTAGTATTTCTGTTTTTGCCTCCTACGGTGACTCATTCATAACAGAATCACCCGCCATACCGCAGATCCTAGGGTACTCAATAGCAGGAAAGAATTGTAAAAAAAAAAAAGTGTGTGTATATTTTTTCCTCTATATCTCTGAGGCCATAGGGGGAATTTTTTTTCTCTCAATGGAGATAAAGCAATTGTCTGATCGTGTGGAGCAGCTCGCTGCGGAAGTGCGGGGAATTTCCGCCTTCCTTGCTCATTCACATGCTGATGAACCAAAGATCCCTACTCCTGATGTGTTTTTTGGGGATCGGTCTAAATTTTTGAATTTCAAAAATAATTGTAAATTATTTTTTGCCTTGAAGCCTAACTCGTCAGGGAGCTCCATGCAGCAGGTTTAAATTGTCATCTCTTTGCTGCGTGGCAATCCCCAGAATTGGGCGTTTTCTTTGAAACCAGATGATCCTATTCTGACTAATGTGAACGCATTTTTTCAAGCCTTGGGGTTGTTGTATGACAAACCTAATGCTATTGATCAGGCTGAAAAGACCCTGTTGGCATTGAGCCAGGGTCGAGATTCTTCAGAATTGTACTGTCAAAAATTCCGAAAGTGGGCGGTCCTTACTACCTGGAATGATAATGCCTTGGCAGCTCTCTTTCGGAAGGGTTTGTCAGAAGCCGTAAAAGATACTATGGTGGGATTTCCTGTTCCCTCTGGTCTTGACGATTCTATGTCATTAGCCATTCAGGTTGATCGGCGTTTACGTGAACGCAGGACTGCACGAGAGGTGTTGCCACCTGTTGAACAAGTGTCTGAACCTATGCAATGTGATAGAGTTTTGTCCAGGGAGCAACGTTAGGAGTTCAGAAGGCGTAATAAGCTGTGTTTTTTTTGTGGAGATGCCTCGCATATTATTTCTGTCTGTCCTAAACGAGAGAAACGTTTTGCACACACGATTTTGCTAAACGTTGTGGATTTCTGATGACACCTCTGCAGACGCCTATCCCTTTGAGGGGGATTGATGCTACTCCTTTGGCGAAAAATAAACCTCAGTTTTGGACCCAGGTGGTAATGCGGGTTGCCCCAGACCATCAAGAAAATTGCAGATTTTTGGTGTTGCATAATTTGCATGATACCATTGTTCTGGGGTTTCCCTGGTTGGACATTCATAATCCAGATTTGGATTGGAAATCTGTGTCTGTGGTGAGTTGGGGTTGTCGGTGTGCCCTTAGTGAGGCTCCGTTTTTTTCCACCTCTCCTCAGTCGCATGATGTTCCTGACTATTTGGCGGACTTTTATGATGTATTTAGTGAGAATGAATCTGCGTCTTTGCCTCCTCATAGGAGTTATGACTGTGCAATTGAACTGAGCCCGGCGTGTAAATTTCCTAAGGATCGGCTCTTCAATTTATCTGTACCCGAGCACGAGGCTATGCGATCCTATATTAAAGAGGCGTTGGAGAAGGGTCATATTAGACCATCCTCTTCACCCTTAGGTGCCGTTTTTTTTTTCGTGGCCAAAAAGGATGGTTTATTAAGGCCTTGTATTGATTATCGTGCCCTCAACAAAATTGCTATTAAATATCAGTATCCGTTACCCCTGATTTCGGATCTATTCTCCAGAGTTAAAGGTGCTTGCTGGTTTACCAAGCTTGACCTCAGGGGGGCATATAATCTTATCCGCATTAAGCATGGGACTGAATGGAAGATGGCGTTTAATACTCCGGAGGGACATTTTGAGTACCTGGTGATGCCTTTTGGGCTCACTAATGCCCCTTCTGTCTTCCAGTGCTTCATGAACGACATTTTCCGAGACTTTGTGGATACATTTTTGATTATCTATCTGGATGATATTTTGATCTTCTCCAAGGATTGGGATTCTCATGTGGAACATGTTCGGACTGTGTTCCGGATCTTGAGGGAGAATTCCCTGTATGTCAAAGGATCGAAATGCCTTTTTGGGGTACAGAGGATTTCATTTTTGGGATTTATTTTGTCTCCGTCAACTATTGAAATGGACCCGGCCATGGTACAGGCCATTTATGATTGGGTTCAGCCCACTTCTTTGAACGCCCTCCAGAAGTTTTTGGGTTTTGCTAATTTTTATCGGAAATTTATAGCAAAATTTTCTAGTATTGCCAAGCCATTGACTGATCTGACTAAAAAGGGTGCTGATGTGTTGAATTGGTCTCCGGAGGCTGTTTCTTCCTTTCAGGAGCTGAAGCGAAGATTCACTTCTGCCCCGGTTTTGCAGCAACCTGATGTCTCACTCCCGTTCCAGGTAGAGGTGGACGCTTCTGAGATTGGTGCAGGAGCTGTTTTGTCCCAAAAGGATCCTGTAACATCTAAAATGAATCCCTGTGCTTTCTTTTCCCGAAAGTTCTCTCCATCTGAACGTAACTATGATGTGGGGAATCGGGAACTGTTAGCCATGAAATGGGCATTTGAGGAGTGGAGACATTGGTTGGAGGGAGCTAAACACAAAGTCGTGGTCCTCACTGACCACAAGAATTTGATTTACCTGGAGTCGGCCAAACGCTTGAACCCTAGACAGGCTAGGTGGGCCTTGTTTTTCACACGTTTTGATTTTGTGGTCTCTTTTCTTCCTGGCACTAAGAAAGTCAAGGCAGACGCCCTCTCTAGGAGCTTCTTTGCTGATTCTCCTGTGGTGACCAAGCCTGCTACCATCTTAGGCGAAGGGGTAGTTCTTTCTGCCATCTCGCCCGATTTGAGACGTGCTCTGGAAGAGTTCCAGGAGGACAAACCTGAGCGTTGTCCCAGTGGAAACTTGTATGTTCCTGACCATTGGAAGAAGAGAGTGATGTCTGAAGTTCATTGCTCTGCATTAGCTGGTCATCCAGGTATTTTTGGTACTATAGATCTGGTGAGTCGGTCTTTTTGGTGGCCCGCCTTGTCTCGTGATGTCAGGAATTTTGTGCAGTCCTGTGGGACTTGCTCCCGGTCTAAACATTGTTCTCGCTCTAGTGGGTTGTTGATGCCTTTGCCGGTCCCCAGGAGGCCATGGACCCATATTCCAATGGATTTCATCTCTGATATGCCTGTCTCTCAGAGAATGACTGTTATTTGGGTGATTTGTGATAGGCTCTCTAAGATGGTTCATCTTGTACCACTCCCTAAGTTGCCATCTTCCTCTGAGTTGGTGCCCCTGTTTTTGCAACAGGTGGTTCGCTTGCACGGGATTACTGAGAACATTGTATCTGACAGAGGAGTTCAATTTGTGTCTAGATTTTGGAGGACTTTCTGTTCCAAGCTGGGAATTCCGTTGTCCTTCTCCTCTGCTTTTCACCCTCAGACCAATGGGCAGACGGAGAGAACAAACCAGACCTTGGAGTCGTATTTGAGATGTTTTATTTCCGCCGATCAGGATGACTGGGTTTCATTTTTGCCCTTGGCCGAATTTGCTTTAAATAATAGAGCTAGTTCTACCACTTTGATGTCACCTTTTTTTTGTAACTTTGGGTTTCATCCTCGATTTTCTTCAGGGCAGGTGGAGCCTTCTGCCTGCCCAGGTGTTGACACTATGGTGGAGAGAATGCACCAGATCTGGGACCAAGTGGTGGATAAGTTCTCTCTCTCCCAGGAAAAGGCCCAGCGGTTTTCCAACCGACATAGGACCATTGGTCCCCAGTTTAAGGTTGGAAACCTTAAATCTTAGTTTAGATTTCCCTTTCTGTCTTTAGGCTATGTAGTTCTCCGGCTGTGATCGAGGGGTCTAGGGCACCGTAGGAACCCCCCATGACTACTGCTAGTTGTTGTTAGGTTCAGGGGTCTACAATCCGATAGCTGCCAACTTCTCTGGTTTTCTGGACTTAGCTAGTATTTCTGTTTTTGCCTCCTACGGTGACTCATTCATAACAGACAGTGCATCAGGACCCTGGAGTGGAGCCGGAGGAGTCATCCACGGCAGAGGGAGAGCGAGCCGCAGTGGGACAGGTAAGGGACCGACAGGTAGTGGCAGGAACAGCAACAGTAACATATACTATATGGAGGACTATGGGGTGTACATTATACTGTATGGAGGACTATGGGCAGTGCATTATACTATATGTAGGACTATGGTGTGTGCATTATACTAGGACTATAGGGTGTGCACTATACTATATGGAGGATTATGGGGGTGCCTTATACTATATGGATTACTATGGGGTGCATTATTGTATATGGAGGACTATGGAGCGCCTTATATTATATGGAGAAATATGGGGAGCATTATACTATATGGAGGACTATGAGATGTACATTATACTATATGGAGGACTATGGAGTGCATTATACTACTGTATATGGAGGTATATGGGGTGCATTAAAGTTTATGGAGGACTATGGGGAGCGCATTATATTGTATGGAGAACTATGGGGGTGTATTATACTATATGCAAGGACTACTGGGTGTATTATAGTTTATGGAGGACTAGGGTGAGTGCATTATACTGTATGGAGGACTATGGATGTGCATTATGTTATATGCATCACTTTTGGGCACATTATAATTTTGCAAAACTATGGGGGTACCAAATGCTGCCTGTTCATCGAGTTATTGAATTGTTCATGCTACTACAAAAATCATTGCTCTCGGCAGCACATCGCCCGGTGAAAACTGTAGATGTGCTACTGATAACATGATATTGTATAGGGACAGACTGGGAAACATGCATCAAACGACTTCAATATTGTCAATCCCGCGCGGTTTAACGTCCTGAACTCAGCCCATGTAAATGCAACTGAAATGTTTCTGTGTGATGGTGTAATATGTTATCATGTGGGACCCCAATTTAAACTTTTATCCATGGACCCACATTGTCTAAAACCAGCCTTGAGGCCAAAGGGACCTTTTGGCCCCCCTAGGCTCCAGGATATGGATGCAAATGCAACCTCTTCACCTAGTGTAGTTATGCCACTGCCTTTAAAAGCCTCTGTAACCATATTGCCTCTTTGTGAACTGTTTTCTTTGTACATTTGTATTCCTTCCCTCTTCCTGAGTAGGGACCCCAGAATCCATTTTTACACCAAAGACCCCTGTATCATATATTTACAGGCACACAGACACCGCTTGCACACTACTGTGCTTTCTATGTTACTTGTTTATTGAATCTTCTTAAGCATGGATTCTCAAACTTTGTCCACTTGGATCTTCACTAGACTGACCAGGGTGAGGCATGGGCTTCATCATAGATGGCGGAAGTTCATGCCAAAAAATATTACCAGATTTAAAAAAAATATTATCTAATTTAGGCTAGTTTCACATTAGCTTTTTTTGCGCAGCGCATCGGGCGCATAAAAAACGCAAAGAAAAACACAAAACAAACGTGCGTTTTTTTAACGTCATGCGCACGCTGATGCGTCAAAAAAACGCAGCGTTGGTTGCGTTTTACATGCGTTTTTGCATGCGTTTGCGTTTTTTTATGCACATGCGTTTTAAGGTGTGTCATTTTTTCCATTGTCTAGAGAACATTCTAGACTTGTTTAACTCAAAAACGCATGCGCAAAAAACCGCAACCGTGCGCAAGACCATGCGCACGCATGCATTCCCATAGACTTCAATGTGTTGTTTTTGCGCATTCCGTGCGCAAGCGTGCGCATGCGTTTTTTTTGCCGAGACAGGGCGCACCAAAAAATGCAACATGTTGCGTCTGGCGCGAAAGACAAAAAAACGCATGCGCACGAAAACGCAAGTGTGCGCAAGACGATGCGCACGTCATGTTAAACATAGGTGCGCATGCGCACGGGTGCGCACGATGCGCTGCGCACAAAAGCGCTAATGTGAAACCAGCCTTACCTTTCACTTTTCTCTTGAAAGTTGTAAAAACTTAAAATATGTACAAATTGCGTCACTTATGTAGCCAAACCAATAATTACTGCAGGCACAGAATGAATTGTTCGGCTTTTAATCATTTCTATGAAAATTGTATAAATTTAGTGAACACTTGACAAATTAAATTGTACCCCAAACAATGAGGAGAACACACAAAGGAATAGAGTCACATAGTCTATAAATATGATGGAGGTACCAGTGTTAACTTCATATCTTCGGTATGCAAAAAAAAAAAATCTGTATGTTTTTATAATCATATCTCATTCTTTTTAAATTCCCTAAATAGCTCTTTTTATAGTAGATTACAATTTTTCAGAATTCTTCCCATCACAAAACATTTTGTTTGCGCAATAAAATTGTACTAAGTGTCATTATGAATTTCCTTTGCTTTTTTTCTATTCTTCTAAATAAAATTACATTTGTGTTCAGTTGAATAAATATGTAAATTTTCATTGTGCTGCAGAGAAACAACCGAATATTATTATGAAAGCAACTATTGCTTGTTAAAATTTGGCTTAGTTCTAAACATTTCACAAATATAGACAAATAACCAAACAATTAAATTGTTCTTCCAGCCATGGGATATAAATTTCATAGATTTTTTTTCATAGGTTGAAGAGCTTAAACTGAATCTCTACCTTTCATCATCATGCAGTTTTAAAGTCTAAAATTCTGTGTGGATTTAATGTTTAATGTATCTTCATAGTAATCAGTAATTTATTTTTTCTGATACAGCTCCAATTACTTTGCATAAGCATACATAAAACTTAAAGGGAATCTGTCACCGGATTTTTGCTACCTTTTCTGAGAGCCGCATAATGTAGAGACATAGACCCTGATTTTAACGATGTACCATTTAGTTTACTGGGTGCAGCACTTGGGACACAATCAGAATTTTTAGATGTAGCATGTAACAGAGCCCAGAAAGCTGCCCCCACCCACACCAGGCTCTCTATGTACATTGTATATTGACAGTGAGCAGCTTATAAGAGGAGGGGGTGGTCAGACCAGAGTTCACTGGAGCTGTGTTCATGCTGTGATAATCTCCTCTTGATAAAACATTAATTGTATGGAAACCACAGCACACAGCCTAATAAGTGATAAATCACTAAATTTAGTGTCTTAACCCCTACGTCATGCTGTCCTCAGATTACATAGCAAAAACCTGCAAACCGATTTCCTTTAAAACATCACCATGTAGCCTCCAGTTAGAGCAAGAAGTAGAATGGAATAAGTCTAGGAGATGGGAAAATCTAGGCCCCGCAGCACCAAGCCTAGTGTTTTGTATTCTAATTTTAATGAATACTAATATGGAGTGATATGCATTATATCATTAAAGGAGTTTTCTGAGAATATTTAATTTTTTTTCCTATTGTATTAAGAACTGACAGGTGAGTATTTGCTTACTACCGGCCTATTTTGACTGACACCAGCTCAGATTGACCACAGACCGCTCCTACTGGCGATTTTGCTGCTTCATGTCAACAGAGCAGCTCTACTTCTTCTGGGCTGCTCTGTGGATGGGGCGTGACTGCCACTGTCATGCTGATTGATTGCCAACTCCGTGCAGTTATGCAGTATGGAACTGACAGTCAATCAGCATGACATTGGCATTCACGCCCCATCAACAGAGTAGAACAGAAGCAGCTCCTCTGTCTACGTTATGTCAACAGAAGTCGGAGAATAGCTGGCAACAGCATTCTGTGATCGCTCTGAGCTGGAAGAATTTTGCGCCGGGCGCAACAGGCAGGTAGTTAATAACTACCTTCCTGTAATTTCTAAGGCCAATAGTAAAAAAAATTAAACAGACCCGAGTAACCCCTTTGTTAGGCGTGTGCCTCATAACCCCTTGGTGTCACAGATAGTTTTGGCATTTTTGACAGATCATTTTTCTTTCACTTTTTCTATTGTCACATTCCAAAAGCTATAACTTTTGTTTCATGTTTTCAGCTACGTAGTGATATTAGGGCTTGTTTTTTTGGGGATGAAGCAAACTTTTTTTTAACTCTATTGGGAGTAAGGCAAACAAAACAGCAATTCTATCACTGCTTTTTTTTCACTTTTTATATTACGCTATTCATCATTCACTATTCAATTAAGTGTTTAATTCATTCTCGAGGTCATTGCAAACAGGGGGATAACACAATTATATAGTTTTATTTACAGCGTATGTTTTATCATTTTCTACAGTAAATCTACAGGCTGGAAAAAATGTAATTTGTTTTTCTCGCCTACTGTATCCTCACCCATCCCTTGTAGACAGTGAGCTCTCGCGGGCAGGGTCCTCTCTCCTCTTGCACCAGTCGGTCACTTGTTTTGTTCAAGTTTATTGTACGTTTTTTTCTTATGTGTACCCCTTCTCACATATAACGCTCCATAGATTAAATGCTGCTGTAATAATATATAATAATAAGCTGTGAAGCTGTATTAGTAATTATTTTTGCAGAATAAACTGTAGTTGTCATTGGTAGTACCATTTTCAAGTCAATGAAGTGTTTTGTTCATTTTTTATTGCACTGTTTTAACATATCCTGTGTACATAGCATAAATGTATGAGAAGGTGAATAAGCAATATACAGATATCGGACACTTTTGCTTACAATGAATACAGCTACTGGCCAGCAGTTGGTTACCCACTGGTTTTAAAGTATTATAGGTCAGGAACAAGATTATTATAGACTTTGGCCACAATTTTGCTTCCTTTTCATTTGTTTGATGCAAATTTAGAGATGCATGAATAACATTTATTCTTCTTTATTATCATTTTTATTACCTTTAAGGCCGGTGTAACACATCCAGGCTTTGCACTTGGGGAAATATATACGGACTTGTCAAGCCTCTCGTCTCGACCCATATATGAAGATGCCCAGTTTGGATAAGGAGACGTGTCCATGCACTGTCGTCTGAGTATGGCTTGAAAAACATGAATATGTCAAACCGGCTTAAGAGAAAGACCAAATGAGAGCGGTAACACGGCAAGCCAATATGATTTTCAAATTTCTTGTTAAAGGGAATCTGTCACCGGAAGTTGGCGGCCTATGTAAATGGCCTGTGTCCGGTGCGATGGGCGGTGTTTCTTCTTATTTTCTCCACCCCATCCGTGGCTCCTGTCCGCGATCTTTTCTGGAATTCTAGTAGTTCGACTCCAGTTTGCGCGTGCGCAAAGCAATCTTGCTTCGCGCACACGCAGTATGATTTGCCCAACTGCGGGCAAAGCCGAAAATCATTACTGCGCATGCGCCGGTACACTATGTCCTGGAACACAGCAAAATACTTCCGGGACACAGTGTACCGGCGCATGCGCAGTAATGATTTTCGGCTTTGTCCACAGTTGGGCAAAGCATCCTGAGCGTGCGCGAACCAAGATTGCTTTGCGCACGCGCGAACTATGGAGTTGAACTACTAGAATTCCAGAAAAGGTCGCAGATGGTGGCCACGGATGGGGTGGAGAAAAAAAAAGAAGAAACACCGCCCATCGGACCAGATACAGGCCATTTACATAGGCCGCCAACTTCCGGTGACCGATTCCATTTAAGCAATCACTTGATCTTGAGGGAGCAGCAGTTTCAAACACAAAATCACATCACAATAATTGTTTGACCTTATCCTTATAACCCAAAAGAACAAAAATGGCCAGTTACGTCCTAGTCTGCTAGAAACAGCTTACAGCTGAGCTTTATGCAGTTGTCTCACAATAAACTCCTCTGGCAGAAGCATCTGCGAGTCCCAAAGTATTGCATTGTCTTATGAAGAAACTGTTGGTTGCTGAATCTTTGGCTGCCAGCTGGATATGACAACCACAACCAGTATGAAAACCCAGCAAAACTCTGCAGCTGGAATACAATAGCAATTCATAAATTACCTGTTTTTCATATGTGGAATTTACGCACCCTGTCCAAGTATATGGGGTAAGTCCGCAAATAAAATGAATATTTGCTAGAACAGAAATTGACATACTGTAAATTTAAAAAATACACTGTAAGTCAAGTTCCACAGCGTTAGAAACAAAGCATAGTGGGCTTTACATTTATTTAAATGTCATCTACTCTGCCGTAACTTTAATTTGCTTCTATATTTCAACTTGCAAATATGCAGTGAAAAAAGCACAACATATAGACATTGTGGGAACATAGCCTGTGTAAGATGACAACTGGACAAGTCCTGGATGGATGATATGTGTCACCAAGGTGCTAACCTCAGTCATGTAAAACTTGGAGGGAATGCTTCAGCACTGATAGTTCTGCGAGGTTTATTTAAAGGGCACGGGGTTTGGGTCCGGGTTTTAGCAGCTGGGAGAGCTGAACGGGACTGGTTGCTTCCATATCTCAAATCTAGGCTTGACAGCTCATTTCAAGAAAGAAAAACTACTCTATATAGGGGTAGTTTTTCTCTCTTGGTGTCTTTTTGTAATACTCCCCTTTTTGGTGGATCCAATTAAGAGTTTATACAGTTTTGGCAGCTCCAAGTGTAGAAATGTGTTGCAGGACAATTTCAGCCAATGACAAAGGTGTGTGAATTGCCTGGGAAGGACTCTGTCAGCGTTGTGTCGCTGTCTTCTTATATGACTTTCATTTATGCCAGAGAAGGGCTGCTTATCTTCTTTTGCTGGAAGCGGACTTTTTTTAATAAACCTTCCTATGTGAACAAGAAACTCCTATTTCCCCAGAAGAATAAATATAAGTAGCTAGATTAGTTTATACCCTCAATAATAATATATAAATAACAGTTATACTAATAATAATAATGTGAAAATTAACACAGCTGCATTACCAACCCAAGCCATACCCATGCAGTATGTTGTGCAAATTAACTAACGTCATATACAGCGTACCCTTTAAAAAATCTTTTTGCATGCTCACAGACTGTGACGTTGCATGTGTTTTCAGCACCTGGGACAAGGCAAGTATTTTTCCTCACCCAACGCACATTAGCCCTATAACTAACTTTTTCCCTTACCCTAGTCCTATCTTAACCCTGCATGGTTAATTATAATATTAGTTTTTTTGTTCCACAGTGTTCTCTTTTTATAAAATTTGGTATAGTTCCACCTTGCAGTTTTCCATCTCACCTCTCACAAAATTACTAGTGAGTGGAGAGACAGAGAACTGCAAGAAAGCACAGTGCTGTCTTTGCCATCTCAGTTGCTGCCTATGCAAAGCGTAGCTATTGAGTTTCTCATTGGATGTTGAGCATTGAATAAACAATGGAAAAGATGATAAAACTCCCTTCATGATGCTGAGAATTGAGTCATCGTGGGCGTTACTTGTGTAGATTGCAGCAGCTAATGAAAAACTTATCTTGACTCTGCATAGTAGCCCGGACAGCCGCCGAGTTGTGAAAGCAGCCCCCGTCTTATTTACTCACTCCGTACTTCCGCAGCTTCAAGAAGATGAAGTGGAGTTTGGAGTGCAAAATTCTGCTCCCCTGTATATAATTTTATACATAGGGCAATAGCTTCTTCCTTCCTACCCACCTATGATCAAAAAGTCATGGCATATCCTATGAATATGCCATCACTTTATAAGATGGGAAACCTCTCAAAGTGGTTGTCTGATACCTATAATGCCCTTTATAACTATCAAACTTTAAGCCTTAACCACTTTTGTAATTTACATTATTTTAAAATGCCCAACTATCCTTCCTATACAGCTAATCCCTATGTGTTTTTTTTTTACTTTTCTTCACCACTACTGAAACAGGACATCATCATGGCCGTGACAGAAGCTGTGGAAAGTGACCATCGGACCGGCCCTTATGGCGCTTCATTTCAAGGGGGGCTGATCAAAGCTGCAGAGAAGTGACTGCAGGACCATCCTCATGTGATGTCCCATTTTAGATACCCCTCAAATGAGACATCACAGGCAGTAAAGTAAAAAAAAAAACAGATATAGGGATTAGCAGGGTTGAGAGAAAGGTAGGGAATTTTATAATAAAGGAAATAATAAAAGTGCTAAGGGCCCAAAAATAGATATTTTTAAAGGGCATTATAAGTATCAGGCAACCTCTTAAAGTATTACTTTTTTGGAAGAATAGCTCTTTATTGATATCACATGTAACTATTTTCTATACACATATATATTCCATATTGTACTAAATAAATCCATGGACTTTTCTTGGGGGCAAATAACAGATATAACTCAGCGGTTTTACAACTTAGCATTGAAGTACAATGGAACCGGCAGCGAGTGTACCATTTCCCAGCCTTGCCACCACCGGGGAACTTACTCATTAGACAGTGCCCATTCAAATTTATGGATGTGTGTCAAATGCTGGACAGAAGAGGTCTTCTAGAATTATAGATACTGCAGGTAACCGCTCTCCATTCTGGTCAAGAGATAAAGACCCTGAACAATGGGCGCTCCTCTAATAATTCAAGACGAGATGGGTTTTTCGAATCACAATCCAAGTGGTATTCCCTTCTATACACTTATGGAATATACAAAGGATAAGCCATAATTGTACGATAGATGTTACCCGCAATGTTGGAAGTGGGGCCTGCAACTATCCTGAGTATAGGGGGACCATGGCATGTTTCTGTCAGTGGACTATACGTTTATTTGTATAGGGTTCTGACAATTCCCGAGCAATCACATTTGTGAGTCTTATTTACTAAAACTTCAACTCCAGGAACCTTTTAAATATAAACTCAAGAGAAACTGATACAGTGCAAGTTAAAGTTGTAGTAAAATTTTAATTACGCTCCTTTTTTAAGAAACGTATAATGTTGGTGATTCTGGAGAATATTTATTGCTGAGTGAACTGTTTTGTAAATTATGTTCAGTTATCTAAATATGGTAACAGTAAAAGTACTTTGATATATTGATACGATACCATAATGTTTGTAGACATTTTTTCTGTGTATCTTTCTGCTGGTGGTAAGGAAAGAACTTTAGGGACTTTTACGCCCGTCCTAGAATTGCGGGGTAGTGTGGGATTTCGAAAGCACTTTTAAAGAGGAATAAAGAAGTAATCTAAGAGGATTTACGAACATAGACCAACCAAGATGAAACAGCTCCAACTGCAAAGAGGGAGAACAGAGTTGGTCTTTGAAGATCCCTTACTGCCTTCAACTCATGCACTGAGCAATATTTCATGTATATTTCTATGTTAAGTAGTTCCAATATCTCCCCTTAGATGTTACCCCTCCTGGGTGATCTTGTTCCCTTTTATCTCCCTCTCCATTCCCCTATGTAGCACTTCTTCACTCCAGTTTTCCCACAAAAGAGACAGAGAAAGTATTCTTTACTCATCCGATCACTGAATGGCACAAAATATACTTCATTCAATGTTCTTAAACTTAGCACATTCATGAAGTAGGCCTTTTTTTTTAGGTTCTGCAGCTGGGTAGGAAATAGTGTACTGTTGTACTGCTTCATATTTGTGCGGGTGTTGTGGCAAACGGCGATCATCAGTTGCAATGTAAACAGCACAGATGGGAGATAAATGTGTGAAAAGCAAAACTACTGAGATTTTCTCTTGTTTGAAGGCAACTGCTAATAAAACAAATCTGAAACCTATACTATTCCATAAATATTCATTAAGCAAGTTCTATGTTGATCCTTGTAAACACCTTTAACCCTATAATGTCGAGGATATTTTTCATTTGTGAGTGCACTTTAGTTTTTTTCTGCCCCTTGTTCCAAGAGCCACAACTTTTACATTTTTTTGTTAACTCAACCATATAGAGTAGAGATGAGCAAATTGATTTGACACATCGAATTAGTATAGAATTCTATTCAATTTCATTGGTCGAGATGAATTCAAACTATTTGCGATTTGATTCTCATGAATCACGCCCCCCAAAATGCAGCCACCCTTTTTTATGCATTACAGAAGATTACATTAGCTACAGAAGGCTCATACAGTATGTCCTCAGGTGCAATGCAGGTTTCCTCATAATGCTTTGCAGCTATCACATCCCATGATATAGTGCAAAAAATCAGGAGAGATTATCATAAACTGTATAAAAGCTGGAGCAGGGAATGCAGCAGCCATTTTAGTGTGATTTGATAGTGAGAAAGTCAGCACTCACAGCTCAGTAATAGAGATAGGAAAATAAAGTACTAAAGCATTGGACAAATACTCCAAATAATGTGTTGTACACCTGCAGCAGTGAAGAGGATGAGCATGCTCTGTTGCGCAGCAACCTGGTAATAATACAGGAATTCAATTGATAGGGGAAAGAGGAGATAGGTGAGGTGGAAGCTGCAGTGGCAGACTCAGTGATTTATCAGTGTCATGGTGTAGCTGGTATCTGACCTGTTGCATTTGAATTACAATTAGGCATTTTTATTCATTCTTAATGCAGTAGAAAACAGCAGCGAGCCAACACAACATTTTGAAAAAAAAAAATAAAACTAAATAAAAAATTTGAAATCAGTGTCAGTTTGATATGATGTACTTCTTTGTGTAACCCTTTCCTTGTCTTGTGCAATTCCTTGCGCAATCACTTACGTGAAGAGGGAATATTTTTTTAAACACAAAAGAAAATTCCCCAAAACTTGGACATTTCGCTGCAACTGTCTACTACACAAAGATGATTGGCATTCACTCAGTCATATTAGTGAGGTGCTGGTGGAACGGGGAGTGTCACCTCTTTCACCATGGCCAGAGAAATTCACAGCACACTCTTGTATCAAGTGATATAATATACCGCTCGCATGCATTTATGGTGACCTTCTGCGTGTTTTTTTTTGTAATTTTCAGACTATTCTTTGGACTTTGTACAATTCCATGACAAGTAAAACCCAATGGAATATACCCATTCTACAGGTGCCTAATGAATATTTCTAGCATTTAAATATATACCCAATATGTCCTTATACAAAAAAGTCAGCATTTAATATCACTTAACTATATTTATACAGGTACATCCCTTTGCATGTATACAATTCCATATAAATGTCTAGTCGGCATTTTGTGCCACTATGAACTATCTGACCTTATTGTTCCGTCTACCTGCATATATTGTAAAGCTTGTACATACTCTAAACATTGTAAATATGTATATATTAACTGGGTTACTGAATGTGTATTGCTGTTTTATGTCATATTGCACGGTTTTCACGTCCTATGTAACTTTGTCCTCTAACTCCCAGCACATTTGCCTTTTTTTGTATGTCGGCATTAACGAATAGTGAGTATATTGTATCACCTGATACAAGAGTGTGCGGTGAATATCTCCTGCCTACTGCAGAAAATGCGCTTTCCAAAAACAATTTTTATGCATATATGTTTCACTCGTCAAAATTTACATCTCTACCTCCCACACAAACACAGTACACTGCTGCAAGTGATGTTTTTTTTTAAATTTCTTGATCGTGTACCTACCTAGCAATCCTTAGCGTGTCATTTTTGAGAAGGGGATTGAATTTTGATAAAAGAATAGTAAAAGAAATGTAGACATTTATCTGTGCATGCCTTTTTCACACAAATTTTACTAATACAATTTGACTACCATGTACGCCACATGTACTCTGCCGGCTGCTGCCACGTTTTGCTTTCGATATACATTCAGTATCTACCTAGCTAGGATTTTGTGTTATGTCTTTTTTGGCGAATGTTAAGGAATTGGAGTTGACAAGAATGTCAAGAGTTAATTACAGTGTTTTGCAAAATGAATGGTAAAAGAAAAAGTGGCAATGGGGTATAGAAAAAAAACCCTCATCACAGCTAAGAATGGGGGAACTGCTAGCAGCAGCATCACCACTGGCACCAGTTGTCTGGGCAGCATTACCAACAATCGCAGGTCACAAGCATCTTCCTTTGTCTATTGCTAGCATAATATTGAGGAGGGAGCTGAGGGTGTTATTAAGTAGATTGCACATCACTCATCTTAGGCCTGTTTCACACTTCAGTCTTTTGGCGTCAGTCAAAATCCATCGTTAGGAGAAAAAACCGGATCTGACGGATTTGCCCGATGGGTCCATCTTTTTCCCCATAGACTTGTATTACCGACGGATTGCGATGGATGGCCATCTGCTTTGTCCGTCGTGCGACGGATCCGTCGGAAAGTCGGTGTCCATCGGACGGAGAAAACGTCCATAGGAACATTTTTTGTCTCCGTTGAAAAGTTGGACAGGGACCGATCCGTCGCCATCCATTGTCTGATATAATGGACGCCTATGGGCGACATCTGTCACATGTCGGAATCTAGCGACGGATTCGGTTTTTTTCAACTGAGCATGCCCAGAAGAATTTCCATTCCTTCAATTTAACCCCAAAAGCCATCTCTCTCTCTCTCCTCCAGAATCCTATTCCTTTAAATTTCCTACTGTGGCTGCTGCGACAGATCCATAAAAAAAAACGGATCCGGTGCATCAGTTTTTTCCAATCTGCACTGGATCCGTTTTTTCACAGTCTAACGGATTGTGACTGATGGCAAAAAGACTAAAGTGTGAAACAGGTCTTAGTTGCAGCAGGATGATGTTACCTCTGGCAGCTACACCATCAGTTTGAGTCAGTGTTATACCCATGTAGTCTGCCTGATCATAAATTACTAAGAGGGATTATTTTTGGTATTATATTTTAATTAAAAAAATAAATAAAAAATGTGTTATTGCGCTGTGTTATTACTACTTACCAACTAGAAGATTTTTTTTCCATTCACACCATTCATTTTACCATTCAATATGGTTGTTTTTAAGGTTTTGTTTTTTGCAGTAAAAAACACCTGGAAATTTGATTCTTCACGTCACTGGTGCTTTGTTTCTGTTAACAAGCTTAAAAGGGATTGGATATAGTCGTCCAAGACATCAAAGTGTTACACACATGTTTTCACTCGTTAGAAGCTTTCAGCGGTATTGTGATTATATCGAAATTAAATTGCTGCTAATCAAGCTTTTGGGAAATTTGGCAAACTTGGCAAATATAAATAAAAAACTATGTGGTCATTAGAGTTGAGCGATACCGTCCGATACTTCAAAGTATCGTATCGGATGGTATCGGCCGATCTTTAAAAAAAGTATCGGTATCGCCGATTCCGATACCGGAAGTCCCATTCAAGTCTATGGGACTTCCGGTATCGGAATAAGAAAAACCCTTTCCTGCCCTTGTACAGCCTCTCTGGGGTCTGTACGGGCCTTTCGGGGGGCTGTGCCGGCCTGCCAGGGGGTCTGTGCAGGCTCCGGTGGTCTGTGCCGGCCTGCCGGGGGGCTGTGCCGGCCTGCCGGTGGTCTGTGCAGGCTCCGGTGGGCTGTGCCGGCCTGCCGGGGGGCTGTGCCGGCCTGCCGGGGGGCTGTGCAGGTATGTAGTATGTATGTGGTATGTATGTAGCATGTAGTATGTATGTAGCATGCATGTAGTATGTATGTAGTATGCATGTAGTATGCATGTAGTATGTATGTAGCATGTATGTGGTATGTATGTGGTATGTATGTAGTATGTATGTAGCATGCATGTAGTATATATGTAGTATGTATGTAGCATGTAGTATGTATGTAGTATGTATGTGGTATGTATGTAGCATGTAGTATGTATGTAGCATGTAGTATGTATGTAGCATGCATGTAGTATATATGTAGTATGTAGTATGTATGTAGTATGTATGTGGTATGTATGTAGCATGTAGTATGTATGTAGCATGCATGTAGCATGCATGTAGCATGCATGTAGCATGCATGTAGTATGCTGTAGTATGTATGTAGTATATATGTAGTATGTATGTAGCATGTATGTAGCATGTATGTGGTATGTATGTAGCATGTAGTATGTATGTAGCATGCATGTAGTATATATGTAGTATGTAGTATGTATGTAGTATGTATGTGGTATGTATGTAGCATGTAGTATGTATGTAGCATGCATGTAGTATGTATGTAGCATGCATGTAGTATGTATGTAGCATGCATGTATGCATGTAGCATGCATGTAGTATGTATGTAGTATGTATGTAGTATGCATGTAGCATGCAGCATGTATGTAGCATGTATGTAGCATGTATGTAGTATGTATGTAGTATATATGTAGTATGTATGTAGCATGTAGTATGTATGTAGCATGTAGTATGTATGTAGTATTTTTTTTTTTTAACATTTAACACATTAGCCGGATGATGGGACTACTACTGTCCCATCATTGGCTAATGTGTCAATCACTGTCATGGTAGCAGGCATCGCCAGATGGGACTTGTAGTCCCATCGGACGATGCTTGCACAGACCCCCGGACATCAGCACAGCCCCCCGGCAGGCCGGCACAGCCCCCCGGCAGGCCGGTACAGACCCCCACAGGGTGCACAGACCACCGGCAGGCCGGCACAGCCCCCCGGCAGGCCGGTACAGACCCCCACAGGGTGCACAGACCACCGGCAGGCCGGCACAGCCCCCCGGCAGGCCGGTACAGACCCCCACAGGGTGCACAGACCACCGGCAGGCCGGCACAGCCCCCCGGCAGGCCGGTACAGACCCCGGGCAGTCCACACAGCCCCCCGGCAGGCCGGCACAGCCCCCCGGCAGGCCGGCAGAGACCCCCGGAAGGCCCGAAATGACAGCGCATCATGATGCGCACACACCGCGCATCATGATGACGTCAGGCTGTCAATCAACTGAACTTCCGATTCCGATGCCGAATTCCGATATTGAAAAAATATCGGAAGTCGGTATCGGAATTCCGATACAGCAAGTATCGGCCGATACCCGATACTTGCGGTATCGGAATGCTCAACACTAGTGGTCATCTCTTCATTTTTTTTGCAGGATGATTTGCACTTTTGAACATCACCTTTCGCAAGTTTTTTGGGTTTTGTTTTTACAGCATTCATTGGGTGGCAGAAATGACATGGCAACATGATTCAGGTCAGAACTATTATGGTAATACCAAACATGTCCTGTTTATTATCGTAGTGATGAAAACAAAATTCAGAAATAAATGAAATCACCACAGACGGCGCCATATCCCATATAAGGCCGGGATCACACATGTGAGGAATACGGACGAGTCTCGCATGTTAATACCTGGCACTCAGGAGCGGAGCATGCGGCTGCATGTATTTCTATGCAGCCGCATGCTCCGATCCAAATGCCGGCGGCAGTGCCAGCTGGGACTAGCTCAATCATATGGTGACTCTTTCTAGTTCACAAGTGAGGTTTGATAAAGACTCGAGGCAGGGTTGAAACGTTACCTCGCTATCTTGATTTCATTCCTGTGGTGAACTTCTATTGTGTACCAAATAAACTCAAGAGTTTTCTATCAGCAACTATAGCATGACTTTTTTTTGAGTGCAGCTGTTTTCTCCCACACACTAAACACACAGGAGAGACCCCCCCGCTCTTTTTGTCTTTGGTATGTTAGCTGTGGATCCAATAATGGATAGGCTGCATAGCTGGAATCTAGACGATTCTCACACTGTACCTCATTCCTCCCAACACCCCATCCCTCTCTATAGACTTCCATAAGTTGTGAGCCCCAATGGGGACAGTGCCGATAATGTCTGTAAAACGCTGTGAAATTAATAGTGCTATGAAAGTGAGTAAAAGAAATAAACAAATTCCTCGCTTTGCTGGCAGCTTATCTCATCTTGAACAAGATGGATTTCAGCTGTTTTCTTTTTCTTTAGATTAGATTGTAAGTTGAAGAGGCAGTGGGGAGTTGAAGAAATGGCTCATAAGTGGATAAAAAACTGATTTCTCTGACATAATACAAGTTTTCTTATGTTCACTCATACAATTAATTTTGGCAAAGTTTCTTGAAAGCACAGTGCCCATATAAACGTGAAGACCATGTCCACTTAAAATGACCCATAATCACTTTTTCTCTGCATTTTTCAATATGGCAAGTGTCCAGAAAAATTGAACATTTTGTTCAAAAAAGTTGTGTATGTAGGACTTAAACAGCTCTTGGAATAAATTGATTTTTTAGAAATTTGGGCCAATCCGTTCACAAGCTAGAGCGATCTGATAACAATTATTTCCCAATGTTGCCCGGCAGGCCCTTTCAGCAGGTGGATGCAAGTCCTAGGTACAGAAAGTTATATCCGACAATGTGAACACAGATTAACATGACCTCCTGATGGGTGTTACATTATGTTTCTGCTGCTGTAGAAAGACGTATAGTAGAATCAATGCACTAAACCTCTGGCTGGTTTTTGCTTAGATACGAACCTTTACTGTTAAGTTTATACAATAGTTTACTATGTTATACTGTACTTTTCTAGAAGCACATCACCCTTCTAAAAATGTCTATGTACGTGACTGTCTACGTGTATCTCTAACCATCTCTATTTCATAAATGAATAATCTTACAACACATCATATAATTCGGTTGTATGTGTTCAAATGGATATTTGATCGCAATTGTACACATACAAGACTTTATTCTACAATTGGTTTGTGCCACAAATCGGTATTTCTGCAATCATCCCTTACATGACAGCATGCGTAGAAGTAAAAGATTGTGGAGGCACAGTCAATGGATCTGCTTGCAATATAAATTAGCATTTTGCATAATATTAGCATAAAATATAAAGAGCTGCTACATATACAATGTACGGAGACTTATAAGCTCTTATAATCATAGCAAAATCCTTATTTTTTTTTCAAATTGCAATGGTGCAATGATAAAATAGATGGGTAATTATTAGTGATGAGCGAGTATACTCGTTACTCGAGATTTCCCGAGCATGCTCAGGTGATCGAGTATTTTGGCGTGCTCGGAGATTTAGTTTTTGTCATCGTAGCTGCATTATTTGTGGCTGCTAGACAGCCTGAATACATGTGGGGGTTAGGTCTGTTTCACATTTCAGTTTTTTGACGTCAGTCAAAATCCGCCAGCGTGTGAAAAAACGGATCCGTTTCGCCACAAACGGATGGCACAGGATCCGTTTTTAGCTGATAGTTCATGAAATTTAAAGTGACATGACAAGTGAGAGAGAGAATTTTCTTGCTACCAGCACGGAACTTGGGGTTAAAATTCATAAAAGGTAATTGTTTTGGGCATGCTCAGTATAAAAAGGCGGATCCGTTGGCGGATTCTGTCAATTAACGGTTGCCAATGGATCCGCCGCCCATAGGCGCCCATTATAACGCATGGCGGACAGCGACGGATCCGTTGCTATCCGCTTTTTTGACGCACGCAAAAAACGTTTCATTGTACGTCCAGTCAAGACAGCGGACGCCGAAATTATGACGGATCCATCAAAAAACGGATGCAACGGATGACCATCCGTCAAAATCCGCCGCAATTCAAGTCAATGGGAGAAAACGGATCCGCCCAAAAAAATGGCGGATCCGTTTTTTTTTGCAAAACGACGGATTTTGACTGACGTCAAAAAACTGAAGTGTGAAACAGGCCTTACCTGTTTGTTAGGAAATCCCCACATGTATTCAGGCTGTCTAGCAGCCACAAATCATGAAGCTACGGGGACAGAAACTAAATCTCAAAGCACATCCAAATACTTAGAGATCACCTGAGCATGCTCGGGAAATCTCGAGTAATGAGTATACTTGCTCATCACTAGTACTAGTAATTATGGATGGGAGCACATACTGGTGGAAACCGTCACACCTATGACCATTATGTCTAGATACATTATTCGTATTGCAGTAAATAGCTCGATCATAATTCATCTTGAAATAACTAGTCAAGAAATTGTGAAGATAACAAAATGGAAACTCCATAGAATCTTTATAATTTATTGCAATTGCCGCATAATATTTTGTCACCATAAATATCTGAACACATATTTTATGGGCGAGTTGCTGAACACATTTTAATAGACACTCTAATATACAGCTGCGGGTTGTATCAGCACGTAGGAGTTTTCCTTGCAAATATTTGAATTATCTACTGTTTGCTATATAATGGGTTTTAATAGCCGTGCGTCTAGAGTGAATTCTCCATTGTATTATTATTTTGACGGAAGGCTGGACAGATCAGTTTCTCATTTGTTTCATGAAATGGAAACATATTACTTCTGTTCAGTTTGCAAAGATATGTTATAAAATATAGTACATAAAAAGTCACATAATATTGCAAAATATAAAAGTCATGGTTTAGAATGGTGAAAAAGGGGTCAGAGACATACACATATGGGGTCCCACAGCAAATGAAAAAACTGAACCCTTCATTATGTACCAAGTTTTGCCAACCCAGACTGTAAGAGTTTTGTGTTTCCCCTTCCACCTGTTTTTTTTAATTAACTCTGAGCCAATTAGTTTCTTTATACAGGATGTGCCTTCCCACTAATAGGAAAAGAACAGGGCAAACAAAGATAATAAACCATCTCCAAGGGCCCTAAAGTAGCCCCATAGACTGTCTATATGGCCCATACACCATCATTTTTTCTTAAAAGGAGTTATCCGACCTTTAAAGGGTATTCACATCTCTAAGGTCCTTTCTCAATATGTAGTATATGCAATTATAATAATACAAATCACTATGTATGGCAGAAAATTAACACTGCAAGTCACCCAAAAAACATCATCCCCACCATCAAACATAGTGATGGCAACATCATGCTGTGATGATAATTTTCTTCAGCAGGGACAGGGAAACTGATCAGAGTTGATGGAAAGATGGATGGAGTCAAATACAGGGAAATCCTGGATAAAAATCTGTTAGAGGTTGTAAAAGACTTGGGCATAGGTTCACTTACAGCAGGACAACGCCTCTAAACATAGTGCCAGAGCTACAATGGAATGATTTAGATAAAACCATATTCATGTGTGAAATCATTTCCTCTGATTGTTGCACTCCTGATTTTGGATTTCAATTACCAATGTAAAATACTAACCAAATACTGAGCGTGTGAACGGGGTCTTACACTTCACAAATACTTTGTCTTGTCTTAAAATCCAAAGAACATACATTTAAGTTTGTGGATGTAATGTAAAAAAATGTGGATATGTATACTTTTTCAAGGAACTGTACATTTATTACAATTTTTTTATCTTATATTGCTGCACATTTTCTCATTTTTTTGCAGGGTGTAACCCTTAATATTGGAAGGGGAATATACTGTTCCCATCCTTGTGGGGTGCACTTTTATAGTGCTGGGTAGCCTGCCTGATCTATTGGTATGGGTATCATCAATAAGCTGTAAGCCAGACACTGTGCATTACACCCACTTGTGTGACTGCCGCCCCATGCAAGCCTCATCTTTGTGCACTTATAATACCAGGTTACCACTCCATCATGGATAATAGGTGTGTGAGTGGTTATTTCACCAGTATTTTGCACATGTGCTCCCACTGCCTTTATCAATGGGGGCTGCTGCATTTTGGAATGCATTAGTATTGTGAACAGACTTTTTTCTGTCATTTTTTTATTTATTTGACGTCCTTTTTGCTGAGTTGCTAAAAATTTATTGGAATACTTTTGATTCCACATTAAAATTTGATTCATGATACTGATGCAGTAATTGCCCACAGATGGTTGATTACGTGACTTGAAAAAAATCGGTCTCTGATTTTTCTCTATTCTTACCTATATCAGGTATCAGGTCACATCATTTTACTTTTTCTGTGCCACATTTTATTGTGTCCCGTCTATGTGGGAACATTAATGACAGCTTGCTGGAACCCATCTGCAAGGAGAAATACACCTGTATTGTCATCGGCTGCACATCTCATTTGTGTTTGAAAGAAGAAGTCTGGACAGGCAGCTTTCCCGTCTGCTATCTCTTCAAAGGAGCATTTGTGGATTCCATAACATGACACATTTACAGAGAAGGAGATTAGGGATTTGTATTTATAATGAGACAATCACTTGTGCCATTTGCAGTCCAAGATCATTCTCAATGCCGCACTCAGAGGGGGCTCGGAATAATCATCTACCAATATGCTTGTTCCCAAATACAATAAATCTGGCTAAAAATGCCCTGCTAGACAAATACTGTGTAACAGACATATAATGTTTATCACATAAAATGATGCCAGTCTCCATCTACAGTAGTGCTCTCTATAAACATATATGAACGAGAGATTGATCTACGGAAGATTGCGTTCTAGTTTTCGAGTTGAATTTCCTGAAATTTGCAGCTTAAGGGCTCATACTCACTTGTGTGTGACTCGCATGATTCTCGTGCAAGTCTCTCGCATGAAAACCTGGCACTGCTGACGGCACTCGGACCGGAGGGTGCGGCTACATGTATTTCTATGCAGCCGCTCGCTCCGGTCCCAGTGCCGGCGGCAGTACCAGGTTTTCATGCGAGAGACTCACACGAGAATCGTCCGAATCTCTCGCCAGTGAGTATGAGGCCTCAATCGAATTTACAAAAACACGGCAAAAGGACACACAACTTTAAAAAAACAGCAGAAAAAAGGCTGTCACTGGTTGTTTTGTCAGTATTTTTCACCGGTGTTTCCTCTGCATCCTTCTCTCTGCTATTTTTCACAAAAATTTAAACATTTTTAGATTCAACATGCAAAAAAAAAAACAAAAAAACCCACCCTCCTCCATTTCTTAAGTCCCGTACACACATTGCAGCTGTATCATTTTTTTTTTTTTGCACAGATTTGGCACAAAATCTGAAGGCTTTCCTGATGTCAGCAAAGTGAGTAAGAATCCTGAACTCTCACGCGCACGTTGCTTATTTTTTTTACTTGGTGCACATTTAAATTTGTAGAATGTCAATTATTTCAGCGTTTTTGCTGCAGATTTCACTCATACTAATAAGTGGGTAAAAATCTGCACCAAAAATGCAAGTATGAGACGCATCAAAAACGTACCTATTTTACACAGCACTTTTCCTGCCAAAAGATGCAAAAATGGTGCAGAAAATTCGACACCAAATACTCAAAGGGAATCTGTCACCCCTTTGGACACTTTTAAACTATTACTATGGTCATACAGGTAATAGAATGGTTAAAATAGTCGTACCTGTATGTCTCATACCTGCGGTCCAGTTGTTGAGAAATAGTGTTAGGCCATGTGCACACGATGCAGATTTCCAGCGGATCCGCAGTGGATTTTACCGCACAGAAACGCTGCATATCCGCATTGTGATGTACAGTAACATGTTAATCAATTGAAAAAAAAAAACACTGTGCAGACGCTGCAGATTTTTCCGCGCAGTTTTCTTGTGGTTCAAAATATGCAGCATGTCACTTCTTTTGTGCGGTTTTCCACCTGCTCCATTCTCCAAATCCGCAGGGGAAAACCGCGCAAGAAAAAAGGAAGAAATCCGCAGGAAAGATGCAGGTCATTTGACCTGCGGATTTCTTCAATTCTGCGCGGAAAAAACCCGCAGGGCAAAAAAGTACGTGTGCACTTAGCCTTAGGGTATGTTTCCACTTGCCGGATTACATCCATTTAGCTGCGGGTTGAACGCTGCATACAGCCGCAGCGTTCAGTCCACAGCGTCCAGATGTTACAGCATAGTGGAGGGGTTTTTATGAAATCCCGTCTCCACTATGCGTGTGAACACGCATCCGTCGGCCCTGCGCTTCCGGACAAGCAACGCGTCTTTTTAGACCGCAGCATGTCTGTTTACCTTGCGGAGACGGTCAGTCTCCGCAAGGTAAATACCCTACTCTATGTATACAATGCAGCGATTCCAGATGTGTTCAATAAGCACATCCAGAATCACCACGCATACAGAAGGGGGCCGTGCTTTGGGCGGAGCAGGGTTTCCGCTCCGTCCAAAGCGCCAACAATACGGCCCGTGGAAACTCACCATTAATCTTTTATGTTAATGATATCTTCCAGGCACCCAGAGCCTGGAAAAAACTGCCTTCTGTCTTCATTATCATACCACCCCTGTTAGAGGCTAGCGGAACGCACCAAATAATGAAGATGGTATACGGTATATGGTGCGTTCGCAGCCCGGGGTCCACCGTGCAGAGATGTAAACTGCTGCTAGACTTTGAAGAATGGGATATAACAGGAGGTAGCCGGACACCGGCAGGTAACCTCTGACCCGGTGTGTGCAAGGACAGACTCTTACTTGCAGAATGCTGTACAGTAGATAAGCCCCTGATAGCGGTGCCGGCAGCTGACAGTCCAAAAATGGGGTGACAGATTCCCTTTAACTAAGCTGTTAGGACTTGATTTGGAAAGGCACACACCTGTCTATATAAGACCTCATAGCTCACAGTGCATGTCTGACGAAATGAGAATCATGAGGTCAAAGGAACTGGCCAAGGAGCTTAGAGACAGAATTGTGGCAAGGCACACATCTAGACAAGGAAACAAAAGAATTTCTGTAGTACTAAAGGTTCCTAAGAGCACAGTGGCCTCCATAAACCTTAAATGGAAGAAGTTTGGGACCCCCAGAAGTCTTCCTAGACCTGGCTGTCCAGCCAAACTGAGCAATCATGGGAGAAGAGCCTTGGTGAAAGAAGTAAAGAAGAACCCCAAGATCACTGTGGCTGAGCTCCACAGATGCAGTAGGGAGATGGGAGAAAGTTACACAAAGTCAACTATCACTGCATCCCTCCGCCAGTCGGGCCTTTATGATAGAATGGCCCGACGAAAGCCTCTCCTCAGTGACAGACATATGAAAGCCTGCATTGAGTTTGCTAAAAAACACATGAAGGACTCCCAGACTGAGAAATAATATTCTCTGGTCTAATGAGACCAAGATAGAACTTTTTGGTGATAATTCTAAGCGGTATGTGTGGAGAAAACCAGGAACTGCTCATCACCTGCATCATACAATCCCAACAGTGAAACATGGTGGCAGCATCATGCTATGGGGGTGTTTTTCAGCTGCAGGGACAGGACGACTTGTTGCAATTGAAGGAAACATGAATGCGGCCAAGTACAGAGATATCCTAGATGAAAACCTCTTCCAGAGTGCTCTGGACCTCAGACTTGGCTGAAGGTTCACCTTCCGACAAGGCAATTACCCTAAGCACATAGCTAAAATAACAAATGAGTGGCTTCAAAACAACTCTGTGACCATTCTTGACTGGCCCAGTCAGAGCCCTGACCTAAACCCAATTGAGCATCTCTGGAGAGACCTGAAAATGGCTGTCCATCAACATTCACCATCCAACCTGACGGAACTGGAGAGGATCTGCAAGGAAGAATGGCAGAGGATCCCCAAATCCTGGTGTGAAAAACTTGTTGCATCTTTCCCAAGAAGACTCATGGCTGTACTAGCTCAAAAGGGCTCGTCTACTCAATACTGAGCAAAGGGTCTGAATACTTATGACCATGTGATATTTCCATTTTTCTTTTTTAATAAATTTGCAAACATTTCTACATTTCTGTTTTCTTTCAGTCAAGATGGGGTGCAGAGTGTACATTAATGAGAAAAAAATGAACTTTTTTGAATTTACCAAATGGCTGCAATAAAACAGAGTGAAAAATGTAAAGGGGTCTGAATACTTTCTGTACCCACTGTATATTGCAATACTATTGTAACATTTTACAAGCTAAAAATAGTTGGTCATAGTTTTCTGCATTTATATAATCATAGAATCTTCAGCAACTTGAAGTTTTTATATAATTTATAGCAGGATATACATTATTCCATACATAATGCATAACTCAGATATCTCACAATGTAATCAGTATTCATTAAGTGCATGAAAAAGTAGAATGATTTTCTTCAGTGCATTCTGACCTTCTGACTAGAGTTGAGCGATACCGTCCGATACTTCAAAGTATCGGATCGGAATGGATCGGCCGATCTTTAAAAAAAGTATCGGTATCGCCGATTCAGATACCGGAAGTCCCATTCAAGTCTATGGGACTTCCGGTATCGGAATAAGAAAAACCCTGTTTTTGCCTTGTACAGCCTCTCTGGGGTCTGTACGGGCCTTTCGGGGGGCTGTGCCGGCCTGCCAGAGGGTCTGTGCAGGCTCCGGTGGTCTGTGCCGGCCTGCCGGGGGGCTGTGCCGGCCTGCCGGTGGTCTGTGCAGGCTCCGGTGGGCTGTGCCGGCCTGCCGGGGGGCTGTGCCGGCCTGCCGGTGGTCTGTGCAGGCTCCGGGGGGCTGTGCCGGCCTGCCGGGGGGCTGTGCCGGCCTGCCGGTGGTCTGTGCAGGCTTCGGGGGTCTGTGCAGGCATCGTCCGATGGGACTACAAGTCCCATCGGGCGATGCCTGCTACCATGACAGTGATTGACACATTAGCCAATGATGGGACAGTAGTAGTCCCATCATCCGGCTAATGTGTTAAATGTTAAAAAAAAAAAAAAAATACTACATACATACTACATGCATGCTACATACATACTACATGCTACATACATACTACATGCTACATACATACTACATATATACTACATGCATGCTACATACATACTACATGCTACATACATACTACATGCTACATACGTACTACATATATACTACATACATACTACATACATGCTACATACTGCATGCTACATACATACTGCATGCTACATACATACTGCATGCTACATACATACTACATACATACTACATGCATGCTACATGCATGCTACATACATACTGCATGCTACATACATACTACATACATACTACATACATACTACATGCATGCTATATGCATGCTACATACATACTACATGCTACATACATACCACATACATACTACATACATACTACATGCATGCTACATACATACTACATACATACTACATGCATGCTACATACATACTACATGCATGCTACATGCATGCTACATACATACTACATGCTACATACATACCACATACATACTACATACATACTACATGCTACATACATACTACATATATACTACATGCATGCTACATACATACTGCATGCTACATGCATGCTACATACATACTACATACATACTACATGCTACATACATACCACATATATACTACATACATACAATACATTCATACAATACATACATAGACATACAGTACATATAACATAGAGTAACATACTTACCAATACTTGTCACATTGTTCCCCGAAGCCATTGTCTTTTCCGGAATAAATATTAACATAACAAACCACAAAAATACTCACCCACGATCCGAAGCAGTCCACGAGTGTGTCCCACGACGATCTTGGGTAGAGAACTGCAGCATCAGATGATGCTGCCGTTCTCTACGGGCTGCAGGAATCCAATGACGGAAGGTAGGTATCCTTCCGCACTGTATTCCTCCGCCACTTAAAAAAAAAAAAGTCCCTAGTCTCACTTTATGCCATTGCTGTGTGGGAAATTCGGATCGTGGGTGAGTATTTTTGTGGTTTGTTATGTTAATATTTATTCCGGAAAAGACAATGGCTTCGGGGAACAATGTGACAAGTATTGGTAAGTATGTTACTCTATGTTATATGTACTGTATGTCTATGTATGTATTGTATGAATGTATTGTATGTATGTAGTATATATGTGGTATGTATGTAGCATGTAGTATGTATGTAGTATGTATGTAGCATGCATGTAGCATGCAGTATGTATGTAGCATGCATGTAGTATATATGTAGTATGTATGTAGCATGTAGTATGTATGTAGTATGTATGTGGTATGTATGTAGCATGTAGTATGTATGTAGCATGCATGTAGCATGCAGTATGTATGTAGCATGCATGTAGTATATATGTAGTATGTATGTAGCATGCATGTAGTATATATGTAGCATGTATGTAGTATGTATGTAGTATGTATGTGGTATGTATGTAGCATGTAGTATGTATGTAGCATGCATGTAGTATATATGTAGTATGTATGTAGCATGTAGTATGTATGTAGCATGCATGTAGTATATATGTAGTATGTATGTAGCATGTAGTATGTATGTAGTATGTATGTAGTATTTTTTTTATTTTTTTTTTTTTTAACATTTAACACATTAGCCAGATGATGGGACTACTACTGTCCCATCATTGGCTAATGTGTCAATCACTGTCATGGTAGCAGGCATCGCCAGATGGGACTTGTAGTCCCATCGGACGATGCTTGCACAGACCCCCGGACATCAGCACAGCCCCCCGGCAGGCTGGCACAGCCCCCCGGCAGGCCGGTACAGACCCCCACAGGGTGCACAGACCACCGGCAGGCCGGCACAGCCCCCCGGCAGGCCGGTACAGACCCCCACAGGGTGCACAGACCACCGGCAGGCCGGCACAGCCCCCCGGCAGGCCGGTACCGACCCCGGGCAGTCCACACAGCCCCCCGGCAGGCCGGCAGAGACCCCCGGAAGGCCCGAAATGACGGCGCATCATGATGCGCACACACCGCGCATCATGATGACGTCAGGCCGTCAATCAACTTTGAACTTCCGATTCCGATGCCGAATTCCGATATTGAAAAAATATCGGAAGCCGGTATCGGAATTCCGATACAGCAAGTATCGGCCGATACCCGATACTTGCGGTATCGGAATGCTCAACACTACTTCTGACTAATTCACAGATTTCTAGATACTATATAACGTTATTCAATCATGAAACTCTACAGTCATTTTAAAATGGGGTTGACTCATTTAGACATTCCAATTTTTTATTGCTTTCCCCTCTCAGAATAACTGATCATGGGGATGAGGGGGGCCAGAAATCATTGCTTTGCTACTGTTACTAGTGCTGCTATAGGCCTCCTTCACTCCTGGTGATTCTCGTACTGGAAAAACCAATAATAGTGAGATCCATGGTCCGTGTCTGTATGCCATCTGAATGTACTTATGTGGCATCCGTGTATCCATTTGCTGTCCGTGTGTCACATCCGCAAGCTGCCCGTGTGACATGTACCGTCGCCAAGGAAAAGCAGTACAGCTAGCTGCCCTAGTGCACCACGACTCTGCAAGGAAATACACACATCCAATCAAAATACTGCACACTGCTGCAGACATGTCCTTTTTTTTTGCACAGCACGGGCAAAATGGGGGCAGCACACATGCACATGGATGACACACTGATTATATTTATGTGTCATCCGTGTGACACATTGGCACCTGGGAAAAAGCAGAACAGTTCGCAGTGATCCCATGTGACGGGTGCTGAAGACAGCTCTCATCATTGTCTCCTGATCTCCACCTTAGATCAGTACGAACTGGCGACAATGACAATGTATTTGTACCACATAAAAATCCATCTCTGCTACATTCCGATGTCTTGATGAATGGTGGCATGATGCGACCGTTCGCCCTGACATCCAGGAGACAATGAGCAGTAACGTCATAAAGGTTACCACCGGTCACTGAAGCTGCGGTTCCCACGCTCAGTTCACTGTGAACGGCCTATGAACTTGGGTAACCTTCATGACATCACCTCTTGCACCATGAGAATCTCGTTGGACAGGTGAGTAATTTTTTTTTATTATTTTCATTTTTCAAGGAAATGGGAAAAAGAGGGTCAGGGAGTTTTATTTCAAATAAAAGATTTTATTCTTGCTGTGTGTTTTTTTCAAAACTTACTATGTGGTAAGTAATGGGAGCGTCTTATAGACGCCTCTCCATTACTAACTCCTGGGCTTGATGTCAGCTGACAATACAAAGGTGACATCAACCCCAACCCTATTATCCCACTTGCCAATGCCACAGGGGAAGTGGGAAGAGCGAGGCTAAGATTTGGTGTAACTTATGTATGCGCCATATCTGGGGCGGCTGAGGGCTGATGTTGGTAGCCTGGGAGAGGTTGCGGTATTGCTGGCCCCTTCCCAGGCTATCAATATGAACCCACAACTGTCTGTTTAGCTTTTGCTAGTTTGAATTTATAGACCGAGCCTACTTTATTTATTTTCTAGGGTCCCCCTGTAAATTAACCAGTAAAGGCTTAGCAAACAGATGTGAGCTGTTGTTAATAGCCTGGGAAGCTTTTGGGATATTGTCCCCTTTCCCAGATTATTTCCCTCTGCTGGTTATGAAAATTATGCAGGAGCTCACTCCATTTTTTTAATTTATTTCTCACAAGGGGTGCTGAATAAAACTCCCATCATTGTCAACAGGTTGTGCTGATTTCAGGGAGACCAGGCATCAATGATGAGAGAATCTTTCAGCACCCAGCGCCTGGGAACAGCTAGCTTTAAGTCAATATCCAGCTCTTTACGAGTTTACAGATATGACAAGGGAAATACCAAGGCCAGGTATCCATCCACAGACAGCTGTCATATCTGTAAACTCGTAAAGAGCTGGATATTGACTTAAAGGGCCACTTAATATGGTGGTAATGGTGGTTTCTGAAAGGAGCCACCCCTTGGCTGGGTCTTTCCCTGGAGGAAGATCTAGTCCCGTGTTTGAGACTCTTAAATGAGGCTCCACGGACTTTATTTGCATATCATATTTCCCAGGGAGCAATGCACCTAGGATTGCACTGTGATTGAGCGCCTTTGCCGGCTGCCGCAGTGTTTTCTTTGACTGGTCTCACTGAGGTCAATGATTGTTTTGTGATGTTGGTCTACAAGGCATTGCTCCCACCTAGACAGAATCCTACTCCACACCGATGAGGGGCAACACCCCGAAACAGCTGTCTGTGGATGGATACCTGGCCTTGGTATTTCCCTTGTCATATCTGTAAACTCGTAAAGAGCTTGATATTGACTTAAAGGGCCAATTAATATGGTGGTAATGGTGGTTTCTGAAAGGGGCCACTCCTTGGCTGGGTCCTTCCCTGGAGGAAGATCTGGCTAGTCCTGTGTTTGAGACTCTTAAATGAGGCTCGACAGACTTTATTTGCATATTCATATTTCCCAGGGAGCAATGCATCTAGGATTTCACTGTGATTGAGCGCCTTTGCCGGCTGCCGCAGTGTTTTCTTTGACTGGTCTCACTGAGGTCAGTGATTGTTTTGTGATTTTTGGATTTGTGGCTGCTCTGGTTCCGCTTTAATTTAAATGTAGCTTTTCCCCTTTCAGGCCAGCAAGGGCTAATATCTGTTTCCTTGCTGGTAGCTGCTGTGTTGCTTTTCATCTGAGGTGGGTGGTGACCTCTCCCACTATCCTTTAAATAGTCACCTGACGCATCAGCTGATTGTTGGTGATAGAGTTTTCTATGTAGACCAGCCTCGGAGTTGTAGCTCTCTCGTGTCAGCACTGAATTTGCCACTTCTGTGGAGTTCGGGGTCCTGTTTCCCTATCTTCCGTTGTGTGGAGCTTGCAAGCAGAGCCTGGAGCTAAGGCTGGTTTCACACTTGCGTTTTTTTGCGCTGCTTTTTAGGACAAAAAAGCATGCGTTTTTCCCCCTATACTTTAACATGGGTGCGCATATGTGCGCATACATATGCGCACGTACGCGTTTGTATGCACATGCGTTTTTTTGCAGTGTGCGCTTGGGCGCACAAAATGCATCCTGTTGCATTTTTTGTGTGTCCGACTTGCCCCAAAAAAACGCATGCGCACGCAATGCGTTTTTTTACAGCAAAACATCCATTAAAGTCTATGGGTGCGCATACGTGCGCATTGAAAAAATGCGTTTTTTTTTTTTTTAAAATGCACCAAAACCCGCAAAAAAAGCACACAAACGCATGATGCATTTTTTTCATGCGTTTGTGTGCGCAAAAAATGCGCAGCAAAAAACGCAAGTGTGAAAGGACCCGCATATGGCATTAGGAGAGCTCAGGGATAGCCACAGGCTGTGTTAGGAGGTGCCTATCCCTTGTTCCCTATTGTTAGGGTCTTCCTCTCCATTTTTACATCTCTGTTGTTTGTGTTTGTTGTGCCGTTTGCTGGACCAACCCTTGTGGGTCATGACATTAGCAGTGATAATCTCCTGGTGATAAAACCTTCACTGTATAGAGAAAAAAACAGCACACAGCCTAATAAGTGACACTTCCCCGAATTCAGTGTCTCAACAGATACATTATGATGTCCTCAGATTACATAGCAAAAATCTGCTTACATATTCCCTTTAAGTTTTCTATTTTTTTAATTTTACTCTCAATGGTACGAGTAGAGCAGCATACAGTCATCATTTTGCATTGAAAACTATAGAAATCTTGATTAAATCCCTCAAAGTCCTCACTAAAGGTCAAACAATTTGGCACTGTTTGGATGTGTTTTGATATCAAATGATAGCTGTGTTGGAAATGTTAACTTTAAATCATAATAACCTGCAGATAAGGCAGCTATGGGGTTAATCTGCAGGTAATGGCATTTGAGAAGGTTCCCTAAAAGGGCGGCAACCGGGAGAAAATTAATTTTATTCCTCCAGGGAGCAACTGTAGGGTTCGAGCAGGCTCACAGGATGCAGTGACGAGACACGAGACTGAATGTAGGGTGAAATAAACTTTTATAAGTTTTAAAGCCGCAAGGGCTAAAACTGCTTAAATCAGACAAAAGGGGAAACACTTATTTGTCCTCGCAGGGACTCGTAAAACAACATTAAAAAAACAAAAAGGGTCCTTATTTTCTCTATAATACACTTAGCCTTCCGGGCGTCGCTCGATTTCACGACCACTCAGGGGTTGCAGATGTGGCTGCCTTGTAATCCACGACTTCCCGGAAGGACTTGTGCTTGTCCAGCCCCGAAGAGACCAGAACGATGAGGCGCAGCAGGCCCTTAAGAAACTGGACGGTGGGGCGCAACGGGCCCTGTAGTAACCGGAACGATGGGGCACAACAGGCCCTGAAGAAACCGGAACGATGGGGCACAACAGGCCCTGAAGAAACTGGGCGGTGGGGCGCAACGGGCCCTGAAGAAATGGGGTCGGTGGGGCACAACGGGCCCTGAAGAAGCTGGCATGGTGGGGCACAACAGGCCCTGAAGAAATGGGGTCGGTGGGGCACAACGGGCCCTGAAGACGCTGGCACGGTGGGGCACAACAGGCCCTGAAGAAGTGGGGTCGGTGGGGCACAACGGGCCCTGAAGAAACTGTTCAGGGGGTCAATCTCCCAGGCGTCCGTTTAGAGGCGCTCGTTCCCCAGCCAGGTCATGACGCAGTTTCAAAAAAAGACATAAACGTTAACAAATTCTGCTCAGTGTCCCCTCAGTAACCGGGACGGGCTCTGCGGCCGCCTATAGCGAGGTGACGTCCCCTGAGGTCGGTGATGACGGGGCCGCGGCTGTGGGAGAAGACGGGGGGGCAGTGTCCTGGCCACTGTACCGGATTGCTGTGTCGTCGCAGCGGTCGCCTGAGATCCCGGTCCTGTCACACCACGGAGGGAATCAGCGGCCGTCACTTTATCTGAATCTTTGCGGGGGGAAACTCCCGGGGAGAGTCTCTTACGCGTCAACCTTCGGTAAGTCTCAAATTTCCCTTTTTCAATCTCCTGCCTGTCTCTCTTTTCCACACCGTCAGTTGCCACAGTCCTCTCTCTGCCGCACGGCTTCCTCTCTCCTGTCAGGCTCTCTGCCAACTGCCACCTCAGCGCGTCCCCTGCTCCTTTTACCCTCGCCCCGCCCCCTGTTGCCCTGACAATTTCAGTCGCATGTCTCCCTTTGTAATCCCCCTGATGTGGTTTCTTCAACAACCCTGATGGCGGTCCCCCTGGTTCTAGCCCAATCACTGTATGGGGGTCCTCCTCCCCACATTCCCCCACCCTGTAAGCTCGCCAGTCCTCGGGCGAGGGTGTTAGTCTATTGAGATTGGTCTGTAAAGGTGTCAATATTTGTTGCCATACGAACTGGTCTTGTTCATACCGTTCGGGGGGTTTGCCGGCTGTTGACCGCTCGGAGCGTCTAAGTTCGACTGGGGTGGAATCTTCTGGGGTGGTGGACGTCGGTGAGCTGCAAGATGCCGGTGGGTTAATTGTGTCAACTGGCTCATTATTGGGTGGAGGGCCCTTGGGAACTGGAGGGAAATCCTCGTCGTCTGAGTCCCAGCATATGGACTCCGGTTCGGATGTCTTCGGGACGGGTTCCAGTTGCTTCGGGTCGGAAGAAATACACAGGCGTAACATATTACGATGCACAATGCGAGTGGGCAGTGTTTCATCCTGCTCGGGCTGTATTTCGTACACAGGTCCTTCTGAATGGATACGGCGTAGTACCCGATAAGGACTCTCTTCCCAACGTGACTCCAGTTTATTCTGGGGGCGTTGATCTAGTACAAGCACACGGTCCCCGCTTTGGAGATGGGGAGGGGAGGTTGTATTCTTCCCGGGGTGTTCCCAGTCTTGAAGTTTGGTATGTACAATTCGGTGAAGAGTTTGCAACCTGTGGCGATGATTTCGGACCCAAGACGACACTCCGGTCCAGGGCCGAGGCTCTTCGGGGTCCAACTCTACCTCCGTGATCCCTTTACCCTCTCGTCTGAACAGCAGGAAATAAGGAGTATAGCCCGTTACTCGATGTACCCGATTATTATAAACCCACACTAATTCAGAAACATATTCAGGCCAACGAGCTTTCTTGTCACTCTCCAGAGTGCGTAGCATTTGAATCAATGTCCGATTAAATCGCTCACAAGCCCCATTCCCTTGCGGGTGATATGGTGTGGTCCGGGATTTATCAATCCCATAAAGATGATGTAGTTCCTCCATAACTTTCCCCAAAAAACATGCTCCCTGGTCGGAATGTATGCGTTGAGGACAGCCGTACACTTGTATAAAATTTCTGCAAATTGCGGAGGCGGCTGACTCCGCGGTCTGGTCTCGAGTAGGGGTGACCACAGCGAATTTAGTGAAATGATCCACCATGACGAGGCAGTGTTCGTATCCCTGGAATGCGGGACCAATGTGCAGATAATCCACCGTCAAGAGCTCCAAGGGTTCTGAAGTCACAATCGTCTGTGTTGCGGCCCTCTGAGCAGGCGGTTTGGCCAATTCACATAAGCGGCAAGTACGACAAACTTCGTCCACAACAGCCGACAAGCGTGGGTGATAAACTTTCTGTTGTAACCATTGCAAAGTCTTTTTGACTCCAAAGTGGGCCCCTTTTTCGTGAGCCTCTCGAGCCAGTTCGTGTAGTTGAGCTCCGGGCGTAACCACCTGCCAAACAGTCGTTGAGGTTGTTTGCGAAGTGATCTTACGGTACAGTAATCCCCTTCGGATAATCAGTCTCTCCCATTGTCGCAGCATCAGCAACAGGTCTTGGGTCAAAGCTTGTCGTTGAGTGTCAGTGGGTAATTGACCAGCAGCGACCCATTTCCGGAGAAGTCCAACTTCTTCATCTTCTTGTTGCTGTTGTATCCACTTATTACGAGATTGTTCCAGGATGCCCCTGTGGGCCTCTGGGGAAGATACTTTTGCATCAACATTGGTGAGCACGGCAGCGGTAAGAGCGAACGGTATTTCCTCTCCTTCTAATTCTTCGTCTCGATTCTGTCCAGGAGTTGTATGTCGAATCCTAGAGAGAGCATCTGCATGAACATTCTCGGCCCCTCTTTTGTAAATAATCTTGTAATTGTACTTCGCCATTCGGGCCACCCATCGCTGCTCCAAAGCCCCCAACTTGGCGTTTTCCAAATGAGCCAGTGGGTTATTGTCAGTTCGCACTACCACCTCGGAGCCCGCTAGGTACTCTGCGAATCTCTCCGTCATAGCCCACACCACTGCGAGGAGCTCGAGCTTAAAAGAGCTGTAATTGTCAGGGTTACGCTCGGAGTCATGGAGTGAACGGCTTCCATATGCGATCACCCTTTCCCGGCCATCCTGAACTTGTGACAACACAGCTCCTAGCCCGTGAAGACTCCCGTCAGTGTGCAGGATGAACGGCTGAGAAAAATCCGCATAAGCCAACACTGGGGCATCCGAGAGTGCAGCCTTGAGATCTCGGAAGGCCTCTTCCTGAGGGTGTTGCCACTGGATTTTTCGCCCATTGGCCCCAGCGGGAGCCCCCTTCAGCAGGTCATGTAGGGCTCGAGCTCGACATGCAAAATTCTTTACGAAACGACGGTAATATCCAGCTAACCCCAGAAAAGCCCGCACGTCTTTCACCGTCTCGGGGGTAGGCCATTCCTGGATAGCAGCAATCTTCTCCCGGGATGGCCTCACACCTTCTGCCGAAACGACATGACCCAGATACTCAATCTGAGAGCGAAATAGGTGACATTTCTGAGGCTTCACCTTCAACCCGTACTTTTGCAGCCGGCTGAGTACCTGTCCCAACCGCTTCAGGTGGTCCTCGAAGGAGGCGGCATAGACGATGATGTCGTCCAGGTAGATCAACGTGGCCTCAAAATTGAGATCCCCTAGACATCGCTCCATCAATCGCTGAAATGTCCCGGGGGCGTTGGCCAGCCCGAATGGCATTCGATTAAACTCAAACAGTCCCATGGGCACTATGAACGCCGTCTTAGCTCTGTCCTCTTCTGACATAGGCACCTGCCAGTACCCACTGGCCAAGTCCAGGGTCGAAAAATATGTTGCTTTACCCAATGCAGACAGAGATTCTTCTATGCGGGGCAGTGGGTATGAGTCTTTAATAGTGCAAGCATTCAATTTACGATAATCCACACAGAATCGTAGTGTACCATCTTTCTTCCGAACCAACACGATGGGGGCCGCCCAAGGGCTTTGACTTTCCCGTATCACCCCTTTTTGTAGCATCTGAGCCAGCAAAGTTTTCACCTCCTGATAGAGTTGTGGCGGGATCTGTCGATATCGTTCTCGGATAGGGGCCGCTCCTGCTGTGGGGATCTCATGAGTGATGGCGGTGGTACACCCAAAGTCGTCCTCATGACTAGCAAATACTTCATGGTACTGTCCCAGCAATGCTTTTACTTGTGAAAGTTGGGCCGCAGTTAGTCCAGAAAGCTCGGCCCGCATCTGCTCCAAAATATTTCGGCCCTTCTCTTGTGTCGAGACTTCGTGGGCCTGTAGGGTTCGTATTGTTACCTCCCCGGGATCCTCGGGGTGTACTCGTAATTGAACCGCAGCAGCGGGCAGCACTTCTTCTAGAGGCTTTACTAGTTTGGCCAGTACAGTCCGTGCTTTCAGAATGATATCTCGGTCTTCAAGGTTAACGCAGCGGACCAGGGCGGTTCCTTTTCGCACCGTAGCGAGGGAACGGGCCACCAGTATGCCAGGAGGTAAGTGCTCTGAGTGACACGGCTCCACCTGCACTTCTACGCCTTCCAAAGGTATCGGGGCCCGAATTGGCAGGGCCACCACTGTCTGTCCAGGAGGCAGCACAAGCAGGGGTGCCGCTGTTGCGATGACCTTGCCCAGAGCCTCACCCTCCTGGCAGTCCCGATGCACCCGCGCACCTCGCACCAGCTGCTGGAATACCTGTCCCTGAGCTGTGCGAGAACCCCACTGCTTCAGTGTCCTTTGTGTGGGATCATTAAGCAACAGGTTACCAAACTCTTTTAAAATATTCATGCCTAGGGTGACGGGGTGTCGTTGATCAGCTTCTCCTTGAGTCAGCACCACCCCTCTGCGGCCGAGGGGTTTACCGCACAACGTCACCTGCACCCACACTACCCCGGCAACCGGAACCGGCAGTTGGTTGGCGGCTACTAGTCTAATCATGGGCCCCCACTGAGGCCTTGCTGCCTCCGGAAAGTTTTGTTGAAAGTACGCTGCGGGCATAGTGGTTATTTGTGACCCCGTGTCCACCAGACACCGGACGGCCCGGCCCTCTACTTCTGCCCAAACTTCAGGACACTTTGCTACCAAATCTTCGGGACTTCCACCACCCCTAGTTGTGGTTTTCGGCTCCGAGCGGCGTCCCCCCAGCCCGGAGCCCTTTAGTTTAATGGCCGCCGGGGTGGGTATCTCCCACGCCGCGGACACTCTCGGGCGAAGTGGCCTGGTTCTCCACACTCATAACACCGGGCCGGTAGAGATTGACCACCTCGCGGAGAGCGTGACCCCCAGGGACCGGGATTAGCACTGGGTCGTCCAGTCTCCGGTTCGGTTCTTCTCTTTACTTCAGCCAACTCGCTCTTTATATTTTTCAATTCACGCTTCATCTCCTCCACCCATTGAGGTTCCTCAACTGTGTTCGAGGAGGCCTCCACACCTCGGACCTTCCCCACGGGGACCGCCATCCCCTGCTCTTGCTCCTGAACCCGTGCCTGACTTCCCACTTCTGAAAAGTCGATTTGGGGATTCATTCTGATCCGTTCCCTTAAAGCCTGCTTTATCAGTGGATCTCGCAGTCCAGTCACCAGTAGGTCACGTAGGGTTATGTCAACAGGTCCTACCCCTACCCCATCTTTTCTTTCAATAGCCGTATGCAACTCTTGGAGTACATTCATATACTGAGTAATCGTCTCCCCCTCTGCCTGCATCCGGCTAAACAGTCGGGTCCTTAACTCTCCCACATTAGTGGGATCCCCGTGGGTCTGTTCCACTATCTGCAACACCTTTTCAAAAGTGTTGCGGTGCCCCGGGGGTTTCAACATCACTGACCTCCGCACCTCCCCGTCTAGGGCCATGAGTGCCACTTCAGCTTCCAGGTCAGGGGTCATTGGGTGCATCCGAAAAAGCCCCCTCATCCGCTCTGTCCAGCTCCATAGCATAGTATTTGAGCCAGAGAATCTAGGCAGGTTGTTCAACATGGCCCCCAATGAGATGCTGGTACGGGGACCCTCATTATTTACAGAGCTTACAGCTCCCCCATGTTCGGGGCTACCACTGTCCGCGCTCGGAGACTGCATCCTGCCGACTACGCCAAGTGTAGGGTTCGAGCAGGCTCACAGGATGCAGTGACGAGACTGAATGTGGGGTGAAATAAACTTTTATAAGTTTTAAAGCCGCAAGGGCTAAAACTGCTTAAATCAGACAAAAGGGGAAACACTTATTTGTCCTCGCAGGGACTCGTAAAACAACATTAAAAAAACAAAAAGGGTCCTTATTTTCTCTATAATACACTTAGCCTTCCGGGCGTCGCTCGAGTTCACGACCACTCAGGGGTTGCAGATGTGGCTGCCTTGTAATCCACGACTTCCCGGAAGGACTTGTGCTTGTCCAGCCCCGAAGAGACCAGAACGATGGGGCGCAGCAGGCCCTTAAGAAACTGGACGGTGGGGCGCAACGGGCCCTGTAGTAACCGGAACGATGGGGCACAACAGGCCCTGAAGAAACCGGAACGATGGGGCACAACAGGCCCTGAAGAAACTGGGCGGTGGGGCGCAACGGGCCCTGAAGAAATGGGGTCGGTGGGGCACAACGGGCCCTGAAGAAGCTGGCACGGTGGGGCACAACAGGCCCTGAAGAAATGGGGTCGGTGGGGCACAACGGGCCCTGAAGAAGCTGGCACGGTGGGGCACAACAGGCCCTGAAGAAGTGGGGTCGGTGGGGCACAACGGGCCCTGAAGAAACTGTTCAGGGGGTCAATCTCCCAGGCGTCCCTTTAGAGGCGCTCGTTCCCCAGCCAGGTCATGACGCAGTTTCAAAAAAAGACATAAACGTTAACAAATTCTGCTCAGTGTCCCCTCAGTAACCGGGACGGGCTCTGCGGCCGCCTATAGCGAGGTGACGTCCCCTGAGGTCGGTGATGACGGGGCCGCGGCTGTGGGAGAAGACGGGGGGGCAGTGTCCTGGCCACTGTACCGGATTGCTGTGTCGTCGCAGCGGTCGCCTGAGATCCCGGTCCTGTCACACCACGGAGGGAATCAGCGGCCGTCACTTTATCTGAATCTTTGCGGGGGGAAACTCCCGGGGAGAGTCTCTTACGCGTCAACCTTCGGTAAGTCTCAAATTTCCCTTTTTCAATCTCCTGCCTGTCTCTCTTTTCCACACCGTCAGTTGCCACAGTCCTCTCTCTGCCGCACGGCTTCCTCTCTCCTGTCAGGCTCTCTGCCAACTGCCACCTCAGCGCGTCCCCTGCTCCTTTTACCCTCGCCCCGCCCCCTGTTGCCCTGACAACTTCAGTCGCATGTCTCCCTTTGTAATCCCCCTGATGTGGTTTCTTCAACAACCCTGATGGCGGTCCCCCTGGTTCTAGCCCAATCACTGTATGGGGGTCCTCCTCCCCACACAACTGGCTTTCAATCTTGGGGACAATGAGTGTCAGCTGTAACCATTACCCTGAAACATTGACTGACAGCCGGTTTTGGACAGATTTACTGCAGAGCAGGCTGTCAGTCAAAGCACCAGGGTGTGCTGTATGACTGAAAGCCGGCAGCTCCTGAGAGAAATAAAGTTCATCTTCTCCTGGGTGCCGCACTAGTGTTATCTGACATGCCAGATTCTCTTTAAGGGAAGAGTCAGACTGCCGTATTACTCGGACAAGGATTGCAGTGCAATGTGCAGACTGGTCAACGGCTCTCCTGACCCAAGCATGACAGCTTCATAGAAATACATACTTTCTCAATTGGGTCAAGAGAGCCGATGGTCAGTCTGAGTATTGTGCTTCGATACGCGTCCATGTTAAATGTCTTTCTGCCCCACCATTACCATTACTTAAGATGCTTCCTAGTTGTACATTTAACCACTTCTCTACCACACCATACATGAACACTGTGTCGCTGTGTATGCCCAGCATTGGTCCCCACATCACCAACAGCAGAAAAGTGGCTGCAATTGGTAGACAGCTCTACTCATAGCTTGTTAACCTGTGATTGCAAGAGTCAATGCAAGTGCTGTATCTGTCTGGCGTGTATTAAGATGAATTTGGAAGACAAAATACAAATTTTGCGTAAGTCCTTGTGTTAAATCAGTAAGTATGCCCGCATTGGTAATATGTTAATTTCTACTATATTGTACAAAGTGCCCGGGCTGCAACGATTTTCAAAGCATTATTCAAACATATGAGAACAAATACTAGAGGAGTTAAATGTGGCACTTGGTCAAGCATGCCTAAAGTGACCAGACCTTCTCTTTAATGTAGGACGCTTATGAAATATGTATTCTACACAGCTTTGCTCCATGCATATTTCATGTGTCCTAGACTGAAGGGAGACCTGGTCTGCTGGAATTATACATTATCTAGAGATTTGATCGAAATACAATGAATTACAATCCAGCTCTTTAGTAACATCTTCTAATATTTAAACTAAAGCTTTTTTTGTGTCTCCTGAATTTGCAAAGTTCAGCTCACAAGTGTTTGTCAAGTAATTATAAAGCATGAAAAATATAGGCATATTTCGCACATGACATAACTGGGGCCACCAATACAGCTTTTACAAATGAAACGTTAATGGATTTTGAAAATGTGTTTCATGCTACTGCTGGGGGTAAAGTGTCATGATTCTGGCAATATGTTTCAAAGATTGTATGTACTAGTGCAAGCTTCACCTTTAGGGCACAGTCAGACAGTCATATAAATCAGAACGAGATCGGAACGCAATGTCCGTACGGACTGGTCGGTGGCTCTCCTGACCCGAGTAATAGAAATGCATGGAGTTATCAGGCTTGGGTCAGGAGAGCCATCGACCAGTCCATACATTGCGTTCCGATCTTGTTCCGATTTATATGGCTGTCTGACTGCGCCCTCATGGGGAAATTAGAACAGAACAATTCTCCATTAGTTAAGCTAGACCTTTATTCACACACATCACACCTCAAAAGCTAATGAAAAAATTGTACTTTTCCACCACTAGAGATGAAATGATCTTTACATCCTTCTACAATATGCCAGTGTATGGTAAAGCCTGCTAGACTAGTCCTCATAAGTAGAGAATAAATCAATTTTCGGGACCCTGGTCCAGCAACCACATCCGTATTCCACGGCTGCCATACGGGAGCCCTGCATTCCACCACCTACCTGAGGGAATCTCCAGCGCCTGTGGTAGGAAGCCATGTGTGCAACATGCTGCAATAATGAGGTCATCACCCGCTAGACCAGGGTACAGCGAATCGATTTGCTCATATCTACTCATAATCCTTATTATCATGTTAGGATGAGACAATGGTGGCTTCCTATGTACTAAGAGTTTTGTGATAAAGCTCTTTATGGTTTAATGAAATCTAAAGTGTTCAGAAACATGACAGTAGAACATTTCAAGGTCAATTGTCAATTTAATTGGTAGCAAAAATACCTTATAGCCTATAGGTATTGAGAAATGTTATTGAAAACTAAATGATAGCACGTATAGTATGGTATAACATCTAGACTGCGGTGCTTGTCTGCTTTCATACACTATACCAAGCGTTTTTACAAAGATACACTTACTCTCATTCATCTCCATGTACATAAAGCCATGGAACAGCTGCAGCTAAGTCTGGGAACAGGTAGAGCAGATTCAGCACCCCGGAGAGAGGCGCATCCTGAGGGATGTAATTAGTTGTCTGGAGGAGAACGGCTGCACACTTACTAGAGTCTTATTACCAAACCCAACACATAATATCTGTGCACCGAGGTGTCTTATCTTTCAGCATTGTCTCACTTATCTAACACCATAAAGTGTCACCTATGTAGGGAACTGTAGATGTTGCTGATGGCGCACATATCCTAGAAAAATGATCTATGTACTGAAAATTCTTTTTTTGTTAAGTGTGGCAAAATGTCAACTTTCTGACTTACAGATGGTAATGAACATTCTGTGCTCAAGTATAATGTTCTTCTTCTTGTGATATTTCTTTAAAATGTGTGGATTAGATAATTCTGCAGGTGGGTAATGACTAGGTTGATGTAGACTGATGGCACTGTGTCCTGTACTATGTGCTTAAATCCGTTAGTAATTACGAATGCAGAATGTTTATGTGTTAGTTAGAACGGTCGCCTACCTGAAACCATATATATGGGCACGCATGTCTTTGAAATGTAAATCCATCTTTTTCACTAAGAACAGTCAATAGAAACGCTAAAAAGATGCCTGAAAGATGCCCAAGCAATCGTGTATCTCTTTCAGCACCTTTGCTTACAAAAAACGCTAGTGTTTTCTTCATTGGTTTAGTGGATTAAAAAAAAAGAGATCTGAAAATGCGAGCAAACGCAAAGTAGGGCCGGGGTCACACTTGTAACTGCAATGCGAGAAACTTGCATCAATACCCGACAATGCCGCCGGCGCTCGGGAGCAGCGCGCTCAGCTGCATAGAAATACAGTCATGGCCAAAAGTTTTGAGAATGACACAAATATTAATTTTTACAAAGTCTACTGCTTCATTTTTTCTAATGGCAATTTGCATATACTCCAGAATGTTATAAAGAGTGATCAGCTTAACAGCAATTACTTGCAAAGTCAATATTTGCCTAGAAAATGAACTTTATCCCCCAAAACACATTTCAACATCATTGCAGCCCTGCCTTAAAAGGACCAGCTAACATCGTTTCAGTGATTGCTCCATTAACACAGGTGTGGGTGTTGATGAGGACAGGGCTGGAGATCAATCTGTCATGATTAAGTAAGAATGACCCAACTGGACACTTTAAAAGGAGGCTGGTGCTTGGCATCATTGTTTCTCTTCTGTTAACCATGGTTATCTCTAAAGAAACACGTGCAGTCATCATTGCACTGCACAAAAATGGCCTAACTGGGAAGAGTATCGCAGCTAGAAAGATTGCACCTCAGTCAACAATCTATCGCATCATCAAGAACTTCAAGGAGAGAGGTTCCCTTGATGCCAAAAAGGCTCCAGGGCACCCAAGAAAGACCAGCAAGCGGCAGGACCGTCTCTTAAAAGTGTTTCAGCTGCGGGATCGGGCTACCAGCAGTGCAGAGCTTGCTCAGGAATGGCAGCAGGCAGGTGTGAGTGCATCTGCACGCACTGTGAGGCGGAGACTCTTGGAGCAAGGCCTGGTCTCAAGGAGGGCAGCAAAGAAGCCACTTCTCTCCAGGAAAACCATCATGGACAGACTGATATTCTGCAAGAGGTACAGGGAGTGGACTGCTGAGGACTGGGGTAAAGTCATTTTCACTGATGAATCCCCTTTTCGATTGTTTGGGACATCTGGAAAACGGCTTATTCGGAGAAGACCAGGTGAGCGCTACCACCAGTCTTGTCTCATGCCAACTGTCAAGCATCCTGAAACCATTTATGGGTGGGGTTGCTTCTCAGCCAAGGGAATGGGCTCTCTCTCAGTCTTGCCTAAAAACACAGCCATGAATAAAGAATGGTACCAGAATATCCTCCGAGAGCAACTTCTCCCAACCGTCCAAGAGCAGTTTGGCGATCAACAATGCCTTTTTCAACATGATGGAGCACCTTGCCATAAAGCAAAGGTGATAACTAAATGGCTCAGGGAACAAAACATAGAGATTTTGGGACCATGGCCAGGAAACTCCCCAGATCTTAATCCCATTGAGAACTTGTGGTCAATCATCAAGAGACGGGTGGACAAACAAAAACCTTCAAATTCAGACAAAATAAAAGCATTGATTTTGCAAGAATGGACTGCTATCAGTCAGGATTTGATCCAGAAGTTGATTGAGAGCATGCCAGGGAGAATTGCTGAGGTCCTGAAGAAGAAGGGTCAACACTGCAAATATTGACTTGCTGCATTAACTCATTCTAACTGTCAATATAACCTTTTGCTACTCATAATATGATTGCAATTATATTTCTGTATGTGATAAAAACATCTGACAAACACACATAAAAACCAGAGGCCAGCAGATCATGTGAAAATATAATATTTGTGTCATTCTCAAAACTTTTGGCCATGACTGTACATGCACTCCGGTTCCAAGTGCCGGGTATTGATGCAAGAGACTGGCATGAGTTTCTCACGTTGCAGTGGTAAGTGTGACCCTGGCCTAATACTGATTGCCAGTGGAAGAATCTTTGAAAAAGCGCTCAGTAAATTACCAAAAAGCATTTAAAATGATGCTTCAGATTTACAAAATTGCAGAGAAAGGGAGCAAAAAAAAGGAGAAAACAGGAAAATTAATGTTTTTAAGTTTCTTCTTTAATAATTAGTATTTCTGGTGGGAAACTTATCCTTTATCAAGGGCCAAAGCACCTGGATGGCTCTGCCAGTGTGCAGGAAAGTTAAAGAAGAAGCACATTTGCATATTTGTCTCCAGGATTATATGCTCAAATGCACTTTGTATCCTAATAAATAGATTTTAATAGATGAAGATATTTGGTGAGTGCCATGTATTTTATTTTTCCTTGAATACATGCTAACATACAGTATTTTAGGGATTCAAAACAAAGCTGGAAACCTCTGTAAATTTTTGCATTCTGCTCCTAGCCATGGATCTAAACACCTTGATTAAGGCAGAGTGACATAACTGTTTCTAATTCTATATGCCATAACCAAGGCAGAGTAGCTTATTAACCCCCACCACTGTACTCAGGGCATTTACCGATCTAGCACCTGCCAGCTACTCCCCCGTGCAGAGTTCAGGGAGTTCATACATACAAATTTCCCTATGGCAAGCTCTAGACCAGGGGTGCACAATCTGCAGCCTGAGGACCATGTGCGGCACCCATTATCCTTCTGTGCGCTCCATTTGCATAGTTTTTGGTCACATGTATTTTCCATGTCATGGAGAAGACCAGTTGTGTGAAGCACTGTAGCAATGGGTAATTATGAATGTGATGTGTGGTCATTTCTGGGTCATCCATATTTTGGCAGAATAGGTAAGTCTTGACTCCAGTAGCACAGAAATGAGTAGATAAGTTAAAGAAGTAGCCATGCATGAGTGCTGTTACATTCACTGTAGTCTATGGGAGAAGGGAACCACTTGACTCAGTGTCTGGCAAATACTACAATGTAGAGCGCTGATTGCATGCTCTCTGCCTTTCGCAAACCCATAAGAAGGCACCTCTACATTCCCAATAAGTGCGACTGCGAGCCCTATAAACGATGCCAGCACCTATTATATATTTTTGGCATACACCTTCAATATGCAGTAAATGTCTCAGTAAGGCTACTTTCACACATCAGGTTTTCGGCGTCAGGCGCGATCCGGCGTCGTGCCGGAATGCCGGATCCGGCAAATGTTTTGTAAAACCTGATGTGCCGGATCCGGTTTTCTGCCGGATCCGTCTTGTTCTTGACAGACAAAACCGGATCCGTCTCATCCGGTTCATCCGTTTTTCTATCCGTTTTTCGACAGATTACGCCGGATCCGGTTTTTAAAATTGACCCTTGTGGCCCCTCAAGGCAGAGTACACTGGCAGGATTATATACCTTTGCCAACCAAAGTTGGCTATCTTGTCATGGTCTTACTATTTTTAGCTTTAGGCCACAGGTGTGTACCTGGTTGTGTTTTATGCAAAGTATTTCACCTTTTAACAAAAGTTGTGTACATTGTTAGGAAATCACCAACAATAAACACAACTTTTTAGGTGAAATACTTTGCTTCAAACACAACCAGGAACACAACTGTGGCAAAAAGCTAAAATTTACCCACAGTTATATACCTGGTTTTGAATACCTTTTTACCTTTGAAATACCCTGTATTTAACCTTTTTTTTAAACATAGTTCGCCGCAGAAAGAAAAGACAGACAACCATTGTGCAACGATAATTTAACTTTTATTTAAAATTTTTTTTTTTTTGTAAAATGTTTTTAAAGTGCAAAAAACTTTTTTAATAAAGGTTTTAAACCCAATGGGCATTTTTATTAAAAAACACACATTACAAATCTGTGTAGTGTGGGGTGGAAATACTGCTGGAGGGGCTGCGGGACACTTCGACACTGGGTGTGTGGAGAGAGGACTGGGATCGTGGTGGGGAAGGAACAGTTAGAGGTGAAGGTGTGGAAAAAGCTACAGAATGGGTGGACATGTTGGAGGCAGAAGAGGTGGTGGGCGGTGGAGTGGAGGGTTGGGCAGGGACTGTAGGAGCAGATGATGTTGATGGAAAGTTGTATGGGGAAGGAGTTTGGTACGGGGAAGGAGTTTGGTACGGGGAAGGAGTTTGGTATGGGGCAGGTTGCTGGAAGTGGGGAGATGTCTGGTACTGGGGAGATTGCTGGTACTGGTGAGGTTGCTGGTATGTAATAGGAGGGGGAGGATGGAAAGTGGCTGGAGGGGGTGCAGATGTAATAGGAGGGGGAGGATGGAAAGTGGCTGGAGGGGGTGCAGATGTAATAGGAGGGGGAGGATGGAAAGTGGCTGGAGGGGGTGCAGGTGGAGGAACTACAGTGGTGGGAGGTGGAGGTTGGGAGGTAACCTGCTGTAGAGCACCGTGGCACGAATGCATTACATGCAACTGCTGGGTAGGAGATAGTGTTGCCATGCGCTCCACAACAGACCTGAAAAAGGTGTGGTTTGGCGAAGATCTTGCTTCTGAATGCATGGTTTGCAGAAGTGTCTTCACCTCCAGAATGCTGGAGTTGATCTGCTGAAAGCCTGCGGAGATTTGCTCTGACAAGACTTTTAGACAGTTCTGGAAAGATGCATTCAGATGCAAGAACTCTTGCGCATAACTCTTTTCCTGACCCCTCTGCCGCTGCCGCCCAGTACCCGCAGGTGTACTAGAGGTGGCAGGGGCAGAAGGGTGGGGTAAAGGGAAAGCGATCTCCTCACCAGCAGCTTCATGTAATGTAGGCGGCCACGATGCTCCTGTGCTGGTGGATGGGACAGATGGGTCGAATGTGTGGGAAGGCTGGGAAGGTGCAGATGTACCGGGGCGGTCGAAGTGTCCCTCGGTGCCGGTCTCCTCAGGGATCGCCTCAGAAGGGTCCAATCGTGCAGGCTCCCAAGTGCTGCTCACCGTGCTGTGGAATAAAGAGAAAAAAAAACAATTAAAATACTGACATGGTATGGCCCTGGCTGAAAAAAAAAAGTTACATCTAACATTTTTTTTCACATGTGGTGTGTAATATTTACCTTCTGGTGAGCATTGTTTCCCGGAGGAACGACAGGGCTTGTGCGTACTTGTACTTGCTCCTGCGTCCTCCAGATCCACTCGGGGCCCGCATCTCTTTATTGAACTCCTTCTTGAAACGATCCCTCACAGACCGCCACCGATTCACAATTCTGTTCCCTGAAACGAGAAAGGAGTGGTTAGTATACAACATCAGTGTTTCACAAACTCCAGTCCTCATGGTCCCCAGGGGTCATGTTTTCAGGATTTCCATAGTAAATAGAAATCCTGAACACATGATCCGTGGGGACCACGAGGACTGGAGTTCGGGAAACACTGGTTTACATCAAGCAACCGGTACTGTATATACTTACGCTCTTTAATCTGGGCCCGAACATCGAGGTCCTCCCAGCGGCCCACAAGGAGCGAACAGATTTCCTCCCAGAGTCGTCGGGTAACGATAAGGTCAGCGTGGCGGCGGTCAGCCATATTCCAGAGCGGCTCCCTTTGTCTGACGAGATCGATGAGGTGGTCCACATCGAGTCCTCCATCCTCACCGTCAGAGTCGGGAGCACGCTGTGAAGGCTGTTAAAGAAAAAGACAAAAATAACATTAGCCTCCACAAAAGAAATGAAATAAAAAGTGCAAAAAAACAAAGCAAAAATATTTATACTTACACGCTGGTGACCGCCGCGTTGCTGTCGCCGACGACCCTGGGAGGCACTGCGAGGACCTCTTGGCCGAGCACCAGATTGGGAAGACTAGAGAAGAAAACAAAAAATGTTATGTCTTTGGATGTAGGCATTTGTTTGCTGTGTGTGGTCTGCAGAACATTGTTTTCTATGTGTTGTGTGTAGTGTGATGTTGTGTTTCTGCGTTTGATGCAAAAAACTTACCAATTGTGAGCCCACTCCACGTGTCTGTCCACCCCTTCCTTCTTCTGGGAGCTCCTCTTCATCTTGTGATTCCTGTTTTGAAATAAAAGGCAATGAATAGACATATATTACAGAGATGATGGATTTTGGAAATAAAAACTTACCGTCAAACGCTGACGATGCGAGGGAGGGCTCCCAGAAGAAGATGTGCTGTCCTGTTGATGGCCAGACTCCATGGCTGTGGGTATTGCTGCTGCTGTTGCTGCTGCCAGTGATGCCATTTCTGCTGCTGCTGCTGCATCTCTTTGGCGGCTGTTGAATAAAGAGAAACAAAGGGCCAATGAATATCTTGATATTCCATGGCCCTAGTTTGGAGGAATGGGGGATTTGATAATTACCGTCTCTCATCTGCTGCTGGACTCCCCTCCTCAGCATGTTCCATTTGCTGCTCCATTTGGGGTGGTGCTGATGGTGCTGCTGCTGCAGATGTCTGCTGCCTTCTCCTGCTTCTTGGCTTGGGTGGCATGTTGGGTGTGGCTGAGGGTCCCATTGTCTTGCTTTTATATATCTCCTGTGGGCAGAGCTACTGAGCATGCTCAGACCAAAAAGCCGGATCCGGCGCATTGCGGCGCTCATAGGCTTTCATTGTGTGAAAAAGCCGGACGCGCCGGATCCGGCGTGTTCGGCTTTTTCGCCGGAGACAAAAAACGTTACAGTAGCCGTTTTTTCCAGACGCCGGATCGCGACACATTGCTGGATCCGGCGAAAACCGGATGAAACGCATGGCCATCCGGCGCGATCCGGCGCAAATGCAAGTCAATGGGGGGGAAACCGGATCCGGCATTGCATTTCGCCGGATCCGGTTTCTGTCAAAAGCGCCGGATCGCGCCTGACGGCGAAAACCTGATGTGTGAAAGAGGCCTAAGTAATACTTTGGTAACTTTGCTGCACAAGGGGTTGGTTTGATCTGACAATGTGGTCCTTGGATCCAAAAACTTTGGGCACCCCTGATCTAGACACAGAAGCTTGTGGGTTAATCCTCTAATACTCCTTGATGGAATTGGGGGAGAGACTGTAGAAGAAACAAGGAGGCAAGAAATCACACCCTGAACTAGTCTGTAAATAAGTCACTTTTGGAGGAAGACAAAGGATTCTAGAGTTTGTGGTAAAAGGGATATAAATTATTAGTTCATAAAAGGCCTTTTTTTAATGAGCTTGGAACACAACTGCTATAAACATCCCGGAAGATTTATGACCTGGGCGCCTGATGTTTCAACAGCATTTATAAAAGTCAGAGCATGGCTCCTTCTGTGGCTGGAAAATGGGCAACAGAAATCACAGTGACCATAACAGATAAACAGCATGTATCCCTGATTTATAGATCCGATACAATCAGAAAACAAGATATGTCATAAACGATGGAGGAGAACTAAGGATTTATGCTATAGCTTAAAATGAGATCTCGGCGGTTTACCTGTTTTTTTTATCAATATTATGCTGAATGAATATACAACCTACACATTTATAGAGAGATTTGCGCTATGCAAATGAGTGCCTGAAGTGGTCACTTACATTCTACTGTATAACCGCTCATAGGGTGAGTAATTAAACAGTGCGTTTATTATATCGCCCTGTGTAGTAAAAATCCCTGTGACAGAATCAACCAGATTAGCAATGGGGCTGTAAATAAATATGGTTCTAATAAAAGTCAAACTTTAGGACAAGAAGCTTTTAACTGGAAAGGCATTTAGTGACTAATGCTAATACGGAAAGTCTCCGCTAATCAACTTCGTTTATAGTATGGCGGTATTTATACATGGTATCTGGATGGCGTTTATCTGCTGTGGTGTTTTACTTATCATAGCCAATTCTTAAATGTATTAAATTCTGAAAGAAACATGACTGCTTTTTTCTAGGTATGTATAGTGCTCGTGTTTTACAAATGGCAACAGTTTTGTGACCATATTTTAAAAATAATCAGGCCCAAATAATATAAAATCACAAATTTGGCAATTGGCATTTTGGGGTCAGTTTTGTAAGGCACCCTTGAGGGTTTCTGTGTTAGGTCTCATTTCCACCTATCCAACTGTCCATTTTTTCCTGTGGAACTGTAAGGGGTACGGAGGCTAGATTAGTGCCCTGCACTCCTTGCATATGTTCCTGATAAAAGCAGTATATTCCATATGTCGTGTAATGTTAATATTTTGTGTGTTGCATTGTACCTATGTTTAAGTTTTGCGAAGATATAGGGATAGTGTAGGACTTAGACCAGTAGGGGGAGCACAGTAGAATAGGATTGGGGTTACTTAGACCAATAGCATTTTGTCTGGTTAGGAGGGGCTAAGGAAGAGTAGTTGGGGAGTTCCTAGAGTTAGTCAGTATAAGCCGGGAGCAACGACATGACAGTCGTGTCTGGGGGAACATTAAAGCAGAGGAGCCCAGTGGGTCAGTTCCAAAGAGCTGACAGTCACATGGTGGAGGACTATCAGGGCAGCATAAGAATGGTAGCAGCTAACGTCGTGGGAACAACTCTTAACGTCCGAGGCCTATGGCCTTGTAAGGAATGGAACAGCCATCCTTCAACTTTACCTTCAGAGAGGGAAGCGGGTTGGGAACTCCTGAAGCGGGTTAGTCTCACCAGTCAGGAAGCTGTGGTACTGGTAAATACGGTACGGAGATGTGATATTCCTGGAGGAGTGAGGGACTGTACGGGGAACGGAATGGTTATATTATGCAAAGAATCTTCTGCTGTTTCTATGACTAAACTGGAAGAGCTGATTAAAGATATTTTGCTGAAAATGAACTTGGACTCTGACTATCATTGTGTGGTGCTAAAAGAAAAGGAGCCCTGGCAGTTTGGAACGGACCCTGATGTACAAGTGAGTGGACTACAATGTGTTAATGTGGCCGGGAGCCAGGGTGTGCCAGTACTGCCACCTTCAGCCACGACTCCCCCCTTGCCTCTGTTACAGTACCATGCTGGAACTAATGAAAGAACTACTGTAATTCTATAGTTATAGGATTTTTCACATCACTGAGTGAATCAACTGTTGTGACGGACACTCCAAGGAGATCGATCCAAAAACTCTCCATTTGTTTGCAGTAGAAACTGGTAAAATCCTGAATGACAAATACTGAGGTTTGGACATCTGGGTCGCCCTCACACCCAGGGCTGTGGGGTGCTCAGTACCTGTCCCGATGAGCTTCAATGGGAGATGTCACGGCAGCTGTAACCCGGCCCGTGGCCCTGGGCGTCCATTGTAAAAGGGGTTGTTTCAGTGTGCTTATCGTGATGAAAGTTTATAAGTGATTCGTGACGCCACCTGTGGTGTTCGGCAATGAAGATGTAAGCCGACGCTGCAGACAGATCCTCTAGGACAGATTGTGTGGTGCAGCAGTGATGTTATAGCCCTCCACAGGCAGGGCTGGAGTCCCAGGGCAGTGTAGGTGAAGTGACACGTAGATGGTGTAGTGTCAGGCGCAGAGGTGGCAGCTGTGCTGGGCAGGATGGTGCAGGGAATAAGTGGAGGACACCAGGGCATCTAGGTCCAAAGCTTTACTCACAGTCTGTTGTACAAACAGATGCCTGCCTCCGTACCGTGTCCTCTGGGTCAGGGACTCAGTCAACCTCCAGGCCAGATGGAATACTCCCTTCCAACACTCCGCCAACATGTGCCTTCCTGAATGTCTCCTCTTATAGCGCCTTTAAATGAAGTACTGAGTTACACTAGAGTTCCTCCTGTCCGATGTTCTTATGAACTCTACTTGTATGGCAGACAGCTGTAGCCTGCTTCGGGGACTCCTTGCTACTAAATCCCGGCTCACTATCCAGTTGCTGTTGTGCCCCCAAGTCTTGTGTGGGAATAAAGTGGTCACTACTTCTATTCCTCCGGTGTCTGCTGCAGGACCATTAGTATCCATACAACCTCAGGGTCCGGGCCCCGGCCTTGCGCTTGGAACTTCTAGGAAGGGTTCTCTTCTAACCCACGTCCTCTGTTCCCTTTTACTCCTCACGTTCCGTACTAATCTTTCTTTCTATGGAAAATCAGGCTTTCAGTCTATGTTGCTTTCTCTCTTCCTTTCCCGTGCCAGCAGACCCAGGTCACTGGGATCTGCTGCAGCACTTCCATCCATCTATCCCTCTCTCTGGGGATCTCCTCTCTCCAACTCCCTAACCAACTGACCTCTAATCCTAAACTCTTCCCGCTTCTTGTAATGTAAACTAACTCCACCCACCTCCCAGCACGTTTCGTGTTCCAAGCAGGGAGCCACCAATGGGTGCTTTGCTATACTCCAAGCAGGGAGCCGCCGAAGGTGCTTTGCTACACTACTTTGTAGTGTGAGGTGCAAGTGTTGGAGTGTGGTCAGGTGTCTCCACCTTACCTGGATGGTGGGGCACCACACCTCAGGAGGAGGAGCAGTACCTCTGTGGGGACAGAGCCTCAGGGGCACCACACATCACTTGAGGTCAGCTGAGGCATAATAAAAGTGATCCTCATGCATCCGATAAATGGAAATAACCTTTAGACATCTCATAATTATCCAGTAGAGCAAAAATTATTCATGAGTAGAGTTACGATAATTGATACATAGATCAATGGTCCATCGGCCAGGTCAGTAATCTGTGACCGCTGGATAGGAGGCCTGCAAATCTCCTTACCCCCTGGCATCCCCAGCTCTGCTTTTTAATATCTGGGCTGGCTAATCTAAAGATTAGAAGAAAGTCCATCATTGTTTAGGTTTCAGCAGAATAAACAGCATTCAGACATTGTGGGAGAATGAACAGTTTTATATTGGACTAGCTGAAGAGCCTGCGCTGCCCGGGCATAGTAGCTAACTACGGTTAGTTATAACAAATTATAATGATTATATCTATCTATATATATATACATATATATGTATATATATAAAGCTGAGTGTTGAGCCCCGTCCACTCCGCATAGCCACATTCACTATAATATCCCACATCATCCCGTCAGCCAGAGCCACCGAACTACTACCCCTAATATCCCACATCGTCCCATCAGCCAGAGCCACCGGACTACTATGCCTAATATCACACATCGTCCCGTCAGCCAGAGTCACTGGACTACTACCCTTAATATCCCGCATCATCCCGTCAGCCAGAGCCACCGGACTACTACCCCTAATATCCCACATCATCCTGTCAGCCAGAGCCACCGGACTACTACCTCTAATATCCCACATCGCCCCATCAGCCAGAGCCACCAGACTACTACTCCTAATATCCCAAATCGTCCCGTCAGCCAGTGCCACCGGACTACTACCCCTAATATCCCATATCATCCCGTAAGCCAGAGCCACCGGACAACTACCACTAATATCCCACATCATCCCATCAGCCTGGGGTCAGAACCAGAGCGCTAAGTGGAATGGTCCTAACTTCCATACCGGGGATCCCTTTAAGAGAGGCTTGACGTCTGTTAGGGTTGCGGATCGCACTAAATATAAAATATAATAAAGTGCGATCGCAACCCGGAGTCCACCGTGCAGAGATGACAAACTGCTGCTCGGTAATGGCAGATGTTATATGGCGGTACAATAGAGGAACACACGGGGTTAACTCCACCTAGTGTGTACAGAGGCGGACTCTGTTACCTCACAGAGCCGCCCGACCGCCAAACACAAATGCCGCAGCCTGTTTATGTTCACATAGCACTGGTGTATAGACACAGGACTCTACCTCTGAGACACTGGGTTAGAGTCCCTCTAGTCACACTAGTGCTCGACACTGCAACAGTGGTGCCAAGAAGAAACAAATTAAACAACTAAAGCGCACTATGTGCGACCTCACCACTCTGGCGGATGCCACTAACCACCTGGAACAAAGGAGGAAAGTGCTAGACTGGCGCACGGCGTCGCCCTGGCGGATGCAGCCACTTAATGCGGTACTGAAGGTGTCCAGCTCTGGACGGCACTATATGGCGCTGAGTGAGGTGCTGAGATGTGGTAGCACTGTGGCGCAGAACAAGCCACTAGTAGGCGCTGACTCTAACTCTAAAGCCCTATACCCTTTAATAGAACCCTGAGGTCAGAATCAGAGCACTGAGGGATTTGCCCTAACTTCCATACATGAGATCCCTTTAATAGAGCCTGGGGTCAGTACCAGAGCATTTGAAGGCAATTGCCCTGACTTCCATACCTGAGAACCCTTAAAGAAAGGCCTGGGGTCAGTACCAAAGCGCAGAGTGGATTTGCCCTAAATTCCATACCAATGATCCCTTTAAGAGAAATTGGGGTCAGAACCACAGAGCTGAGTGGAACTGTTCTAACTTCCATACCGGAGATCCCTTTAAGAGAGGCCTGGGGTCAAAACCAAAGCGCTGGATAGATTTGCTCTGACTTCCATACCAATGATCCCTTTAAGAGGGAAGTTGTGCCTATATTATGGAGGATGTGTGATGGGGATATAGGCATGGGAGGGGGTGATTCATTTCTGTCATGTGTAGAGTTGAGCGAATCAGATTCAAAAGTCGCCGACATTCGCCAAAGTTGGGTTTCATGAAACAAAACCTGACCACAGTGTGAAGTCGGCCATGCGGTCGGCGACCCAAGCGCCAAAGTCGGGTTTCCCCGAATGCTTGCACGTGACTTTTTTCAGCCAGCGTAGTGGGAGCGTAGCTGGAGTGGGAGGGAGAGAGAGAAGAGAGAGAGAGATTTCGCCGCCTCTAGGGATAAAATTCATGCCAGGTTTGTTTACAGTCCTTCACTCACTGCCGACTTTTCTCCCCATTGACTTGCATTGGGTTTCGTGTTTCACGACTTTTCCCTATAGTCGGCCGATTTCGTTCGACTCGACTTTTGAGAAAGTCGGGTTTCATGAAACCTGACTCGACCATAAAAAAGGCAGTTGCTCATCTCTAGTCATGTGCTCTCTGCTCCTTTCTGGAGGCAGACAGTGGCTGGGAGCTTATGTTCATGGGGATGCTAGATTTCTCTCACCATGTCAGTGTCTGCTGAGGTGTTGTCAAGTGGGAAAACTTGCTCATAGCAACCAATCACAGCTCAGCTTCATTTAACCAGCTCTGGTGAAATGAGAGATGCTTAGTGATTGGTTGCAAGGAAAATTGTTGCTCATAGCAACCAATCATAGCTCAGCTTCTTTTGAACAGCTCTGTTGAAATGAAAGATGCTTCGTGATTGGTTATTGATACACACACACATTCAGTTTTTTATATAGAGATGTCAATAAATCATCATATTCATCATTATCAACATGTAGAAGGAATTAATCCATAAAAACTGAGAGGTTACACAATGCAGTATTAAGAAACTCTAACAATGAACACAGCACCATCTGCTTTCTGCTTAACACAGTTAGCACCCGCTTTACAGCACAAGCCTGCAGCTGTTGTTATATAAGGGTCTCATGGATCAAAGTGTAACAATGTGACCCCAAGGACCAGAGAAATCGGTTGCTAGTATATTTAGATGTTCTGCATTCAGACCTCACGCATACTTTCAGATGGTGCAGGAACCCCTCCAGTGTAATACAATCACAAGGAAGGAGGCAATCCGTTTTATAAAAAATAAAACGGTCATTCATGATGAAATTGGTGTAACGTAGGTACAAGTTATACCAGGCACAAAACAGTTGGAGGCACAGATGTATCAGTTACTCGTGCGACGCTTTACTTGTAAATGACCTTCTATCTATCCTTCATTTATTTTAGCCCGTTCTGGTGATACCCTTGACCCGGCCTGGCAAGTTCAGTATTTATTTGTTATAGCTCCCAGGTCTGGCCTAAACATTGCCTTCTCTCTAGCACCACTTAGGGTACCGTTACACTTGGCGATGCACCAGCGATCCCAACAACGATATGACCTGGTAAGGATCGCTGGTGCGTCGCTAAATGTTCGCTAGTGAGCTGTCAGACAGATATACTCACCGACGCAGCAGCGATCTAGCGATCCATACAACGACCTCGGCGGTCATTGGTATCTTGTCACACAGCGGCTATTCAGACAACTCCCGCCTGCGTCCATGTGTTCTGTGTCGGTGTCACCAACGAGGTTGCTCGTTGGCTTCGAACACTGCGATGCGCGCTGGCCAGCGGGAAGTCTGTGCTGTCTCAGGGTTACCCTCTACCTCCTGTGGGATCCTGGCTGTATCCACTGAAGCTGAGCATTTCTGTCTCTAATCCATTTCTCCACACAGGGTAAAGGATGCTTCATCCGTATTAGTCTACCACTGGATCCAGTTACAGATTCTTGCTATCTCTGTTATGCTTCTTCCCATCACACACTCCTCACTATGTGAGGGGTGCATTTATGTACATTTTATTGAAGTACATTTGATGAAAGTACTGGCAGTTATACCATGGGACAATCTAACACTCATCTTCATTCTCTTCATACAGGTATTTAAGTCAATCAATCTCCTACACTGAATCCTGCATGTGTCAGCCATAGCTATTCTTCTTAGCAAGCATTTATAATGGTATTTAAGTTATTCAATCTCCTGCACTGAATCCTGCATTTGTCTGCCATAGCTATTGATCTTAGCAAGCATATATAATGGTATATAGTTATTTCAACTTACTCTGCTTGTCCTCTTATGCTGTGAGGTCAAGTAACTTTTTCAAAGTGGTTTATGATCCATGTAGGCCTGGACACTCAGGGGAAGAGTCCTGAGGAGATAATTTGCATATTCCCAGTGCCTTCTGGGATAAGTGAAGAGTCTCCGCGAGCTCATTTTTCATTGCTTTGAAATCTCTTTAATAATAACAATATGGAAGAGGCCAGGAGCCATTTGGTGAGCTGCATTTCTTGCTACATATTCACAGACTTACCAGTGGAAAAGCCAAACTTCACATGCCACAAATGCAAGCGTGTGTCCATGTTGGAGGAAAAGTTGCAAAATCTCGAAGAGAGGTTAGCTAAATTGAAAATCATTAAGCAAGGTGAAGAGTTCTTAGACAGAGCAGAATTATCTCTTCATGTTCCAGAAAGAGAAGAAATTTGAAGTACACCTGAAGAAACAGGAATGGAAAAATTGACCCAGAGAAGCAGGAGGATTGGGAGGCAGTCAGCACCCATACTGCTCAGGAACCAGTACCAAGCTTTCACGCAGGAGAACGATGAAGAAATACATCAGGATAAGACTTTATCCACAAACAGCAACCTTGTACGCCTTCAGAATCCTCCTGGATGGAGAAAGAAAAATGTTGTGAAGAAGAAACGGAGAGTGGTGATCATGGGGGATTCCCTGTTGAGAGGAACAGAGGCCGGATATAACCTCAAGAGAAATGTGCTGTCTTCCAGGTGCAAAAATTAAAGATGTTTCTGACAGGATATCAGGACTCTTCAGACCTACAGATGACTACCCATTCCTGCTAATACATGTGGGGACAAATGACACAGCAAGAAACGACCTGGAAACCATCTGCAGAGACTTTGCAAACTTAGGTAAGAAAGTGAAAGAACTGGGAGTGCAGGTGGTCTTTTCTTCCATCCTCCCAGTGGATGGCCATGGAACAAGGAGGTGGAATAAGTTTCTGCAGGTGAACAACTGGCTACGTCGATGGTGCCGTCAACAAGGATTTGGATTTCTGGATCACGGAGTGAATTACCTATACGATGGACTACTTGCTAGAGATGGGGTGCACCTTACGAAAACTGGAAAACATGTATTTGGAAGTCGCCTTGCTACACTCATCAGGAGAGCTTTAAACTAGAACAATGCGGGAAGGGAAGCAAAAGGCCAGAAAAAGCCATACACCTGACAAATGCTATTGAGAACTCGGCTATTAGAAGTGGAAAGGAAGAACAAAGACAAAAGAATCTAAATAATAAAAATATTGGAGAAAGAGAAACCAATCACAAACTAAATTGTTTCTATGCAAATGCAGAAAGCATGGGCAACAAACAAGGAGAATTGGAACTACTAACGCAGGAAAAGAAATATGATGTTATTGGACTCACTTAAACTTGGTGGGACAATACACATGATTGGAATACAAGACTAGAAGGATACAACTTATTTGCAAGAAACAGACTTGATAAACGAGGAGGAGGTGTCGCATTGCATGTTAGAAACAAGTATATCTGCACAGAGATTGAAGCTTCAGAGACTGGGAGTTCTGTGGAAACTGTTTGGATAAGAATACAAGGCCAGAACAATGGAAAGGACACCATTGTAGGCATTTACTACAGGCCGCCTGTGCAAGCTGAAGATATGGATGATCTCTTTATGCATCAAATGGCCGAGTTCTCCAAAAAATATGACATAGTTGTCATGGGAGATTTCAACTATCCAGACATTTGTTGGGAATCTCTCTCAGGCAAAACTAACAGGTCAAGGAAATTCTTATCCTCTCTTGCTGACAACTTTATCTTCCAAAAGGTAGGGGAGAAAACAAGGGGATCTGCTACCTTGGATCTAATCCTTATAAACAGGGAGGAAAAGGTTGAGGAGGTAAAAGTGGCTGGGACCCTAGGAGGTAGCGACCATGCTATTTTACAATTTTGGATAACTAGAGGAGGAAGACCTGTGAAGACTCAGACGTCAAGGTTAGATTTCAGAAAGGCAGATTTTAAGGGATTCATTGGAGGGATCCAATGGCTGGATATCCTTTAGGACAAAAATGTCCAGGAAGGATGGGAAATCTTGAAAAATGAAATTCTCAAAGCACAATCGTTAACAATTCTGAAAAGATGGAAGAATAGGAAGCATTTAAGGAAACCAGGATGGATGAACACATAACTTAAGCACATGCTAAAAAGGAAGAAAGAAATGTTTATAAAATGGAAAGAGGGAGGCATATCTAAAGAATATAATGCTGTCTGCAGAACCTGCAGGGCACGAATCAGATGAACTAAAGCTGACAATGAATTGAGGCTTGCAATAGATGTTAAAAGCAATAATAAAGGATTTTGGAGATATATCAAAAGTAAAAGAAAAGTCAAAGATGCTATAGGATTTCTACAGGATGAAAATGATGAAATGGTAAGACAGGATTGTTATGAATGAGAAACCGAGGAGAAAAAAACAAGACAACAAGCTAAGTCTCAGAAAACCAGAGAAGTTGGTAACTATGCAGATTTCAGATCCCTGATCTTAACCGCACAACTAGCAGCAGTCGTGGAGCGTTCCTACGTTGGTCCTAGACGCCACGTCGCAACCGGAGAACTACATAAGCCTAAAGCAGGAAAAGAGGAAAACTAACTGCCCCAGAGCAGACCCCAAAGTTTAGACAGCCCCCCACATGTATTGACGGTGAAACAAGATAAAAATACAAACAAAGGCAGGAAAATAGGCTGAGCAAATGATGGGGCCCAGCTAACTAAAAAGGACAGAAAAGGAAAGACACTGTCTGCAATCTGCCAAAAACAACCTACAAAAATATTGTCCAACACTTCTGATAGCAAAATTAACCCTGAAGTCACTAGACTTCTAAACCTATATCAGCACTCTGAAATATTCTGAGACAGAGCAAAAAAAGACCAATCTAATAAGGGACAAAAAGCAGATTGGCAAATACTGATTAATAGGAGTGGAATTTCAGCATAGCCCCAGCAGGGGCAGGCTGGTTACACAACAAACTGAATTGACCAACAAGCACAAGTGTGAACATTAGCAAAAAAACAAACTTAACTTGAGAAGACTGGAAGAAAGCTGAAGTCCAGGACCTGAGAAGCAGACTGAATCACCAGCACCCGGATAGGGCGTCGGCTGTCTTATATCCAGTCTGATACTCCAAAAATCCAATCGTTATCTTCCTCATCAGGTGGCAGATCACTACCACTTAAACCAACCGCACTACCTCCTGTCACCACCAGAGGGAGAAAGGAAGGGGAACTCTCAACTGGTGGAGCAGAAAATGAGTTCATGACAGTACCCCCCCTCGAGGAGGGGTCACCGAACCCTCATCCATGCCACCAGGCCGATCAGGATGGGCCCGGTGAAAAGCACGAACCAATTTATTGGCATGAATATCAGAGGCAGAGACCCAAGAATTATCCTCCTGGCCATAACCCTTCCATTTGACCAAATACTGGAGTCTCCGTCTAACCAAACGAGAATCCAATATTTTCTCTACCTCATATTCCACATTGCCTTGCTTTAACCAATACAGGATCAGGAGGTGCCGCCACAGGAACTACTGGCTCAACAAACCTCTTCAACAGTGACTTGTGAAATACGTTATGGATTTTGAACGTAACTGGAAGAGCCAATCGAAAAGAAACAGGATTAAGAATCTCCAAAATCTTATAAGGTCCAATAAATCTTGGCTTAAATTTTGGAGATGCAACCTTCATAGGAATATTCTTAGACGACAGCCAAACCATATCACCCACTTTAAACCGGGGACCAATGGTCCTACGCCGGTTGGAAAAACGCTGGGCCTTTTCCTGAGAGAGTGACAACTTATCCACCACTTGGTCCCATATCTGCTGCATTCTCATAACCACAGTGTCCACACCTGGGCAGGACGAAGATTCCACTTGCCCTGAAGAGAATCGAGGATGAAACCCAAAATTACAGAAAAAGGGTGACATCAGAGTTGCAGAAATAGCTCTATTGTTCAGCGCAAATTCGGCCAAGGGCAAAAATGAGACCCAATCATCTTGATCAGCAGATATAAAACATCTTAAATAAGACTCCAGGGTCTGGTTTGTTCTCTCAGTCTGTCCATTGGTCTGGGGATGAAACGCGGATGAGAAGGATAACTGAATTCCCAGATTGGAACAAAAGGCTTTCCAAAATCTGGAAACAAACTGGACCCCTCTATCGGACATAATGTTCTCAGGAATCCCATGTAACCGAACCACCTGTTGTAAAAACAAGGGCACCAACTCAGCGGAAGATGGCAACTTTGGGAGTGGTACAAGATGGACAATCTTTGAAAATCTATCACAAATCACCCAGATAACAGTCATTCTCTGAGAGACAGGAAGATCAGAAATAAAGTCCATTGAGATATGGGTCCATGGCCTCTTGGGCACCCCAGCAACCCACTAGAACGAGAACAGGGTTTAGACCGAGAACAAGTCCCACAGGACTGTACAAAATTCCTGACATCACGAGATAAGGCAGGCCACCAAAACAACCGACTCACCAAATCTCTGGTACCAAAAATACCTGGATGACCAGCCAATGCGGAGCAATGGACTTCAGACATCACTCCCTTTCTCCACTGGTCAGGAACATACAATCTTCCCATAGTGCAACGCTCAGGTTTATCCTCCTGAAATTCCTCCAGGGTGCGTCTCAAATCGGGCGAAATGGCAGAAAGAACTACCCCCTCACCTAGGATAGTAGTAGGCTCGGTCACATTAAGAGAATCAGCAAAGAAACTAATAGAAAGGGCCTCTGCCTTAACATTCTTAGTGCCCGGAAGAAAAGAGACCACAAAATTAAAACTCGTGAAAAACAAGGCCCATCTAGCCTGTCTAGGATTCAAGCGTTTGGCCGACTCCAGATAAATCAGATTCTTGTGATCGGTGAGGACCACAAATTGATGTCTAGCTCCCTCCAACCAATGTCTCCACTCCTCAAATGGCCATTTCATGGCCAACAATTCCCGATTCCCCACGTCATAGTTGCGTTCAGATGGGGAAAAATTTTGAGAAAAGAAGGCACAGGGATTCATCTTAGAAGTCACAGGGTCTTTTTGGGACAACACAGCTCCTGCACTAATCTCAGAAGCGTCCACCTCCACTTGAAATGGAAGTGAGACATCAGGTTGCCGTAAAACTGGAGCTGAAGTAAATCTCCGCTTAAGCTCCTGAAATGCTGAGACAGCCTCAGGAGACCAATTCAGCACATCAGCTCCCTTCTTGGTCAGATCAGTCAGTGGTTTGACAATACTAGAAAAATTACCTATAAATTTACGATAGAAATTAGAAAAACCCAAAAACTTCTGGAGAGCCTTCAAAGAAGTAGGCTGAACCCAATCATAAATGGCCTGTACCTTGGCCAGGTCCATTTCAATAGTCGATGGAGACAAGATAAATCCCAAAAATGAAATCCTCTGTACACCAAAGAGGCACTTCGATCCCTTAACAAACAGGGAATTCTCCCTCAAAATCCGGAACACAGTCCGGACATGTTCCACATGGGAATCCCAATCACTAGAAAAGATCAAAATATCATCCAAATAGATGATCAAAAACTTATCCACAAGTCTCGGAAAATATCATTCATAAAGGATTGGAAGACAGAAGGGGCATTAGAGAGCCCAAAAGGCATCACCAGGTACTCAAAATGTCCCTCCGGAGTATTAAACGCCGTCTTCCATTCATCCCCGTGCTTGATGCGAATAAGATTATACGCCCCCCTGAGGTCAAGCTTAGTAAACCAGCAGGCACTCTTAACTCTGGAGAATAAATCAGACATCAGAGGTAACGGGTACTGATATTTAACCGTCATCTTGTTAAGGGAACGATAATCAATACATGGTCTTAATGAACCATCTTTCTTGGCCACAAAAAACTCCCCAGCACCTAACGGTGACGAGGATGGTCTAATATGACCCTTCTCCAACGACTCCTTAATATAGGATCGCATAGCATCATGTTCGGGTACAGAAAAGTTGAAAAGCCGACCCTTGGGAAATTTACACTGTGAGAATCATGTGGGAATAGTGGATGAGGGCAGGTATATCTCGCCCAAATACCTTTCCTATGTGGCCTAGTCTGGTCAGTATCGCACCTGGTTACTAATGAATAATGGGAGGCGGATATAAAAGGATGCCAGGTGGTTGTGTGAGTGTCTCAGCCTGGGAACACAGAGAGCCTGTCTGTGTGACAGACACACGTGAGTGAAAGCAGTGCCCAATGCAACTGTGGTTTGGCTGGACGGGAGAAGCCCGCCAGTTGGTAGTTAGGTTGTACCTTGCTTAGTTAGTGCCGGACAGGCAAGGATTTGTTTTATGTTTTATTTCCTTTATGCATTGCTTTCACCGTTAATAAATCTGACCCAGTGTCAGTTATACCCGAATCCCAGCTCTGCGCCTGAGTTTCATGCTGAACGCACGTGACCTTTGACCCCAGCAAAGGCGATCCCGGAGTGTTTTATCACATTGTGGTGGAGAACGCGGGCATCACGTTGGAAGCATGAGCATGGAGGACGTGGTGAAAGCGCTGGTACAGTCCACCGCCATCCAGCAAGAAGCTAATCGGGTGATGATGGCCCAGCTGAAGGAGTTGGTGGACATGACAGCTACCGATCGTTCGCTTCTCCAGCAGGTGGCGCAGCGCCTGGCAAGCTTACCTGAGGTTAACCTGGAAGCAGAGTCGAGAGTGATTCACGTGAGTCAGTACTGGCAGAAGATGACGACCGAGATGACGTCGAGGCATACCTGACCACGTTTGAACGGACGGCGGTGCGAGAAAAATGGCCGAAGGCCGAAGTCATAACTCCTATGAGGAGGCAAAGACGCAGACTTACTCTCACTAAAAACATCAGAGAAATCAGCCAGATAATCAGGAATATCATGAGACTGAGGAGAGGTGGAGAAAACAGGAGCGTCCCTAAGAACACACTGACAACCCCAACTCACCACAGGCACAGATTTCCAATCCAAAACTGGGTTATGAGTTTGTAACCAGGGGAACCCCAGAACAATGGTATCATGCAAATTATGCAGCACCAAAAATTTACAATTTTCTTGGTGATCTGGGGCAACTCGCATTATCACCTGGGTCCAAAACTGAGGTTTATTCTCCGCCAAAGGAGTGGCATCAATACCCCTCAAAGGAATGGGCGTCTGCAGAGGTGTCATGGACAAACCACAACGTTTAGCAAAGTCCAAATCCATCAGATTCAGAGCTGCTCCTGAATCCACAAAAGCCTTAGTGGAAAATGTGGACAAGGAGCAGATCAGAGTAATTGCCAAAAGGAACTTAGGTTGTATACTGCCCACAGCAAATGTGTGTGCAAAATGTTTCTCTCCTTTAGGGCAGACAGAAATAGTATGAGAGGTGTCTCCACAGAAAAAGCACAGCTTATTACGCCTTCTAAACTCCCGACGTTGCGCCCTAGACAAAACCTCATCACATTGCATAGGTTCAAAACATGTTTGCATATTTTTGCATATTTCCCATAAGGGATGGGAGCATTGCTCTAGAATCACTGCGTTGAGAAACATGTGATGGTGTCTCCGCAGTGTTGGATGTTGATCTCCATGAGTTCATTCATCCTCATTTTTCACATTGCATAGGTTCAGACATTTGTTCAAAAGGTGGCAGCGCCTCCCGTGTAGTTTTACGTTCACGTAAACGCTGATCAACTTGAATGGCTAATGACATAGAGCCATCCAGACCAGAGGGAACAGGAAATCCCACCATAACATCTTATACGGTCTCTGACAAATCTTTCCAAAAGACAGCTGCCAATGCACTATCATTCCATGTAGTAAGGACCGCCCACTTTTGGAATTTTTGACAGTACAACGCTGCAAGATCCTGACCCTGGTTTAATGCCAACAGGGTTCTCTCAGCTTGATCAACGGCATTAGGTTCATCATACAACAACCCCACGGCCTGAAAAAATGCATCCACATTAGTCAGGTGTCAGAGAAAAAGCTCAATCTTGGGGATCGCCGCGCAGCAAGGAGATGACAATTTTAACCTGCTGCACAGAGCTCCCTGATGAGTTAGGCTTCAAAGCAAGAAATAATTTACAATTATTCTTAAAATTCAGAAACTTAGACCGATCCCCAGAAAACACATCAGGAGTAGGAATCTTGGGTTCAGCAGCATGTGACTGAATAAGGTAGGTGGAAATTCCCTGTACTTCAGCAGCAAGCTGCTCCACATGGTCAGACAGTTGCTTAATCTCCATTAGGAAAAAAAAATCCTCCTACGGCCCCAGAAAAAAAAGAGGAAAAAATACATAAAAAAAGAAAAAAAAAATTCTGACACTTTTTTTTTTCTTTCTCTAACAATTCATTCCTGCTTTTGAGTACCTAGAATCTGCGGTATGGCTGGTAATTCTGTTATGAATGGGAAACAGAGGAGGAAAAACAAGACAACAAGCTAAGTCTCAGAAAACCAGAGAAGTTGGTAACTATGCAGATTGCAGATCCCTGATCTTAACCGCACAACTAGCAGCAGTCGTGGAGCTTTCCTACGTTGGTCCTAGACGCCTCGTCACAACCGGAGAACTACATAAGCCTAAAGCAGGAAAATAGGAAAACTAACTGCCCCAGAGCAGACCCCAAAGTTAAGACAGCCCCCCACATGTATTGACGGTGAAACAAGATGAAAATACAAACAAAGGCAGGAAAATAGGCTGAGCAAATGATGGGGCCCGGCTAACTAAAAAGGACAGAAAAGGAAAGACACTGTCTGCAATCTGCCAAAAACAACCTACAAAAATATTGTCCAACACTTCTGATAGCAAAATTAACCCTGAAGTCACTAGACTTCTAAACCTGTATCAGCACTCTGAAATATTCTGAGACAGCAAAAAAGAGGCCAATCTAATAAGGGACAAAAAGCAGATTGGCAAATACTGATTAATAGGAGTGGAATTTCAGCATAGCCCCAGCAGGGGCAGGCTGAATACACAACAAACTGAATTGACCAACAAGCGCAAGTGTGAATATTAGCAAAAAGCAAACTTAACTTGAGAAGGCTGGAAGAGAGCTGAAGTCCAGGACCTGAGAAGCAGACTGAATCACCAGCACCCGGATAGGGCGTCGGCTGTCTTATATCCAGTCTGATACTCCAGAGATCCAATCGTTATCTTCCTCATCAGGTGGCAGATCACTACCACTTAAACCAACCGCACTACCTCCTGTCACCACCAGAGGGAAAACGGAAGGGGAACTCTCAACTGGTGGGGAAGAAAATGAGTTCATGACACAGGATGCTGAGAAGGCCGAACTTTTAAATTCCTATTTTGCATCTGTTTTCTCTCAGAAAGGAAATGTAACATAAACTATTCTTCACTGTCCAATTAAGGGAATAGAAGAATCCTGGATAACTATAAACAGAAATATAGTGAGGAAACACTTAGCTAACCTAAATGAATTCAAGTCTCCAGGTCCAGATGAATTACACCCCAGAGTATTGAAGGAGATAGCAGAAATTTTTGAACCGCTCTCCATAATCTTTGAAAATTCGTGGAGAACAGGAGAAGTCCCAGAAGACTCGAGAAGAGCAAATGTTTCTATCTTCAAAAAGGGGAAGAAGGTGGACCCAGGCAACTATAGGCCGGTGAGTCTGACTTCTATACCAGGAAAGATCTTTGAACAAATTATTAAACAACATGTATGTCAGTACCTGGATACGAATGAAGTGATTAAACAGAGTCAGCATGGGTTTGTAACTAATAAGTCATGTCAGACTAACTTAATTTCCTTCTATGACAGAATCACTGATTGGGTGGATCAGGGAAATGCTGTAGATATAGTATATCTTGACTTCAGCAAAGCATTTGACAAAGTATCTCACACAATCCTTATTGAAAAAATGACTAAGTATGGAATGGACAAGGCAACTGTTAGGTGGATTCATAACTGGCTTAGTGATCGGACCCAAAGAGTGGTCGTAAATGGCTGCACATCCAGTTGGAAGAATGTCTCAAGTGGGGTACCACAGGGCTCTGTCCTGGGCCCTGTATTGTTCAACATCTTTATCAACGATTTAGATGAAGGAATTGAGGGTAAACTGATTAAATTTGCTGATGACACAAAGCTAGGAGGGATAGCTAATACTAGAGAACAGAGAGAGAAGATTCAAAAAGATATAAATAAACTGGAGCAGTGGGCAGCAACTAACAGAATGGTTTTTAACAGGGAAAAATGCAAAGTACTACATCTGGGCAATAAAAATGAAAAAAGCATATACAGAATGGGAGGAATAGGGCTAAGCAACAGCACATGTGAAAAAGACTTGGGTATACTAATAGATCACAGACTGAATATGAGTCAACAGTGTGATGCAGCAGCAAAAAAGGCAAATGCAATTCTAGGATGTATTAACAGAAGCATTCAGTCTAGATCACGTGAAGTCATTATTGCCCTTTACTCCTCTTTGGTCAGACCTCACCTGGAATACTGTGTCCAGTTTTGGGCGCCACATTTTAAAAAAGACATCAACAAACTGGAGCAAGTTCAGAAAAGAGCGACCAGAATGGTGACCGGTCTGCAAACCCTGTCTTATGAGGAAAGGATACAGGATTTGGGAATGTTTAGCCTGCAAAAGAGAATATTGAGAGGAGACTTAATAACTGTCTACAAATATCTCAAGGGCTGTCACATTGCAGAAGGATCATCTTTATTCTCATTTGCACAAGGAAAGACTAGAAGCAATGGGATGAAACTGAATGGTAGGAGACACAGATTAGATATCAGAAATTTTTTTTTGACAGAGTGATCAATGAGTGGAACAGGCTGCCATGAGAGGTGTTGAGTTCTCCTTCAATAGAAGTCTTCAAACAGAGGCTGGACAGATATCTGTCTGGGATGATTTAGGGAATCCTGCTTTGAGCAGGGGGTTGGACCAGATGGCCCAGGAGGTCCCTTCCAACTCTACGATTCTATGATCTGTACACTACATTTATTGTTTTCTGCTGTCTCAACTTAATTTGATTAATTGCTAACGAGATAAAAAAGTGAGAGATCTTAGAACTAGCCTACTATATATTCAAACATAGTCTGGGGAAGCATTTATGCAAGGGTGCATTTATGTACATTTGTCATGATTATGGATGGGATCTCCTTTCCCATCTTCGGAGGATTAACTGCTACACTCAGGAACCCCTCTAATCTTATTAATATTCCCTGCATGCCTTCTGTTTCTTTTAATTGTGTCCTTTAAAATTCTCGCTCAGTGTGTAATAAACTCCCCTTCAGCCATGATTTCTTCATTTCTGATTCTCTTAACCTTCTGGCCCTTACTGAAACCTGGATCCAGCAGTCAGACACCACCGCTGCTGCTCTCTCATATGGTGGACTACACTTCTCTCATACCCCTATCATACCTCCTATCACCCAAATGTACAGTACCTTTCAAGTTATCCCTCAAGTACCCTCACTTGTCTTCCCTTCTTTTGAGGTCCATGCTGTCAGACTCTACAACCCCTTCTCCATGCAAGTGGCGGTGGTGTATCATCCTCCGGGCCCCTCCCATCAGTTCCTGGATCACTTTGTCACCTGGCTTCCACATTTTCTCTCCTGTGACATCCCCAACCTCATAATGGGTAATTTCAACATCCCCATTGCTTCTCCTCTCTCCCCATCTGCTACTCACCTTTTATCTCTAACTTCCTCCTTCGGCCTTCACAGCTTACTAGTTCTCCTATGCATGAAGATGGAAACTCCCTCGACTTGGTGTTCTCCCGGCTCTGCTAAGTGGATGATTTCACAAACTCCCCTCTCCCGCTCTCTGACCACAACCTTCTTTCATCCTCTATCAAGAACTGCCATCCCGCTCAGGTCACCCCGACTTTCCACACTTATAGAAACATACAGGCCATTAACACCCAGAAACTTATGAAAAACTTGCAATCATCATTGGTCCCTATCTCCTAGCTTTCATGTCCTGATTCTGCACTGAAGCATTACAATGAAACACTTCAAAGTTCCCTGGATGTAACTGCACCTCCTATACATAGAACAACTAGGCACAGACGGCGACAACCGTGGCACACTCTGCAAACACGTTTCCTGTAGCGGTGCTCCAGGTGCGCCAAACGTCTGTGGAGAAAATCCAATCTACCTGAAGATTTCATCCATTATAAGTTAATGCTTAAAACATACAACACTGCCCTTCACCTCTCCAAACAAACCTATTTCAGAACCCTCATCACCTCACTATCCAATAACCTGAAACGTCTCTTTGACACTTTTCATTCCTTACTCAACCCAAAAGTGCAGCCCCCAACCTTGGATCTCCGCACTGACGATCTGACCATTCATTTTAAAGAAAAAATTGACCATATCAGACAGGAAATTATCTCCCAATCCCCTCATACCATGCACTGTCCTCCCCCTCCACTGTATCTAGCTCACTCTCTGATTTTGAACCAGTCACAGAAGAAGTAGTCAGGCTCCTTGCATCTTCTCGCCCTAGCACTTACACCAGTGACCCCATTCCCTCACATTTCCTTTAGCAATTTCACCTGCTGTCACCACTCACCTAGCATAAATATTCAACCTCTTTCTCTCTTCTGCTATCTTTCCCTCCTCATTTAAGCATGCCATCATACATGCATTACTTAAAAAACTGTTCCTCGACCAAAACTGTGCTGCTAACTATAGACTTGTCTCTAATCTTCCCTTCATCTCTTACCTCCTGGAATGCCTGGTCCATGCCCGTCTTATCTGCTGTCTCTCAGATAACTCTCTTCTTGACCCTCTGCAATCTGGTTTCCACTCTTTACACTATACCCAAACTGCCTTCACTAAATCTCTAATGATCTACTAACAGCTAAATATAATGGTCACTCTTCTATGCTAATTCTCTTGGATCTCTCCGCAGCATTTGACACTGTGGATCATCAGCTCCTCCTCACTATGCTCCTCTCCATCTGCCTCAAGGACACGGTTCTCACCTGGTTCGCCTCCTAAATCTCTGACGGCTCCTTCACTGTATCTTTTGCTGGTTCCTCCTCCTCTCATCTTCCCTTACTGTTGGGGTTCCTCAAGGATCAGTCCTAGGCCCCCTCCTCTTCTCTTTGTATACTGCCCCTATTGGACAAACAATCAGTAGATTTGATTTCCAGTAGCATCTCTATGCTGATGACACCCAATTATACACTTCTCCTGATATCACACCTGCCTTTTTAGAAAACACCAGTGATTGTCTTACCACTGTCTCTAACATTATGTCCTCTCTCTATCTGAAACTGAACCTGTCAAAAATTGAACTCCTTGTGTTTCCTCCCTATACTAATCAACCTATGCCCAACATTGCCATTTCCGTGTGTGGTTCCACCATTACTCCCTAGCAACATGCCCGCGCTGTCTTGGGGTCATACTTGATTCAGAGCTTTCATTCACCCCCACAGCCGATCACTGGCTCGCTCTTGTTATCTGCACCTCAAAAACATTTCTAGAACTCGACTTTTTCTTACTATCAGCTGCAAAAACTCTTACTGTTTCTCTTATTCATTCTCGTCTGGACTACTGTAACTCTCGACTAATCGGTCTCCCTCTTACCAAATTCTCCCCTCTGCAATCTGTCTTGAATGCTGCAGCCAGGATCATATTCCTCACCAATAGTTATACCGATGCCTCTACCTTGTGTCAGTCATTACACTGGTTACTCCAGGAATCAATACAAACTTATTACCCTCACCCACAAAGCACTCCATGGCTCACCACCACCCTACATCTCCTCCCTCGTCTCAGTCTACTACCCTACCCGTGCCCTCTGTTCTGCTAATGACCTGAGGTTAACATCCTCAATAATCAGAACCTCCCACTCCCGTCTCCAAGACTTTTCACATTCTGCGACAATTCTTTGGAATGCACTACCCAGGTAATTACGATTAATCCCCAAACCCCACAGCTTTAAGCTTGCCCTAAAAACGCATTTGTTCAGACTGGCATACCACCTCAACACATTAACCTAACTATCCCTGTGTGACCCAATCAAAATTTTTGCCATAACCAGGCTCCTTGCATCATGCTCTCACATGCTTTATGCATTTAATAGCCCTCTGTGTCTGTACTGTTACATACTTAGGCCAATTACCAGTTCATGCACCATTACAAGAACACCCGATTTTTACACTATGGCTGGTCCAAACAACGAAAGCAATTGTTACCATCCACCTTTCGTGTCTCCCCTTTTTCCTTATAGATTGTAAGCTTGTGAGCAGGGCCCTCATTCCTCTTGGTATCTGTTTTGATCTGTATTTACAGCTATGCTGTAATGTCTATTGTCTGTACAAGCCCCCTCTATAATGTAAAGTGCTGCGGAATATGTTGGCGCTATAGAAATAAAATTATTATTATATGCCCTAGTCTGTCACACTCCCTGTGACTGGCTTCACTTTACTACTTATTTCTGACTTAGTGTAACCAGGAGGAAACTCTCCTCTGAATCCCAAATATAATAGAGAGCCAGAATAAGTGGACTTCGAGCGCGCTGCCGTAATTTTGTTGAAGGTGGTTTATTTGTCAATGCGTCTCAGAGTTAAATCCAAGCAAAAAAACCCTCCAGTACGTACAACTCTGTAGACATTGCTGCGGCTGACAACTCGGCTATGATAGTGATTGTGTCACACAGAACCCTCACAGGTGAGCAGTTTTCAATGAAATCTCTACCCATAATACCCAGATAAGACCCTATTGTGCTTTTTATCCTTTTACTGACTCCCAAATAGGCCTCCCCACTAAAGGATGTATGCAAAATCTATGCAAATTTGGTAGAAGAACATGTGACGCAGAATAAAGTCCCAAACTATGGCACTACCTAAATCCATACAGTGCACAGTGCTTCTACCCATACTGGCGGTGCTGCATGACTTAATGGAAACGATGGCCCTGATTTATCATAGCAATTGTGCCAGAACTCTGGTTTAAGTCTCAAACTTTTTCTACTTTTGTTCTTTTCACTCCAGTTGACCCCAGGTGTGCCAAAATGGTCATATCGGGAGCATGACAGGGGTGTGACACCACAGCTTGTCTAATCCATGACAAGCTGTGGAGTTCTTTACACCAGGAATTTTGCTCCAGTCAGTGATCTCTCCCCATTGGGATTTGATATCTGGATGTATGTTATCTTCCATTCTGCCTAACCACTAATATTTCTTTTGGTTACTTTCTGGACATGTTTTTCCATTGTAGATAGTATTTATGCACTGGATTGTATTTGCATTTTTATTTATTTACTTATTACAGTATTTAGTATATTTTTGCTGGGTGTTTCTTTCTCTTTATATCCTTCTTGTATATTTTGCCCACATGGGGTAACTTCCTGGTCAATATCTGTCCAGTCCAGAGGTTTAAGTTGTGTACTGTATGGTTGTGTTATTACTATGTCTGTTTTTTTTCTTGTTTCTAGATTGTTGTTGGTGGAACTACAGTTGATAGGTGGAACTAGAGTTCAAGTCATCTTCCTCTCTGAAGAGAATATTTGCAATGAGAACTGTGTAATGCTTTGTTTCCCTTGTGGTGGTATTGTAATAGAGCTGAACACTTGCTGTCGGGTCTCCTCATGGATTACAGATGATTACTGAGCATCCCCTTTAATTTATAAAAGAGTACAGATGAAAAAAAAGCATACCATTAACTGAGAATGAAAACAAGTAGAATAAATGTTTCCATAGGTCCATCTTCATCATTTTACATTATTTCAGCACTCTGGTACCACATTTGCCACATTCAGAGGAGATTAATGTCAACCATACTGCCAGTAAACTCTTCATTCTCTTTCATCCCTAAAAAAAAGATTCCCTCAGTGTAGCATTATTTAATAACTATTCCATTAAATATTCAGATCCCTATGCGCTATAGCTGGATAAAGATTCAGTTCCAGGATATGATTAGTGGATAGAAAACGGAAAGAACCCCTAGTGCTCTGACTAATAATTCATACTGTTTAGTCTCCAGATGCTTTTGAAGAATCCGCAGAAATATTTAGAACAGTCTCCAAGTAAGATATGTTGTCTTTGCGGCACTTGTAGCATCTTATAAATGCAAAGTGATGCTTCATCCGCCAATGACAAACAACAAAACTTTTATAGCACAGGGATATAATGTCACATATAGAAAGCATCCAGCTCTGACCTATTTCTATGCTATCTGCTGGGATTTTTTGAGCAGGCTTAGGGTTAATAGACAGATCTGTCTTTCTGGAGCTCTAGTGTCCTTTTCAGCATTTTACCCTAAATCATTTGGCTTTGAAGAGTGTATGAGTAGCAGTTGAATCAGAAGGCTGTATACTTGGTGAATTTTCATCTTTCCTTTGCAGTTAGCATGGCACTGATTGCAGTATCACGCATGACCTGAGCTTCAATCAGGCAGTTTACAAAAGCAGGAGCATATTAAATGTCACCAGTATGCAACACCACATTCCTTCTATGAAGTGTAACACCTGCACAGGGAACTGTCAGAGCATCTACCGACATATTGGAACTTACAGACCCTAAGAAGAGTTTTGCAGTGGCTGTTAAACAGGGACCTACAGATAATAATTGTTTTTCTCCTGAGTGGCAGAAGACTACAATTCCCAGGGACCCTTGTTTCAGTGAGGTGATAGAAGAAGAGAGAAGGAGGGACTTGGGGGAGGAAGCTGTGAAGAAAGTGAAAGTAAATGTGCAGAGGAGGGAGAACGTGGCTGATGCTTGCTATGAGTGACAGAGCGGTGTGGATCTTGATTCCCCTAAGTTGCAGAGTGTGGGGGACCCTGTGGAGATACCCATGTTGCTGGAGAGAGCAAAGATCCAGAGAGTCCTGCCAGCACTCCCATTGCATAAAGGTCTAAATCCTGCAGCCCCCAGCTGGAGTCCAAAGAATCCTCCGGCCGTTAGAGACACAGTGAGTGCACTTCTGAGACTTGTGGTTCTATCAGCGCTATTTACAGTGAGTACATGGCAACCTAGACTATTAACAGCAACATTCATCTAACTGCACCCACGGTTGCTACTTTGCGCGCCAACATCCATGGCAACTGGGCCCCAATGTTTGGACTGAGTCAATACAAAAGAGGGGGAACCTGCCACGTTATATTTGCAGGGTTGGAGTTGAATTAGATTGTGATGTGTATATGACTTTTATAGAGCACCGTTAATTGCATTGTATGTTTATTCCTTTAAACCCACCTTAATTCTGCTGCATAGCAATAAATCTGTTAAACTGTTTTACTCCTGTTTCCTGAGTGTGTACCGAGCTGTGGCAGGGGCTTCCTGAATCAGCCCCTGGCAGAAGATAACTGTCTTTCTGCAGCCCCAGAGACAGAGCTCCAATCAAGATTCGGGTGGAGGCACAGCGCCCTAGAGAGGTGAGACCCCCCCATAACACCCAGGGTACCGTGGTAGCCCTTAAGGGGTGTTACAGAAGTAAGGTTCTACATTACTCCATACAATACTGAATATTCTGAGAATTTTGCAAAATGTGTCTCAGCAGCCTTGAAAGGTGTGGAGACACTGTGGATTAGCGTGTGCACTTGTCCGCTAGTCAAAACCACATGGACCATGGATCATCCCACCGAACACCCATTCTCCATTTACCATGGGTGTAATTCTATTTATACAATACAGGGTGAGGGTAAAACTGTGTGGCAATACTTTATTGAACCACAAAACAGGCAAATAACACATAGAACATTCCCACCACAATACCCAAGATGGTGCAAAATTACAGAGTCTCACCCTTCTGCTGACTCAATGGGATAAGAACAGTTGTGACTTCACAGCTTCCAGGACCGACTACACCACCTGTGGCATACACACAGACAGGAGGTAATGACAAGCATAGGAAAATGACAGTCCATTGAGGTAGAAGGCCAGTTGACTGGAGGGTCACAACCTTGCTTCTCCAAACATCTTCATGGAGCAAGGTCACTGGTATCAGGATCCTGTCAGCACCGGCGGACTGCCACGGCTGAGCAGGGTCACTCACCCAGACTACGGGAGGGCCCGGGGTCCGAAACTGCAGGGAAAGTTCTGAGAACAGGACCTGCGACACTAAAGGTAGTAAAGAGTACAAGGACCTACGATCATGTGACCACAGGGGGCATGGCTTAGCATCCTGCTGCAGTAGATGACTATAGGATTCTATTACAGGAATCCTGGAGTAAAGATTAGGGGAATTCAGGTCAGTCAAGCGGGGGGGTCATACACAGAGAGGGCAGCGTGGTACCAGAGGAGCAAGCAGAGAATAGTCAGAACGTAAGCAATGAGTCATACACAGAGATAGCAACGCAGTACAAAAGGAAGAGGCAGAACTCGTAACAGGGACAGAACTGGGTCAAAACCAAACAAGCATAAAGTATCACAGTCACAAAGCACACCAGGGTCACAAACACTCGGCCAAGGATCTGAGTATAAGCGACGAGGAATGAGTCCACAATGAGGCTATAAAAAGCCTCCCAGAATATCAGAGTGAGGCCGTCCAGATTAACCTCTGAACTACCTAATCCCTTGAACTAAGCAGATCATGACAACTGGTTTCCATTTCTTGCTTTCACAACCATATCCATGGGGCTCAGGCAGGGACGGACAGGGCATTTGGCAATTTTGGCAAATGCCAGAAGGGCTTGTCTGGTTGTGGGCTGTCTTATCTGCTACATCGTTAACAGAATCAGTGTTCTCAAGAAACCCATATTAAGGGTTGTGACAGAAAGCACAAAGTCGCTGACTCCATCACTTACCCCAGCAGGACGAGAGTATTATTAGAAATATTGGTCTTGTAGTAAATCTAGCTATCTTACATCCAGGGTAATATTAGTAATATATCTAATCTAGTTCTTGGGGACGGGGATGGCATAGGCCTGTGTGAATTCAAATGCCAGAGCTGAATTTCAGCTCCAGTCCATACCTGGGCTCAGGTGACCGGAGGGTCCAAATCCCAACTACATCAAATGTATCCATGGTTCAGCGATGGTCAATGGAGCAGATCTGTATTATTTCAGCTGGGGCCATGGTCCCCTAAGCTGGCATCCTGTAGAATGAGAAATCTGTGACCTTCGTAATGGAGCCATGATGTCTTGGCTGCTGTCCTGTAGAGAGTCTCTGGACCTTTGGTTGTTTGGATGTCTGGATGTATTTCTGTATATGGAGGTATCTCTTACAGAGGAGCATATATCCTCTTTTTATAGTTAGCAATTGTCCTTCAAGCCAGCATCCAGAAGTAAAGGGGAAGAATGGTGAAAAGATCAACTCACATTGTATAAGTATTTAATCCATTTGCATAGTTTTTCCTCATCTGTTTTGCAAGTCAACAAGCTAGCTGGCCTGAACAATGTGTAATCAACGTATAGGTAAACATCATTGTTCAATTATCTTGTGTCTCTAGTCATCCAGGATAAAAGCAGGATATGTTACAGGTTATAAATGAACAAAAGTCTGACTCCTAGCTTACTGAAAATAGATATCTGGTTAATTAAGATAAAATGCAGTGTCATCACAAAAGGTAATATCCTATTCACAAAGATATACTCTATGAACATTTTTCCATCCATATCTGTCATACAGTATTGATGATGTTGTGTAATGCATTAAGGTTTGCTTTTTCAACGTTTGTTTTCTCTCTCTCCCTGTCTGACTCCCTAGCTTTGATGTCAGTATCCCCTCCCTTCTTCATTCTCTGTATCAGCCATCTTAAAATCCTTTTGTCTTGCAGCTGTGGTTCAGAATATCCTTCTTTACCTACGTCAGCTATTACAGCTACAGCTACTGTAATTCTGCATACTGCAAGAATTCAGCTTGAAAGTAAACCTTCTTTTGGAATCTTCATACAGTTGTGGCCAAAAGTATTGACACCCCTGCAATTTTGTCAGATAATACTCAGTTTCTTCCTGAAAATGATTGCAATCACAAATTCTTTGGTATTATTATCTTCATTTAATTTGTCTTAAATGAAAAAACACAAAAGAGAATGAAGCAAAAAGCAAAACATTGATCATTTCACACAAAACTCCAAAAATGGGCCAGACAAAAGTATTGGCACCCTCAGCCTAATACTTGGTTGCACAACCTTTAGCCAAAATAACTGCGAACAACCGCTTCCGGTAACCATCAATGAGTTTCTTACAATGCTCTGCTGGAATTTTAGACCATTCTTCTTTGGCAAACTGCTCCAGGTCCCTGATATTAGAAGGGTGCCTTCTCCAAACTGCCATTTTTAGATCTCTCCACAGGTGTGCTATGGGATTCAGGTCTGGACTCATTGCTGGCCACCTTAGAAGTCTCCAGTGCTTTCTCTCAAACTATTTTCTAGTGCTTTTTGAAGTGTGTTTTGGGTCATTGTCCTGCTGGAAGACCCATGACCTCTGAGGGAGACCCAGCTTTCTCACACTGGACCCTACATTATGCTGCAAAATTTGTTGGTAGTCTTCAGACTTCATAATGCCATACACATGGTCAAGCAGTCCAGTGCCAGAGGCAGCAAAGCAACCCCAAAACATCAGGGAACCTTCGCCATGTTTGGGACCTTGTTTTTTTCTTTGAATGCCTCTTTTTTCCCCTGTAAACTCTATGTTGATGACTTTGCCCAAAAATCTCTACTTTTGTCTCATCTGACCAGAGAACATTCTTCCAAAACGATTTAGGCTTTTTCAGGTAAGTTTTGGCAAACTCCACCCTGGCTTTTTTATGTCTCGGGGTAAGAAGTGGGGTCTTCCTGGGTCTCCTACCATACAGTCCCTTTTCATTCAGACGCCGACGGATAGTACGGGTTGACACTGTTGTACCCTCGGACTGCAGGGCAGCTTGAACTTGTTTGGATGTTAGTCTAGGTTCTTTATCCAACATCCGCACAATCTTGCGTTGAAATCTCTTGTCAATTTTTCTTTTCCGTCCACATCTAGGGAGGTTAGCCACAGTGCCATGGGCTGTAAACTTCTTGATGACACTGCGCACGGTAGACACAGGAACATTCAGGTCTTTGGAGATGGACTTGTAGCCTTGAGATTGCTCATGCTTCCTCACAATTTGGTTTCTCAAGTCCTCAGACAGTTCTTTGGTCTTTCTTTTCGCCATGCTCAATGTGGTACACACAAGGACACAGGACAGAGGTTGAGTGAACTTTAATCCATGTCAACTGGCTGCAAGTGTGATTTAGTTATTGCCAACACCTGTTAGGTGCCACAGGTAAGTTACAGGTGCTGTTAATTACACAAATGAGAGAAGCATCACATGATTTTTCGAACAGTGCCAATACTTTTGTCCACCCTCTTTTTTTATGTTTGGTGTGGAATTATATCCAATTTGGCTTTAGGACAATTCTTTTTGTGTTTTTTCATTTAAGACAAATGAAATGAAGATAATAATACGAAAGAATTTGTGTTTGCAATCATTTTCAGGAAGAAACTGAGTATTATCTGACAAAATTGCAGGGGTGTCAATACTTTTGGCCACAACTGTATGTGCCTCCTGCATTCGATAGCCAAGCTATCTGATAAGACATGGTGCCTAAAGTGCCTTACGCTCGCATCCTAGTTATGAAGTCAGAATAATATCTTTACTGGATTCTATAATCCTATTTCATTTCTTCTTACTAAATCAATTATCATATTCAATAATTCTATATATAATAAACAAAAATACACAAAAGGAACCTGTCACCTTGAAAAAGCTGTTCTTTATTAGCTTTAATAATGTGGCACACAATGGAGCTCTTCATTATTTGCATAGCTGGGATATTCTCAGGAAAATTAAGTGAGCTGTCCACTATACAAATAACGTAATAACGTAGGTGTGTTTCACTACTGTGATCGTTCACTGCAGCTGTTGAATTAGAAACAATAAAATGACACGTGTGAGATATTATAAGTATTTACTTTGTTATTAATGTAGACAATCAACATGGATGCAAAAATGAAATTATTTCTTGTCAATTTTAGCTGCTATAGAACTATTGTTTACTCACAAAATCAAACAAGCTCAACCCATCAAGGAAGCAGCCAAAATTTGCTTATGCACTTAAATTGTTTCCTCCCTTTTTTCAAAGATCCATAAGTTTTTATTTTTCCTTCAACAATAGACTTATGAGAGTTTGATTTTGTTGTAGTTTTGAAAGATACAATACATTTTACCATACAGTCACAGACGTATGTTCATCCGAATTTCAAATGACTCATAATTGCAAACAAAGATGGAAAAAAACATACCTTATCACTCACCTCTTCGGCTGCCCCATTGCTCGCTGTCTGGTCCTTTTCTTTCTGTGGTCCCTCACGGCATCTCCCATGCTTTACTCTAGGCCAGGACTTCCAGCTACGTCCAGGCCTCAGAGGTCAATGCATATTGTGACCTTTTATCATCACGGAGTTAACTCCAAGGCTTGGACGTGGCCATAAGTCCTACTCTATAGTAGAGAGGCTGGGGAAGCGATACGTGATGGATGGTGCACAGAAAGGTGGTTGGACAGGTATGAGATGAGTATTGGTAAAAAAAAAATAATACTCAACTCTCCTATCGCACCACTTCTTGTTGCCTGCTGTTTGATTCTTTTCTTACCGGCATGACATGTCCAATCTCTTCACTGCAGGTCAGGACTTCCAGCATAGTTGACGCCTCAGAGGTCAGTGTGTATCATAAGGTTGTGGTGCACGTCTTTATGTCACAACGGCGCAACCTTACAACATGCAGTAACCTTCCAAGCCTGGATGCTGTTTCCTGGCCTAAAGCGAAGAGGCTGGAGATGCAGTGCATAACAGCTAGCATAGTGTTAGAGAAAATAAGATAAATTCCAAGTACGGTGAAATGGTGAACAAAGAGGCACTTCCGCCATTGATTTTGTGGTTTTATTTTTATAGCGTTATTTGTGCAGGTAAAATAATATGACAACAAGATTCTTCAGGTCAGTATGATTACAGTGATACAAAACCTGTAATTTATTTAGACCTGTAACTTTTTAACTTTTCTGTCAATAGACCCTTGTGATTGCTCATTTTTATGCAATAAGTTTGTTTTTATTGATGCTATTTTGGTGTACATATTACATTTTGATGACTTTTGCATGCCCATTTCATGGGAGGCGTGATGTAAAAAAAACAGCAATTGTGGCTTGTTTTTATAAAATGTTTTTAAAACTTTTTTTGTAGTTCCAATTGGGGATTTTAAACTGCAATTTGATCGCTGGTATTATACAGCTCTGGCAAAAATTAAGAGACCACTGCAAAATTTTCAGTTTGTCTGATTTTTCTCTTTATAGGTATGTTTTTGAGCAAAATATAAATTGCTCTTTTATTCTATAAACTACACTACATTTTGTATTTATTTTCAGAAAATGAGAAATGGTCAAAATAACAAAAAAAAATGCAGTGCTTGCAGACCTCAAATAATGCTAAGAAAAAAAGTTAATAATCATTTAGAAACAAAAATACTAATGTTTTAACTCAGGAAGAGTTCAGAAATCAATATTTTGTGGAATAGCCATGATTTTTAATCACAGCTTTCATGCGTACTGGCATGCTTTCCATCAGTCTTTCTCACTGCTTTTGGGTGATCTTATGCCACTCCTGGTACAAAAATTTAAGCAGTTCTTTGTTTGATGGCTTGTGAATAGCCATCTCCTTCTTGATTACATTCCATAGGTTTTCAATGGGGTTCAGGTCTGGAGATTGGGCTGGACATGACAGGGATTTGATGTGGTGGTCCTTCATCCACACATTGATTGACCTACTGTAGCTGTGTGGCCATTGTCCTGCTGGAAAAGCCAGTCCTCAGAGTTGGGGAACATTGCCTGAGCAGAAGGAATCAACTGTTTTTCCAGGATAACCTTGTATGCAGCTTGATTCATACGTCCTTCGCAAAGCTTAACCTGCCCAATTCCAGCCTTGCTGAAGCATCCCCAGATCATCACTGATCCTCCACCAAATTTCACAGCGGGTGCAAGACACTGTGGCTTGTATGCCTCTCCAGGTCTCCATCTAACCATTAGACGACCAGGTGTTGGGCAAAGCTGAAAATTAGACTCATTAGAGAAGATTACCTAACTCCAGTCCTCTGTGGTCCAATCCTTATGGTCTTTGGCAAACTTCAGCCTGGCTCTCCTTTGCTTCTCATTGATGAAAGGCTTTTTTCTAGCTTTACATGGCTTGAGCCTTGCCTCTAGGAGCCTGTTACGAACTGTTCTTTCCGTGCACTTCACCCAAGCTGCCCTTTGCCATTCCTTTTGTAGTTCACTTTATGTCAATAAGATGACGGTCATCCCAGTCAGTGGAGAGTCATTTTTGCCCTCTGACGGCCTTTAGGTTTGTTATCCCCAATGTCTGCTTCTTGACCTTGTTGTAATGGACTGCCGTCTTAGAAATTTTAAGGATGGAGGCAACATGACACTCACTGTATCCCTCTGCTAGTAAAGCCAGAATTGAGCCCTTCTATTCCTCAAAGACTTTTCTTTTCAACTCCTTTGGCAGGGTTAAAAGTTATTTTTTCCATTCCTAATACTTTTGTGATATTACTAGCACTTGTTTTGACATACAGCTTGTCCTATTGCAAGAGGATTGTGAACACCACAGCAGGTTTTTTTTTTATACTTTTCTTTGTTAAATAAGATTTGGTTCAGGTGATCACCTAATCAGACATGTAGAGAAGCTGATTTTTATAAAACTGTGCAGTGGTCTCTTAATTTTTGCCAGAGCTGTATACTGCAATACTGCAGTGCCAATTGCTGTTGTTAGAGGCAGATGACGGCTGTGTAACACACAGCCCGCCGGTACTGCTACTACCCAAAAGGAGTTGCCCTTTTTACGGAAGAATCAGGGACGCATCATGTCTGTCATGAAGTCTATGGACACACGTTTGTCGGCGCTGCAGGTGGCTGATCCTGGAAATGCCACTCAACTAGCTCAACTAGCCAGTCTTCAACAGGAGCTGGGTCAGCAACGGGATACTCTAGCCCATATTTTGAGTTATATGGCCTCTGTTGATAGCCGTTTGTCGGTCTTCAGTCTGCCGCCGCAATCCCGCCTCCGCCTCCCGTGTCTACAGCTCTCCCGACGACCCGCCTCGCCAAGCCGCCTCGGTTTAGTGGCGATCCCAAGCTCTGCAGGGGGTTCTTAAATCAGTGTAGCCTCCATTTTGAATGGTTGCCTTAGCAATATCCCTCTGACCGGGCCAAAGTGGCCTTCATTATGTCCCATCTGGAGGAACAGGCCCTGTCCTGGCTGAACCTTCTCTGGGAAGGGACGACCCCATTGTCTTGTGTCTTCCGGTCTTCTTGGATACTTTTCACAGGGTTTTCGATGAGCCGGGTCAGTTAGCCTCTCTTACCGAGTCTCCTTTTAAGCTTCATCAGGGTTCTCTCACGGTTGGGCAGTATGCGATCCGCTTTCGTACTCTCTCCTCTGAGCTTGGATGGAATAATGCGGCATTGGTAGGGGCATTCTGATGCGGTCTTTCGAACAGAATAAAGGATGAACTCGCGGGTCGGGATACTCCGACTACCCTGGAGGACCTTATCTCGCTGGCCACCCGCATTGACCTGCGCTTCCAGGAGTGCACACGGGAGTCAGCAAGAGACAGGAGGCCCACTAGACCGGCTTCCCTTTCCAACCGGTACGCTAGTCCCCATCCTGCCAGGTCCTCTTCTCCCTCCTCGGTCGAACCCATGAAGGTGGATTGCCTCAAGTTGGCCAAGTTGCATCGGAGGGAGAGATGGGCACAAGGCCTATGCCTCTAGTGCGGGGGTTCGTCGCATTTTGTCCACACCTGTCCTGAGAGACCGGGAAACTCCTCCACTTAGGTCAGGTAAGAGAGGCCTCCCTAGGTGCTAATGATTCCTCTCAACCTCTTACTATATCTGTTCTTGTGGTTTCAGGGCAGAGACGTGGGTCCGAGGTGGCCTATGTGGATTCGGGCTCGGCAGGTAACTTCATCCGGCGTCAAGAGGTGGACAAGTACCAAATTCCCGAGGTTACCCTATGTAATCCTTGCCAGTGGATGGCAAACCACTACAGGAGACCGTCACCTTGGTCACTGAGGAAGTGGAGTTGCAAGTCGGAGTCTTACATCGATAGAAGATAGCCTTTTACATTTTGCCCAAGCTCTCCCATGCGATTCTACTCGGTCTCCCTTGGTTAAGGACTCATCAGCCTGTCCTCGACTGGTCATCAGGGGAGGTACTCCGCTGGGGCTACTCATGCCAAGCTCGCCACCTGACTTCTGTCCATCTTGCGGCCAGTCCTCGGCCACCTCCTGACCTTGTGGGCCTTCCTTCAGCCTACAGTTCCTACGCTGATGTCTTTGATAAGAAGGAAGCGGAGGTTCTTCCTCCACATCAGCCTTTCGACTGCCCAATTGAACTAATCCCTGGTTCGACCCCTCCAAGGGGCAGAATCTACCCCCTATCTCCCGCAGAGACCTTAGCTATGTCCGAGTACATCCGGGAGAACCTCACCAAAGGATTTATATGGAAAACCTCTTCGACCGCGGGAGCCGGGTTTTTCTTTGTCAAGAAAAAGGACGAATCTTTATGGTCGTGCATTGACTATAGGGGCTTGAATGAGATCACCATCAAGAAGGTATCCTCTTCCACTCATTCCAGAGCTGTTTGACCGTCTCAGAGGGGCTCGGGTCTTCTCCAAGTTAGACCTTAAGGGAGCCTATAATCTGATCCGTATCCGCGCAGGTGACGAGTGGAAGACGGCTTTCAACACTCGAGATGGCCATTACGAGTATCTGGTCATGCCCTTTGGTCTCTGCAATGCTCCTGCGGTGTTTCAAGAGTTTGTCAACGAGATCTTCCGGGACCTCTTGTACTCCTGTGTGGTCGTGTGCTTGGATGATATCCTCGTGTTCTCTCCGGATCTCTCATCTCACAGAAAGAGCGTAAGCCTGGTGTTACAGTGTCTTTGAGAGAATCGCTTGTACGCTAAGATAGAGAAATGTCTCTTTGAACAAACCTCTCTGCCATTTCTGGGATACATTATCTCCGACGCTGGATTAAGGATGGATCCTGAGAAAATGACTGCCTTTCTCAAATGGCCTCACCCCATTGGAGTAAGAGTGATACAACGGTTTCTCAGATTTGCCAATTATTACAGGCAATTCATTTCTCATTTTTCTGCAATAACCAAACCTATTTCCGCTCTCACCCGAAAGGGGACAGCTCCCAATTCTTGGACTACAGAGGTGGAGGAGGCCTTTCAGACCCTAAAACGTGCTTTCTCCACGGCCCCGGTGTTGCATCGTCCCAAAAGTAACCAACCCTGTGTACTCGAGGTGGACGCTTCTTCAACAGGTGCCGGGGCAGTACTGTCCCAGAGATCTACCTCCAGTCGTCTGCATCCCTGTGGCTTCTTTTCGAAGGCCTTCTCTCCATCCGAGTGCAACCACTCAATCAGCGACAGTGAACTGTTGGCCATAAAATTGGCCCTCGAAGAATGGCGTCATCTCCTGGAGGGGGCTGTCCATCCCTTTGTAATCTTCTATGACCACAAGAACTTGGCCTATCTCCAGTCTGCCCAGAGACTCAATCCTCGTCATGCCAGATGGTCCTTATTTTTTGCCCGATTTGACTTCGAGCTCCGCTTTCGCCCCGGCAACAAGAACACCAAAGCCGACGCCCTATCCAGAGTCTTCCAGCCAATCGAAACAGTGGAGGAACCTTCGCACATTATTGAGCCCACTAAAATCATCATGGTGGCTCCAGTGAACTGACTTTCTCCACCTCCCGGCAAGACCCTTGTGCCTGAAAATCTCAAGCAAAAGGTCCTTCTATGCCAGAACCAAGAAGACGTTTGCCCTTATCTTGCGTCACTACTGGTGGCCTACGCTTCGCCAAGATGTGCTTGATTTTGTGGCCTCTTGTCCCTCCTGTGCTAAAAACAAAGTGCCACGACGACTTCCATCCTGATTATTACTCCCGTTGCCTGTCCCTGCGGTTCCTTGGGAACACATTGCCATGGATTTCATCACCGACCTACCCCGTTCTTCTGGCTGTACAGTCATCCTGGTGGTGGTGGACCATTTCTCCAAGATGGTCCACTTCATCCCTCTGTCCGGTCTCCCCTCGGCTCCTGAGGTGGCCAAAGTTTTTATCCATCAGATCTTCAGACTCCATTGACTACCGCAATGTATTGTGTCTGACCGGGGGGTTCAGTTCACCTCCAAGTTCTGGCAGGCACTTTCTAAGCTCATGAATGTTTCCCTTGACTTCACCTCTGCCTACCATCCACAGTCCAATGGGCAGGTGGAGCATACCAACCAGACGTTGACTGGGTACTGTAGGGATTCTACTCGCTTAGGTGCGACGGGAGACAGTCAGGAGGCAGGTCCCCTTAAAGTTAATGCGGTTTATTACATCTTAAGCCAAACAGCACGTCAACAAAATAAACAGCCTTCAGTTCAGGAGACAAAGTAACAACAAGTGTCCTTTCCTACAGGCTCAGTCCATGAGCCTCAGTGCACACAGGAGGTGTATACCCCCCTCACACACAGCTGCCTGGTTCAAGAGCAGGCCACATTATAAGGGTGTAGCCACACCCACGAACCCAGCAGCTGACTGGTCACATGACTGTGACCTCACCACAAGTCCTTCAAAACAATAATAATACAGCAATATTTGTTATGCCTTACATTATGGAGACAAGCCTTATATGAGTCACATATCTCCCATCGATTACACGACCCTTAGCCCTGCCACATACCTCCCCCCTCTGCCTAAAGCCGTGGAGCTTGGCACTTTCACCTACCAGGCAAGGGATTCTGGAGAGGGCATCGGCATTCCCATGTAGCTTCCCGGCCCTATGCTCTACATGGAAGCTGAAGTCTTGTAAGGCTAAGAACCACTCCTTCTCTACAACTGAGTAATTTCTCTCACAATAAGTCAACTTCCTACTCAAGTAGAGAACAGGATGCTCCTCCCCACGTATCTCTTGGGAAAGGACTGCTCCTACCCCGACATCTGAGGCATCTGTCTGGAGGACAAATTCAAGTTTGGGGCCACCAAAACGGGTTTCTTACAAAGAGCTCCCTTCATTTCTTGGAAGGCTGACTCTGCTTCTTCAGACCAGCTGACCATCACTGACTTTGTCCCCTTAAGCAGACCAGTTAGAGGTGCAGTCATTGTGGCGAAGTTTGGGATGAACCTCCTGTAATATCCCACAATCCCCAGGAAGGCTTTAACTTGTTTCTTTGACAGAGGTCTCGGCTATGTTTGAATTGCCTCCACTTTATTGATTTGGGGTTTGATCTCGCCACGCCCCACTACATATCCGATGTACTTGGCTTCCTCCTTACCCAAGGCACACTTTTTCAGGTTTATTGTAAACCCTGCTTCCCTTAGAGCGTCAAACACTGCTTGGACCTTTTCCAGGTGAGACTCCCAGTCTGGGGTAAAGATGACGATATCATCCAGGTACGCGGCAGCGTATAGCTTATGAGGTGCAAGGATTCTATCCATAGCCCTCTGGAAGGTTGCCGGAGCTCCCTGCAGGCCAAACAGCATCCGGACATACTGGAAGCACCCGTCTGGTGTGGAGAATGCTGTCTTCTCCTTGGCTTCCTGTGCCATGGGGATCTGCCAGTATCCCTTTGTCAGATCCAAAGTGGTTATGTACCTGACAGGTCCAAGTCTCTCGATGAGCGCATCAACGCGTGGCATGGGATAAGCGTCGAACTTGGAGACCTCATTCATCTTCCAGTAATCGTTGCAGAACCTCCATTCACCATCAGGTTTTGGGACCAGTACAATCGACCAGCCGCTCTTGGATTCCTCAATGACCCCGAGTTTCAACATACACTGCACTTCCTTGGAGATTACGTCTCACTGGGCCTCAGGAATACGATACGGTTTCACGTTCACCTGCACATGTGGCTCGGTCAGAACTTCAAGCTCCACCACCTTCGTGCACCCCGGCTACTCTGAGAACAGGTCCCTGTTTTTCTGGAGTAACTCCTGGCACTGCTGTTTCTGGGCCTTCGATAGCGTCTCTGCTATTGTAACCGCTCCAACCTCCCCTTCTAGGTTGCCCAGCAAGCACGGAGTTACCGCTGGCTCTCTATCTTGCCACGGCTTGATGAGGTTGACATGGTAAACCTGGTATGGCTTCCGTCTTCCGGGTTAGTGGATCTTGTAGTTTACGTCTCCCAGCTTCTCCACCACCTCATATGGCCCTTGCCTTTTGGCCAAGAACTTACTCTCCACCGTCGGGATTAGCACGAGAACTCGGTCTCCCGGATTGAACTGCCTCACTCTGGCTGACCGGTTGTAGACCCTGGCCTGAGCCTCTTGTGCCTGGTGGAGATGTTCTTTAACAATGGGCATCATCTTCGCAACCCTCTGCTGCATCAGTGCCACATGCTCAGTGACGCTTCTGTGGGGCGTGACTTCGGCTTCCCAGGTTTCTTTGGCTATATCTAGGAGACCTCACGAATGCTGGCCGTACAGAAGCTCGAAGGGCGAGAACCCCATGGAGGCCTGGGAATCTTCACGGATAGAAAACAGTAAATACGGTAAGAGACAATCCCAGTCTCTACCATCTTTCTCTATGACTTTTCTCAGCATGCTCTTCAGTGTCTTGTTAAACCTCTCAACAAGGCCATCTGACTGCGGATGGTACATTGAAGTCCTCAACTGGGAGATTTGCAAGACTCTGCACAATTCCCTCATCACATTGCTCATAAAAGGTGTCCCCTGGTCGGTCAGGATCTCCTTTAGCAAACCCGTCCGGGAAAACACATGAACCAGCTCGCGGCCTATACTCTTCGCGGAGGAGTTTCTCAGGGGAATGGCCTCAGGATAGCGTGTGGCATAGTCCAGGATGACTAATATATACTTATGGCCCCGAGCTGATTTAACTAAGGGACCGACCAAGTCCATGGCAATTCTCTCAAATGGCACCTCAGTAATGGGCAGTGGCACAAGAGGGTTCCAAAAATGAGATGTGGGGGCAGTTAACTGACATGTCGGGCAGGACCTGCAATAGTTTGCTATTTCCCGGTGACACCCAGGCCAATAGAACCTCTGTACAATCCGTTCCTGTGTTTTTTCCACCCCCAGATGTTCCCCCAAGGTGTGTGAATGGGCCATGTCCAACACTTTCCGTCTATAGGGGCCTGGTACTATTAACTGCTCTACCACCTCCTCCCTTATTTTCATGACCCGGTACAACAATTCCCCACTCAACATAAAATAGGGAAACCTTGTGTCTGCTCCCGGCTCTTGCGCAACCCCATTAATGACGGTGACATTGTTAAAAGCTTCCCTCAGCGTGGGGTCCCTATGTTGGGCAGTCCCAAAATTCTCCCCAGCCACCCCTAACTCGGGGATGTCAGGTACAGGGGACCCCTCCTCTTCATCCCCAACAAGGACACATAAAGGAAACCCGTCTGCCTCTGGTGGTGGCGATACCTCATTGGGGTGGATTGGTTCCCTTCTCTTGCTAGCACACTCAGAACCCTTCTCCCACAGATCCCAAAACAGACAGAAATCCCAACCAATAATTATAGGATGCAACAAATCTCAAACAACGCCAACTTCATGCGACTCGGTGCCATGCGCCGTTTCAATGTTCACCCTGGCCATAGGGTAGTCCTTTGCATCGCCATGTATGCAACGAACGCCAATCTTTTTACCCGGGAGTATGTTGAGAGGAAAATTGACCCTCACAAGGGTCACCAAGCTCCCAGAGTCTAGAAGCGCCATTGCTGCTCGCCCGTTCACCTTCACGGGACACGCTTGTGGCCCCTCATTAAGCGGCGAATTCACACTGCAAGCTGGATATGCGTAGTATGAACTATGGCGTCCCATGCTGCAGTCCATCTGCTCGGTGGTCTGGGAACAACGGGCAGCTATATGTCCAGGCCCGTGGCACTTCCAGCAAATAATATCACCCGTGGGGACCTTAGGCACAGCCTCCCCCGCCCCTTTTGATCTTGGATGACCCACCCCTTTTTGGGACTCCACCCCCTGCTGGGACCCCCAATACGGAATGGACTGCTTCCCCAAGGAACCCTCCATCCCCTGGTATCTCTCGACCAGCCCAACCAGTTCATCGGCATTTTAGGGATCACCCTGGGCAACCCAAGTTTGTAGGGGTCTCGGCAGAGAATGCACAAACCGATCCATGACCACTCGCTCTAACATCTGTGCCGGGGAAGACGACTCTGGCTGCAGCCATTTCTGGACCAGGTGCAACAGGTCGAACATTTGGGAGCGCGGCGGTTTGCCCTGGTGATAGGCCCAGCGATGAACTTGCTGTGCCCTGGTAGTGATTGTCACCCCCAAACGTGCGAGAATTTCCGCTTTTAGTTTGGGATACTCCTTGGCGTCTTGTACAGTTAAGTCATAGTACACCTTCTGGGGCTAACCCGTCAGGTATGGGGCCAGTACACCTGCCCACTACTCTGGCTGAAGTTTTTCCCTCTCAGTCACCCTCTCAATCACCGTCAGGAAGGCCTCAACATCATCCTCAGGGGTCATTTTTTGTAATGCGCATCTTACCGCCTTCTCGACGGGGGTGGCATCAGCCAGACCTGGAGTTGGGGCGCTCGTCCTGCCCTCCTGGATGGCGGTTGCCAGAAGCTGCATCTGCTGCCGTTGCTTCTGCTGGCTCTGCTGGAACTGCTGTAATAACAGCCTGTTGGTCTCCTGTTGCTGTGCCTGGACCTGGACCAGGTGCTTCAGCAGGTCCTCCATTTTCCCAGGCAATGCTTGCTGGCTTGTTGCAAACTTGACCCAGGACATGCAGTAACAGTCTCATGGCTCTGCCGGGAATGCTGCCCGCACGTCTAGCACCAATTGTAGGGATTCTACTCGCTTAGGTGCGACGGGAGACAGTCAGGAGGCAGGTCCCCTTAAAGTTCATGCGGTTTATTATGTCATAATCCAAACAGCATGCCACCAAAATAAACAGCCTTCAGTTCAGGAGACAAAGTAACGAGTGTCCTTTCCTTCAGGCTCAGTCTGCGAGCCTCAGTGCACACAGGAGGTGTATACCCCCCTCACACACAGCTGCCTGGTTCAAGAGCAGGCCACATTTTAAGGGTGTAGCCACACCCATGAACCCAGCAGCTGACTGGTCACATGACTGTGACCTCACCACAGGTCCTTCAAAACAATAATAATACAGCAATATTTGTTATGCCTTACATTATGGAGACAAGCCATTTATGAGACACATATCTCCCATCAATTACACGACCCTTAGCCCTGCCACAGTACCTATGCCCTTTCTCCAACGCCCACCAGAACGACTGGGTTGACCTACTTCCCTGGGCAGAGTACGCCTATAACAACCATACTGGTGAGTCCTTGGCCAAGTCTCCGTTTTTCATTGTGTTTGGCAGACATCCTGGTGTTCCCCTTCCAGTAACCCCTGCCTCCGAGGCCAATGCCTTGTCCTCAGAATTTTCCAAGATCTGGGCTGAGACCAACACATCTCTCAAGAGGGCCACTGACCAGATGAAAAATTATGCCGAGAAGAAGAGATTGGATTCCCCACCGTATCGTACCGGGGTCAAAGTCTGGCTCTCATCTAAATTTATCTGGTTGAAACTACCCTCTTGCAAGTTTGGTCCACGCTACATCGGTCCTTTCGAAATTCTTGGACGTGTCAATGAAGTCACCTACAAATTGAGGTTGCCTGCTTCGCTCCGGGTCCCAAACACCTTCCACGTCTCTCTCCTGATACCTGTGGTACTGAACCACTTCCACTCCATGTCTGATCCTGCTTCTCAGCCGGTTGGTACCGATAATATCTTTGAGGTGGAGGACATCATCGCTATGAAAAAGGTTAGAGGTAGGACTCTTTTTCTTATTGACTGGAGGGGCTTTGGTCCTGAGGAGAGATCCTGGGAATCTCAGGAGAATATCAATGCTCCCCGTATCCTCAAGAGATGTTTTGCTAATCTCAGGGGAGGGCGGCATAGGGGAGAGGATACTGTCATGCCGCCACGGTATACTCACCCGGCCTCCGCTCCCGCGCCACAGCCCCCCGCCGTCCGACAGCCACGGCGGTCCCTTCTGACAGGTCCGCGGTCGACGGCGTCTCTGCATGCAATGCGCATGCGCCGTAGGCCGCGGCCGCGCCTCCCTCCTGTCACTTGTGCTCCGGCAATGCCCTGACCCGGAAGTATCCTCGGACCAATGGCAGACCAGAGAGGGGCATATCAGGCCATCCTCATTTGAGGGAGGCGCCTGATCATCGTGTTTGCTAGCACACTGGGCCCTGCTTCCTCCTGTACTCTCGTCTCCCACAGTCCTGTATTCCGTGGTTCCTGCTATCTACGCTCCAGCCCTGCAGGCTTACTCCAGTCCTGCCTCCCATGTTCCTGCTCCATCCTGCTGTCTATACTTCAGTCCCGCAGTCCTACTCGGGTCCTGTCTCCAGAGATCCTGCATTGTCCTGCTATCCGTGGTCCGGCCCTGCAATCCTTCTCTGGTCCTACATTCTGCAGTCTCGTGCCCCTACTCCAGTCCATTCTGAGCCGCCCCTCTCGGTACAGGCTATCGTGGTACCCGAACCCCTGGGACTGCTCCTAACGATCCCTGTACAGGGTCCGGCTCCACCTTGCAGCACGCCCGGAGCCCTTCGGTGCCACGATCCAGAGAGTCCACTCTTGGAGATTTTCCTCACCTGACCAGTCGTGGTAACACATCTGTTGTCTTCCCCTTCTCCGTACTCTGCAGTGAAAGTGATCATATACTGTAAGTGTTCAACCAGGTGACTGGTCAGGTGACTTGAACTGGATATTTTTCATCAGATATTTTTCTGGTGATTGGTGGTTAAAGTCACCTGTTGGAATATGTTTGGTGCAACAACTCCTTTCCTGTCTATGAGTGTTTAGTTGCTAGATTTGTATGTTGCTCATAAAGTTAGAACAACAAAAAAAAACTCCCAGAGGCTCACACAGGGAGAGCATGTGACTGTATTTCCTGTTTTTCCTGTCTGTGTATGAGAGAAGCAGCCTGCTGTAGATGCTGCACAGATAGAGACACACACATGATTTATTCCTGATCTATTAAGCTTATCATATTGTTCCTGATTGTTCCTGAATAAAGAAGCTCTGTTGTCACACGCTTGGAGAGTATCCTGAATAATCCGATGCCAACATCATCTCACCGCTGTACCCTGACCCAAGCCATCCACTACTCCTTTGGCTGGTTTACTTCCAGTGCTAGCAAAGACCATAGAGCGGCCTTCATTAGATCCAGGATTGTGACACCTGTTCAGAGCTGGCTCCAGGTTTTCGTGGGCCCCAGGCAAAAGAGTCTGAGTGGTCCTCTTTAACACATACAATTCATGATGCACAGATATGGCAGAGAAATATAGGTATAGTACAATGACAAAGATTTCATGTATTTCTTACATTACATGAGTGATATCTGTTGTAAATAGTCCTCCATACAGTATAATGGGCACCATATAGTTCTCCATATAAAGTAATGAGCCCCATATATTGCTCCATACAGTATTATGGGCACCACATAGTGCTCCATACAGAATAATGAGCCACATATACATGGTGGGCCATTTATATGGATACAACTAAATAAAATGGGAATGGTTGGTGATATCAACTTCCTATTTGTGGCACATTAGTATATGGGAGGGGGGAAACTTTTCAAGATGGGTGGTGACCATGGTGGCCATTTTGAAGTCAGCCATTTTGGATCCAACTTTATTTTTTTCAATGGGAAGAGGGTCATGTGACACATCAAAGTTATTGGGAATTTCACAAGAAAAACAATGGTGTGCTTGGTTTTAACGTAACTTTATTCTTTCATGAGTTATTTACAAATTTATGACCACTTATAAAATGTGTTCAAAGTGCTGCCCATTGTGTTGGATTGTCAATGCAACCCTCTTCTCTCACTCTTGACACACTGTCACGCGGGGCTTAGGACAACTAAGGCAGAAATACCCGGGGCCCCTGTGGTGTCCCTTTCACTAGGGGAAACCCTGTCTGACCCTCAACCCAGGGTTTTTGCTGAAGGTGCAAATGCCTGAGCCTCCACCCTTTCCTTATCTCCTGCTCAGCCCTGCACTTAACCCTCCACCCTCCACCCAGTGAGGAGACACACCACCAAAGCTCCCACACAAATAAGACAGACAGGGAGAACTTAAACTGCACTGCACCGCACACACACAGGAATATACAGTAATGTGAACAGGGCACAACTAAACACAAATATGGGAAGGAGAAAGGATAACGACGGATCATACGACACCAGATACGAATCTCTCTCTCTGCAACACCTCCACTCCAGACCGGAACCACTTGGTATGAAAACACAAGCTATAATCGGCGACGCCCATATGCCAGTATGACTATTTAAAGACCATGGGCGTGAATAACCTTCCAACCTGGTCTCCAGCAGGATTAACCCCCGAGAGCCTGAAGATCAAGCCGGCGCCACTGAGGCTATAGTGGCTGGAGGTGGAACTACCTCTGCCTGCCGGACGCTGTGGTGTGAACAGCGTCCGACATGACAGTACCCCGTCTTCTACGAGGGACCCCAGGGCCCTCAAGACTCATAGGACCCGGCTTGTCCGGATGACGACGGTGAAAAGAACTGACCAGCCGATCCGCATGTATGTCTGAGGCTGGAACCCAAGACCTCTCCTCCGGACCATACCCCTGCCAGTGCACCAAATACTGAAGAGTACGGCGTACTACTCGAGAGTCCACTACCTTGGCGACCTCAAACTCTAAATCGCCATCCACCATGACTGGAGGTGGCATCGGCGTCGTGTCCACCAAGCCTACCACCTTTTTCAATAAAGCCCTGTGAAAAACGTTATGTATTTTGTACACCGCAGGAAGTTCCAACCGATAAGCCACTGGGTTAATGATGGCAGAAATCCTAAAAGGCCCAATAAACCTTGGACCCAGTTTTAAAGATGGAATTTTGAGTTTTATGTTCTTCGTAGCTAACCACACCCATTCACCCACACACAGGTCCGGACCTGGCACGCGTCTACTGTCAGCCACCCGTTTGTACCTGGCACTCATGCTCAACAAACGCTGTTTCACCCGCCTCCAGACTGATGACAATTGGGCTCCTAGCTGATCCTCCTCCGGGACACCCCCGGAGTCACCCTGACGTAAGGTACAAAACTGAGGATGTTGACCGTACACACAAAAGAATGGAGACTCTCCTGATGCCTCTTGGCGGTGATTATTTAACGCGAATTCAGCCAGAGGAAGGAAAGTAGACCACTCCTCCTGGTTGTCGGACACAAAACATCGTAAATACTGTTCTAGATTTTGGTTCATGCGCTCAGTTTGTCCATTAGACTGTGGATGAAACACCGATGAATGTGACAACTTGATCCCCAACCTTGAGCAAAAAGCTTTCCAAAACCTCGCCACAAATTGCGTACCCCTATCAGATACTATGTCAGATGGTACTCCGTGGAGTCTGACCACCTCCTTCACAAATACCTGAGCCAACGTCTTAGCATTGGGCAAAGAAGACAACGCCACAAAATGCGCCATCTTTGAAAAACGGTCAACCACCACCAGGATGACCGTGTTCCCTGCTGAGGCTGGCAAGTCAGTGATAAAATCCATGGAGATTTCTGTCCATGGCCTATTGGGTATCCCCAGAGGCTGTAGCGTGCCAGCAGGACGGGTTCGGGGTGACTTAGCCCTAGCGCACGTGATGCAAGCTGCCACGTACGAGACCACGTCCTGCCGGATTTTGGGCCACCAGAAACGACGCGATACCAGCTCTAAGGTGCCCTTCACCCCTGGATGACCAGCCAGTACCGAATCGTGGTGTTCCTTCAACACCTTAAGCCGAAGATGCAGGGGTACAAATGATTTGTTGGCGGGAAGTCCTGGTGGTACCTCCTCTTGGGCCTCGGCAATCTCCGCCTCTACCTCCGTCGTGAGAGCCGAGACCACTACCCCTTTCTGGAGGATGGGTACCGGCTCTTCCCGAGGTTCTCCCCCCGGAAAACACCTAGACAAAGCATCCGCCTTGGTGTTTTTAGCCCCGGGACGGTACGTCACAAGAAAATTGAAACGAGTAAAAAACAATGCCCAGCGAGCCTGCCTAGGAGACAGACGCTTGGCCGACTCCAGATAGAGCAGATTCTTATGGTCGGTGATAACTGTGACCTGGTGAGCCGCCCCCTCCAAGAAGTGTCGCCATTCCTCAAAAGCCAGTTTGATGGCCAACAACTCCCTGTTGCCGATATCATAATTCCATTCGGCCGGCGACAGCTTCTTGGAGAAGTAGGCGCATGGATGCATCTCGCTCAAGGACGAGCCTTGAGACAGTACTGCCCCCACTCCCACCTCCGATGCATCAACCTCTACCACAAAAGGTTTAGACACGTCTGGTTGCACCAGAATGGGGCTGAAGCAAAACTATTCTTCAGACGCTCAAATGCACGTATAGCCACCTCAGGCCAGTTCGCCAGATCGGCACCCTTTTTTGTCATGTCCGTGAGCGGTTTGGCGACAGTCGAAAAGTGTTTTATAAATTTCCTATAATAATTCGCAAACCCAAGGAACCGCTGGAGTGCTTTCAGACTCTCCGGCCTCTCCCATTGCAGCACCGCTTGCACCTTAGCGGTGTCCATTTTAAAACCGGCTGCGGACACAATATATCCCAAAAAGGGCAACTCCTGGACAAAAAATAAACATTTTTCCAGCTTAGCATAGAGCTTGTTCTTCCGGAGCAACTGTAACACCTGCCTAACATGCTCCAAATGAGTGTCCCGATCGCTAGAATAAATGAGGATATCATCCAGGTATACAATCACAAATCTCCCCAGGACATGAGCAAATACATCATTAATAAAATGTTGGAAAACAGCAGGCGCGGTGGTCAACCCAAACGGCATAACCAGACTCTCAAAATGACCCTCAGGAGTGTTAAACGCCGTCTTCCACTCATCCCCCTGACGGACCCTTATGAGGTTATACGCCCCCCTGAGGTCCAGCTTGGAAAACCATTTCGCCCCCGCTACCTGGTTGAACAAATCCGGGATCAACGGCATTGGGTAGGGATCACGGATAGTAATCTGGTTTAACTCTCGGAAATCCAGACACGGGCGTAACCCCCCATCTTTCTTCTTAATGAAGAAAAACCCCGCGGCTACAGGCGAGGACGAAGGCCGGATGTGTCCTTTGCTCAGACTCTCCGCGATGTAGTCTTTCAGAGCTTGCCTCTCAGGACCAGAAATATTAAACATCCTGGCCTTAGGTAATTTGGCCCCGGGTTTTAACCTAATCGCACAGTCATAGGCTCTATGTGGAGGCAGTTCTGAGCAACCCTTCTCAGAGAAAACATCCGCGAAATCCTGCAAAGCCTCCGGCAGGCTGGGCGTCACGGCGGACACACATGTGGCCAAGCAATTGTCTTGGCAGAAACCACTCCATTGCACTATGTCCTGAGTTTTCCAATCAATTACCGGGTTGTGCCTGGACAGCCATGGAAAACCCAGGACCATTTGAGCTGGGAGATTACGGAGGACCCTACATGTAACCGACTCAGAATGTAGGACCCCAATGTGGAGTTTCACCTCTGCCACAAACTCAGTAATCTCCCCTTGAGGGAGGGGAACAGCATTAATGGTCACCACCTGTATGGGGTGAGGAAGTTTTTCGATCTTAAACCCGGCGGTGTGTGCAAACTCCTCATCTATGAGATTGGTAGCGGAACCGCTATCCACAAACACTGATATAGGTAGCTCTCTGCCGGCGATAATAACCTTGGCAGGGAGCATACATTGAGATACCATCATGGAGGATATGCATACGCTCAGTTGGGTCTCCTCCATACCCTCTGAGCTTAACAGTTTTCCGCCGATGTGACCCTCTTAGGTAGTACCGGGCAAACGTTAACATAATGACCTCTTTTACCACAGTAGAAACATGCTCCGGGCTTCCGGAATCCCGGAGCGCGAGGCTGAACCTGTGCCACGCCAGCAATCTGCATAGGTTCAGGGGACTCATCTACTTCAACCACACCTGCACCTCTGCTTTCCCCCAGAGGTAGCGTCTCCTGTGCCCCCTGACGAAAACGGCGATCAATACGTATCACCAAACTCATGGCAGACTCCAATGATGCCGGAGTCTCATACATCAGGAGGGCTTGTTTCACCCTCCCTGATACCCCATGAATAAACTGGCTCCGCAGTGCTGGGTCATTCCACTGTGTGTCTACAGCCCAGCGGCGAAATTCCGAACAATAGTCCTCTGCCAAGCGCTCCCCCTGGCGGAGGGCGCGGATTTTGGATTCCGCTAGAGCCAGTCGGTCAGGGTCATCGTAAATGAGCCCGAGGGCAGAAAAAACATTATCGACCGAATGAAATGTAGCAGAGTCAGCTGGTAAGGAAAATGCCCATGCTTGGGGGTCACCACTTAGTAATGACAACACCAGCCCTACTCGCTGGGCCTCATTACCTGAGGAGATTGGCCGCATGCGGAAGTATAATTTGCAGGCCTCCCGAAATACGACAAATTTGCTGCGATCGCCTGAAAATCGTTCTGGCAGCGGAAACTTCGGCTCTGCACCGATACCTGCAGATGCCGTTTGCACCTTTGCTACTACCAGGCCCTGCTGCTGAACTGCCCCTTTCAACTCGGAGACCTGTAAGGACAGCGCAGCCAACTGGCGGGTTATGGAATCCATGGGATCCATGGACTCCTGAAAAAATGTGGGCCGATTATAATGTCACGCGGGGCTTAGGACAACTAAGGCAGAAATACCCGGGGCCCCTGTGGTGTCCCTTTCACTAGGGGAAACCCTGTCTGACCCTCAACCCAGGGTTTTTGCTGAAGGTGCAAATGCCTGAGCCTCCACCCTTTCCTTATCTCCTGCTCAGCCCTGCACTTAACCCTCCACCCTCCACCCAGTGAGGAGACACACCACCAAAGCTCCCACACAAATAAGACAGACAGGGAGAACTTAAACTGCACTGCACCGCACACACACAGGAATATACAGTAATGTGAACAGGGCACAACTAAACACAAATATGGGAAGGAGAAAGGATAACGACGGATCATACGACACCAGATACGAATCTCTCTCTCTGCAACACCTCCACTCCAGACCGGAACCACTTGGTATGAAAACACAAGCTATAATCGGCGACGCCCATATGCCAGTATGACTATTTAAAGACCGTGGGCGTGACTAACCTTCCAACCTGGTCTCCAGCAGGATTAACCCCCGAGAGCCTGATGATCAAGCCGGCGCCACTGAGGCTATAGTGGCTGGAGGTGGAACTACCTCTGCCTGCCGGACGCTGTGGTGTGAACAGCGTCCGACATGACACACACTGATAGCAACACTTCAGAAGAAATGCTAGCACAGGCTTCCAGTATCCGTTGGTTGAGATGCTGCACATCTAGTATCTTCACAGCATAGGCAATTGCCTTCAGATGACCCAAAAGATAAAAGTCTAAAGGGTCAAATCGGTAGACCTTGGTGGCCAGTCAACACCCATAATTGATGGTATGGTGTGTTATATGGGGTAAAAGATAGTGGGGCTATTCTTCATCAATGGAAACCTCAATGCCACTGGATATCTGAAATTGCTACATGATGATGTGTTTCCCTCTTTATGCACTGAAGATGGCACGTTCCCTGAGTTTTTCCAGCAAGATGGTGCACCACCACATATTGGGTGTCAGGTCCAAGCATTCCTACAAGGAATCTGACACCTTTAGACTAGCATTTCTTCTGCAGTGTTGCTATCAGTGTGCCAAGAGTGGTAAAAGATGGTTGCATTGACAAACCAACACAATGGACAGCACTTTGAACACATTTTGTAAGTGGTCATAAACTTGTAAATAACTCATGAAATAATAAAGTTACGTTAAAACCATTGTTTTTCTTGTGAAATTCTCAATAAGTTTGATGTGTCACATGACCCTCTTCCCATTGGAAAAAATAAAGTTGGATCCGAAATGGCCAACTTCAAAATGGCCACCATGATCACCACCCATCTTGAAAAGTTTCCCCCTCCTATATACTAATGTGCCACAAACAGGAAGTTGATATCACCAAACATTCCCATTTTATTTAGGTGTATCCATAAAATTGGTCCACCCCTGTATTTCTCCATATAGTATAATGAGCCCCATATATTGCTCCATACAGTATAATGAACCCCCTATGTTGCTACATACAGAGTAATGGACCCCATATAATGCTTGATACAGAATAATCAGCCCAATATTTTGCTTCATACAGTATAATGAGCCCAATATATTGCTCCATACAGTATAAAAAGCCATATATATTGCTCTATACAGTCTAATGAGCTCCATATAATGCTCCAAACAGTATAATGAGAGCCATATAATGCTCCATACAGTATAATGATCCCCATATATTGTTTCATACATAATGAGCCCCATATATTACCCCATACAGTATATGATGGGCCCCATATAATGCTCCATACAGTATTTGATGGGCCCCATATAATGGGCCCCATATAATGCTCCATACATAATGGGACACATATAATGCTCCATATAAAATAGGCTCTATATAATGCTCCAGTATATGATGTGCCCCATATACTGAAATGCTCCATAAAGCATATGATGGACTCCATAAGATGCTCCAGTATATGATAGGCCCCAATATATTGCTCCATATATAATGGGCCCCATATAATGCTCTAGTGTATGATGGGCCCCATATAATGCTTCAGTATATGACAGTCCTCATATAATGCCCCATATATAATGGTCCCCAAACAATGCTCCAATATATGATGGGCCCCGCCCCATATCATGCTCCAAACATGAAAAAATATGAAATACTCACCTCTCTCGCTGGCCGCTGCTCTGCTCCAGACTCCTCAGCATCGTCATCCTTCGGCTCTCAGCACTGTGACTGTTCAGAGCAGAGGGCACACACCAGTCCCGTCATCTCGCCCTCTGACCTGAAACGTCACAGTCAGAAGACACGAAGACGCCGCAGCTGTGGAGGATCAGGGAGAGGTAATTATTGCAAGTACTGGCGCCCATAGCGCGTGCTGATGCCGACCCTGTTCCTGTTGTCTGCTCGCCTCCAGATATTAAATTAGGCAGGATTCCTCTTTATTTCACCTGTGACCGCTCGTATGTGATTTGCATACTTGCAGTCAGATGCTGACCAACAAATTCCCTTTTCACCTCCTGCATCATAATCAACAAGTAAAGAATCTAAATTGGCTGTACAAATGATTATTATGCAATTCATGTCATTGTTTATATTCAGTTTTCTTATAGGAGCCAAACAATGCACCATAACAGGAAGGATTACTATTAGTGTCACTTAGTAAGACTTTAGTTAAAGCTACAGTGCTGTTTTCAGGCTAAGAGGGATTGACTGGTAATTTATTTTTTATGCTTCTAAAGGCATTTTTGGCAATGCATAAATATATTGTACACGGTGTAATAGCGCTAAGGAGTTTTCGAGAGGCTTGTGTGTCCAGGGGGTGGCAGATTCATTTGTATTACCTTTTGGATTTCATAATGTATTCGAATGGATTGACTTTGTTCTTAATACCAAACACTTCCATCTGTTTTAATTTCCCATTTAGAATACCAATAGATATTAAACTGGCTAGCATATTTCATCTAGTCCAATTTGTGATTAAAATCCTCATTTTAAAACCTTGGCTCAGACTTGACACGAGGACCAGAATAATGAGAATATGAACACTTTCTCCTGCATAGAAAGACAAGTTGGAAAGACTTTGATGAGATTTTTCTTGTGATTTCTAATTGTTGCATTGTAAGCCGGTTGTATTAGTAACAGGAGTGACTGCAATACAGATAGAAATGTGTAAGAGTAAACATCCGGAGATGTTCTCTCGGTTACAGCACAGATTCAGATTTCCCTTGCAAATAGATTTGCTCCCATTTAACATTCAGAACAGTAATCACAGTCTGGAGGCTCCATCCAGTCTCTCAGTGACATAGAATTGTGGTACTATATACGGGAATCTTACAATTTTACATAAAAGACACATTTTTTTTTATCCCAGTGACAATATATAAAATATATAGGAAATGAATAATGTATAATATTCATTCATATTGAGGGGATAGCTTTCAATGCAATACCAGTAAATTGTCTAGTAGCAAAAATAGCTAATAAACACCAAATGCAATACTATAATTGGGGGCTATGTGAAGGTAGCAGCAGGGGTGGACCTGTGCAGGTGCTGATAGAGACCGATCAACATCTCCAAAGGAGCAAACCGATTCTGTCATAGATACAAATAAGGTTGCATTATGATGAGATTTTGGATTGCAGAGGGCCCACATACTAGTTTCAAACAGGGCCCTCTTAGGTCTATGTCTGCCCGTGAGTTTACAAAGCTAGGTGCGAAACGCGCGTTGGGTGCGATTCTTATGGACTGATGAGATTGTAATATGCCACTGGGCTCATTTATAACAACCATGAGCAAAGCTCCAAAAAACACGACAAAAAGTCCAAAAGAGAATTAAGTAAAAATCAAGTTTATTATTGCACTACAAAAAGACATTTGACAAGTGAAGGGAACGATTGAGGACAATGAAATGTGTCATATCCATAACCGCATGGGTATAAACAAAGAGTGCTGGACCAATTATGGCCTAGTAGCTCTATAGTATTAGATGCAATATAGTAAATTATGCCATCAGATAAAATAGTCTATACAATAGACAGCCACTTAGTCAACATCACAGAGAATGCATCACATGTTAGATAACCCTATGTGGTCAGTTGCCAGCGTCATAATGAAAGTGAAGATAAAGTAACATACACCTGATGGGCAGCGGCCAGAGGCTTCCTTGTGTCCAGACACCCACCCCGACGCTCAATTCAGAGGGTCAATCCTTCATCAGGGGTCGTGACAAGTGTGGAAAGAAACGCTATATAAGTACTGGTAATACCGGAAGTGGATGCGCTGCTAACCGGATGTGACGCATCCGCGATCCTAGCAACCGAGATGCTGCGTGGTGTCGGCGTCATGCAACAGGGAAGCATCATGGCAACCCATGAGGCACAGAGACACCGAAAGCCGCCCAGCAGCAGGGGTGCAGGACGCGCATGCGCCACCACAGCGGAACATCCACATAGTCTTTGGGAGGAGAGTTAAGGGGATGCACAAAGTGCTGATGTGAGCACATCAATGACGGAGTATCCTGCCATGTGCAAATAGATTACGGTGTGCCCTAAAAATAAACGCAGGCACATGACCACACATTGAGATAATCCGATGCAAAACATAACTATGAGGTGACATATATATTATACATAGTATAGATATAAATATATATATATAGAAGTACACAGCAGTTTGACTAATACAAAAAACATATAGCCATATAAAATACTGCAGCCTATAGACATATAATTCCAGTTATACAATTAGAGAAGTGCATCTGCTCATTATTTACCATATCAAAGCATAACAACACATATCATATATCCAAGACGCATAGTAAAATATATAAATATATATGGTGAAGTCATAATTCAAGAAATATAATTACATCATAATCTCAAATATAGGCTACAGTATATAGATAGCTATTAATTCAAATGATTACAAGTCATATATATATATGTGGCACATATATTATGGTATACATCAGAAAAAAGTGAAAATCACTTATAGTACCGGTCACCTGGAGGATTCAGAAAACCATATGGATTGGATGCCACCATTTAGACATTCCTTCCTTTTCCCCCTCCTTCTTCCCTTCCCCCCCTCCCCTCCCCCACTCCCCTCTCCCTTTTTTCTGATGTATACCATAATATATGTGCCACATATATACAGTATATATGACTTGTAATCATTTGAATTAATAGCTATCTATATAGCCTAGATTTGAGATTATGATGTAATTATATTTCTTGAATTATGACTTAACCATATATATTTATATATTTTACTATGCGTCTTGGATATATGACATGTGTTGTTATGCTTTGATATGGTAAATAATGAGCAGATGCACTTCTATAATTGTATAATTGGAATTATATGTCTATAGGCTGCAGTATTTTATATGGTTATATGTTTTTTGTATTAGTCAAACTGCTATGTACTTCTATATATATTTATATCTATACTATGTATAATATATATGTCACCTCATAGTTATGTTTTGCATCGGATTATCTCAATGTGTGGTCATGTGCCTGCGTTTATTTTTAGGGCACACCGTAAAATCTATTTGGCACATGGCAGGATACTCCGTCATTGATGTGCTCACATCAGCACTTTGTGCATCACCTTAACTCTCCTCCCACAGACTATGTGGATGTTCCGCTGCGGTGGTGCATGCGCGTCCTGCACCCCCGCTGCTGGGTGGCTTTCGACGTCTCTATGCCTCATGGGTTGCCATGATGCTTCCCTGTTGCATGACGCTGACGCCGCGTGGCATCTCGGTTCCTAGGATCGCGGATGCGTCACATCCGGTTAGAGGTGCATCCACTTCCGGTATTACCGGTACACTTGTCACACCCCCTGATGAAGGACTGACCCTCCGAAACGCGTGTCGGGGTGGGTGTCTGGACACAAGGAAGCCTCTGGCCGCTGCCCATCAGGTGTATGTTACTTTACCTTCACTTTCATTATGACGCTGGCAACTGACCACATAGGGTTATCTAACATGTGATGCATTCTCTGTGATGTTGACTAAGTGGCTGTCTATTGTATAGCCTATTTTTTCTGATGTCATCTGACCACATAGGACTATCTGATATGTGATGCATTCTCAATGCGATGTTGATTCAGTGGCAGTCTATTGTATAGACTATTTTATTTGATGGCATGATTTACCATATTACATCTAATACTATAGAGCTACTTAGGCCATAATTGGTCCAGCACTCTTTGTTTATGCCCATGCGGTTATGGATATGACACATTTCATTGTCCTCAATCGTTCCCTTCACTTGTCAAATGTCTTTTTGTAGTGCAATAATAAACTTGATTTTTACTTAATTCTCTTTTGGACTTTTTGTCGTGTTTTTTGGAGCTTTGCCCACGGTTGTTATATATTTGCGATTGGTCCATATTTTTCCATGTTGCCAGCTGATACTATCATTAGTACACTAAGTTTTGATCTGCTATAACTAATATGCTGACAATTGTCATTAGCATTCTAATACACTGGGCTCATTTACCTTTTTCTATTTATGGGCCTTACCATTATCTTTTTGATCACTTTATGATCATCTACTTTACCTTACTTTTATTTCAGCATGTGCACTTTTTCAAGTACTTCCTTATGATCCTCTTTGCACAATTGCCTCAGTCTGCAATACCAGGACTGTAAATTATACATTATTATTATTGCTGTATTTATTGATATGTACTTTATTAATTTTTTCTGAAAATTTGTACCATGCTTGATACTAAGCAGTTATGTATGTCTTGTGTCTTAAACTTTCTTTTTGTTTATCTAATTTTCAATAAATATTTAATTTATCCATATACGCTATGGGTCTTGCACTTTTTACTCATAGGTTTTCTCTGCCCGTGGGTAGCGGATACAATTCACTTTGTGACCCACTGAGAACCTCATGTCTTATGCGTTGAATGCTTAGGGCACATATGCAAAATTATGTATTGGCTACTTCAGTATAAGATACGGCCACTGCCTTTCAGGGCTTATCTGCAGAATTCTATATTGCTGCAGATAAGCCCTGAACCGGACTTGTAAGTGAAGAAAAATAAGTTTTATTATACTCACCCGGGGATTGGTCCGGTTCATAATCATCTGCCCTGTTTAGAGCAAAGTACTACAGTGCGCAGGTGCTGGGCTCTTTACTCTGTCCTCAACAGAGAAGATAAGTGCACCTGCGCAGGTGTGCGATGCCGGGGAGCCATGAAGCGAGCAGGAGGGTGGCATCGCAAGAAGATGGGAGGCGCCGGATCCGGACCTGCGACAACCATCGGACCATGGACCGCCCCCGGGTGAGTATAATAAAACTTATTTTTCTTTTCTTGCAGGTCATATCAGTGGCTTATCTACCTAATATGAGTGTCTACAGATGCTCAAGCTGGGCAATAATATGTTACACTTGCATTTTTCACTGTGCAAAATCCACTCCATGCTTTTTTTAAAAACCACCTGTTGACCAAAATAGTAATTGCATCAGCAGTTGGATTCATCGAGAGTTGTTATTTCCAAAATGGTCACATTTGTTTGTCTTTTTCTACTGTTGTGGCAACGTAGGTGATCTGCAAATTATGCACACAAAGGCAGGTGTAGACGGCCATATATTCTCTCATCTCAGAGAATCAGGTCAATTATGCAAATCACATTCTGATTAGAGTGTGATCAGAGTGTAATCCAATTCTCTCAGATGGGGAGAAAAAAAAATTCATCATCTCCATTCTGTTAGCCCTTCAAAATCAGTCTGCACTCAGATGTCTTCCGATTCCAGTCCAATGTTTTCCACTCACTTATTGACTTGCATGGCCGAGCGCGATCCGAATATCAGATAAAACTCAGGAATGCAGCAATTTTTTTTCGCCTCGTACCAGCTTGATCCAAATTTAAAAATCTGACATTGGTCATAGAGTCACATTGATAGTCTGAATAAAGGCTCATTCCCACTTGCGATTAATTGAGATGAATGCAATCCGATTAAAAATTGGATTGCATTTGGACCAATGTTATTGTGAAGCTAGTCACTTCTCACAGCCAAGCCCTGAGTCAGAATGGTCAAGGAGTCCAAGGTCAGAAGTCAGGAGAGTATGTCATAAACAGAAGGAAGAGAAAAAAAGCGTGGTCAGGTAACTTTCTGAGGTCAAAATACAAGGAGGATAACAGATCACAGCAGAAGGGGTTAAACCAGTCAGATGGTCAGAAGGAAATCCAAGGTCAGGCAGCAAATGATCAAGCATAGGGAACTCAAGGCACAGGGAGCACAAACCTACTAGATGAATGTACATCTGGCAGGGGTCTGGGAGAAGCAGCTCAGTTAAGTAGCATGGCAATCACCCAGGATAGTGAACACTTGTAGACAGCCGACGCCTCCCAGTCACAGATTGGATAGTCGAACTGTCAATCAACACACTGACAGCTCAGCATGCCCCTGTACCAGACTGGATGGTCATGCTGTCAAAGTACTGACAGCTTCAGCCCGCTCTGTACTGGTTTGGACAGCCGAGCTGTCAGCAACTGCAAATAATCGATGCATGCTGCAATTGTAATCGGAAATCGAATTGCATTCGGCAATAGTCAATGGGTGCGAGAAAAAAAAACGCAGAGCACTTGGTCCTTGCAAGTGCTGTCCGATTTTTACACACCGATGTCCTTTGAAAAGCTCACAATTCATCTGCCGCATACAGTAAAGTCACAGCAGGACTCGACAGGATACAATAGACAGATATAAAGATGTCAGTGACGTATAAAATTAGTACACTGCTTGTGCAGCTTACTGTACTTGTATTTAATTATTAAAAGATTATTTTTCTGAAAAAAATGGCGTGGGCTCCCGTGTAATTTTCTTAACCAACAGAGGGAAAGCCTATAGCTGGAGGCAGATGTTTATAGTCTGCGAAGGGGATAATACTCATGGAGGTTCCCAGGCTATTAAAATGGTGGACTCCCTGAAAAAATGATGTAGGGTCCCCCTATAATTAATTACCAGCAAAGGCTAGCAGGCTGATATTAATAATCTAGAACTAGCTTCACCTTACAGACGTCAGTATGAGCGCCGTGGGAAAATTTCTAACTGATGTCAGGTGAAGTGAGTTCATTGCCTGTGACCTCCCAGGACCTTTCTGATAGCACCATGAGTGTGAGAACTTTCTCCTGCTCGCAGTGACGTCAGTCAGGTCATAGGAGTTCACTGTGAGACACTGAGCAGCAGTAGCGGACGCTGCTCAGTCTCTCTGCTGGATAGCAGGCTGTATTTGAAGAATATTTCCTGTGAAAACTATGGGTAAATGAGAATTGCTCTGTGTAAAAGCTCATGTTATAATTGCATTGCAGTCGAATAGTAATCATATGTAAATCGGATACTAAGTGTTAAAAATCGGATTGTACTCGCATGACACTACAGTAGAACGACTTTGCTGGAACAAAATCAGATCGATATTAAAATTGCTAGTGTGTCTTTGGCCTAACATTGACAATCTGAGGTAGGTCATAGAATAACATTGGTCCACGTGAGTTCTGATGTTTTGTCATATTGCACTTGTACCAAGAATACAGAAGTCTGCATGAGCCCATGCTGTTTCATCAAAATTAGCCTTCCAAAAGTCCAAACAGTAGTTTCCGATGACGTATGTGTTATCTCTGTGTTCAGGAGAAATTATATAACAAATTGTATGGTCTATGTCACATTTCGTATTATGCTTTGTGTAAAATGGAATAGGTAATGTGACATAATAGATATTAATATTCTATTAATGTATTCTCGCCTTATTTCGGTTCTTAAGGGCCTTCAGGTTTTTTTTGCGCAGCATGGACAAAATGCGTGCCACACACGTTCACACTAATAACACATGGATGACATCCGTGTGTCATCAGCATGGCATGTACTGGCGCCTGGGAACAAACTGTACAATTCGTGCTGTTCTCAATCTATGGCCGGCTGCTAAAGGCAGCACACATCATTGTCTCCTGCTTGCACTGATCTCAGCACCACCAGGAGAGAATGATGGGAGTTGTATTTAGCAGCATCTGTGTAGCTCCTGTGTAAAATAAATAATTAAATTAAAAAAACAGTGTGGGCACCAACGTAATTTTCATAACCAGCAGAGGGAAAGCCCACTGCTAGGGTTGATTTTAATAACCTGGGACAAGAAACAATACCCCATAAAGTTCCCAGGCTATTAATAACAGCTAACAGCTGTTTGCTTAGCCTTTCTTGGTAAATTTATGGGGGACCCAGAAAAAAAATGACGTAGGTTGCCCCTATAAATTCAAACCAGCAAAGGCTAAACAAACAGCTGTGGGTTGATATTAATAGCCTGGGAAAAGGTCAGAGATATTGCCTCCCCCAGGCTACCAACAGCTCGCAGCTGCCACAGAAATGGTGCATCTCCCCACTTACCCTGTGGTGGTTGCAAGTGGGATAATAGTTGTGGGGTAAAAAACAAAATTATACTCCCCTTATGCTTATTCCATTGAAGCCTTTGTCTCTTCTAAAAAACAAAAGCAAAAAACAACCATATCCCTCACCTGTCCAAAGTAATGATAATCCAAACTGTCCCATGCCGTGAACCATGTCTGCGATATGTGGTTTACAACCTGAACAGTGGCATGATGCGACAATCCAGGCTGTAAACCATGAGAGAATGAGACGCTGTGAGCGCAGCATCAGTGAATAGCGGTGACGTTGAGGTTACCGCAGATCACTGAGTCAGCATTCCCAGGCTCACTTCACTGTGAGTTGGGATGATGAACTGCAGTGAGAATCACGGTGCTCATAGTGATCTCATTGACACACCGCAGATCATCGTCCCGGCTCTATGATGTCACCACTCGTAACTGGTGCTCGCAGCACCTCATTGTGTCCTGGTTTTCAGCATGGACAGTTGCATCATAGCTCCGTTCGCGTTGAAAAGCAAATATCGCAGAGATGGATTACGGTGTGGGACAGTATGGCTTAACTGCGTCGAAGTGAGGAATATGGTTGTTTATATTTTTCTTTTTTTACATGAAAAATGGGCATCGATGGGTTAGGCGTATGATGAGTATTTTTGTTGCTTATTATTTTCTGTTTTTTTTTACAGAGAACAAGGATTTTAATAGAATAGGCGGAAGTTGACTGTGACTGTGTTTTTTATTTTTAAATAAATGTGCAAAACAGGGTGTTGATTTTTATTTTAAATAAAGGCCTTAAATTAAAGCTGTGTGTTTTATTTCCAAACTTACTATGGAGTTAGTAATGGGGCGTCTTATAGATGCCTCTCCATTACTAACCCCTGGGCTTGATGTTACCTGACAATACAAAGGTGACATCAATATCACAAATAGGTTGCATCATGCAACCATGCAGCCTGCCATCTAGATTTAGCAGAGCTAGGCCCGCCATGGGACAAATGTATTATTATCTTTTCAGTGGCCAGGTGAAGAATATTGTTGTTTATTATTTTAACTAGATGGAGGCCCGATGCTATCGCATCGGGAGGGCGGTAATGTCACGATGGGGGCAGACTTTGCAGCGTTGAGAATCTCTCCCCCCATGTGCTCACCCACCTATCCTCTCTCTTTCCACACGTGCTGACTTCTCCCGTCTGTGCTCTCTTCTTTGACCTGTCTACCTCATGTACTATCCCCCTTGTCTGCTGTCTCTCTCCTTCCTGTGCTGTGTTCTCCCCTCATGTGCTGTCCCATTTGACCTGTCTCCCCCTGTGCTATGTCTCTCTTACCCCTGTGTCTGACCGTGTATAGAACATACCACAGCTCCTGGGCAGGGGAGGAAACAACAGACAATACTGACATTACAGCAGGAGATCGCAGAGGATACATTTTGTGAGGTAAAATATTGTTTAAAAACAGTCAGTGAAATATTTTACCTCACAAAATGAATCCTCTGTGATCCCCTGCTGTAATGTCAGTATTGTCTTTTGCTTCCTGTGACGGTGTTCTGCTGGTGGTACAGCCCAAGAGGCTGCGTGAGTATGAGTATGTGTGAGTGTGTGTGAGTGTGTGATTGTGAGAGTGTGTGAGTGTGAATGTGTGTGTGTGAGTGAGAGTGTGAGTCTTTGAATGTGAGGGTGTGTGAATGTGAGTCTGAGTGTGTATGTGAGTGTGTGAGTATGTGAGTGTGTGAGTGTATGAGTGTATGAGTATGTGAGTGTATGAGTGTATGAGTGTATGAGTGTATGAGTGTGTGAGTGTATGAGTATGTGAGTGTGAGTGTGTGATTCTGTGAGTGTGTGTGTGTATCAGAGTGTGTGAGTGTGTGTGAGTGCGTGATTGTGTGAGTGTGTGTGTGAGTGTCTGAGTCTGAGAGTGTGTGTGTGAGAGTGTGAGAGTGTGTGTGAGTGTGCGAGTGTGTGAGTGTGTGAAGCATCTGAAGAGTTAAAAAACAGTCATTTTGAATAATTTGAGGGGAGCAGTTTTTAAAATTACAGCACTTTTGGAGTTTTTCCAATATATAGAGCTCTAAAAGTCAATTCAAAACTGAATGTATCTGTAAAAAAACAGGATTTGTAAATTTCCTTGAAAAAATAAAAATATTCTGCTAAATATTAGCTTGTCTAAAATTTTAACAAAATAAAAGGATGTTTGAAAAATGATACTGAAGGTAGACATATGGGAAATGATGTTAATTAACTAGTTTGTGTGATATGTCTATCTGAATTAAGATTATAACAAAAGTTGAAATTTTAATGTTTCAGAAAAAACAATTTCCAACATAAATGTATCACTAAATTAAAGTGAACCTGTCTGCAGAGTTGTGCACAGTAACCTACAGACAGTGTAAGGTTGACGCCGTTATACTGATTAAAATGATACCTTGGTTGATGAAATCCGTCTTGTGGTTGTTGTTTAATCTTTATTTACAGTTTTCAGTTAATGAGATTCTCGTGTTCCGAGGTGGGCCTGTGGGGGGGTCTTCATGTGGTGCTCTGTTAACATATGCCTCTGTATGGGCTTATGACAGATCACTGATCCCTCAGTGACCTGCCTCCTATTTTACATACTGCATATACTATGGTGAGTGTAGAAAATATGTTTTACATTGATCAATGTGCAGTAGCATGCGTAGCATTATGCCTCTAATATTGGCAAGTAAAAAAAAAATACCTTCAGCAAAATGGCGCCGGCAAGGGTGTATGCGTAGTAACATCTATTGCATTTCGATAGATGCAACTTCGCAACCGCCACTGCCGATGCGATTTTACTGCAGCCAATTTATTTTTCTCTAGCAAAACGGTGCCTGTGCAGTAGCATCTATCACGTTCTGATGGGGCGTGCATAGTAGCATCTGTCAGATCGTTGTAGATGCTACTGCACATGTGCCATTTTGCTAGAGAAAAAAAAATTGGCTGCAATAAAATGACAACTGTGGCGGCACTTGCGCAGTAGCATCTATTGAAAGACGATAAATGCTACTGCGCATTGCTCCACGGCTGGTGCCATTTTGATGAAGATCATTTTTTATTTTTTTTACTTGAAAATATTAGAGTCGTAATACTACACATGATACCGCCCAGGTGCCATTTTCCTCAATTTCATTTTTTTTTTTAAACCATCCATAGTATATGCAGTATGTCAAATAGGGGCAGGTCACTGAATGTTTAGTGACCTGTCAGAAGCCATACAGATGAATATGTAAGCAGAGCACCACATAAACCCCCTACCACAGCCCCTCCACAAGCCACCCTGGAGCACGAGAATCTCATTAACTGAAAACTACAGATAAAGATTAAACAACAACCATAAGACGGATTTCATCAACCATGTGGTTCTGGGATTTTTGCTCACCGTTCTTGTGATCATTTTGACCCCATGGGGTAAGATCTTGCGTGGAGCCCCATATCGAGGGAGATTATCAGTGGTCTTGTATGTCTTCCATTTTCTTATTATTGGTCCCACAGTTGATTTAATCATACCAAGCTCCTTGTCTATTGCAGTTTCCAGCCTGGTGCAGGGCTACAATTTTGTTTCTGGTGTCCTTCGACAGTCCTTTGGTCTTCACCACAGTGGAGTTTGGAGTGTGACTGTTTGAGTTTGTGGACAGTTGTCTTTTATACTGATAACAAGTTCAAACAGGTGCCATTACTACAGGTAATGAGTGGAGGACAGAGGAGCCTCTTAAAGAAGTTACAGGTCTGTGAGAGCCAGAAATCTTGCATGCTTTTAGGTGACCAAATACTTATTTTCCACCATAATTTGCAAAATAAATCTTGCCAAATCAGACAGGGTGATTTTCTGGATTTGTTTTCTCAATTTTACTCTCATAGTAGTGGTCTACCTATGATGTCAATTACAGGTGGCCTCTCTCATCTTTTTAAGTGGGAGAACTTGCACAATTGGTGGCTGACTAAATAATTTTTTTCTCCACTGTATACTGTGCACTAGTTAATTTGAAGGTGATGCAATAATAAGGAAAAGGCCAATATTATCTGTAGGAAAGTCATATTGTTATGTCAGCTGCTGAAATAACTGAGACTTCACATGTGGGAAAACTACAATACACTTCACCAGCCTGTCAACCTTCTTACTGTTATATTTCTACCATAGGGCTTTTGGCCATTAGTTTAATTATTAGTGAAGTTCTGCATGTCATGACTACTTGTACCTGACCAAATACAGTACCTGCAAGAAATATGGCTTTCACATTTCCTTCTGAAGATCCTACTTTAAAGAATGATGATATATGATCATTTCACATTCTCAATTTCATGTTCCACAAGATTTTTCAGTATGTCATATGCACAGAGCCTCTAATTTGTACTATATAAAATATCTTTTTGCAGACATGGATTGCATTTATACATATTTTTGAAATTATATAGCCCAATTTTAGACAATGTAAATGCAAATACAGTATCTTGCAGGATTTAGAGAACATACTAAATGTACTCTTTTTAATACAGGAGTACTGCATGCTGCAGATTCCAATACTAGGCAAAAAGGTTCCAGAATAAAATATATGAATATTGCTATAAGAATGAAAAAAATACCTTTCTTCAAATATAAATTTTTAATGTCAGATAAATTACGACAATCACTACTGGCCATATACATGATTAGCACTAGATGCAATCAAAATTAGTTGGATTGCACAAAAGTTATAAAATGTACCATCTACCCACAAGCAAGTTAAAAAACAGCATACATATTTTTTATAGCCAGTGTCAATAATGGGAGTATGAGATGGGTAGTCACTAGTGATGAGCGAGTATACTCGTTGCTCAGGTTTTCCAGAGCATGCTCCGGTGATCTCCGAGTATTTTGGCGTGCTCGGAGATTTAGTTTTCATCGTCTCAGCTGCATGATTTGTGACTGCTAGACAGCCTGAATACATGTGTGGAATGCCTGTTTGTTAGGGAATTGCTCATGTATTCAGCCAGACTACAAGTCGCAAATCATGCAGCTGAGACGACGAAAACTAAATCTCCGAGCACACCAAAATACTCGGAGGACACCCGAGCATGCTCGGGAAAACCCGAGCAACGAGTATACTCGCTCATCACTATTAGTCACCTTTCCTTGTTCCAGTGCTGGCTCTTGCTCGGGTGTCCTCCGAGTATTTTGGGGTGCTCGGAGATTTAGTTTTTGTCAAGGCAGCTGCATGAATTTCAGCTGCTAGACAGCCTGAATACATGTGGTGATTGCCTGTTTGCTAGGGAACCCCCACATGTATTCAGGCTGTCTAGCAGCCGCAAATCATGCAGCTGCTTTGACAAAAACTAAATCTCCAACCACGCCAAAATACTCGGAGGACACGAGCAACAAGTATACTTGCTCATCACTAGTCGCCTCCCCTTGCAGTAGTTCATTCCATGTTTCTCAGATAACTCCACAAACTCCTCTTACATCATCAACCTAGACCTTATAGGCCAGATTCCAAATAGGACAAAGAATCCCATCTATGTAATAATTCAAGTCAACTAACAAGTGTCATGACTGGTCCTAAGTAGCTTAGTGAAAAAATGCATAAGGTAAGTGTTTACACAAAAGATGGTACGTCAGTGAAAAGGGGGGGGTCTGGTACATGCATCCTATTCCACCTGCCCCAACACACGTTTCACCCAGAGGCATCATCGGACTAATCAGTATGAGAAAGAATTGCAGATCAGCACTGCTCCTTAAAAGAACATTGGTCTGAGTGATATTTAATAAATCATCAGATCGCACTTGTCCAATGTATACACTCATATGGGCGAGCCCTTATACTTTCAATTTCCTGAGCCAACTCGTAGGAGCCTCAATCTGAGATTCTGTCAAAAAAGTAGACAAAATTTAACCCCTTAAGCCCCAAGGGTGGTTTGCACGTTAATGACAGGGCCAATTTTTACAATTCTGACCACTGTCCCTTTATGAGGTAATAACTCTGAAACGCTTCCAAGGATCCCGGTGATTCTGACATTGTTTTCTTGTGACATATTGTGCTTCATGTTAGTGGTAAAATTTCATTCAAATAACTTGCGTTTATTTGTGAAAAAAATGGAAATTTGACGAAAATTTTGAAAATTTCGCAATTTTCCAACTTTCATTTCAATTTCAACTGAATTTTTATGCCCTTAAATCACAGAGATACAGCACCCAAAAAACTTGATAAGTAACATTTCCCACATGTTTACTTTACATCAGCACAATTTTGAAACCAAATTTTTTTTGTTAGGAAGTTATAAGGGTTAATGGCAGAGCTCGGACGGGAAGCAGCGCCATTTGACCTTTTTTGGCTGGAATTGAGATCAGACACCATGTCATGTTTGGAAAGCCCCTGATGTACCAAAACAGTGGGAACCCCCCAGAAATGGCACCATTTTGGAAACTAGACCCCCAAGGAACTTATCTAGATGTGTGGTGAGAACTTTGAACCCTCCAGTGCTTCACAGAAGTTTATAATGCCTGGGCGTGAAAATAAAAAAATCGTATTTTTTCCACAAATATGATCTTTTAGTCACCAATTTTTTTATTTTCCCAAGGGTACCAGGAGAAATTGCACCCCAAAAGTTGTTGTCCAATTTGTCCTGAGTACGCTGATACCCCATATGTGGGAGAAAACTACTGTATGGGCACACGTCGGGGCTCGGAAGGGAAGTAGTGATGTTTTGGAATGCAGACTTTGATGGAATGGTCTGCGGGTGTCATGTTGCTTTTGGAGAGCCCCTGATGTACCTAAACAGTGGAAACCCCCCACAAGTGACCCCATTTTGGAAACTAGACCCCCTAAGGAACTTATTTAGATGTGTGGTGAGCACTTTGAACCCCCAAGGGCTTCACAGAAGTTTATAATGCCTGGGCGTGAAAATAAAAAAATCATATTTTTTCCACAAACATGATCTTTTAGTCACCAATTTTTTTATTTTCCCAAGGGTACCAGGAGAAATTGCACCCCAAAAGTTGTTGTCCAATTTGTCCTGAGTACGCTGATACCCCATATGTGGGAGAAAACTACTGTATGGGCACACGTCGGGGCTCGGAAGGGAAGTAGTGACGTTTTGGAATGTAGACTTTGATGGAATGGTCTGCGGGTGTCATGTGCGTTTGGAGAACCCCTGATGTACCAAAACTATTGAAACTCCCCACAAGTGACCCCATTTTGGAAACTAGACCCCCCACAGAACTTATCTAGCTGTGTGGTGAGCACTTTGAAACCCCAAGTGATTCACAGAAGTTTATAACGCCCGGGCGTGAAAATAAAAAAATAATTTTTTTCCACAAATATGATATTTTTGCCACCAATTTTTTTTTTCCTAGGGGTAACAGGAGAAATTGGACCCCAAAAGTTGTTTTACAATTTGTCCTGAGTAGGCTGATACCCTATATGTGGGGGTAAAACACTGTTTGGGTGCATGGCAGAGCTTGGAAGGGAAGGAGCACCGTTTGACTTTTTCAACTCAGAATTGGCTGGAATTGAGATCCGACGCCATGTTGCATTTGGAGAGCACCTGATGTGCCCAAACAGTGGAAACCCCCAATTCTAACTCCAACCCTAACCCCAACACACCCTTAACCCTAATCTCAGCCCTAACTCTAGCCCTAACCCTAGCCCTAACCCTAGCCCTACCCCTAGCCCTAACCCTAGCCCTAATGGGAAAATGGAAATAAATATATTTTCTTTTAATTTTATTATTTTTCCCTAACTAAGGGGGTGATAATGGGGGGTTTGATTTACAATTTATAATGGGTTTTTATGTTTGGCAGCTGTCATAGGCTAAAAGGCGCATTTTAATGTAAAAATAGTTTTTGCATCACCACATATTGAGAGCTATAATTTTTCCATATTTTGACCCACCAAGTCATGTGAGGTCTTATTTTTTGCGGGACAAGTTGACGTTTTTATTGGTACCATTTTCGGGCATGTGATTTTTTTTATCGCTTTTTATTCCGATTTTTGGGACGCAGAATGAACAAAAACCAGCGTTTCATGAATTTCTTTTGAGGGGTGCGTTTACACCGTTCCGTGTGTGATAAAATTGATAAGGCTAAAGACTTACTGATAGGGAATTTAGATTGTGAGCCTCATCAGGGACAGTGATAAAAATGTGTGCAAACTGTAAAGCGCTGCGGAATATGTTAGCGCTATATAAAAATAAAGATTATTATTTATTATTTATTATTATAAGGCGGTTTTATTCTCTGGGTCAGTACGGTTACAGCGATACCTCATTTATGTCTTTTTTTTATGTGTTGGCGGGTTTTTGCAATGAAAACTATTTTATATAAAAAATAATAATTTTTGCATTGCTTTATTCTGTGAGCGATAACTTTTTTATTTTTTCACTGATGATGCTGTATGGTGGCTCGTTTTTTGCGGGACAAGATGAAGATTTCAGCGGTACCATGAATATTTATATGCGTCTTTTTGATCGCGCGTTATTGCACTTTTTGTTCGGCGGTATGATAATAAATCATTATTTTTTTGCTTCGTTTTTTATTTTTATTTTTTAAGTGGTTTGCTAAACGGGTTAACTAATGGGACAGTTTTATAGGGCAGGTCGTTATGGACGCGGCGATGCCAAATATCTGTACTTCTATTGTTTTTTTCTTTTTTTTCCAAAAAATGAATTTATTGGGGAATATTTTTTTTTCCAATTTATTTAGTGATTTTTTAAAAATTATTTTTACACTTTTTTTTTTAACTTTATTAGGTTGTCCCAGGGGGGACATCACTGTCCTGTGACAGATCACAAGCATAGACGCAGACTTCCTCATGCCTGCGCTTTGCAGGCACTGAGGAAGTCAGCTCCCTACAGGCCCCCGAAGGTCCCCGTCGCCATCTTGGATCCGGGGACCTGTAGGGAAAGAGACCCCCGCTGCAGCGCTGCACATTGCGCTGCGGTGGGGGGCTCAGGGAAGCACGGAGGGAGCCCCCTCCCTGCCGATGCTTCCCTTTAACCCCCGGTACACCGCGATCGTGTTTGATCGCGGTGTGCAAGGGGTTAACGTGTCGGGGGCGGTTCATGACCGCCCCTGACACATTGTGCTGGGTGTCAGCTGTGATAATTAGCTGACACCCGGCCGCGATCAGCGGTGCTCACCACGTGGGCGCCGCTGATCGCTGTGACGTACTATCCCATCCCTGGGAATTAAGTCCCAGGGCACATGGATGGGATAGTACGTCACAAGGGATTAAGGGGTTAAAGAGTCATGCATTAAGACTCTATTATGGAAGCGCAACAAAAGCCTTTACAATGACAGGGTCCATCAATTAGTATTGATGTCAATCATGTGATGGATCCAGAACTGCTTTTTTAGGGCAAACTGCAGATGAAAACTTCCCAAAGAGACTAGATTTTCTGATTGATTTTCACAGCCACTTGATTGCGAATTAGCTCCAATGCAACGTACTAATCCACAGCACAGAATCCTATCAACAGTGGTCGGCGCTCTCAAGTTTCTGAACAAATTTTTTGGTAGGGCTTTTGAATGGGGCTTAAAAAGGCCAAATTAATGCAGTGCTTGCTGTCAGGCTTGGACTGGCCCACAGGAGAGCAGGATAATTATCTGGTGGGCCCCTGTGGTAGACTAGACCACCACCCTCTTATATGAGCAGTACTTGGCACTTTATATTTGAATCATTATGTACAGATAAAGGTGGCATCTTATTCATTTAACAATCTATCCCATTCATTGCATATAAATTTGTGATTGAAGATAATGTCACATTTGCATGTAGCTGAAAATTGGGGCCATGAAGTTTGATACTGGTGGGCTTTGGCACCCCAGTCTGCCGCTGCTTGCTGCAGATTCTGTTAAAATCAATTAACTATATTGGGAAAATAGTATGGATGTAGCATCACTGTCTTATATTAGGAAAATAGAGTCAGCATTACTCATCCTCAAAAACTCTACATTTCCAGTAGAGAAGACATCAAAATGAAGAGGTGTGGAGGACTATGGAATTCTCTACTGACACTATCGCACCTAACATTTAGACATTGAAGGATTGCAGACAGTAGGGTGAGATCTTGTAATGTGGCAGTGAAATAAAGGAATGATTAGAGAGTGTGTGGGAGGTGGAAATGTAAAATAAAATTGTTTCCATTAATTTTTTATCCAACCCCCCGCTGTGTACTTGTCGCTCCCCCTCACAAAGCTTTATGAGCAAATGTTTAGGCTCCTTCTCTGTATAAATAAGAACTGTGTGATCAGAGAGCACAGACACCAGACCCAGTTGCTGCTCTTGTGGAAATTTATATACCAATAAACTATTTTGTAGCCAGTTTGCTGCTGAAGTTAAGATGATTTAGCCTAGGAGGGTGTGCAAGTTACTATGCATATTGAGCTACTTCATGAATGTGTGATGCATTAACTATTACTAAATCAAATACATAAACATATAGGTACTGCAGAAAACAGGGGCATTTCATTTATAGTGCAAAACTCATTATTATTCAACATAAAAAATAATAATCTTAATTTTGGAAAGGAAATTAGAACTTTAAAGAAGACCTTTTAGAAAAACATGATTAGAAACACTTTATTAGAAAAACTTAAAGTGACAGTAGGTAAAATTAGAAGATTTGTCTCAGATACATATAATTTGTAACTAAGATGATTTTCCTCAGTATTATCAGTGTAAAAGAGTAGAGATTTTGCCAATTCCCTGCTGCAAATAGTAATATAATGCATTATCCTGTTTTATATGTTGTTTTATACATTTGGTGGTCTGCAATAGTTGGTTAGCCTGCAGACAGGGTTAACTGTTGTGGCCAACCCATGGTGAGAGTGGTTAAAGGGGCATAGAAACTCAGTTCCTGTGTCTTAGGAAGTTACTGGAAAGGAAAGAAAAGAGAAGGCCCATGGTTCACAGACCAGCATTGATTAGGCGTGTTGCTCTTGAAGGAGACGAGAGGTAACCATACTTGGGTAGCAAGTTCTGAATTGATCAAGTATTACGTGGCAGAAAGCAAGTGAGGGCCTCAGGCAAGTGGGGGTATAGAGCAAGTGTTATCTGTAGTAGATAAGAAAGATCAAGTGTAGCCAGACCTGAGGGTCATAGTGAAGACTGGCCATGCTGGGATATGTGTTCTCGGAAAGTGATTGCAGCTAGTGTGAACAGATATGAAAAATGATGCAGCACACCAAGACACGTGTGGCCTATACATATGGAAAGTTGAAGATAGCTGTGAGGAGCAGTAGCGACCCACCTCAACTCGTACGGATCTCACAAGGGAAGATGGAGGTTCCCATAGTGATCTGTTTGTTTAGTGCAATATATAATAGGAGAAATTTGCCATCACATATAACCGTGATGTTCCTGTCTCTGACTTGTGCAAAAGATGTATGCTTTAAGTTTAATGCCTATCAGATGTATATATGTTTCATTTGGTAAAGAAAAGTTTATTTTTGCACTCTGGTCTCTCTTATTCATCTCTATTTTGTCCAATCCTGACCTTCCAGGTCAAGTAGAAGAAAAATGGTGTGTACACAGCAGTAGAGGCGAGGTACAGGTGGAAGGAGGTTATGAGCCTTTGGGACATCTAGTTAGACAAATTCACTGCATACTCTTGTGATGAATGCAATTTCTTTTTATTTCAAAATTAATGTGCATGTAGACAGAAGCCCAGAACAAGCATAAAGTGCAAGTTATAAATGCAACGCTTCAACACGACCCCAGGTCTTGTTCGCAAGTTCACAGTCATTCTTAGTGTACTGAGCTTGTCCATGGCACACACATCACAGACGCAGGAGTGCACACTATGAAACCATAGCCAAGAGCAGACTTCTTAGCACCACCAGGATCACCAGTGTTCCACAAAGCCTCTCTTGGACAAGCTCAGCACACTAAGAGTGACTTCCTGAACAAGACCCGGGTCAAAACGTTATGTCGCATTTATAACTGGCACTTTCTAGCTGTTCTGAGGTTTTGTCTACCTACGCATGAATTTTGAAATAAAAAGAAATCACATTCATCTCAAGAGTGTGCGGTGAATTTGTCTGCCATGGCAAGTGGCACCATGCGGTCTGCAGTGGTGAATACCTAAAGGTAACAACTAGAGTTGAGCGAAACGGGTCGAAAAAATTCAAAAGTCGCCGACTTTTGGCAAAGTCGGGTTTCATGAAACGAAACCCGACCCTAGGATGAGGTCGGCCACGAGGTCGGCGACTTACGCGCCAAAGTCACGTTTCAAAAGTTTGTTTTGCGCTCTTTTTCATCCAATCAGGATCCACGGACACTGTGGGCAACGTGATGACCTAGGCACGGGTCACCACCATCTTTCAGAAGGGCATGCAAGTGATTGGCTTGCTTTGGTGGGCGTCACAGGGGGTATAAAAGGGCGTGCACGCCGACTGCCATCTTACTTCTGCCGATCTTAGTATAGGGAGAGGTTGCTGCTGATTCTGTAGGGAGAGCGTTAGGCAGGGAAGAAGACAAAAAAACTGCTTCTGCTGCTAGCGATTTGGCCTGCACAACACACAAGTCACTGTGTGTGCAGTGCAAGGGGAGGCTATATAGTGGTGTATCAGTGGTGTTGGTTGTTGGGCTGCCTTTTAAGGCTTCCTGACACGCTGGCATTGCTGTTTACCCACTGCTCCGCAAACTGCTTTTTTAAAAGCAATCCAATCTCCCTTATCCTTTAGTCACTTTGGTCACAGGCAGCTGTGCCATCGAGCGTGTCACATAGCGCTCAGATATCAGTGGGCCTCACACAATCCACAAGTGTCCAGTGTCCAAAAGTGTGCGCAGAGATTCAAAATCTCCATTATCCTCTCGTCACTTTGGTCACAGGCAGCTGTGCCATCGAGCGTGTCACATAGCGCTCAGATATCAGTGGGCCTCACACAATCCACAAGTGTCCAGTGTCCAAAAGTGTGCGCAGAGATTCAAAATCTCCATTATCCTCTCGTCACTTTGGTCACAGGCAGCTGTGCCATCGAGCGTGTCACATAGCGCTCAGATATCAGTGGGCCTCACACAATCCACAAGTGTCCAGTGTCCAAAAGTGTGCGCAGAGATTCAAAATCTCCATTATCCTCTCGTCACTTTGGTCACAGGCAGCTGTGCCATCGAGCCTGTCACATAGCGCTCAGATATCAGTGGGCCTCACACAATCCACAAGTGTCCAGTGTCCAAAAGTGTGCACAGAGATTCAAAATCTCCATTATCCTCTCGTCACTTTGGTCACAGGCAGCTGTGCCATCGAGCCTGTCACATAGCGCTCAGATATCAGTGGGCCTCACACAATCCACAAGTGTCCAGTGTCCAAAAGTGTGCGCAGAGATTCAAAATCTCCATTATCCTCTCGTCACTTTGGTCACAGGCAGCTGTGCCATCGAGCGTGTCACATAGCGCTCAGATATCAGTGGGCCTCACACAATCCACAAGTGTCCAGTGTCCAAAAGTGTGCGCAGAGATTCAAAATCTCCATTATCCTCTCGTCACTTTGGTCACAGGCAGCTGTGCCATCGAGCGTGTCACATAGCGCTCAGATATCAGTGGGCCTCACACAATCCACAAGTGTCCAGTGTCCAAAAGTGTGCGCAGAGATTCAAAATCTCCATTATCCTCTCGTCACTTTGGTCACAGGCAGCTGTGCCATCGAGCGTGTCACATAGCGCTCAGATATCAGTGGGCCTCACACAATCCACAAGTGTCCAGTGTCCAAAAGTGTGCGCAGAGATTCAAAATCTCCATTATCCTCTCGTCACTTTGGTCACAGGCAGCTGTGCCATCGAGCCTGTCACATAGCGCTCAGATATCAGTGGGCCTCACACAATCCACAAGTGTCCAGTGTCCAAAAGTGTGCACAGAGATTCAAAATCTCCATTATCCTCTCGTCACTTTGGTCACAGGCAGCTGTGCCATCGAGCCTGTCACATAGCGCTCAGATATCAGTGGGCCTCACACAATCCACAAGTGTCCAGTGTCCAAAAGTGTGCGCAGAGATTCAAAATCTCCATTATCCTCTCGTCACTTTGGTCACAGGCAGCTGTGCCATCGAGCGTGTCACATAGCGCTCAGATATCAGTGGGCCTCACACAATCCACAAGTGTCCAGTGTCCAAAAGTGTGCGCAGAGATTCAAAATCTCCATTATCCTCTCGTCACTTTGGTCACAGGCAGCTGTGCCATCGAGCGTGTCACATAGCGCTCAGATATCAGTGGGCCTCACACAATCCACAAGTGTCCAGTGTCCAAAAGTGTGCGCAGAGATTCAAAATCTCCATTATCCTCTCGTCACTTTGGTCACAGGCAGCTGTGCCATCGAGCCTGTCACATAGCGCTCAGATATCAGTGGGCCTCACACAATCCACAAGTGTCCAGTGTCCAAAAGTGTGCGCAGAGATTCAAAATCTCCATTATCCTTTCGTCACTTTGGTCACAGGCAGCTGTGCCATCGAGCGTGTCACATAGCGCTCAGATATCAGTGGGCCTCACACAATCCAAAAGTGTCCACTGTCCACAAGTGTGTGCAGAAATTCTAAATCTCCCCTGTCCTATAGACATCTTGTACCTTGTTTTACATTACTATATAGTTTGTTGGATTTTGTCTACATTTCTACCAAAAATGAGGAAGGCTGGTGGAAGAGGCCGTGGAATTGGGCGGGGGTTGGCAGCTGGTAATGATGGTGTTGGTGGTGGATCTGATGGTAGTGGCAAGAGCAAAATAGGACCGAATGCAGGAGGTGCTGACCCTGCGTCATCATCTGTCTACATAAGGCCTCGAACGCTTAGTTTTCTAGGAGTTGGCAAACCGCTTTTAAAGGCAGAGCATCAGGAAAAAGTTTTGTCTTACATTGCTGACTCAGCCTCCAGCTCTATCGCCTCCTCTTCTTCAGTTGTAAAAAGTAAAAGCACTGAGTCGTCATTGGAGGCTCATGTTCATGAACCACACCTTTCTTTGTGTCCTTCACCCCAACCAAGATTGAAGGATGACGCAGGCCATACTACTGATTACTCCATGGAGCTGTTTTCACATACCATGCCTGGATTATCAAGTCAAATGGTGAATTACCCAGGCCAAGATGAATCTGACATGGAGTGCACTGATGCACAGCCGCTGATTGATGATTCTGCTGGTACATTCACTCAGAGCACTACATTGTCCTCGCAGTGTACAGAGCCAGATTTTGACCCTGATGAGACTCAGGTGCCCCTTCCCGCACACTATACCACCATACACGGTGACACAGAGAAAGGTGCACATGACATAGAAGAGGAGGTGATGGATGACCCAGTTGTTGACCCAGATTGGCATCCATTGGGGGAAGAGGGTGCTGCTTCCAATAGCTCAGATGAGGAGCATCCACAGCAGACATCGACATCGCAACAGCTGTTATCTGGCAGGCCCGGAGCACTCCAAAGACAGGTTCCAAACATCAAAAGAGTTGCTGGACAGCTTGTCCAGAGGGTCAAAAGATCACAGCGTGCTAGGCCGCAAAATGTCTGCCAAAGTAGGAAGAGTGCAGTGTGGCACTTTTTTGAACAAAATCCTCATGATCAGGCCAAGGTTATCTGTAAGAAGTGCGCAAAGACCTTTAGCCAAGGGAAAAATCTGAAAAATTTGAATACCAGTTTCATGCTTAGACATTTAACCAGCATGCACTTGCAAGCGTGGACACAACACCAAACCTCAAGTGCCACATGTGCAACTGATCACAACGAAGGTAGTCAGCAACGCTACATTGTTTCCCCCACTGTAAGCCCACCGGTTAGCACAGCAGCAAATGTTGAGGTGTCGTTGCAAGGCCACAGCAGTCAGGGAATCCCACTGTTATATCAACGAAAGACTGATTCTAGGCCATCAGAAAGAACACCAACTCCATCACCATCATCAACCCTCTCTCAGTCCGCCCTGTCCACCGCTACTTCCACCATATGCAGCTCTCAAGTCCAGCTCACCCTCCCAGACACTATGAGTAGATCAAGAAAGTACTCAGTCTCTCATCCGCGTACACTGGGTTTGAACGCCCACATTGCCAAACTAATCTCGTTTGAGATGATGCCCTTTCGGTTGGTGGAAAGCACAGCTTTCCGCGAACTCATGGCCTATGCAGTACCACGCTATGACCTACCCAGTCGCCACTTCTTCTCTCGCAAAGCCATCCCAGCCCTCCACCATCATGTGAAAGACCGCATTGTCCATGCACTCAAGCAGTCAGTGAGCGGAAAGGTGCACCTCACAACTGATGCATGGTCCAGTCGGCATGGCCAGGGCCGTTACGTGTCCATCACTGCGCACTGGGTTAATGTGGTGGATGCAGGGTCCACAGGGGACAGCGGTGGTGGGACAGTGCTGCCTAGCCCACGGTATAGGAAACAGTTGGCTGTAGGCGCTCGACCCTCCTCCTCCTCCTCCTCCTCCAGAAGCGAAAGCTCGTCCACAGAGCGCAGTCGTACGAGCACTCCATCTGCAGCTGCCACTGTTGCACACGATGTGTCCCCCTATCGAGCAGCTAGTGGAAAGCGTCAGCAGGCTGTGTTGCAGATGATGTGTTTGGGCGACAGACACACCGCCGAGGTGCTGGCCGAGTACTTGAAGCGACAAACTGAGTCATGGCTGGGCAGTGTACATCTTGAGGCAGGCAAGGTAGTTAGTGATAACGGGCGTAATTTTGTGGCAGCCATAGCCCTTTCAAAACTCAGCCACATACCTTGCTTGGCTCACACCTTGAACCTGGTGGTGCAGTGCTTCCTCAAAAATTATCCGGAGTTAACAGCCCTGCTCCAGAAGGTGCGAAGACTGTGCGCGCACATCCGCCGGTCGCCTGTACACTCCGTTCGTATGCAAAAGCTGCAGCGATTGCTCCACCTTCCCAACCACCACCTCATTATCGACATTGCAACAAGGTGGAACTCCACCCTGCACATGGTGGAGCGGCTGTGCGAGCAGAGGCAGGCCATAATGCATTTGTGGGAGGATACACGGCCAGGCACTTTGAGAGCAGACATGGAGTTGACAGGCGTGCAGTGGTCGAAGCTGAAAGACCTTTGTAAAGTCCTTCAGTGTTTTGAGGAATGCACACGACTGGTAAGCGCAGACGACGCCATCCTAAGCATGAGCATCCCACTTATGCGTCTGCTCATGCAAACTTTGATGCACCTTAAGGAGCAGGCGTCTGCAGCCAATGTTGATGAGGAGGAAGAGGAGGAGGGAATCCTTGATGACATTCAGCCATTGTCTGCTCAGGGACCTCTCCTGGACGAGGTGGAGGAAGAAGAGAAGGAGGAGGAGGATGATGGGGATGATTACTTAGGGGAGGAGGATGCATCTCGTGGGGCAAGTGAAAATGTTGGCGTGGCAAGGTCTGGTACAGGGTTTGTGCGTGACTGGAGGGATGTGGATTTGCCAGAAAGTGCTCCTCCAACCAGCACTCGCAGTGCATCATTGACACCGGGAACATTGGCCCACATGTCAGATTATGCCTTGCGGATCCTAAAAAGGGACCCCCGCATTGCCAAAATGATGAACGATGACGACTACTGGTTGGCCAGCGTCCTGGATCCACGCTATAAAGGAAAATTACAAAACATCATGCCACAGGAGAACCTTGACCTAATATTGGCTAATAAACAAGCAACTCTGGTAAATCGGTTGCTTGAGGCATTCCCAGCACACAGCAGCGGTGATGGTTCTCACACGAGCCGTTCGGGCCGGGAGCAGCTTGGCAGAGGTGTTCGTGGTGCACACAGCAGAAGTGGCGTTGGAGACAGGGGTTTCATGACAATGTTGTGGACTGATTTTTCAAATACCGCTCACACAACTGGTAATACTGCATCGATGGAAAGTGACAGGAGACAGCAGTTGTCAACTATGGTTACAAACTACTTTTCCTCCCATATCGATGTTCTCCCACACAGGTCATTCCCCTTTGACTATTGGGCCGCTAAACTGGACACCTGGCCTGAATTGGCCCAATATGCCTTACAGGAGCTCGCTTGCCCAGCTGCAAGTGTGCTATCGGAAAGAGTCTTCAGTGCAGCTGGATCAATCCTGACAGAAAAAAGGACCCGTCTGTCAACCCAAAATGTGGATGATCTAACCTTCATTAAAATGAACCACGCATGGGTTTCCAAGGATTTTGTCCCACCTTCCCCTGATGACACATAGGGTGACAGAAAAATGGCTTGCTTTGGTCCACCTCTTCCTGGTACTTCACCTATTTCACCTTTTGCATCAGCTGAATGTCCAACATCAATATATGCCACTTTCTAAAACTCCCTAACTGTGCTGCCTCCCCCCCCATGGCCGGGGTCACCACCTAGCGCACGACACCGTGCGAGTGCCATTGCCCTGGACAGGTGGGTAGGCCGACTCTTGGGCGCGGGCACTGGCACAGGGTCCCTCATAGTGCAATCAAGTGTCTCTGACGGTGGTGGTGCACACCCGCCGTCAGACACACCGCTGTACTATGAGGGGCCCAGTGCCAGTACCGACGCCCACGAGTGGGCCCCCCTTGCTTGGGCAGGGCCCCAGCATTTGCAAGCTTTACCTCTCCCTGCTCCTCCGCTGTGTAATCTGGGCCATCAAATCCATACTGTGCCTGACACCGTCTGAGCCTGCCTCCTGAGACATATATTTTGAATGTGTACGCTATCCATACATGTTATCCGGGGATACAGTACCCTTTCTAACCTTTGTGCAATCACGTGCAATCCATATTGGGCCTAACACCGTCTGAGCCTGCCTCCTGAGACATATATTTTGAATGTGTACGCTATCCATACATGTTATCCGGGGATACGGTACCCTTTCTAACCTTTGTGCAATCACGTGCAATCCATACTGGGCCTAACACCATAGAATCATAGAATCGTAGAGTTGGAAGGGACCTCCTGGGCCATCTGGTCCAACCCCCTGCTCAAAGCAGGATTCGCTAAATCATCCCAGTCAGATGTCTGTCCAGCCTCTGTTTGAAGACTTCCATTGAAGGAGAACTCACCACTACTCGTGGCAGCCTGTTCCACTCATTGATCACTCTAACTGTCAAAAAGTTTTTTCTAATATCTAATCTGTGTCTCCTCCCATTCAGTTTCATCCCATTGCTTCTAGTCTTTCCTTGTGCAAATGAGAATAAAGTTGATCCTTCTACAATGTGACAGCCCTTTAGATATTTGTAGACAGCTATTAAGTCTCCTCTCAGTCTTCTCTTTTGCAAACTAAACATTCCCAAATCCTGCAACCTTTCCTCATAAGACCGTCTGAGCCTGCCTCCTGAGACATATATTTTGAATGTGTACGCTATCCATACATGTTATCCGGGGATACGGTACCCTTTCTAACCTTTGTGCAATCACGTGCAATCCATACTGGGCCTAACACCGTCTGAGCCTGCCTCCTGAGACATATATTTTGAATGTGTACGCTATCCATACATGTTATCCGGGGATACGGTACCCTTTCTAACCTTTGTGCAATCACGTGCAATCCATACTGGGCCTAACACCATCTGAGCCTGCCTCCTGAGACATATATTTTGATTGTGTACGCTATCCATACATGTTATCCGGGGATACGGTACCCTTTCTAACCTTTGTGCAATCACGTGCAATCCATACTGGGCCTAACACCATCTGAGCCTGCCTCCTGAGACATATATTTTGAATGTGTACGCTATCCATACATGTTATCCGGGGATACGGTACCCTTTCTAACCTTTGTGCAATCACGTGCAATCCATACTGTGCCTCACACCGTCTGAGCCTGCCTCCTGAGACATATATTTTGAATGTGTACGCTATCCATACATGTTATCCAGGGATACGGTACCCTTTCTAACCTTTGTGCAATCACGTGCAATCCATACTGGGCCTGACACCGTCTGAGCCTGCCTCCTGAGACATATATTTTGAATGTGTACACTATCCATACATGTTATCCAGGGATACGGTACCCTTTCTAACCTTTGTGCAATCACGTGCAATCCATACTGGGCGTGAGAACGGCTGGCGAGCTGTTAAGCAAGCTACAGCACCTGTTCAGACAAGTACAGGGATTCCCTAGTCTCCTCATTTGATTGTTTTCAATGTTGGGACAGCAATTTTTGGGGAGCACTATACTCTGGAGAATGATAGATGGGGCCCACCATACACTGGAACATTCCAAAGGTGGACATCAGACACTGGAGCAGCATTTACAGGGCCCATTATACACTAGAGCATTAGAAATGGGGCCCATTATGTTTGGAGCATTATTTGGGCCCATAAGACAGTGGAGCTTCATCCATGGGGACCAACATATACTGTAGCATTATGTGGAGCTCATCATATACTGTTTCAAACATTATATGGGACCAATGATTCTGTATGGAGAAATAGATGGGCCTCGTCATGAGATGTAAAAAGTGAGGTATTTTTCATTGTACTATACCGCTATTTATCTGCCGTATCGGAGCATGATGAGTTGTGGTATGTGTTAAAGGGGCGCTCTTTCGCCCAGGGCACATGAAAACCTGCAGCCAGCCCTCCCCCCCACAACTTTAGCCAAATAACCCCCATTTTTCAGTGCGTAACTTATATTATGAAGTTAATTAAGGTTGACAAGCTTAAGTAAGAAGAATTGATGCTTTTGGCATTCAAATGGGCACTGTAGGTGTGTTTCCTGTCCTCCTCTCACTGCCGACTTTTATTCCCCATTGACTTACATTGGGTTTCGTGTTTCGGGACGACCCCGACTTTTCCCTATAATCGGACGATCTTGCTCGACCCGACTTTTGGAAAAGTCGGGTTTCACGAAACGAAACGCGACCCTAAAAAAACAAAAGTCGCTCAACTCTAGTAACAACACACACCCCCAGGCAGGACATCCTTTTTTTGTAGTGTTCTGAGGCAAAGAAGCGTCCCTCGGCCGGGGTGTCCCCAGGTGTTACACCAGGATTCAGGTTATAATTTAATTTCACCAGACATGAGCTCAAAATCTAGTCTGATTATTCTTTCTATTACGCATTAACTGTGAACCCCTCGCCTGATTCTGTATACGATCTGAATGGAAAAGCAGATGTGCTTGTTCTCAGATCTATCAGGATCTGATTTCTGTAGCGGTTTTCTTGAGTCATTGGTCCTTAGAATAAAAAAGGAGTATTCTTTTTTCACGCAATTTCAATCATTTTAAGATTCAATTTGCAAAAGAAAGAAACCTTGTCCGGCACCACATTGCTGAATATGGATGGATACGGTAAACCTTATTTCCCCTTTCCCTAGGCCTCTATGAGAATGTCAGCTTTGTTCCACTTGTTTATTTTCATTCTATAATTGTCATGTCTTGTTTCTTTTTTTTATTATTTGTGTTGCTTTACTTTTGCTAGTTCATGTTTACATAATCCCTGGCAAATAAGAGAAGTATAGTTTTGATGTATTCCTTCAACATCCCCTAACAAAGCTTGATGCGAAACACGCATCGGGTGCATTTTTTCTGTTATCATATGTGGTGTACCAACCAATGGTTTATGGAGAGACACGTGTGTATCGCACAGACAGAGGTCTGCAGCGATCTAAATCCAGGACAGGTTGCTGGGATTTGTAGTCCCACAAACCTGTATTTCTAGTAAAAGGCTGGATTTAGGGTTAACCAGAAGTGATGGGTGGGACTGGTTAACCACACACCTCCCACAGGGTATGCTCCTATAAAAAATGAAGGTATTTTGTATCCTGTGTGCAGCACATGGTAGGCACGCCCATATGTAAGACTGGAGCGGTCAAGTGCTCCTTTGGAATCCAGGAAGCACTGAGAGTCTGGGCTGACAGGAACTATATGAAGCCAGGCTGGGAAACCTGAGGACCTCTTAAGCAGATAACCCTGAATCTGGGGGAACTGTGTGAGTTTGGCTCCAGACCGAGCCTGAATACTGGACCATAACCAGGCCTGTGTGACCAATGGTCTGACTGAGCAAAGTCCTGTTCATGGACATTGTTATGTTGTTTTGCCGGATCTAAAGGCTGTTTACTTTGTGTTTGTGCTGCTGGGGTTATGGAGCAATAAACCCAGGTGAACTTTTAAAAAAATATAGTCTTCCTGCATGTGTTCTCGCTGCCAAGTGAGTATACCCCAACCCGCTAGTGATCTCTCTGCTACACATTACACACATATCTTTGGTATTTTAAATGTCTGACTTTGCAGGGCTAACTCATTGTTTTTTAATCATGTATCTTAATAAAGAACACATTTTCTCTTAATGCTGAGCCTTCCATATATATTCTCATACAGGTTTTCTATATTTTTTTGTGCACTTTGGCCCTTCCCAAAAGTTAATACTTATGTAGGTGTTTCACATATAGAAATATATTTTAGCACCTACAAGCAATACTTACCCTTAAACATCTGGAACATTAATAACATTAGGTCTTTGAGGACATCTCTTAACAGCAAGCACTTAAAGGGTTTGCCCACATAATAAAAATAGACATGTTTCCAAAAACAGTGTGTTCATGAATGGGTTTAAACTTAGAATAGAATTTCCTGTGTCGATACAGTATTGGTGCTTTGTATAAATAAGGGCTGGCTGGCTAACTAGCTAATTTCAATAGCTAAGCCAGGCCCCATCTCTATCTTTACATTGCTCATGGATGAATAACTAGGGATGAATCTTTCCTGATGAAGAGGTCTGATAACTTTGAAAAGCGTTGAAGAAAATAAAACCAGAATCTTCATTTCGATCTTCACCTACAAAGCAGAATACCCACCTATCCTTCCTCTATTTACATTGATCATAATATAAAAGAGGTCTGGTGTAACGTGCTGCTGCAGTGCAGTAAAGCGCAACAGTGCAACCTTCACCAGGGGGTGTTGGTGAGGGAAGAGAAGTTGCACACCCATGCAGCGTAGTAACAGAGCAGCAGCCCAGGTGTCACAGGTAATGAAAGAGTGGTCAAACTAGCTGAAGTCAGCAACTGTCAGGAGCAGAAGTACCAAGGGATACAGCAAGTGCGTAGTCAGGGAAGAGCGAGAAGTCAGGACCTACCAGGAAAGTGGTATCAGAAACATAAGACGTAAGCCATTGTCAGGGTACAAGCCAGAGGGTCAAAAACCTGTCGGAAAGTGTGGTATCAGAAACGGAAAAATGAGAAGCAGAGTCCAGAGATCAAGCCGAGTTATACACAAGTCTAGGTAATCAGGGGCAGGAGGAACACTAAAGGAATACAGGTCAGAGGCACTAGCTTGGAAGCTTGCAGTATAGCTGACGCTGGCCCGCCGGCTGCAGAGGTCTGAAATAGCCCAGCCAGCTCCAGAATGAGGCAGAGGGGATTAACCCCCGCATGACCAGTCCAAAGAGAAGACAGCAGAAAACAAACTCTGGACTGGATCATGACATCTGCGTACGTATTGAAAAAAGTATACAGTAAACTCCCCAAAGCTGAACCAAAGCCAAAAGTGCGCTGTGTTGATATTGGAAAATTAGACTACCTTTAAAATAAAAGTCGATTGGTAATTCTGTATAATTGCATTAGGCACAATTCTAAAGTTAATTTCTTTGAAGGGTAAAATCTGCTGACAGATCTTCTTTAAGGAAAATAAAAATGTACAGATGCAATTGATGTGTATTCCCAGTTGCTCTTGGTATCTGACTCCAAAGATGCTTATTTTCTATAATTGCATTTTACTTTTAAAAATTGGGCAAGAATATACACATATGTATATAGAGAGACTTTCCACCTGATCTTCTGCCATCCATGATTCTCATTACAAGTAGAAGCTGCTGTACAAATTCACACTGACTGTACAAATGTATTCAGACTTTCATAAAACAGCTGGAGATTGATTTGTTGCTTGACACAGACTCACTCAAATCACGCCTCCCAAAGCACTTTTTATGCTGTTAAAAAAATCCATCCCACATCTCTGCAGCTGGAAGGGATCAAAGAAAAAGTAAAATATTTGCAAAAGCAGAGACTGCCATTATAATTTCCCCTTGACTGTTTGTCATTTTTTTTTTACTGACACACTGGTTTTTAAACCCTTTTCTTTTTTCACACCACAGTGGAGAGAAACCAGCCAATTCCAATTTCATCTCCCGAATTTTGCTTCTTCTTCGTTTGAACACACAAAAAGTGCTTTTGATTGGTGTGAATGAATAATACATGTGAAGGTTTGGAGGAGATCGTGTGAGTCTCTCCAGAAAGCTGCCTCTGTTGACATAACTTGCTTTACTGATGGAACATTTTTGCTTTGAGCCTGTCAAGCAGACATTTTATAACTAATAAGGATTTTTTGCTCATGCAAATTATAAAAATATATTTGGTTTTAGCCTAGCACTGTGGTGCACCATGCTTCTAAGGCAGAAAGGTTTCCTGTAAGCATAAAATATTCCTAGTTAGAAAAAACTGAATCTGCAGTTTCGAATTTGCCAAATTGTGTGGATTTTACAGGGAAATTTGAATTGCATCATAGTTATTTGTTACATTTTTTTTTTACTTTTTATGCTCTGGGGTTTCTCCACAGCATAATATACGTAGGATGGAAAAAAGAAAAAAAATTATATCCACCTCACCACTCAGTGGTCTCGCTGCCCTTGCAACCTGTCAATTGGTCTTACTCGCCACTTTTTGCCTTCCGCAGTTGCACACATCTTCTTTAGTATTTTTTTCCTCTGGGTCTTAATAATAATAATAATAATAATAATAATAATAATAATAATTTTATTTCTATAGCGCCAACATATTCCGCAGCACTTTTCACTTCCGTCTCCGTCAAGTCTCTGATACCAATGTACACCGTCCAATGGCACATCGTGATATCAGAATGTTACAACATGCTTTTCCAGGGGCAAATCATGCACAGAGAGGCATTTTCCATACAAGTCTGTTAAAAATATTGAAAAAAAATGAATTATTTTCATATTGGGAAAAGAACAAATTCTACTTCATTCTTCATCTTCCCCTTAACTCAAAAATAGTGAATGCAGGACCAGTTATATAGTTAAAGGTTTTGGCTAGCACTTCTTAATAATGGCCTATCCTTAAGATAGGTCAATAATATCTGATGGACTCTCGACACTACTGCCATTCAGCTGTTACAGGCACCAACAGTTTTCAGATGATACCAGAACACAGCTGCATTGTCATTTTTATAGTGGATGGCACCACTTCTGTTGATCCACCCCTTATTGAAATGAAGGGGTGGGATATGAAGCTCCTGTCCATGGCCACCATAGGTTTGACTGAGCTGCTGTGTTCTGCCAGCATCTAAGAACTTCTCCCTGCCACCAAAGACAGAAAGTAATAACTAATCGGCAGTGGTGCCAGATGGCACACCCCCACCAATCAGATATTGATGGCCTATCCTAAGGGGTGATAGTTGGGGGGTTGATGTCACCTCTGTAGGTGACATCAAGCCCAGAGATTAGTGGTGGAGGGTCTATAAGTTGCCCCAATATCACTAGTGATATTGTAAAAAAAAACCCCACACACTGGAACAAAGTTATTTATTTGAAATAATGACACAGACTCCTTTAATGAATCTAAATTAAAACATCATCGCCCAATCAACTGAAGCGATTGTCTCATGTAAATGAATTAAAAGAATAAACCAAATATTTCTCACCTGTCCGCATAGAAGATATTAATCTATAATGTCCCACGATGATTCTCATGACTTTGAGAGCAGTCATTGATGTGACTGTTCTAAAGAACAGATGGCTACACACTGACACAGGCGCATGTAATCACTCCTGCAGTGTGTAACATTGAGCTGCGGTGAGAAAGTTCACTGGAGGTCATCAGCTCATGAGCCCTGGTGATCTCACTTACAGCACCTCTGCTGTGTGAGAACTTTCTCATGCAGCGTTGGTGCCGTAAGTGAGGTTACCAGGGCTCATCAGCTGATGAACTGCAGCTCAGCACTACACACTGAGGAGCGATTACCTCCTGTGTCAGTGTGTAGCCGGCTGATGGACTCTGGTGAATTATTACATGCTCATGTCAGTGTGTTGCTGGCTGCAGGATAGAGCTGATTGTGACTGCTCTACAAGTGAAGTGAATTATTGTGGGACAGTATGAATTACGGCGGACAGGAGAGGGATATGGTGGTTTATTATTATTTCTCTTTTCTAGGTGACATGGGCATCGAGGATTAGGCATTAAGGTGAGTATATTGTGTTTTTTTATTTTTTATTTTTTACAGGAGACAAAGGGCTTCAGGGATTAGGTGTAAGGTGAGTATATACTGTGTTTATATTTTGATGTCAACATTTCTCTGTTTTAACTTTTTTTTTAACTACTTCCATCAGCTGCCACTTGCTCCCACTGTAATCAGTGACAGCAGGCGTTGGCTGATGGGAGTAGTAGGCTCTCATCAGCCAACATCTGTGACCTACAGTACGCTTTTTACAGCAGGTAACAGTCACATCTGCATGGACATGCTGACATCTGATAGCGTGATCCCACAGCGCTCTGACCGGCTGTAACGATCTTACCAGCAGTAACGTTACCGCTGATCTGAACCACTGCACCAGTTTTTAATCACGGTGTCACACAAATGACCCGATATGAAGTCCATAGAAATGCAAGCAAAAACTCAGCAATCCGCAAACATTTTTCCACATGTGTTTTTGCTGCATATTTGACTGACTCAATTGAAGTCAATGGGTGAAAAACGCTTCAAAAATGCACAGAGAATTGACATGCTGCAGATTTAAAAGGAGCACAAATCTGGAAAGGCAAATTACTGATCGAGTGCGCAGCTCTTAAGGATTCTCATTGACTTTGCTGGCATAAGGATTCCCTAGCGTTTTGGGGCCAATTCTGTGTGGAAAAAACACTGTAAATGTTCAGTGTGCACATACTGTAGCCTAATAGCACGAGTCAGCAGAACAAGATATGAAAAAATGCTTACCTACTTCACAGGTAGGCTCCACTCTTCCAATGTTACTGCTGTTTCTCTCAGTGGTCACATGACATTATTTTGTCATATGACTGATGCAGCAAATCAACTGCAACCTTATTCATTCTATCAGAGCGGACGTTCACTTTAATAGAATAGAGAAGGTTGCAGTAGATCAGCCGACATTAACTGATTGGCTACAGTGGTCACGTGACATAAGAGACTTCTGGGAGATAAGAGAAGTGGCTCCAATCAAAGAGTTAAATATGCCTTAACCCCTTTACCCCCAAGGGTGGTTTGCATGTTAATGACCAGGCCAATTTTTAAAATTCTGGCCACTGTCCCTTTATGAGGTAATAACTCTGGAACGCTTCCGTGGATCCTGGTGATTCTGACAGTTTTCTCGTGACATATTGTACTTCATGTTAGTGGTAACATTTCATTCATATAACTTGCATTTATTTGTGGAAAAAAATTGAAATTTTGCGAAAATTTTGAAAATTTCGCATTTTGTTTCTCATTTTTACACCATTTTTTTAGGGACCACATCACATTTGAAGTTACTTTGAAGGGTTTTTGGAATGTTTAAAAAAATGAGCATTTAACTTTTTTTCACAAAAAGTTTACTTCAGATCCAATTTATTTTATTTTACCAAGGGTAACAGGAGAAATTGGACCCCAAAAGTTGTTGTACAAATTGTCCTGAGTACTCTGATACACGATATATGCAGGTAAACCACTGTTTGGGTGCAAGGTAGATCTCGGAAGGGAAGGAGCGCCGTTTGACTTTTCAATGCAAAACTGGCTGGAATTGAGATTGGACGCAATGTCGCATTTGGAGAGCCCCTGATGTGCCTAAACAGTGGAAACCCCCCACAAGTGACACCATTTTGGAAAGTAGAACTTATTTAGATGTGTGATGAACACTTTCAACCCCCAAGTGCTTCACAGAAGTTTATAATGTAGAGCCGTAAAAATAAAAAAATATATTTTTTTCTTACACAAAAAAGATCTTTTTGCCCCAATTTTTTTATTTTCCCAAGGGTAACAGGTAAAATTGGACCCCAAAAGTTGTAGTGAAATTTGCCCTGAGTATGCTAATACCCCATATGTAGGAGTGAACCACTGTTTGGGCGCATGGCAGAGCTCAGAAGGGAAGGAGCACCGTTTAACTTTTCAATGCAAAATTGGCTGAAATTGAGATCAGATGCCATGTCGTGTTTGGAGAGCCCCTGATGTGCCTAAACAGTGGAAACCCCCCAATTCTAACTCCAACCCTAACCCCAACACACCCCTAACCCTAATCCCAACCCTAACCATAACCCTAGCCATAAACCTAACCCTAACCACAAACATAACAGTAATCCCAACCCTAACCCTAATCCCAATCATAACTGTAATCCTAACTTTAGCCCCAACCCTAACCCTAACTTTAGCCCCAACCCTAACCCTAATAAGAAAATGGAAATAAATACATTTTTTTATTTTATTATTTTTCACTAACTAAGGGGGTGATAAAGGGGGGTTTGATTTACTATTTATGGCGGGTTTTTATGTTTGGCGGCTGTCGCACGCTAAAAGATGCTTTTTATTGCCAAAAATAGTTTTTGCATCACCACATTTTGAGAGCTATAATTTTTCCATATTTTGGCCCACAGAGTCATGTGAGGTCTTGTTTTTTGTGGGACGATTTGACGTTTTTATTGGTACCTGTCATGATCCAGTGTTGGATCTGGCAGTGTTAAAAGCACAAAGTGAACTTTTTTTACTTTGGTTGAGTTCAATGGTGTTTTGACTGTCCCCGGTGGTGGTTAGCGGTATCGCACCTTAGGTTTAGGTTAATGTTCACTTAATTATGGATCAGGTGGGACTCCCTATAAAGGTGTGCTCAGGGTGTTCACTCACGGCTGGTGATATTTCTTGCTGAGTTGTTGGAGAGCCTGGTGGAAGGATGGAGCTGGATTGGAGTCCTGCGCAGTCAGCCAGAGAGAACGAGTGCCAGCTAATGGTGTCTGCAGGAAGGACTGGCATGGCTTGGTGGAGTCGCAGTTTATGGTGTCGGCGGGAGGTGCGGGCATGGCTTAGAGGAGTGGCGACTAGGAAGAGAGTTGCACTCAGCATGTTCAACTTGGTTGCTGAGAACTGGACTCGAGCATGCTTGGATTCTTGGCAGAGGCTGGACTCATCTTGGGACTCTGTGTACTGGACTGCTGCAAGTGGTGATGGACTCTGCTCCCAGGCTGCACGATGGTGACGGATCCAGTTATGGTGATGGATCCAGTTGGAGGGGAAGATGCACGCAGGTGGTGGGCTCTGTTGCTAGGAGCGCACGCAACAGAGCAAAGCTAAGTGGTGTTCCCCCTGTATTGTCTCTTTCCTCATGTGTGTTATTAGTGCAGTGGTGGGATTAGTCTCCGCACCGACCCATTCCCTAGTGAGGGTTTAGAGTCAGGGTGAGCAAGGGCGTTAAGGTACGCGTGCGGCGACAGGTGCGGAGCCTGTTTAGGGAATGTTAGGAGTGCAGGGACACTGGCTCAGGGGAGCTTAGGAGGTCTCCATGTCCCCAATCCCTATCGCAGGGCCCACCACTGTTAAAGTTTCCCAGGTTCCCCCCTTATTATTTAAATTTGCCGTACTGGAGGCGGTGTTTCCAGAAATGTATATGTTAACGTGTAATACCTAAATCCGCCAGGTGGAGGCGGCGTATCCACCTGCACGTTTTATTATTTAAATGCGCCCTACTGGAGGCGGTGTATCCAGGGTCACGTGTGTCACATGGGTTCGCCTTGCGGAAACATCTGCGTCCTGACACACGTGATCATGACAGTACCATTTTTGGGCACATGACATTTTTTGATCGCTTTTTATTCCGATTTTTGGGAGGCAGGATGAACAAAAATTCTTGAATTTCTTGTAGGGGGGGGCCTTTATATGGTTCCACGTGTGGTAAAATTGAGTTTTATTCTTCGGGTCAGTATTATTACAGCGATACCTCATTGATATCTTTTTTATGTTTTGGCGCTTTTATACAATAAAAACAATTTTATATAAAAAATAATTATTTTTGCATTAGTTTATTCTGAGAGCTATAAGTTTTTTATTTTTCTGGTGATGGAGCTGTATAGTGGCTTGTTTTTGCGGGACAAAATGACGTTTTCATCGGTACCATGTTTATTTATATCCATCTTTTTGATCGTGTGTCATTCCACTTTTTGTTCGGTATGATGATGAAGCATTGTTTTTTTGCTTTTTTTTAATGGAGTTCACTAAAGTGGTTAACTAATGGGACTGTTTTATAGGTTGGGTCATTACGGACGCGGCGACACCAAATGTGTGTACTTTTATTGTTTAGATTTTTTTTCAATTCAATTATTTATTTATTGATAGAATAAATATTGTTTTTTATATTATTACTTTTTATTTTTTAAAATATTTTTACAATTATTTAAAAACTTTTTATTTTACTTTATTCTTACTTTTACGCTTTGTCCCATTATGGGACACTCATTTTGTGCAGGCTGATTACTTGTATGGCATGCAGATAAAGCAGCATCTGCATGCTATATAAGCTGTCAGCGCTGCACTTTCTGCACTGCACACTGACCTGAAAAACTTCCTGACATGCACTGCGCATGACAGGAAGTTTCTCAGCTCTGGTAACCTGGATGTCGTAATGACGACATCGAGTTACCATGAGAGCGATCGGGACCCTGCATCATGCCGTGGGGTTTCCTATCCAAAGGCAAAGGGTCTGTTAGCCCCTCTGTCAGCACCGGTGTAAGGGGGTGACATAGGATTACCGCCTTGCTCTGCTTCCCCTAATTGTTCTTATTATGTTGATGTTTACATGTGCTTATGATTGTAGTGTCTTTGTTAATACTCCATGGTACTGCTATATGGAAAACATGTATTACCACTACTAACTAATGGTATTGCCACACTCTTACGTGTGTTACCATTCTCTGTACACCTACGTATATTATGTTGTGTTCCTGTATGTGATATTGCATTGTAGGTAGGGAAAGTATAATGCACCCTTCGGACACTAGAGGGGGGCACTTTAGTGTTTATCGTTCGTAGCAGCTTAGGGTAAGTGTAGCTTCCTGGTTGGCTGCTGGTTGGTAGGTATTTCAGTACCTACAGCTCTTAGATTAATATACAAGTCAGGATATGTTTAAAGTAAGAGCGGCTGCAAGTCTTAGAGAAGTTTTTAGGAAGTTAGTTCAGTCGGGTTCCCCTTGAGAAAGCGGTGCATCCAGCATGCGAAACGCACGTCGGGGCTTTCCATACCTGGCTCGGGGTCATCTGCAGTGTCCCTCTTACCTTGGTGAGTCTTCCTTCTTTGGTCCTGAATTATCGGTGAACCTTTTGGTCCAGGCTTGACTTTTACACTGGATCCTTTTTTGGAGCTTTCCTATATGCATGCAGCAGTCTGGCACTAGCATCTTTACTTATCTCAATGTTTTCACTCTTTTCATGCATGAATGGGCAATGTCGCTTCCCTGTGGTATATCTGAGTTATCTTGTCATAGTCTTGTTACACTTGTATTTATTGCTATTTGATATGATTTTTTTTTATATGAATATTTGAATAAAGTGATATATTTTACTATATCCACCTAGTTGCTCTTTTTCCTCCTGATACAGAGGGGCCAGGGTGCCCTAGTGTCCACATGGGCTATAGGCCTGGACAGCTTGGCAGTCACACAATGTTCAAGCGCAGTTGCCCACATTACCCATGGCCACTGTGTGTCATAGCAGTGGGCCAGTGCAGGAAATGAAAGATGTGGCAACTTATCACCTGGGCTTATGCTTTTAGGGTTGTACTGATGAGATGAAGGAAGTTGGAGCTTTGACGAGATCGGTACAGACGGGCAGGATGCTTTACTAGAGGCAGCCAAACCTGGTGACTGATGATTTCGAGTCTGGGGCGAAGCAGGCAGAAGGAATTGTCATCATGGCGAGGTCAGGCCAGGAAGGAACTGGGGATCAGTCTAGGATGATCCGGCCCTTGCGTGTACTGCACAGAAGCGACAGCCAGAGAGTGAAAGATGAGGAAACAAGTAAATGTCACAATGTACCAACTGTGGATGTAACATGTGAAGTACTCAGTAAAGAAAGTGTTAAAGTTAACTTGGACTGTGTCTCCATTGCTGGGGGTCGCCTGAAAGAGGGACCGTCTTCACCTGAGAAGTGCCCAGAGAAAGCTGAATCTGGAGATACAGGTATGCTGGAGAGAAGAATACAGTTTTCTGTAGGGGAAGGACTGGACATAGATATTGCAGTTATTCAGGTCACGACTACAGTCCTGTCCCTTCCTTACACTGGAATGCTGCAATCTTGTTTAATTGCAGTGTTTCGGGGGTTAAAGTGCCGGGTGTCAGCTGTGAGAATCAGCTAACACTCAGCCGTGAACGGACACGCCCCCCCCGTGAGTGCGGCCGATCGCCCTGACGTACTATCCCATCCATGGTCTAATCGTTCCGGGGCACATGGACGGGAGAGTACGTCAGAAGTTAGAGAGGGGTTAAAGACCACCTTCACACGTTCAGTATTTGGTCAATATTTTACAGCAGTATTTCATAAGCCAAAATTAGAAGTGGAACAATCAGAGGAAAATAGAAACAGGTCACCACTTGTGAATTTTTGTCTTATAAATACTGAGGTAAATACTGAATGTTGCTCAGTGGATAGCACTGCAGCCTTGCAATGCTGGAGTTTTGGGTCCAAATCCCACCAAGGACAACATCTGCAAGGAGTTTGTATGTTCTCCCCGTGTTTGCGTGGGTTTCCTCCGGGTACTCCAGTATCCTCCACACTCCAAAGTCATAGTGATAGGGAATATAGATTGTGAGCCCCATCGGGGACAGTGCCGATAATGTCTGTAAAGCGCTGTGGAATTAATGGCGCTATATAAATTAGCAAAATAAATAAAATGTGGCCTTAATCTTGTACTCATCTCACCTGAATCAATTCCTGGCATTAGCCCTACAAGGCGAAGTATACTGTTATTTGTAAATTTTATATAATTTCAAAACACTTTTTAAGAACATTAATTTTGATACAAAACCTCTAATTTTATTATTTAAATTAAATATAGAAGAGAAAAAAAGCAACAAAAAACAGCCCCCGGTGGGCTTCCTTTTGATTATAGGTGCTCCATTGTAAAGCCTTAAATTTTAGACAATTTCTTGTCATTTCAGTGGTGACGCTTAAGAGAACATAAGGGGTTTAACAGCATGGTGTCAAGATAAATGCCACAAATGACTCATTTTTGATACTGACGTCCCTGCTTTGTATTTGGCCCCATAAAGTCATTATCATCCGAACACATTTTTTTTCTTACATCCAGTCTTCTGTCTTCATATTTAAAGACATAACATCAGAAATCAAGATGTCCTATGCTCTGAACCCAAATAATTGGGAAAATGTAAATATGTCCCCTTCTTACGATATTTATTCTTCCTCCATTTGTTAAGCCGTCTGCTGTCACTCCCTTTCTCTGTCTGTGTCTCCCCTGCTGACCTCTTTCTATATTTCATCAAGCTGTTTTTTGCCCTTATTTCTCTTTCAATCAGTCTGCATCTGCAGCAGTCATGCCCGCATGGCACACACAGAACATTTAATGAGCGCTTTGCAACAAGATCCTTTTCTTCTGTCTCCCTTAATGTTGTCTGACAGACAAATGAGGTGCATGACAGGGCTGACCTGTCACCTTACAACACTCTGTCTGCTGCTGCTCCAGACATGACACCCAGGATTGTGGCGGGAGAAGCAGCTCTGCACACTGAACTATATTTTTTTAGTGGCCATTTTGTCATAAATCAAACTTTCAATTCACACAGTACGTGATAGAAATGTTTATCAGATCTCGAAGAGAAGAAACTGATTATATGTCTTTAAAAAAAGGTTCTTGCCATTGTAATAAATGCCTGAAACCTATGCTGGTGTAAGGCTAGTTTCACATTAGCATTTACGGCCGCAGCGTTGGGCTACGCATGGCCGCCGCTAAGCCCCGCCCCTGCCGTGCCTCCGCTGGTAGCTCCGCCTACGGGCGCACAACGCTGCATGCGTCCTGCGTCCCCTATCTTTAGCACTGGGGATGCAGGCCGAGCGCAGGTATGCATTTAACCTGTAGCAATTTGGTGCGCTCGGCGCACCGTCAAAAGGATGCATGCGCCGCCAAATGCATACCTGCGCTCGGCCTGCATCCCCAGTGCTAAAGATAAGGGACGCAGGACGCATGCAGCGTCATGCGCCCGTAGGCGGAGCTACCGGCGGAGGCGCGGCAGGGGGCGGGGCTTAGCGACGGCCGTGCGCAGCCCGACGCTGCGGCCATAAACGCTAATGTGAAACTAGCCTAAAAGTTGAGGTCACATTATATTTTATTAAAAACAATCGAAAAACATCTTTTTGTCTTTGTATTACATTTTTTATTTATATTCTGCATTTTTTTAGACATATGCTATCATTTATTTAACTAGGAAAATGTAGGAATTCCTTTAACCCCTTAACGACCGCCGATACGCCTTTTAACGGCGGTAATTAAGGGTACTTAAACCACAGCGCCGTTAATTCACGGCGCTGTGATTTAAGTGAATAGCGCCCCCCAGTGTCAGATTTTCTCCGGGGTCTCGGCTGCCAGGGGTAGCCGAGACCCCAGAGAACATGAATCGGTCGGTTTTTACCGACCCCCGCTTTTGCGATCGCCGTTATTAACCCTATAACGGCGACCGCAAAAAAAAAAGCCGCGATTTTACATTTAATTTCTCTTTCCTCTGATGTGATCGCACATCAGAGGATAGAGAAATAGGGTCCCCGATCCCCCCGGTCCCCTCCCGGTACCTCTCCCTTGTCCTCCGTCCCCTCCCGGTGGTCCCGCGCCCGCCGGCGTCATCCGATGGGCGCCGCCATCTTGAAAATGGCGGGCGCATGCGCAGTGCGCCCGCCGGGAATCTGCTGGCTCCGGCTGGCAGATTCCATTCATAATTTTGATCACTATGATAAACGATCATAGTGATCAAAATAATAAAAATAGTACATAACCCCCCCTTTTATCACCCCCTTATTCTGGCACACATAATGAAATAAAAAAAATATTTTTTTTTTTCAGTTTTCCATAAGGGTTAGGGTTAGGGTTAGGCTAGGGTTAGGGTTAGGGTTAGGCTAGGGTTAGGGTTAGGGTTAGGCTAGGGTTAGGGTTAGGGTTAGGCTAGGGTTAGGGTTAGGGTTAGGCTAGGGTTAGGCTAGGGTTAGGCTAGGGTTAGGGTTAGGCTAGGGTTAGGCTAGGGTTAGGGCTAGGCTAGGGTTAGGGTTGGGCTAGGGTTAAGGGTTGGGCTAGGGTTAGGGTTGGGCTAGGGTTAAGGGTTAGGGTTGGGCTAGGGTTAAGGGTTGGGCTAGGGTTGGGCTAGGGTTAAGGGTTAGGGTTGGGCTAGGGTTAAGGGTTAGGGTTGGGCTAGGGTTAGGGCAAACTAGGATTAGGGTTAGGATTAGGGATTAGGGTTGGGATTAGGGTTGGGATTAGGGTTAGGGGTGTGTTGGGGTTAGGGTTGGAGCAAGAATTGAGGGGTTTCCACTATTTACCAACTTTGGGGGTCTAAAAATTGGGGTCTAAAAAATCACTTTTGTGGAAATAAAAAAGACTTTTTATTTTCACGGCTCTGCGTTTATAAACTTCTGTGACGCGCTTGGGGGTTCAAAGTGCTCACCACACATCTAGATAAGTTCCTTAGGGGGTCTAATTTCCAAAATGGGGTCACTTGTGGGGGGTTTCCACTGTTTAGGCCCATCAGGGGCTCTGCAAACGCAACATGATGCCCGCAGACCATTCCATCAAAGTCTGCATTCCAAAATGGCACTCCTTCCCTTCCGAGCTCTCCCATGCGCCCAAACAGTGGTTCCCCCCCACATATGGGGTATCAGTGTACTCAGGACAAATTGCATAATAACTGTGGGGGTATGATTTCTCCTGTCACCCTTGTAAAAATAAAAATTTGGGCGCGAAAAGATCATTTTTGTGGAAAAAAATGGATTTCTTATTTTCACGGCTCTACATTATAAACTTCTGTGAAGCACTTGAAGGTTCAAAGTGCTCACCACACATCTAGATAAGTTCCTTCATGGGTCTAGTTTCCAAAATGGAGTCACTTGTTGGGGGTTTCCACTGTTTAGGCCCATCAGGGGCTCTGCAAACGCAACATGATGCCCGCAGACCATTCCATCAAAGTCTGCATTCCAAAATGGCACTCCTTCCCTTCCGAGCTCTCCCATGCGCCCAAACAGTGGTTCCTCCCCACATATGGGGTATCAGCGTACTCAGGACAAATCGCATAATAACTGTGGGGGTATGATTTCTCCTGTTACCCTTGTAAAAATAAAAATTTGGGGGTGAAAAGATCATTTTTGTGGAAAAAAAATGGATTTCTTATTTTCACGGCTCTACGTTATAAACTTCTGTGAAGCACTTGAAGGTTCAAAGTGCTCACCACACATCTAGATAAGTTCCTTCATGGGTCTAGTTTCTAAAATGGAGTCACTTGTTGGGGGTTTCCACTGTTTAGGCCCATCAGGGGCTCTGCAAACGCAACATGATGCCCGCAGACCATTCCATCAAAGTCTGCATTCCAAAATGGCACTCCTTTCCTTCCAAGCTCTCCCATGCACCCAAACAGTGGTTCCTCCCCACATATGGGGTATCAGCGTACTCAGGACAAATCGCAAAATAACTGTGGGGGTATGATTTCTCCTGTTACCCTTGTAAAAATAAAAATTTGGGGGTGAAAAGATCATTTTTGTGGAAAAAAAAATGGATTTCTTATTTTCACGGCTCTACGTTTGAACCTTCAAGTGCTTCACAGAAGTTTATAAGTGCTCACCACACATCTAGATAAGTTCCTTAATGGGTCTAGTTTCCAAAATGGGGTCACTTGTTGGAGTTTTCCACTGTTTAGGCACATTAAGGGCTCTCCGAACGCAACATGGCATCCGATTTTAATTCCAGCCAATTCTGCGTTGAAAAAGTCAAACGGTGCTCCATCCCTTGCGAGCTCTGCCGTGTGCTGAAAAAGGGGTTTACCCCCACATATGGGGTATCGGCGTATTCAGGAGAAATTGTACAACAAATTTTGTGGTTGATTTTCTCTTTTAACACTTGTGAAAATAAAAAAAAATTGGTTCTGAAATAATTTTTTTCCAAAAAAAAGTTAAATGTTAATTTTTTCCATCCACATTGCTTTCGTTCCTGTGAAGCACTTAAAGGGTTAATAAACTTCTTGAATGTGGTTTTGAGCACCTTGAGGGGTCTAGTTTTTAGAATGGTGCCACTTTTGGGTATTTTCTGTCATGTACACCCCTCAAAATGACTTTAAATATGATGTGGTCCCTAAAAAAAATGGCTTTGTAAATTTTGTTGTAAAAATGAGAAATCGCTGGTCAACTTTTAACCCTTATAATTTCCTAACAAAAAAAAATTTTGCATCCAAAATTGTGCTGATGTAAAGTAGAAATGTGGGAAATGTTATTTATTAAGAAATTTATGTGACACATCTCTCTGATTTAAGGGCATAAAAATTTAAAGTTTTAAAATTGCAAAATTTTAAATTTTTTTGCCATATTTCTGTTTTTTTCATAAACACAAGACTTATCAAAGAAATTTTACCACTAACATGAAGTACAATATGTCACGAAAAAACAGTCTCAGAATCAGCAGGATCCATTAAAGCGTTCCAGAGTTATAACCTCATAAAGGGACAGTGGTCAGAATTGTAAAAATTGGCCTGGTCATTAAGCTGCAAACTGGCTCTGTCGCTAAGGGGTTAAACATTGGACTCTGCTGCTTATAATCATCGGCTGAATGCGAACTGTGTTGGAGACTTCAAGTTTTGCAAAATCACGTTGCCGGTGAAGACTTGTGGACCAAAGATTGGTTGAGGACTACTCTTCTTTTTTTTTTGTTCATGTCAAAGACATTAATGGTTTTGCATGGCAAAATCTAAACTGAAAAGCGCACACATTTTTTAGGTGTAAAAAATGTATTACAAACTGTTCTCCACACAACATGTTCAATCTGATAGAATAAAAATGGAGAAGCTTACTGTGATTGTGACAACATACAGTGGGTGAAATAAATATTTTCTAAATAAATATATTTGTAAAGGTGCTATTGACATGAAATTCACACCAGATCTTGGGAACAACCCATCCAATCCACACAGGCAAAGAAATCAAACCATAGATGTCCATAAATTAAGTTATGTCTAATAATGAGAAATGACACAGGGAAAAAATATTGAACATGCTTACAGAAATTTATTTACTACTTCGTACAACAACCTTTGGTGGCGATGACACCTTCAATATGCCTCCTTTATGGAGAATCTAGTCGCATGCATTGCTCAAGTGTGATTTTGGCCCATTCTTAAACACTAACAGCTCTTCAAATCCTGTAATTCCAGTGGGCTCCTTATATGAACTTTGAGAGTTAGTTCCTTCCATAAATTTTCTGTTTCATTCAGGGACAGGTGATTGGCTGGGTCATTCTAGCAGCTATACTTTCCTTCTTTAAATCCAATTGAGAGTTTCCTTGGCTGTGTGTTTGGGATCATTGTCTTGCTGAAATATTTAACCTTCATCACCTTGGTAGACGATAGCAGGTTTTTTTTTATATTTGTCCATTCATACTTCCTCCATTTATATGAAGTTTGCCACATACTGAAAAACAGCCCCATACCATGATGTTCCCACTTCCAAACTTCACTGTTTGTATAGTGTTTTTGGGGTGATAGGCAGTGCCTTTTGGCCTCCAGACATGGTGTGTATTATGGCATCCATAGAGCTCAATTTTGGTCTCATCTGACAAGACTATATTCTTCCAGTATTTCAGAGGCTTGTCTAAATGTTGTTGAGCAAAATTTAAACTCACTTGAATGTGCTTTTTGTTCAGCAATGGAGTCTTGCCTGGTGAGCATGCATACAGACAGACAATGGAGGCTTAGTCCATTACTTATAGATTTCTTTGAAACAATTGTACATGTGTATTCCAGGTCTTACTGCAGCTCTCCACAGGTTGTCCTGGGTTCTTGGACATCTCTTCTGATAATTGTTTTCACTTATGTGTCTGAAATCTTGCGGGGAGCACCTGGTCATGGCTGGTTTATAGGGAAATGATGTTCTTTCCACTTCCGGATTATCACCCCAACAGTGCTCACTCAGTGTTTAGAAATTCTTCTGTAACCAATACCATCAGTATGTTTTGCAATAATAAGGATTGAAGGTCTTGAGACAGCTCACTGCTTTTATCCATAATGAGATGTTGCTTGTGTAGCACCTTGCTAAGGAGACACCATTTTTTAAGGGTATCAGTAAAATTAGCTGATATTATTTTTCAATAAATGGCATGATTGCTTTCTAATTACTGATAGATTTCAGTTGGTGACATAACCTTTTGTGGCTTCTTTCACCTCTCTTTGTGTTTAAAACTTTTTCCCTTTGTCAGAATTTCATGTCAATTGCAACTTTAGAAATATATTTACTTAGAAAATTGGTTACGTGTTCAATGTTTATTTCGCCCACTGTAATTGTTCTTGTTTTGGCTCCAAGGCCGGTTTCACATTTGTGCTTTATGGCGCTGCGACGGCCTGCGCACGGCCGCCGCTAAGCCCCGCCCCCTGCCTGCTCCCTGCCCGCCCCATCCGGTCATCGCCGCCTACTAGCGCACATGGACGCTTGCGATCTGCGCACCCTATCTTTAGCATAGGGTGCGCAGATCGTGCGCTGGCCGTGCGCTAGCAGGATTTTGCCGTGCGCTGCGCACTTTTGAAGGTGCGCCGTGCGCGCCGAAATGCAACATGCTGCGTTCGGCGCACACGGGCGCACCTTTAAAAGTGCGCAGCGCACGGCAAAATCCTGCTAGCGCACGGCCAGCGCACGATCTGCGCACCCTATGCTAAAGATAGGGTGCGCAGATCGCAAGCGTCCATGTGCGCTAGTAGGCGGCGATGACCGGATGGGGCGGGGCTTCGTGTCAGCCATGCGCAGGCTGTCACAGCGCCATAAAGCGCAAATGTGAAACCGGCCTAATTTGATTACTCCTTTCCTATTGTACGTCCCGAAACTTAGGGGTGGACATAGCATTGGAGTAACCTGTGCACCTGCCCAGAGGTCCATGGTGTAAGAGATCTACTTCTATCTCCAATATAGGAAGAAGTTTCTGTAATAGACAGTATTGAAAAGCAAAGGACCATTATACTGTTCTTGCACAGGGGCCTTCACCTGTTTTACTATTTGGAAGTGTCGATCAGTCTTTGATATTTGTATACACATGTTTTTTGACTGAGCACGCCACTCAACAGCCTATAGTGGTTTTAATCACAGCTCAATCCTACCTACCCATAGAATTGTTGGCTATCAGCCCAGGAGAGGTATCATATTAGGTTAAGTTCCCAGCAAAGAAGATTGCCTTGTCGATGGCTGTTGGACACACATGAATTGGCCAATTAATTCACTAAGTATCATCATGTTAGCATCATTTTAACTTTTTTTCTATAGCAACAATGTAATTCCAATTTCATATATTCCATGTTTGCATACTATATAGTTACAGAGGGCAGGTTTAATTTGTGAGTTACATATGGAGGTGGCTCGCTTAGCTTGCACCTGTTCACACCTGTTTTTCTGTTTGGAATTGACAGTCAGTCTTTGATATTTATAGCAAACACCTGAAGGCCGTGGAGCTGTCAGTTAGCTGTAGACAACCACTCTAGTGACTGACGCAGGTTGAGGATTCAAGTTAAATGGACTTTGTCAGCACAGAATGACTGTTCAAACCAAGTACAGGCACTCGGTGCTTCAAGGTATGGTCAAACATTTAAATACACCTTCCCACCTGCTTGTTTTCTCTAAATCTTCACCCTCTAGTCTTCTCTGATTGGCTTTATAGAGCAAAACAAGATAGGCCAGTTTGACAAAACTGATGCTGCCACAGGACACGGATACTGACAGAGTCAGTGATGGATAGGAATGATTTTCACCCAAGGTAACTTCTCCAACAAAGCCTAGGCTCAGGCGTTTCCCGGTGTCTTTGGGAAGGAGCGGATTACATGTTAAGGACTGCCACAATAAAAGCACTTTCCCTCAGACCAGCAGACCTTCTGATGAAGCTTGATCATTTTCACCTGGTCTACCTGCATGGACTCAGGAGAGGGTGCCAGAGCTAAGGTTTGCTGCATAACTGGTCTTTGAAATGTGGGAGCCAGGCATACAGGTCTTCCCTTGTGGCTCAGCTCCTTGGAACGCTCCTGAAACCTGATGTCTATCCGTGTTGCTAGACACCAGGTCATCCAGTGAGGTGGGTATATCACGACCGGCCAACTCCCTCATCCTTGATTCACCTCGACAGACCTTCCTAGAAGATGGTGACCAGAGCCTCATTATTTTAGGCTAGTTCACACGTCAGGGTGCCGAAACATACAGTGTACTGGTCCACTGGGAGGTTTTTGTAGCGCTGTCACAGAAGAGAAGCTGCTGCTGAGGACGCTCAGCTGGGTTCGTCGAAGACCTTACATAAGGTCTTTAGTAAGGACTGAAGGTTTGACACTAGAGGATGCCCTCTCTTCCATAGGGGGTTAAATTATGCCAAAGCCTCGGCAGTGAGGTGGGACATAATGAAGGCCACCTTGGCCCAATCTGTGATGAACTGATAAGCAAAAAGTTAGCGTGTACTGATTAATGAACTACCAACATAGAGCATGGTCAAAGCAAGAGTGTGGAGGAGAAGGCAGATGGTATCCAAAGCCAGGTACGTAGCTGGCAGACTGTAGGGGCACATCCATCGCTGTTGCAGTTTGGGTAGATGCAGATGTTGCTGGAGCTGTCAGCATGTCTAGACGGGTGTTAAATATCCACAGGTAGGATAGGATCTTGTCCTGTTTGTCTTTTTGGTGGGAGACATCCACGTACAAGTCAGAGATGGAGGAAGCCTGAGAGTCAGCGGATTCCATGGCCTCTGCAAACTGTAACAGACTCTGTGGTGGAACTATCTGAGGATAGCCTAGAGGGGCTTGACTAGGTACCTCACCAAGTCTCATCTTGGATGAGGAGGGACGAGGGAGACAGAACCAGGTGTTACACCAGGACTGACCTCGGGTAGATGGCAGCTGACCCCCATGGGACAGGAGGTAGGAATGGCCAGGAATGGTAGATTTAGCAAGCACTGGCTGGCACAGCTGGTATAGTGACTGGCACGATGGACACACAGGCAGGCGGGTACAGATGAGCACAAATAGTATCCTGGCAGATGGGTGCAGGTGGACACAGCTGATATACAGACAGGCAAGTGTTGTGAACTCATTTTCTGGTCTGCCTCTGGTTTCTGGTGAGGGAGCTGGTTGTGCTGACGGAGGAGTTGTGAGTTCTCTTTCTGGGCTCCCTCTGGTGGTGGCAGGAGTAGTGAAGCTGATCTAATTAGCAGAGAACTGCTACCTTATAATGAGGAAGAGGAGTGGACATCTGGAGTCTCAGACTGGATTTAAGACAGCCAACTCCCTATTCCCATGCTGGTGTTTTTTTCCTGCCTCCTGAGGTTTTAGTTTCCAGCTCAGTTCCTGCCATCTTAAGCTAAGTTGTCTTTGCTAATGTTCACATTTTATTTGGTTTGGTGTATTCAGTTTTATGTGTGGTCAGCCAGCCCCGGCTGGGGCTGTGCTGAATTTCCACTCTTATGTCACTGTATGTGCCAGTTTGCTTTTTGGTCCCTTATTAGATTAGCCTCTTTTTGCTCTGTTCTCAGAATATGCCAGAGTGCTGATATAGTGGGAGAAGTCTAGTGACTTCAGGGTATTTTTTGCTATCAGAAGTGTTGGACATTTTTGCAGGGTTATCTGAGTGATTTGTGATAGATTTTCTAAGATGGTCTGTACCACTCCCAAAGTTGCCATCTTCCTCAGAGTTGGTGCCCTTGTTTTTACAACAGGTGGTTCGGTTGCATGGGATTCCTGAGAACATTGTGTCGGACAGAGGAGTCCAGTTTGTTTCCAGATCCTGGAAAGCCTTTTGTTCCAATCTGGGAATTCAGTTATCTTTCTCCTCTGTGTTTCATCCTCAGACCAATGGGCAGACTAAGAGAACAAACCAGACTTTGGAGTCCTATTTGAGATGTTTTATATCTGCTGATCAGGATGACTCTGCCTAATTTTTGCCCTTGGCCGAATTCGCACTTAACAATAGAGCTAGTTCTGCCACTTTGATGTCGCCTTTTTCAGTAACTTTGGGTTTCATCCTCGGTTTTCTTCAGGGCAAGTGGAGTCTTCGGCCTGCCTAGGTGTGGACACTGTGGTAGAGAGAATGCAGCAGATTTGAGACTAAGTGGTGGATAAGTTGTCACTCTCTCAGGAAAAGGCCCAGCGTCGGTTTTCCAACTGGCATAGGACTATTGGTCCCCGGTTTAAAGTGGGTGATATGGTTTGGTTGTCGTCAAAGAATATCTCTATGAAGGTTGTGTCTCCAAAGTTCAAGCCAAGATTTATTGGACCTTATAAGATCTTGGAGATTCTTAATCCTGTTTCTTTTCGATTGGCTCTTCCAGTTACGTTTAAGATCCATAACGTATTTCACAAATCTCTGTTGAAGAGGTTTGTTGAGCCAGTAGTTCCTGTGGCGGCGCCTCCTGACCCTGTATTATTTGAAGGCAATGTGGAATATGAGGTAGAGAAAATATTGGATTCTCGTTTGGTTAGACGGAGACTCCAGTATTTGGTCAAATGGAAGGGTTATGGTCAGGAGGATAATTCTTGGGTCTCTGCCTCTGACATTCATGCCAATAGATTGGTTCGTGCTTTTCACCGGGCCCATCCTGATCGGCCTGGTGGTGTGGATGAGGGTTCGGTGACCCCTCCTCAAGGGGGGGTACTGTTGTGAACTTATTTTCTGGTCTGCCTCTGGTTTCTGGTGAGGGAGCTGGTTGTGCTGACGGAGGAGTTGTAAGTTCTCTTTCCGGGCTCCCTCTGGTGGTGGCAGGAGGTAGTGAAGCTGATCTAATTAACAGAGACCTGCCACCTGATAATGAGGAAGAGGAGTAGACATCTGGAGTCTCAGACTGGATTTAAGACAGCCGACTCCCTATTCCCATGCTGGTGATTTTTTCCTGCCTCCTGAGGTCTTAGTTTCCAGCTCAGGTCCTGCCATCTCAAGCTAAGTTGTCTTTGCTAATGTTCACATTTGATTTGGTTTGGTCTATTCAGTTTTTTGTATGGTCAGCCAGCCCCGGCTGGGGCTGTGCTGAATTTCCACTCTTATGTCACTGTATGTGCCAGTTTGCTTTTTGTCCCTTATTAGATTGGCCTCTTTTTGCTCTGTTCTCAGAATATGCCAGAGTGCTGATATAGTGGAAGTAGTCTAGTGGCTTCAGGGTATTTTTTGCTATCAGAAGTGTTAGACATTTTTGCAGGGTTTTTTGGCATGATTGCAGACAGTATCTTTCCTTTCCTGTCCTTTCTAGCTAGTGTGGGCCCCATCTTTTGCTCAGCCTATTTTCCTACCTGTGTTTGTGTTTTCATCTTGTCTCACCATCAATACATGTGTGGGGGCTGTCTATTCCTTTGGGGTCTGCTCTGGGGCAGATTTAGATTTCCCCTTTTCTTGCTTTAGGCTTATTTAGTCCTCCGACTGTGACGAGGCGTCTAGAATCATCGTAGGTACGCTCCACGGCTGCTGTTAATTGTGTGGTTAGGATCAGGGGTCTGCAATCCGCGTAGTTACCAAGCTCTTTGGTTTTCTGTGACTTGGCTTGGTCTTGTTTTCCTCCCTGGTGACCCATTCATAACAGGCAGGCACTGCTGATAGACAGGCAGATGGGTAGGGCTGATAGGCAGGTAGGTGGGCTGATGTACAGGGCATGTATACTGGGATAAGAGCACTGGGACCTGAGAACTAGCAAGCGTGTTAGAAATATGTGTTAGTGCACAGGCACGTACATGCAGGTGGAGGTGCCATAAATAGTATTTGTCTCCCAGCCATTGGCTGGGGACACTTTATGATGGTGCATGCGTGGCCCCTTTAAGAAGGAGGAAACTTATGTGCCCTAAGCACAGTGCCCAGAGATATGCATGCTCTGTGCGTACCCCAGATATCAGCAGCAGATTAGGTAGGAAGTGCGGGACCATGGCAATGAGTGAGTGGGCATTGGGAATGGAGGCAGAGGGCAGAGATGCCAGTGCTACAACCTGCACTTGGTTTGAACAGTCATTCTGTGTTGACAGGGACCCTTTAAACGCTACAAAAAAAGAAAAAAATAGGTGGATTGACGCATACAGTATATGTGCAAAAACATCATTTAATAGTTTCTGTGTTGTCAACCTCTGCAGAAATCCCACTATTTTATAAACAATTTATACCCTATATGCTGATGAAATTGCTTTGGACATTTATAGCGGTAAATATCATCCGGTATCTTCTGGGTATTAATAACTAACTTGACATGCTGCCATTGTCATGGATTTATCACAGCTGAGCAGATTTATTTTTTTGCGGTCTTTTGTAGATAAAAATCAAGAGTTTGACTTTCCGGCAAAATGATATATTTTTTTTCAGAAACAAGACGTCTTTGATTTCTAAATCGTGAAATGTAACCGTGCTTTTTAGCAGAACTTTATCGAACACTTTATGCTACTTTCATGTTGGCATGTAAGTCAGTAAACCATAGAAAAGCAATCAAGCAATCAGATTATATCAGTTTTATGGCTTTTGCTGTTTATTCTGAACTTTTTCCTCCCTTAACCTGTCTACCAGTAAAGCTGTTTAATCATTTCGTACCATTGCGTATTCACTCCAGGCCCCATTCTATAAGTGTGAAATGCGTCGTCTACATGCATCTTACATACACAAATGCACACTAATGCGTTACTTATACACAATTCATATTTTGTATGCAGACTAAATCCTTTTGCATTACTCAAGCATACAAGATAATTACACATCCTTATTCAAACGCACATAAGCATATGGCTGGCAGGCATATCTCTGCGCGCACACAGGTCTCTGCCTTGCATTCAGACATTTTGCTTGTTATCTTGGCTGGGAAGGAATAACCTATAATAATTCATCAGTGGCTTAACCTGCTGGGGAATTTCAGGTCTTTCATTTCTCACTGGGATAAAATCACAGCAGCTCAGGGGATATTAATGCTCCTCCTGTGCCAGCTTCAGGTTACAGGGAAAATAACTCACAAAGAATATTTTCCTCTGGTGGAAGTCAGAGTTGATCATTTAGCGAAACTTGTTTGTAGTGCGTTAACGCTCCAGTGCCCTGAGATAAGAGATGCGGGGAGGCGGGAGGTTTGTGGCTGATATGTGTGCTTGAACTATATTGCTTGCTTCATCATTTCAGGAAGCAAGGGATACCCTGATTGGTTGTTGTTACACGAGGCATAGAGTAGTAAAAGCATCATTTATTCCGAAGCCCGAGAAGATTACGCCTGAATCTATTTCAAAATGACTTTGCAATGGCCTGCTGAGCTCCGATGGCAAGAATGAGTTAATGCTAGTGTTCTTAAATTAAAAGTTACTCTCTTGTGAAATGCAAGAAACTCGCAGTAATCGATTATTTCCCTAACTGAATGTATTCACAAAGCTACCACTCGTACAGGTTCAACAGGAACGTGATGGAACAGCACAATTCTCACGGGAAGAGGATAAATTTCATTCTAACACTGGCCGTAGATGTAGATAGTTTTTCCTGATTGCAATAAACGAAGAGGTTTATTAACCCGTTTGCAACAATGGCTAATTTCTGTTTTTGAGGTTTTGTCTGTACCTCTTCTTCCAAGAGCCACAACTTTTTTTATTTTTTCATCAACATAGTCATGCGAGGACTTTTTTGTGTGACACAAGTTGTACTTTTGAATTTATTATACAATGTGATGTACAGGAGAGCAAAAAAATGTAAATTGTAGCGAAATTGGGAAAATAGTGCAATTCCACAACTGTTTTTTTTGTTTACTATGTTGACTGTACAGTAGAAATAACCTGACTATAGGATTCGCCATGCCAGTGCAATTACAGAGATACCAAACATTCATAGTTTTTTTTTAGATATTTAAGTGTCAATTTTTTTGGTTAATTTGTAAAAAAAAATTATCTTGTGTCCCATTTCACAAGATTTGTAACTGTTTATGTTGTTCGTTGATGGGGCTGTGCGAGGGCTTATTTATAATGAGCCATAGTTTTCATTGATAATAATTTTTGGATAGATACAATGTTTTCATTGCCTTTTATCGCATTTTTTTGGACATAATTATTCAAAATGTGTATTTTTTAACTTTATTTTTATTGGGTAAAAAGGGGCAAGATTTAAATATATGTACTGTATGTATTTTTAAAAATTTTGTAAAATATATCTTTTTAACTTTTCACTTTATTTGTTAGTCTCATTAGGGTACTTGAACTTGGGATCATTTGATAATGAAGTTAAAGATGGAATGATTTTTAAAAGAGGATTGATCAGGGGACTGTGAGGACCATTGTAAAACCTTCAGCTTGCACCTATCGCTGAGATAGTCTATTGTGGATTTTGACGTGTTTTGCATTGTTATCCATTTGTAGAATTCATCCTGTTTTCAACTTCAGATTTTTTATAGATGGTGCTATGTTTGCATCAAGAATTTGTTGAAATTTCATTTAATCGACTCCGCCTTTAATCTGTAAAATTTTCCCGGTTGCCATTGGTTGCATCACAACACTAAAAAGCATGATTAATAGTTGTTGAGATGTTCTTTTTCCTGAAATTCTGTACCCATTAAAGATAACTTTGACCAAGGTTTCAGACCTTAATTATCCTGTTACGGTTATGGTATATTCCTTATCATTGTTAGGAAAGCCCAGGTGATGCAAATTTCCCAGCTTTATAAAAACCCTCCAGCCTCCTCTAAGTTTGTGGCAAAAAACAGCAGACATAGGTTCTTTTAAGCAGGTGAAATGGTAACATCCTCAAAGCAGGAGAAGGCTATAAGAAGATAGCAAACCATTTTCAATTTGCCCTTTTCTCAGTTCGAAATGTAATTAAGAAATGGCAGTTAACAGGAACAGTTAAGTTACGGTCTGGAAGACCAAGCATAATTTCAGTGAGAGCTGCTCGTAGCATTGCTAGAGAGGAAAATCAGAACCCCCGCTTGACTGCAAAAGACCTTCAGAAAGATTTAGCAGACTCTGGAGTTGTGGTACATTGTTCTACTATTCAGAGACACCTGCACAAATATGGTCTTCTTGGAAGAGTCATCAGAAGAAAACTTCTCCTGCATCCTCACCATAAAATTCAGCCTAAGAAATATGCAAAAGAACATCTAAACAAGGAAAAATGTGTTTACTTGCACTATGAGTCAGGATGTATAAAGATGTACTAAATACAAATAATTGGGTTTTTTAGTCTTAAATTACCTGTTTATATGTGGAATAATATTTCCATGCCTGTGTTAAGGCTCTGCAGGTTCAATATACGGCTGGTTTAGGATCTTACTTGTAGCAGATTCAGTGTGTCTACACTAGTGCCTCTATATATTTAATTTTTGAACATCTAAACAAGCCTGATGTATTTTGGAAACAAGTCCTGTGGACCGATAAGGCTAAAATAGGACTCTTCAGCCACAATGAACAAAGTTACATGTGGAGAAAAAAGGGCACAAAATTTCAGGAAAAGAACATATTGTCAACCATTAAGCATAGAGGGTGGATCAATCATGCTTTGGGATTGTGTTGCAGCCAATAACATTGGGAACATTTCACGCGTAGAGAGAATAATGCATTCAATGACATTTCAACAAATTCTTGATGCAAACGTAGCACCATCTGTAAAAAAGCTAAAGTTAAAAAGAGGATGGCTTCTACAAATGGATAATGATCCTAAACACACATCAAAATCCACAATAGACTACCTCAAAAGGCACAAGCTGAAAATTTTACAATGGCTCTCAGTCTCTTGATCTGAACATTTTTGAAAATCTGTGGCTAGACCTCAAAATAGCAGAGGATGGAAGACGACCCAGAAATCTCACAGAACTGGAAGAATTTTCCAAGGAAGAATGGATGACAAAGGAAATATGTCATATTTAGGCCTTTTAGAGATCATTTCATCTTCAAATTACTTGCTTAACTGTTTACAATAACAGTAAAGCACAGCTGCAAACTAGAGATGAGTGAATTTGTTTGGATTTGGTTCCGAATATGATTGGATTCGAATATTTTTGCAATATTCGTTGAACTTAGCCGAACTTCATTAGAGTCAATGGGAGTAGAAATTATTGAATAAGTTTGGAACCGAACATAAGACATACATTCGGCACGAATAGTGCTCGACTATGGCCAGAATATGTTAATATCAGATTCGGAGCCAAAATCCGAACAAATTCGCTCATCTCTTCTGCAAACCTACCAAGACATGGCCGTCCACCTAAACTGACATCCCAAATGCATAGCAAACTACTTCATGCTTGGATTTTTTATGAGTGACAGTTTTTACGATATGGAATGAAACTTTTTAAAATATTTTTAGCATGAATTGGCTGGAAAATCTCCTATTTGTTATGCAGCCTATGGCTACAAGGGACAGGAAAGGCATTTCCATGCTGAGAATCATTGAAAGGCTCAACCAAGGTGAGCTGGACTATGCCAGTTTGCACTCCTTGTCCTCTACCTGAAGTTAAACTGAACTACACAAGGTTTTGTTGTGTACTGAATTCAGTTCTATACTTGCTACCACAATACAGCGTAACATGCCGATGTTTTACAGTTGCCTGAAACTTGGCTCATGTAAAGTAGAGCATTTTATTCTACAATATATTAGATTGTAGAAAATAATTTTTTAAATGTCAAGGCTATACAGCTGCCACGTAATGCCTATCCTCCGAGAGCGTCTGTTCATGACAATGGTTTAGAATAACTTGATTACCATGCAGTTGATCAATTAAGGCTTAGTGGTATACACAGCAAGGCCAGTTGATTAAGAGCATGTTAATGAAAGAAATCCTAAAAGTGTCAGGATTGTGTGTACCCATCGGACGGTATAGATTGGCAGTCCAAGTACTTGGAGGAAGGGAATGTTTTCACGGGAATGCATTAGAATGTAATTTTCTCTGCTGCATAGATCATTACAAATATTAACAAGTAACAGAATGCACAGTAGGGGATACTGTAATGAAGGCACTTCAATACGTAAGTGCTAAGAACACTTAATTTATAGAGATAGAAAGTGTTTTATGAACTACCTTTGGAAGTTTTTACTTTGGTTAGCCTTTTTCACCTCCATAAAGGGTGAAGAGGTTCTTTATCTGGGTAAACTATACTGTCCCTTATGGACTACAACATGAAAAAGAAGAGATTTTTAGGCTTTCATATCCCCGTTGAAGTCTTTCTTTAATTAGAAATTTTATGATACCCATAAACCATATCTTCATAACTTTGTCCATATTTATTACAAATGGGGAGGTAAACATTGAGAAAAAGCCATGTTGACTAAAGTCTTTGGGCCAGGCTCATTATTGTGTTTGTGCCTTTTTGTCGTCTAGTTTTTTGGTGTTTGTCGTGTGCTTCTCATTTAAACCTCAGTCTTCTGTCAATTTGCACATTTTTTTAAAGTATATTTTTATATATGTTTGGCTGTTGTTTTGTGTTCGTCCTTGTGGGTAGGATTTGATGTTCTTTATTGATTCACCAATTGTGACTATATTTTTGCGCTAATGCACTTTAGTTCCCAGTGGAGCGATTTCATGTTTGCCTGAAATGTTTCTACATTTTAAACACTTGATTTTAAGCTTTTTTTGGTCAAAATAGTGTCAACTAAAATGCCTATCATATTTAAATGTACTATTTATTTATTTACTTACTGCAGGATATTTGCTCATTATTTTTATTCTAGGTTTTGTATGTTAATGGCCATAGTGTGAATATGCACCTACACATTGCACTTATACCAATAGGTGTGCTGGCCTATTTATCGGTTTTACTTCTGGTCCTTCTACTTTGCACTTAGAGGGGCGTAGCTTCTCATTTATGTGCTGTGTATTTTGTCTATTTTGCTTTCCACAGGCAGGTGGAAAAACAGTCAGATTTTTGTACTGCTCTGTCCCCATCTATTTTGAGGCCTGCTGTAAAATACTAGTTAGATACCATTCTAATTGGGTACAACTTGTCGTGGTGGGATGGCTTTTACACTTTTTCGATCAAAATAGTGTCAATTAAGTACCCTATATTATGGATACGTACTATTACTATTTATTTACTGCAGGGTATTTTCTCATTCTTTTTGTTCTAGGTTTTGTCTGTTAAAGGCCATAGCGTGGATGTGCACCTACAAATGACACTTATATCAACAGGTGTGCCTGCCCGTTTCTTTGATTTTACATTTTAAACACTAAAAAAATGATGCATTGCTCACTGTGCATAGGAAGTGAATCCTGTTCTTGTTACTACATTTTACCGGAATATTTGACATTTTGCACTAAAGAGTCGAGAAAAAGAAAAAAGACAAAAACTTATAGCATTTTTGAGCTTGCAAAATTTGAAGAGCCGCATGTGACATTTTGAAGAAGTTGGAGCAAAAAATTTCAACAATAAAAGCCAAAAAGGTGTCTTAAAAAATGGCGCAAATGATTAATTTGGCCCTTTGTATCGGCAATATAAGAACAGATCTACATACATAAAGTAACTGAGTCAAAATAGTTAGACATGTCCTTTAACCTCTTTCTGACATCGGGCATAATAGCGTGTCGCCGATGTCAGACTTCCTTCCTATGATGTGGGCTCCAGCGGTGAACAGCTGACATGTGCCCAAAATAGCAGCGGGTAGAATCGCGATCCACCCGTGGCTATTAACCTGTTAAATGCTGCTGTTAAACGCTGACAGCGACATTTAACTTGCGTTTCCGGCAATTGCGACAGAAATCCACCAACCAGTGACCCCGTCACGTGATCGCGGGTCACCGGTGGAATGACATGACAACCGACGGTCTCCTGGAGACCTCTATGGTTATGAGTTCCGGATTGTTATGCGCACCGCCTGGTGGTCGGTCCTCATAGCCAGTTAGCAATTCTGCTACATAGAGGTGATCTGATCATCGCCTGTACGTAGCAGAGCAGATCGGATTATGTCAGCTTCTAGTCTCCGATGGAGACTATTGAAGCATGCCAAAAGTTAAAAAAACATGTTTTTAAAAATATTAAAAAAATAAAAAAGATATCGAAGTTCAAATCACCCCCTTTTGCCCCATTCAAAATAAAATAATAAAAAAAACAAACATACACATACCGTATTTTTCCTACCATTTTTGGGGAAAGTGGGAGGTACGTCTTATGGTCGCAATATACTAACCTCCAATCATGGCTGGAGGCTGGTGCAGGCGCCGCGGGGCTCTGCGGTGCGGTGGTGGCAGCGGGCTGTGCTCCGGTGCAGGGGTGGTGGCTCTGCCGGCATTTCCTCACAGCCCAGAGGCCCCTGCACATCCGTTGCTGGCTGCCGCCATGTTGCGGTGGCCTCCGGGAACATGGACGCTGGGAAGATGGCCGCCGGTCCGGGGACGGTGCATACTCAGGTTCAGATCTCGTCCCGAGATCTTGGGAGACAAGGTTCAAATCTCGGCAACGAGATCTCGTCCCCCGAGATCTTGGGACGAGACCTGAACCTGCGCATGCGCCATCCCCGGACCGGCGGCCATCTTCCCGGCGTCCATGTTCCCGGAGTCCACCGCAACATGGCGGCAGCCAGCAATGGATGTGCGGGGGCTTCCAGGCTGCGAGGAAATGCCAGCGGAGCCGCCGCCCCTGCACCGGAGCACAGCCGCTGCCACCCTCACCCCGCAGAGCCCAGCTGCCCCAGCCCAGCACAGCCCACTTGCCCCAGCCCAGTACAGCCCACTTGCCCCAGCCCAGCACAGCCCACCTGCCCCAGCCCACTTGCCTCAGCACAGCCCACTTGCCCCAGCACAGCCCACCTGCCCCAGCCCAGCTGCCCCAGCACAGCCCACTTGCCCCAGCACAGCCCACCTGCCCCAGGACAGATGCCCCAGCCCAGCACAGCCCACTTGCCCCAGCACAGCCCACTTGCCCCAGCACAGCCCACCTGACCCAGGACAGCTGCACCAGCCCAGCACAGCCCACCTACCCCAGCACAGCCCACCTGCCCCAGCCCAGCTGCCCCAGCACAGCCCACTTGCCCCAGAACAGCCCACCTGCCCCAGGACAGCTGCCCCAGCCCAGCACAGCCCACCTGCCCCAGCACAGCCCAGCTGCCCCAGCCCAGCCCAGCTGCCCCAGCCCAGCCCAGCTGCCCCAGCACTGCCCACCTGCCCCAGCACAGCCCACCTGCCCCAGCACAGAGTCGCCACCACTGCACCAGCCTGCAGCACTGAATGACCTCTGTGACCACTCCACCTGTGCCGGATCCCTTCCCAAGTAAGCTGAATTCGGACGGTAAGACGAACCCCCATTTGACACATTATTATTTTTTTCCCTATTTTCCTTCTTAAAATTGTGGTGCGTCTTATGGTCCGGTGCGTCTTATAGTCCGAAAAACACGGTATTTGGTATCGCCGCTTTCAGAATCGCCCAATCTATCAATAAAAGGATTAACGTGATTGTTAAACGGAGTGACGAGAAAAAAAGTCAAAAAGCCATAATTACGGAAAATGGTGCAATTTTTTTTAACAAAGTTTGGATTTTTTTTTCACCACTTAGATAAAAAATAACCTAGACATGTTTGGTGTCTATGAGCTTGAAATGACCTGGAGAATCATAATGGCAGGTCAGTTTTAGCATTTATTGACCCTAGTAAAAAAGTCAAGATGGTGGACACCGCATCTGGAGGCATGTTTGCCCCTCTCCTATATTCTGACAAGCTCATTACCTTAGAGAGATTATTCTCCTCATAACTGAAGAAGGTCACATTGACTGAAATGTCTTTTTTCGTGTACTGTAATAAACCTCCTTGCAAATACTGTACCTTTAAGTTGAGTGCTAGGTTTATATTTGTTGCTTTAACGGTTTGGGAACCTAACCTTAGCACCATCTTGAGTTGTGCTCACGGTGTTCTTTCTATATGAGCTTGAAATGACCCGGAGAATCATAATGGCAGGTCAGTTGTAGCATTTATTGACCCTAGTAAAAAAAAGTCAAACAAAAAACAAGTGTGGGATTGCACTTTTTTTTGCAATTTCACCTTATTTAGAATTCTTTTTCCGTTTTCTAGTACACGATATGGTAAAACCAAGGGTGTCATTCAAAACTACAACTTGGCCCACAAAAAACAAGCCATGACACAGCCATATTGATGGAAAATAAAAAAGTTATGGCTCTTGGAATAAGGGGAGCGAAAAACCAAAATGCAAAAACAAAAATACCTCTGGGGTTAAGGGGTTAAAGTCTTGACTGCATGAGGACCCTATTGGTGTGCCTGACTTTTAATCAATAAAGGGTGTCAAAGTTCTGTTAGATAACAGCTCAATACGAAAATCAGTTACTTGCCCCAAAAAATAATCTTTATCAGTTAATTTACATAAATAATGTATAAAAAATACCATAGCTGTAAAATGGTTGCCTATGGGAGTGCACTGATCTTGAAAATTTCTGTAAAATTACTCCAGTTAATCAAGTGGCTAGTGATATTTTTTAAATCATTACATAAAGGAATTTCTTAGAGCTCTCAGAAGAGTAGTTACTGTCCTGTAGAGTAAATTAAATTTGCTTGGAAAAACTTTGAAAAGTATTTGTTACAGCTTTGGTTACTTATGAAAAGGTGGAGTAATAGCCTTAAACTATTACATTAAAAATTGATTTATCATTGACCACACTATAGCATGCATCCTTATATTATTTGTGTGTAGCCAGGCAACAATTCTAAATATGGCATCATGTCCTGAGAAAGCTGATTAAAAATGTCACACCCAGACAACGGGGCACTGTAACCCCACAGACAGGTTTGCAGAGTATATGTATGGAGGAAGACCATTCTAGACCTGGTCCGGAACCATTGAGTTTGTCTCCCCTGTTGTCCAAGGGAGAGAATAAGGGACTGGACCAAGCTTGTCACCCGGAAGCTGGGGCCGAGGCAAAAGGGAAGCGCGCGGAAACGGTCAGTAGTGGCGCGAACAAGCAGCGCGTGACAGGACAATCAACGTGCGCCGTCCCCTGAGCACCAGCGCTGTGACAGCTCACGCCTGCCAAACCCCGCCATCGACAGAGAGACTGCTGAGGAGAGAAGTGTTGTTTGCCCAGTTACTGCGAGAGATAGAGGAGTTGTGCGCTCAGTGACTGTGTGTAGCACGTACATGCAGAGCAGAAAAAGCGGAGTACCGGACATTCTCTTGCGGACATCCCGGCCAGTTGCTTTATTCCCATTCACGTTTAACCCTGAAAGTGTCGCGGCCTTGTTTGCTACGGCCGCACGTGTTCTTGGACTAAGAGCTCAGCGGAATGTGCCGGAGACCGACCGCTGCAGTCAGAAAACGGACCCTCGTTTAAAAGACCCCATTTGAAGACATCTCCCCGGCATCTGCTGGTTCTACAACCCCTGGGGGATCTTTCTCCGTGGAGGAGTATAAAGGACACGATAAGTTTTCCTAAAAGGATGGTTGTTATTCAGTACTTATTGTTCTTCTCATCTGCCCTTGAACCATGTATCTCACTGCGAGGAGTTAACCTCCCGTTAAATTAAAACTGTTAAATTTGTTAACCCTTGCTCTGTCTTCTGTCTGTCACTGCATCCTGCAACCTGCTTACACTTGGCAGGATGCAGTCCACAGGCACAGAAGTGACAGACTAAGCGACCGGGAGTGTACCAAGGGCCAGCTTACCGCTGGGGGCCATGCTTAGCAACCTCCCAAAGTTTACAGGGCACAATTCACTGTACGAGAATGGACCGAGCAGGTTAAAGGGAATCTGTCACCCTTTTTTTGCCCTATGAGCTGCTGGCATTGACATCAGGGGCTTATCTACAGCATTCTGTAATGCAGTAGATAAGCCCCCGATGTAACCTGAAAGATAAGAAAAACTAGTTAGATTATACTCACCGGAGGGGGCGGTCTGGTCCGATGGGTGTCGCGGTCCGGTCCAACGCCTCCCATCTTCATACGATGCCGTCCTCTTCTTCCCTTCCTGTAGTGGCTCCAATGCAGGCGCACTGCTCTGTCCTGTTGAGGGCAGAGCAGAGTCCTGCAGTGCGCAGGTGTCAGGAGAGGTCTGGCGCCTGCGCACTGCAGTATTCTGCTCTCCCCTCCACAGGGCAGAGTAGTGCGCCTGCGCCGGAGCTACTACAGGAAGGGAAGAAGAGGACGGCATTGTATGAAGATGGGAGGCATCAGACCGGACCGCGACACCCATCGGACCGAAAAAGGAAGCACACTGTAGCGCCATAACATGCAAACATGAAATATGAAAAATGAATTGCATTACTGCATTAGAGGTATGAAAAATTGAGAAAGTTTAGCGCATAAAATGGCCAATTTTATGTGTACTTGGAAGCCACGGTAAGGCATTTCTCGAATTCCAGGACTCTAGCTATGCCAATCCTCTCTTAGACTGAAGTCCTCATTTGAGGACTTGACTGAAGCACCCATACTGGCCTATGCAGACTTCTCTCAACCTTTCATTCTTCATAATGATGGAAGCCTACAGGGACTAGGGGCCATATTGTCACAGATGCAGGATGGAAAAGAGCGAGTAATTACCTATGCTAGCTAGTTCCCACATGACTCAAAGCAGAACCCGGATAATTACAGTTTTTTTAAGCTGGAATTGCTGGCGCTAGTGTGGGCAATGATCAAGAAGTTGTCTGAATACCTATCAGCCTTTATTGGTTGAGGCTTCAGCAAGAGGATAGAAAACTCGCCCAGCTGAGGCAGTGGGAGGCTTTGAAACAACTCCCCAGCTGAAGTGAGAGAGATGCTCTGTCTCCAGAAACGCTGCAGATTCTAAGGCAGTGGGAGAGGCTCCAATTGGAAGATGGTTTGCTGTATCGGAAAGTGCAGCTGGTGCAAGAGTTAGTGGTTACCTGTCAAGTGGTACTCCCCCAAAAATTGCTCGGCAATGTGGCCACAGAAGCTCATCAGCGTGGGGCTCACTTCGGCCTGGAGAAGTACATTATAGTGGCTGCAGAAGTTGGTCTATCACTCACGACTGAAGACTGCAGTAGATGAGGCATGTTAGTGATGCAGGCACTGTGAACTAGCTAAGCCTCCGGAACAGGGGGCCCCTATGCAGACCATTGTGACCTTTGCTCCCCTAGAGGTGTTAATGATAGACTACTTGACCGTGGGCCCAGCTCACCTCAGATATGAACATTGCCTTGTGATGACTGATTTTACCAAATTTGCTGTGGCGACTCCGACCCGAGAACAGACTGCTGAGTCAGCGGCACATGCCATTTGTCGAGACTTCATCTGGGTGTATGGTTGTCCAAAGAGAATTCATTCTGACCAAGGTGCCTGTTTTAAAGGGCGAGTGATGAAAGAATTGCATCGTCTGTATCAGATTGAGAAGTCCAGGACAAGGGCGTGTGAGCATTTCAACTGGACACTGATTCAGATGTTGAGAACGTTGGACGAAGACAGGAAAGTCCACTGGCCTGAGTATGTAGCCGAATTAGTCTGGGTGTATCTAGGATCGTGAACCGACTGGGGGGGGTGGTCCCTTCTGGTTGCCAAAAGACTGGAGTCAGACGCAGATGAATGTTCAATCAGGTCCTCTTTATTGGGTGTCTTCTTCGACATCCACAGCAATACAACAGCTCCTGCACACTGGCCTGGATACCTGTCACCTCCTCCTTCTCCTTTTTGCGGGGGCCCTCTAGGTTCTTTCACTGTGGCTGCCATTAGGCCCATGGCCACAGCGCTTCCCCTGGTTGAGTCCGTCCGTCCGCTGCGACATTTACTACCTCTTCGGTGTCCAGCCGTCCGGTACCCCGTGCGTCCTTTGTCTGCAGCTATCCTGTCAGGGCCACCCCCCCGACTGTCTGACTCCCCCTGGGACTTTCCCTCCTTTTATTCCCTCTTTTCGGAATTCCCCTTCTCAGTCCCAGTAACTCCACCCACCATGACTTTGCGTTTCCGAGCATCAGCTGCTATTAGGCCCTTTTTTCCCCCATTCTGTGTCTCCCTCTAGTGGTCAAACTCGGTACTCCACTGTCTCTTAGCTAATTTTATCTGTTCTCCCCACACATATATACAAGTTACAGTTTAAGCATTGTACGCTGCACATATATATTTGCATTTTTACCATCAGACAGGTCCATGTATCAGTCCATTCCCCTACATACCCCCTTCCTTTGACCATTGTCATCCCCGACAATCCTGTAACTTTCGTTTTTTTGTAGTTCCCCACATTGCTTTTGTCTGTGTGGCCGATTGCTGAGCAGAGCCCGGAGCACTCTAGCTCTACATGGGGTGCTGGGCAGGGCCTGGAGCAGTTATGCTCCGAGTAGCTGATGGCTACTTGCAGGCGCTTTGCGCCTATATGACAATTTCCAATTCATTGGGGTAGGACCACCCGGACTGCTCAACAGGTACTCTCCCCCATGTATCTTACACTTCACATGCCTGTCTTTGATTGGAGTAGGACCACCTGAACTCCTCCATGGGTGCTCTCCTCCACTTTTCTATGCTTCCAGAACCGTTTTTAGTTCTAGGGGCGGAATGACCAAGGCTGCCATGGGACCTACCAGGTCATTGTTTTCCCCTTCCTTCTGTTGGGTATTTCTCACCAAGGACCTGACCTGCGGACCGCTGTCTGTTCCAAACCATAATATTAGACTTTCGTATACCTTCTTTTACATATTATCAGGGCAGGCTTTTTCCTACATATTCGCATCTTGGACCTTTTTTAACATTTTTAATATTTACAACACTTAAACTATTCACCATATCCGTTAAATATTTACTAAACATTTTCAAACATCATTAAAACATCTTCAAACATTGGTGTGCCCCCTTCATTTGCAGGAAGCACTCTCATACATCCCTGTTGCATCAAGAGATGGGGTTTCTTACCCCAAGGGGACACGGAACAGTCCCCAGGCTGTGCAACAGCGCACAGCAGTTCCGGTAGTCCATGTAAGTCAGCGGTGCTCCGGGCCGTCTCCTGAAGGCTGATTTTCTCTGCCAGCAGAAGGGAACTCCACAGCCGTGGAGCCCCCGGGATATCTGGCAGTCCCTGGGACATGAGTGTCCTTAGTGCCCGAGACCCAGGAGTCCGCCTCCCCTTTAAGGGGTTCCATGCTCTTCTGGGTATATGATCACGGCCACAGCAAAGTATCCGCGGGGACCGTGCTCTTTATAAAAGGATACCCAGTCCCCCATCCGCAGGGCCCTCCCATGCTTAATGTAGGCCGCATTGAGGTAGACTTTGTGGCTGGTCTCTGTTTCCTTAATGAATCCATAATAAATCCTGCTCAACATTCGTGTACATGAGCTGTCCGTAGCACCGGGGGACAGGCATGGCAGGCTCTCCCTTATCATGCAGCAGTGCTCAGACCTCCAGCTCCTTGGCCTTCTTTTGGCAGATGAAGTCAGCGACCCAGACAGACGCCCCGTGTAGGCCGCAGATTCGGAATAACGGCGACCACAAAAAAAGTCAGATTTCCCACTTAATTTCTCTCTCCTCTGATGTGATCGCACCCTGGTACTTCCAGAGTCCCTGCAACTCCCCTGTGAATTCCCATGGGCCATCGGCATCTTCTCACAGGAAGAAAATGGTGGGCACATGCGCAATGCGCCCGCCGAAATCTGCCAGCCAGCACCCGCAACAATAGGAAATTTTTCCTATTGGTTCATTTTGATTACTGTGATAGACCTTATCACAGTGATCAAAACAAAAAAAAGTAAATCAAACCCCCTTTATCACCCCCTTAGTTACGTAAAAATAATAAAAAAGTATTTATTTCCATTTTTTCATTAGGGTTAAAGTTGGGCTAAAGTTGGGATTGGGCTAAAATTATGGTTAGGGTTGGGCTAAATTTAGGCTTAGGGTTGGGGCTAGGGTTAGGGATAGATAAAGGTAGGGTTGGACTAAAAGGTAGGGTTGGAGCTAGGGTTAGGGTTGGGCTAAATTTAGGGTTAGGGTTGGGTTAAAGTTAGGGCTAGGGTTGGGGCTAGGGTTAGGGTTGGGCTAAAGTTAGGTTTGTGATAAAGGTGAGGTAACGATAGGGTTGAGCTAAAGTTAGGTTTGGGGCTAGTGTTAGGGTTGGGTTAACGTTAGGGTAGGGTTAGGGTTTTGGTTATGGTTGTGATTATGGTAAGGGTAGGGATTAGGGTTAGTGGTGTGTTAGGGTTAGGTTTGTGGATAGGGTTATGGTTAGGGTTGGGATTAGGTTTAGGGGTGTGTTGGGGTAAGGGTTGGAGTTAGAATTGGGAGGTTCCACTGTTTAGGTACATCAGGGGGTCTCCAAACGCGACATGGCACCACCATTGATTTCAGCCAAATTTGCTTTCAAAAAGTCAAATGGTGGCTTCCTCCACATACGGGTTATCAGCGTACTCAGGACAAATTGCGCAACAACTTTTGGGGTCCAATTTTTCCTGTTTCCTTTGAGAAAAAAAATTGGAGGTGAAAAGATAATTTTTGTGGATAAAATATGATTTTTTTTCATGGCTCTACATTATAAACTTCTGTGAAGCATTTTGGCGCTCAAAATGCTCACCACGCATGTAGATAAATTCCTTGGGAAGTCTAGTTTCCAAAATGGAGTCACTTGTGGTGTGTTTCTACTGTTTGGGCACATCAGGGACTCTCCAAATGCAACATGGCGCCCGATCTCAATTCCAGCCAATTCTGAGTTGAAAAAGTGTAAGGACACTCCTTCCCTTCCAAGGTCTGCCATGTGCCCAAACAGTGTTTTTTCCCCACAAATGGGGTATCAGTGTATTCAGGAGAAATTGCACAACAAATTTTGCGGTTCATTTTCTGTTTTTACACTTGTGAAAATAAAAAAATGGTTCTGAACTAAAATGTTTGTGAAAAAAGTTAAATGTTCATTTTTTCCTTCCACGTTGCTTTAGTTCCTGTGAAGCACGTAAAGGGTTAATAAACTTCTTGACTGTGGTTTTGAGCACCTTGATGGGTGAAATCTTTAGAATGGCGTCACTTTTGGGTATTTTCTGCCATGTAGACCCCTCAACCCTCATAGTGACTTCAAATGTGATGTGGTCCCTATAAAAACTGGTTTTGTAAATGAGAAATGGTTGGTCAACTTTTAACCCTGGGGAAAAATGTTATTTATTAAATATTTTGTGCGCCATATCTCTCTGATTTAAGGGCATACAAATTCAAAGTTTGAAAATTGCAAAATTTTCAACATTTTTGCCATAGTTCTGTGTTTTTTTTTTCCATAAATTTACTCAAGTCATATTGAAGAAATTTTACCAGTATCATAAAGTACAATGTGTCACGAAAAAACAAACTCAGAATCAGCGGGATCCATTAAAGCGTTCCAGAGTTATAACCACATAAAGTGACAGTGGTCAGAATTGTAAAAATTGGCTTGGTCATTGAGTACCAAATTGGCTCTGTCACTAAGGGGTTAAGCATTGATATAAAATTCAAAGATGATCAGTGATATAGTAAATTGTGAAGTAGCGGTGGCTATACTGTAAGTACCCAGAATGTAATGTGAGAACATGCTGAACACATTCATCCTTATTAATGATGTACGCTGCCTCACTTCATGCCCACGTCATGATTAGCGTCAGCAGCAAGCCCATTATTTTCAGCTTAGTTTTAATACTGGTAAACAATATTTCATTCTTTTGTTATCACCACCCACTTCTATGACACATCACACTCCATGACTGTAAATCATAAATGCCTCCACTCTACTGATACTTAATCCAAATAAGCCATGATTTTTTAAACCGACAAAAGTAATATTATTCATTGCACTGAATTTGCTTTTTATGTTATAGATCATATAATCAATTCAACTGGATTCATATGTACTGTAAATGCACCAACCTTACAGAGAACAGATCAGCTATCGAACTGTTTTCCTAACAGGAAATTATACGGAAAATATAGTAGGCAGGCAATATACCTGTTACCTAAATTTATTATGTACCATACTTTTAATTTTATCATATATAGAAACAACATTCTTATGAACAAAACAATTTACATATTGCTTCATATTTCTATTATGCCTTTGATTTTTCTAGAATTTTATGATTTTTTTATGTGTATCTTTTTTTTTCATTTAGGTTTTTGTGCCTAACATTTCATACAAGGAGGGAAATAGAGAGAAAAATAGTAGCATGATCAGGGATCAGATTAATATAAGGAGTTGTGATATAAAATGTTTTTCTTGCCTCATCTATTTATGCATCATCATATCACATTCAAGCAAATTTACTCTTTTCCGACATTGGGCGTAATAGTACACCTACGTCGGAATCCCTCCCTTTGATTTGGGCTCCGTCGCTGAGCCCACATCTTTCCCAGTACGTCAGCTGTTATCCTGTTAAATGCCGTTGTCAATCTCTGACAGCGACATTTAAATTGTACTTCCGGTAAGAGTGCAATAAATCCCGCCAATCCATGATCCCGGGTTACCGATGGGTTAGCACGGCAACCAGAGGTCTCCAGCACACCTCTATGGTTGTCATAGCTGGATTGCTATGAGCGCTGCTCTGTGGTCAGCGCTCATAGCAAGTGAGCATTTCTGCTACATACAGGCGATCTGATCATCATCTGTATATGGCAGAGCCGATCAGACAACTGCAGCTTCCAGTTTCCCATGGAGACTATTGAAGCATGCAAAAAGTAAAAAAAAGTTTTTAAAAATATTAACCCCTTAATCCCATGTGACGTACTATCCCGTCCATGTGCCCTGGGACTTAATTCCCAGGGACGGGAAAGTATGTCACAGCGATCAGCGGTGCCCACGTGGTGAGCGCCGCTAATCGCCGCCGGGTGTCAGCTAATTATCACAGCTGACACCCGGCACAATGTGTCAGGGGCGGTGACACGTTAACCCCTTGCACACCGCGATCAAACACGATCGCGGTGTACCGGGGGTTAAGGGAAGCATCAGCAGGGAGGGGGCTCCCTCCGTGCTTCCCTGAGCCTCCCACCGCAGCGCAATGTGCAGCGCTGCTGTGGGGGTCTCTTTCCCTACAGGTCCCCGGATCCAAGATGGCGACGGGGACCTTCGGGGGCCTGTAGGGAGCTGACTTCCTCAGTGCCTGCAAAGCGCAGGCATGAATGATGTCTGCGTCTATGCCTGTGACAGATGTGACAGATCAGCGATCTGTCACAGGACTGTGATGTCCCCCCTGGGACAACCTAATAAAGTTAAAAAAAAGTGTAAAAATAATTTTAAAAAAATCGCTAAATAAATTAGAAAAAAAAAATATTCCCCAATAAATTCATCTTTTGGAAATAAAAAAAGAAAAAAACAATAGAAGTACACATATTTGGTATCGCCGCGTCCGTAACAACCTGCCCTATAAAACTGTCCCATTAGTTAATCCCTTTAGCGAACCCCTTAAAAAATAAAAATAAAAAACGAAGCAAAAAATAATGATTTATTATCATACCGCCGAACAAAAAGTGCAATGACGCGCGATCAAAAAGACGCATATAAATATCCATGGTACTGCTTAAAACGTTATCTTGTCCTGCAAAAAACGAGCTGCGACACAGCATCATCAGCAAAAAAATAAAAAAGTTATAGCTCGCAGAATAAAGTGATGCAAAAATAATTATTTTTTATATAAAATAGTTTTCATTGCATAAAACCGCCAAAACATAAAAAAAGACATAAATGAGGTATCGCTGTAACAGTACTGACCCGTAGCATAAAAGCGCTTTATCAATTTTACCGCACGCGGAACGGTGTAAACGCACCCCCGAAAAGAAATTCATGAAATGCTGGTTTTTGTTCATTCTGCGTCCCAAAAATCGGAATAAAAAGCGATCAAAAAATGTCACGTGCCCGAAAATGGTACCAATAGAAACATCAACTCATCCTGCAAAAAATAAGACCTCACATGACTCGGTGGGTCAAAATATGGAAAAATTATAGCTCTCAATATGTGGTGATGCAAAAACTATTTTTACAATAAAAAGCGTCTTTTAGTGTATGACAGCTGCCAAACATAAAAACCGCCATAAATAGTAAATCAAACCCCCCGTTATCATCCCCTTAGTTAGGGAAAAATAATAAAATAAAAAAATGTATTTATTTCCATTTTCCCATTAGGGTTAGGGTTAGGGCTAAGGTTAGGGCTAGGGCTGAGATTAGGGTAAGGGGTGTGTTGGGGTTAGGGTTGGAGTTAGAATTGGGGGGTTTCCACTGTTTGGGCACATCAGGTGTTCTCTAAATGCAACATGGCGTCGGATCTCAATTCCAGCCAATTCTACGTTGAAAAAGCCAAATGGTGCTCCTTCCCTTCCAAGCTCTGCCATGCACCCAAACAGTGTTTTACCCCCCCACATATAGGGCATCAGCCCACTCAGGACAAATTGCAAAACAACTTTTGGGGTCCAATTTCTCCTGTTACCCTTAGGAAAATAAAAAATTGGGGGCACAAATATCATTTTTGTGGAAAAAAAGATTTTTTTATTTTCACGCTCGGGCGTTATAAACTTCTGTGAATCACTTGGGGGTTCAAAGTGCTCACCACACATCTAGATAAGTTCCGTGGGGGGTCTAGTTTCCAAAATGGGGTCACTTGTGGGGAGTTTCAATAGTTTAGGTACATCAGGGGCTCTCCAAACGCACATGACACCCGCAGACCATTCCATCAAAGTCTGCATTCCAAAACTTCACTAGTTCCCTTCCGAGCCCCGACGTGTGCCCATACAGTAGTTTTCTCCCACATATGAGGTATCAGCGTACTCAGGACAAATTGGACAACAACTTTTGGGGTCCAATTTCTCCTGTTACAATTGGGAAAATAAAAAAATTGGGGACTAGTTGATCATGTTTGTGGAAAAAATACAATTTTTTTATTTTCATGCCCGGGCATTATAAACTTCTGTGAAGCCCTTGGGGTTCAAAGTGCTCACCACACATCTAGATAAGTTCCTTAGGGGGCCTAGTTTCCAAAATGGGGTCACTTGTGGGGGGTTTCCACTGTTTAGGTACATCAGGGGCTCTCCAAAAGCAACATGACACCCGCAGACCATTCCAACAAAGTCTGCATTCCAAAACGTCACTACTTCCCTTCCGAGCCCTGACATGTGCCCATACAGTAGTTTTCTCCCACATATGAGGTATCAGCATACTCAGGACAAATTGGACAACATCTTTTGGGGTCCAATTTCTCCTGGTACCCTTGGGAAAATAAAAAAATTGGTGACTAAATGATCATGTTTGTGGAAAAAATACGATTTTTTTATTTTCACGCCCAGGCATTATAAACTTCTGTGAAGCACTGGGGGGTTCAAAGTTCTCACCACACATCTAGATAAGTTCCTTGGGAGGTCTAGTTTCCAAAATGGTGTCATTTGTGGGGGGGTTTCCACTGTTTTGGTACATCAGGGGCTTTCCAAACACGACATGGTGTCCGATCTCAATTCCAGCCAAAAACATCAAATGGCGCTGCTTCCCTTCCGAGCTCTGCCATGCCCCCTAATAGTGGTTTACCCCCACATGTGGGGTATCAGCGTACTCAGGACAAATTGCACAATAACTTTTAGGGTCCTGTTACCCTTGGAAAATTTAGAATTGAGGGTGAAAAGATCATTTTTTTGGAAAAAATATGATTTTTTAATTGTACCGCTGTACGTTATAAACTTCTGTGAAGCCCTTGTGGGTTCAAAGTTCTCACTGCATATCTAGATAAGTTCCTTAGGGGGTCTAGTTTCCAAAATGGGGTCATTTGTGGGGGGTTTCCACTGTTTTGGTACATCAGGGGCTCTCCAAACGCGACATGGCGTCCGATCTGAATTCCAGCCAATTTTGCATTGAAAAAGTCAAACGGCGCTCCTTCCCTTCTGAGCTCTGCCATGCGCCGAAACAGTGGTTCCCCCCACATATCAGGTATCAGCGTACTCAGGACAAATTGCACAATAACTTTTGCAGTCCAATTTCTCCTGTTACCCTTGGTAAAATAAAAAAATTGAACCTGAAGTATTTTTTTTGTGAAAAAAAGTTAAATGTTCGTTTTTTTTTAAATATTCAAAAAATTCCTGTGACACAACTAAAGGGTTAATAAACTTCTTGAATGTGGTTTTGAGCACCTTAAGGGGTGCAGTTTTTAGAATGGTGTCACTTTTGGGTATTTTCTATCATATAGACCCCGCAAAGTGCTTCAAATGTGATGTAGTCCGTAAAAATAAAATGGTGTTGCAAAAATGAGAAATCGCTGGTCAATTTTTAACCCTTATAACTTCCTAACAAAAAAAATTTGGGTTCCAAAATTTTGCTGATGTAAAGTAAACATGTGGGAAATGTTACTTATCAAGTTTTTTGTGTGCTGTATCTCTGTGATTTAAGGGCATAAAAATTCAAAGTTGGAAAAATGCGAAATTTTCAAAATTGTCGCCAAATTTCCATTTTTTTCACAAATAAATGTAAGTTATTTGAATGAAATTTTACCACTAACATGAAGTACAATATGTCACGAGAAAACAATGTCAGAATCACTGGGATTCATGGAAGCGTTTCAGAGTTATTACCTCATAAAGGGACAGTGGTCAGAATTGTAAAAATTGGCCCGGTCATGAATGTGCAAACCACCCTTGGGGCTTAAGGGGTTAAAAAATATAAAAGTTCAAATCACTCCCCTTTTGCCCCCATTCAAAATAAAGCAATAAAAAAAAATCAAACATAGACATAATTGGTATCGCCATATTCAGAATCACCCAATCTATCAATGTAAAAAAGAATTAACCTGATGGGTAAATGGCATAACAAGAAAATAAAACGCCAGAATTACATTTTTCTGGTTGCCACTACATTGCAATTAAATGCAATAACGGGTGATCAAAATGCAATAACGGGTGATTGACATATCAAATAAGCTAAGGAAATCAAGAATTAGTACGTTCATATGTACTCCCCTTAAAAAACCTTTAATGATTCAATTTAAAATACACCTACCCATTGAATAAAGGTATATGCCTAGAATATAGCCAAAATAGACAAGCCTAACAGATACTCTACAGTACGCCTATGATTGCCCCTACCTGACTGTGGAGGTTGGCACCCTAAAGAATGATTTTTGGTGCCCCCACTCAGCGTAGATTATCCCTTAATGGGGGGTTCTTCTAGTGGACCCCAATGTAAGTAAATTTGTCTCGACCAGACCAAGTGTTACATATAGGGTCAATCGATCGGGGACCGGCTGGTCCATAGCCTCTATCAGAGACCGGGTAAGGCAGGTAACTGGCTCGACAGGAAGCCTCTAGGTGTCTACAAGTGTGAAAATTGCTCTAGATGTGGTATAATGAATCAGGGGAAGACCTGTTGTAGTGCGGCCAATGGTAGGACTTGTTTCATTAGAGATTTTGGAAACGGTAGGCCCATGGGCTTGGTATATAAGGCCACTTGTACTTGTCCCATGGACTATGCTGGGAAACCAAAAGAGAACTTAGGGTGAGGATAGGTGAACACCGCAGTGACATCTATAATAATAAATGCCCTAAGCAACTTCCGGTTGTAACAACTTCCGTCCAGTTGTAACCGGTGACGTCACCGCACACCTCTTTCCATGTTAACCCTCAACACACACACTCCTCTCACCTTTCACCATCTCCACTCACTCTTTCACTCCACATACTACCCTTTCTCTCACTCCGTCTCTCATACTCACGCTGTCATCGCGAGATTTCGCCGACGCCATTTTGGATCCCGAAGGCATCCACGCCGGCGACATGTTCCTGCGGTGACGCTATTTTGGATCAGCGAAATCCTGCGATACTCAAGATGGCGTCGCCGCAAGAACATGTCGCCGGCGAGGACGACGTCGGGATCCAAAATGGCGTTGGCGAAGACTCGCGAGATTTCGTCGACGCCATTTTGGATCCCGACGTCGTCCACGCCGGCGACATGTTCTTCCGGCGACGCCATCTTGACTATCGCGGGATTTCACGATACTCAAGATGGCGTCGCCGCAAGAACATGTCGCCGGCGTGGACAACGTCTGGATCCAGGATGGCGCCGGCGGAAGAAGATGTCGGGGATCGTGGAGCAGCGGCGATGACTGCGTATGAGAGACGGATTGAGAGAAGGGGTCGTATGTGGAGTGAAAGAGTGAGTGGAGATGGTGAAAGGTGAGAGGAGTGTGTGTTTTGAGGGTTAACATGGCAGGAGGTGTGATGCTATCGCATCCTCCCGATGCGATAGCATCGGGCCATAATCTAGTAAGGAATAAAAGGGATACACCAGTGGCTAGCCATATGAATAAGGTGCATGATGGTCTATTGAGTGACATCATATTCACCATGATGGAGCTGGTTATAAATTTACTTAACACAAAGGTCAACTCAGGTACTCAGAGAACAGGTGTAAATCAAATGTAGTGATATCAAGGGACCCCTGGAATGGCACGCTGAATAAAACCTGCAAATACCTGCAATAACAATACATATAAATATAATACAAAGGTCCTTAAGCGCTTCAACTAGGGATACCTGGGTATCTATGAATATGGTACCTTTAACCTGAGTTGAGTCTCCACTCAGGCATATAGAATGCATAGGCTGCAGCCAGTCCCAAATCTTCAGCACCAATCAGTTGCAGCAACACAAGGTTCCTCGCCTTTTCGGCCGGTACCGAGCCCAAACGCCGGGACTTACAGTTCTATAGCCTCAAGATTCTGTCTCTCCTCCTGTAGTCCTCACAAATTCTCCGAGAAGCAATACGCCTGTTTCTCTATAAAATATCTGTCCAATATTGCTTAAAGCGTTCAGTCTCCTTGCTTCTTACAAGCTGTTCCACACACACAGTGTCTCTCTGATTCTGGAAGCTTCCTTACAGCTCTAGACAGCCTACACTGGGCCCCACCCCCCAGCACACACAGACTCCCAGGCACTCACAGCACCTGCTCTTAGCTGCAGTAGGAAAACCCCACAGGGTCCTAGTGCTCTCCTGGTGTAATCACAGTTCACCCTCTTACAAATTTTTGAAATCTTGCGAATTATATGTGTTTTATTTGTAGGATTTCAGGTACACTTTAATGAGATGCCGAATATCTGAATATAAAAAATGCATATGGTTTTTATTACATTTCAGCAGCAAAAATATGGATGCAATCCATATGCACACATAACATTATCAATAAACCACTATAAAAGCTCACAGGAAAAAGGAAGTTTAAAAAACTAAATAATTTTAATTAAAACATGATATATAAAAATAAACAAGCGCAAAACTGAAAAAAAAGCAATAAAACCAAGTAAAACACTCAAAAACGTAATGAAGAAACACAAGTGACCTAATCTGGTAAGTTGAAAAATGAAATTCTGCAGAAAATCTCATTGTGGAAACCCAGCTGTAGAGGGTAATTTCACTGATTGTGAGACGGGAGATGAGAGACATGTCTGTTGCCAATGGGAGAGAATTTGTGGTCTGGATTTTCCAGCTTAGGCCGGTTTCACATTTGCGCTTTATAGCGCAGCGATGGCCTGCGCACAGCCGCCGCTAAGCCCCGCCCCCTCCCGGCTCCCTGCCCGCCCCATCCGGTCATCGCCGCCTACTAGCGCACATGGACGCTTGCGATCTGCGCACCCTATCTTTAGCATAGGGTGCGCAGATCGTGTGCTGGCCATGCGCTAGCAGGATTTTGCCGTGCGCTGCGCACTTTTGAAGGTGCACCGTGTGCGCCGAAATGCAACATGCTGCTATAAAGCGCAAATGTGAAACCGGCCTAAGAAAAGCATGCACAAAAAAACTCAAAACATTTTGACATAGCCTCTTGAAGAATACTAGAGAATATAGGGGTGTCCTTTGTCCATGATCCTCGTGGTCAGTGTGGTTACAGAGAACATGTCTTGCTCTCTCCTCCAGACGGCTGTTATACCCAGCAGTATCCGACAATCCAGGGATATGAATAAGTGCTGTGTACTGTAATAAATCCATTCTATGGTGCTAAAGGACAATGGAGCAGTATCACTGATTTCCTGATCTTCCTCTGGCAGCACATGATGGTGTAATTGTTCTTTAATCTGACTGGACAGAGGATTCAAGTAATCATCAACAGTTAGTTTTCAATTTTGGTAGCTGAGACGTTTCTCTATAAAACCCCCTTAACACACTAAGCAGGCTTTTTTTTGCTTGTTTTTTGTGCTTCCAGAAACATTTAAAATGCATTTTACTGCCATTAAACAGAATCTGTCACCAGGTTTTGGCCACCTAATCTGAGAGCAGCATAATGCAGGGGCAGCGACCCTGATTCCAGTGATATGTCATTTACTGGGCTGCTTGCTGTAATTCTTATAAAATGACTGATTTATCAGCAGGAGATTATCACTGGAGGACTAATACACGTGCTGTCATGTGATCTTTCTCCTTATTCATGATCTCTGTGTAACCCCGCCCACCACTGATAGGCTGCTTTCTGCCCCTACATCATACTGCTTTCAGATTCCCTTTAATGCTCAACCAGAACAAATCACCATATGGGATCATTTGCATGTTTTATGTTCCTCTGCCTCTTTTATTCCAGGGATAACATTATGTAATCGTGACAGGAGAATATTTACCCCGCTACCTGAAATAACTGCAATTAAAATACGTTTTACTTATGGATCAAGCAGAGGAAAAAAAATTATCCATTACTAAACCCAGGTTGAAAAAAGATCTAGAATCATCAAGTACAACCTATGTAATTATGTAAGCTATGCAAGAAAAATGCTTGAAATACAATTCCCTATAATATTATTTTCCAAGAATTTCCCTTATTTTTTCAGTGTAACGGGCAAGCTATAAACCCAATCCCTGGATCAAAAAGTTCAAAACCCTCCTGAAACAATTGCACATTTAATCTGTATTTCTTATGGTGCCTAAGGAAAGCCATAATGATAGGCGCCTGCTTGGTGACAAGCGCAGTTAGTTGCCTCTATAATGAAGTGAATTACCAGTGATGAAAGGGTTAATACTTGGGTCCTGCATCAGTAATAGCCCCTGTAGTAACCATGACAACTGGTATGAGGTCATAAACACGTGTAATAAAGAAGATTCCATAATAGAAGGGCGCGCTGCCACGATCAGCTCCATTACTGATGCGCCTGAGGACGTTGAGCTTGACCACCCCACGTAATGTGCCGACCTTGGTGAAATTTGGAGGTTCTAGCAGGGAAGGGGTTGTCTGCTTTAGATACCCCCAGGGCATGGGAAGGTAGCAGAGGGGGGTCCCAAGCATAGGAACCCCTTTTGTTACCCTCTACAAAGAGCTGCTCTCCTTTGGGAGTTCATGGAAGCACCTATGACTTTAATGGGTGATAAATTGGGGTGGAGGAGGGGGGGAGTATTTCTCCTATTTGGGATTATTCACTATGAACAATCCCAGTAACCAAAAGTCCAAATTTTTGAGAGTTGGACCTGGATCTGTAAGGAAGAAATGGTTCATCCATCTGGGCAATCAGATCAACTAAATTGGGTCTAGCAACCAATGTGGTGACCGATATTGCAGCCAGATCTCTCCCACATCAGGTTTCACATTTATAGTCTATATTTGTTATGTCGCATGTACATGTATGTCAAATGTACAAATTCTGAAATTCTTCAGTTACATCGGCTAGTTCGGCACTAACTCTCTAAGCCCAAGGGAAGGGCGATCCTCCAGCTATGGTTCCCTAGAGGTTTCCACCACAGGGGGTTTTTCCTCTCCTGAGTGCTGGAGGGTGACTCTTCGTGAGTCGGGGGTTGTGCCATTTTTGGTGTCATGCATTTAAATAAAATTGAGAACATTTGACACCTAATTACAATGCTTCGTGTATTTATTTCGTGCACATCTGTCTGATTCATTTTGTTTGGGAGTCGGGGTCTATCACATGTCACTGTGTCATAGGGCCGGACATCTGCCGGCCACAGTTTTGCCCCAGGTGTTGCTCCTGCTCTGCTGAATATCATGGAGCAGAGAAGACAAGCAGGTGTGCAGTCATCATTGGACTAAGGACATATTACAGCAGGATTACAAGCAGCTTCCTCGCCTCATTCACACAGTGAGTATTTGGGGCAGTAATTTACATCAGTATTTGGAAGCTAAAAAACAGACAGGAGCAAACACAGAGAAAAAAATAACTGAGTCACTTTCACCTCGTCTGTGTTTTGGATCCACTCCTGGAGTCTTAACAAATTCTGATGCAAAATATCTCCATGTAAAAGTGCCCTAAATCCTTACTGACTTCATCATTACATCGATGACAGCGCTGCAGCCAGTAACTTATCTCCATGACTCTGCTCGAGTTGATAACATAAGTTACTGAGCTCACTAATCGCCGGCAGCGCTGTCATGTGAAGTCAGCGCTCAAGACAATAACAGACACCATGAGTGGCACCAGATATTCAGTCCTGGAGCAGGGGAGAGTGTGTAAAGTACAGGGGAACAGAGATTTCACCTTCTGAACACCCTTCATAAAAAAATGACGCATTTCAAACCAGTACTAAGAATGTTGTAACTTTTGAAAAGCGTTGGTTCTTGCAGAATGTGTTCACTTCAACCTTTTGCAAAGTTTGTATATTTTTTCACTTTTTTCAATGTATTAAATTTAAAAAAATGATATTCTGAAAGTTGGATCCTTTACCGCTCTTGGACATGTCTACTTTTTTACTACAAAAATTGAGGTGTGTTGTATTTGTAATGACCAGAGGTCCGAATAAGATCCAGTGGATCACAAACCGAGACTGAGGTAGAAATCCCAAAAGTATCTTTACTCAAACAGGAGATAAAGTAGAACTTAGTATGTGGAAGAAACAGATTGAACTACCCTTATACAGTACACTCACTCAGCCAGAGCAGAAACCACTATGCCAATCCAAGGTTCCCTGAAGAGTGTAGTACACTGGGATTTGAAATAAATTTACCTAACAGAAAGGTCAACTCAGGTACTCAGAGAACAGGTGTAAATCAAATATAGTGATATCAAGGGGCCCCCTGGAATGGCACACTGAGTAAAACCTACAAAAATCTACAATAACAATACATATAAATATAATACTAAGGTCCTTAAGCGCTTCAACTAGGGATACCCGGGTATCTATGAATATGATACATTTAACCTGAGGTGAGTCTCCTCTCAGGTATATAGAATGCATAGGCTGCAGCCAGTCCCAAATCTTCGGCACCAATCAGTTACAGCAGCACTAGGTTCCTTGTCTTGTCGGCCGGTGCGGAGCCCAAACGCCGGGGACTTATAGGTTCTGTAGCCTCAAGATGCCATCTCTCTTCCTGTAATTCTCACAAATTGTCCTAGAAGCAATACGCCTGTTTCTCTATAAAATATCTGTCCAATATTGCTTCTCAGCTCATCACAACAGGGACTCAACAGAGCTCCACAGTCACACAGCTCTCAGGAATGCTATGTATTTGTTCCACAGCAAGGCCTCAGGCTCCCAAGATGAAGGGGTTGCAGTAAGGAGTCTCTTACAGTGTTCAGACTCCTTGCTTCTCACAAGCTGCTCCACACACACACAGTGTCTCTCTGGGCAGTCTCTCTGATTCTGGAAGCTTCCTTACAGCTCTAGACAGCTGACACTGGGCCCCACCCCCAGTGAACACAGACTCCCGGGCACTCACAGCACCTGCTCTTATCTGCAGCAGGCAAACACCACAGGGTCCTTGTGCTCTTCTGGTGTAATCACAGTTCACCTTCTTACATGCCACCCCACTAGAGGTTGGCGTCCCCGACATACCTCCCCACTCAAAGTCATCCTGAGCATATCGCTGGGGCTGCTTTACTCCCGTAGATCAGGTAGTTCACCTGAGGCCTACTCCAACAGGCGCAGCCCCAAAGGGAGCAGAAGCCTCTTCCGTGGTGTTGCCAGAGGGAGCGAGTGAGGTTGCTTCCTCCTGCAGCACGGCGTTCTGTGACACCGTGTCAGGACCAAGCAGCTGACCTGATGCTCTCTCCTCAGCAGGATCCACCACATTCTCAACACTCTCGTCACAAGGGGAGAGATTGGTCAAAGGTGGCAAGTAAGCAGGCGTGGGAGAAGGCACACCATCAAATTCAAGATTACTAAGAGTATCCATCCTTTGGGACGCGGCCTCTGGCTCCTTGGGAATGGGAGCCGAATCTTCAAATCAGCACCGTTGTAGCATGTTACGGTGCAAATTACGGGGTGGCCCTCCTGTCCTCACCGGCTTCACATCATACACTGGAATTTCAGGATTCAACTGTTTTTTTTTTTATCAGATACGGAGTTGTCTCTCATCGGTCACTCAGGTTTCCTGACCGTTGTTTTGCTCTCACCAACACTATCTCCCGGAGAGAACATCTCTGTGTGCACGGGTCGTGTGTCCCTATGGGTCACCTGACGAAGTCAATCACCCACCACCCTCAACTGCCGCCGGAGTTCTCATACTCATTCGGACGCAGTCCGAAGAGGATTGGAGGAGTGATCCGGCATGTTCAAATCCTCATTGTCCAGGCCAGGTCTCCTAAACATCAACATGTGTGGTGAATAGCCAGTAGTGCTGTGCATTCTATTATTGTATCAACAATAATGTAAGTCCGCAAGGACAGGGTCCTCTCCCCTCCAGTCTGTCATTGTAAATTTGTTTACTGTTAGCGATATCTATAACTTTGTAGGTAACCCCCTTCTTATGTACAGCACCATGGAATTAATGGTGCTATATAAATAAATAATAATAATGATAATCTGTGGAGCTCAGCCACAGTGATCTTGGGGTTCTTCTTTACCTCTTTCACAAGGGCTCTTGTCCCACGATTGCTCAGTTTGGCTGGATGGCCAGGTCTAGGAAGACTTCTGGTGGTCCCAAACTTCTTCCATTTAAGGATTATGGATGCCACTGTGCTCTTAGGAACCTTGAGTATGTTACGATTCTGCAGCACAGGATTAGTGTAGAAGGGCGAAAACTGACCCTGCACTACGACTAGGCTGATACCCTACGATGGAGTGGGCGACCCATTCCTGCGAATAGACCCACCGACGATCCTAGGTGAATCTCAAGTGAAGACCTATAGATAGGGGGGAGGGGGTCCCTGAAAAATCTAAGGACTGTGTACAAAAACGGGTCAACTCCTAGAAGAAAACAAAGAGAAGGCTGCAGAAACAAACTGAAAAGAGAAACTAAGACTAGCAGAACCAGAGATCCCAGCACTGCACTAATTAAACACACATAAGGCAAAGCAAAGCTCCAAGCCAGAACTCAAGCAGATTAACACTGTTGTCCAGCAAGAAATGGGAGACAGGTGCAGGTTAATAAAGGGTGATACAATCACCTGACCCAAGACAAACCCAGCACCAGAGGAAAAAGACCAGCAGCCAGAACGCTACAAGAAAATTGCGGATAGTCACAAACAGAACAGATTCTAACAGAGCACTGCAGACAATCTTTTGTAACCTTGGCCAGATCTGTGCCTTGCCACAATTCTGTCTCTGAGCTCCTTGACCAGTTCCTTTGACCTCATGATTCTCATTTGGTCAGGCATGCACTGTGAGCTGTGAGGTCTTATATAGACAGGTGTGTGCCTTTAGAAATCAAGTCCTATAAGTTTAATTAAACACAGCTGGACTCCAATGAAGGAGTAGAAGCATCTCAAGGAGGATCACAAGGAAATGGACAGCATTTGACTTAAATATGAGTGTCTGAACACAGGGTCTGAATACTTATGACCATGTGATATATTCAGATTTTCTTTTTCAATAAATTTGCAATAATTTCTACATTTCTTTTTTTCAGTCAAGATGGGATGCAGAGTGTACATTAATGAGAAGAAAATGAACTTTTTTGAATTTACCAAATGGCTGCAATGAAACAAAGAGTCAAAAATTTAAAGGGGTCTGAATACTTTCCGTACCCACTGTATATATTACCGTACATTATATAAATGTGCTGCAGACTGCATCACTGAATAAAACCACCATTAATATAATTTCATAGCTCCCATTGAAATTATACATTAATTTGCCAGCAGTGTGCTATCTTGTTAACTACCAGTTAATTAGTCATTTTTCCTTCACCAAAATAAAATTATAAATTAATTAGTCACTATCTGGCCTGCCATTAAAAATATAAATTCATTGCACTCTGAACCCTCCCATTCACTTACCACTATATGTTCAGTTGCTGCAAAGTAATGAAAAAAAAATAATTGCTTCCCTTTTGAAGATCCTGAGTAGCATTGCTTGAATATCATCTCGCTTCCTGCATTATAGAGAAGGCATCAGGCCATGCAGAAAGTTGAGAATGACTTTTGTTCTTGCATATGGCAGGCAGTAGAGCTGCAGGAAGCCATCCCCAGCTCTTTCTTCACTCCAATGTTCTAACAATAGAGCTCAAGGTTATAATGAAAACAATATGGCTAGGAGCCCCACTTGTGCTGCAGCTCTTGGTGTTTGCTCATAATATAATCTGTATTGTGTGTCCATGCCACAGCAGAGACTAGGTAGAGGAGTGATAATTCAAACTTTCCACAGTGCTCTCCATCTCGTCGCTGCAGCAGGAAGCATTCATCTCACAGACAGAAGGAGAGGCAACAGAGCGAAGACCATTAGGGTATGTGCACACATTGCAGACTAGCCTGCGTAATTTTCTGCACAGAATCCACATCTCTTGGCAGAAAACGCAGGGCAAAACGCTTGCGGATTTCATGCGGAATTGTAGCGAATTTGTTGTGGACTGTATTGCGTTTTTGCTGTGCGGATTTGGTCTGTAAATTTTCTCCCTTGTATTTCTGGAGGAGAGAGAGAGATAATACATGTGTCAGACTGGAAAACACTGCTGCGAATCTGCAACAACAATTGACATGCTGCAGAAAAAAAAACGCTGCAAATTTGCGCTGATTTTTCTGCAGCATGTGCACAGCAGTTCTTCATGTACCATTGACTAACATTAGCTGTGCACTACACTGCGGATTTGATGCAATTATGCGCGTCCAAAAACGCTGCAGATCTGCATCAAAATCCGTAACGTGTGCACATAGCCTTAATAGTTTATTTTTTAAATAAACAATTGCAAAGTGAATGAACAAAACCAGAAATCTGAATCAAATGATTATTTGGAGTGACCAGTCTTTGCCTTCAAAAGAGCAAAAAAGCATATATTTTGTAGGTACGCTTGCACACAGTTTTTGAAGGTGCTCAGCAGAGAGGTTGTACCAAACATTTTGGAGAGATAAGCACAGAGATTCTGTGAATTCAGGTGTCACGACACAGCTGTCAGGTAACCTGGGACCAGGGGCTCCTTCCCTGTCCCTAACTCTAGGAGGTGCCCTAGCTTGCCCTAATCCCCACGATACTTCTGAAGGTGAATATCACTGGGCCTTCACCCTTGCCTTATCTCCTGAGTCAACTCTCCGTCTGTTCTCTTTCTCCACCGAGGGAAGAGGGGTGCTACTGTGCACCGTGGTACACCAACCCGACAAACAAGGCAATACAAACAAGAGTTAACAGAAAACTCCAGGCATACATAATATTCGCTCACATATAACAGAGGAGTGTGCCAGGGAGTGGAGATAGGGGAATAAACCAATATAGAGAAGGATAGGGAATTACACACTTGCAAACCAAGCAACAGTCACAGGTAACTCCAACACTCCTTCTCATATGAACTCCTCTCCCTCCTGAAGCCATGCAGCAAATGCTAGCTCTGACAAGGATATGCATAAGAGCCCAGATTACAAAGGGGAAAGGAGTGGCTAACTGAGCTCAGCTGCAAACTCAGAGATTTCCAACATGGCCGATTAACTCTTGTTCTACCAGAAGGAATAAACACCATTAAAATGAAGAAGTGCTTCTTCTCAGTGCCAGAGTAGGAGCAATCAGACGCTGCGATCTTCTGGCTCCACACTGTCGTGGTAACACGGTGACAGCAGCCTTGTGCAAATCCTTTTCTCTTTTCATGTGATCCCAGACAGACTCAATGATTTTGAGATCAGGGCACTGTCAAGGCCTTATCAATTCCAGAGCTCCTTGCTCTTCTTTACTCTGAAAATAATTCTCAATGACATTGACTGGATGTTTGAGGTCCTTATCCTGCTGCAGAATACATTTTTAGCAAATCCGATGCCTATATTAAGGTATGGCATGATGGAAATGCGTCCGTCTATATTTCTCAGCATTGAGGACAGCACGAAGTGGAAGTGTTGAGGACCATAGATACAGTGGTTAGCCAAGGAAACTTAGTGCATCTAGTGTTGGAAAAGTCTGGCTAGAGGTCGACTTTATGGAAGAATTGTGGCCAAAAAGTCATACTTTTGACATGGAAAGAAGGGCAAGTGACTCAACTATGAATGAAAACATAGGAACTGGGAAACATAAAAATTGCAGCAGGTGCTCTGAACTGATCAGTGAAAATTTGAAAGACTTGGCTGTAGCAGAAGTCAATTTATTCACTGAAAGGCTGGAGAGCGGTACAATAAATGTCTGCAGGCGACAGTGAAGTATGGTAAAGGTTCCTTGTAAGTTTTGGGCTGCATTTCAGGAATTGGAATAGCAGGTATCGTCTAGATTAATGGTATCTTCAATGAGAAATACATGCAGGAACCTTTCCCTCAAGCAGCACCATCAGGGAGGTGTCTTATTGGCTAAAAATGTATTCTGAAACATGGTAATGATCCCAATCAGTCTCATTAACAACTATTTTCAGCATGAAGAAGAACAAGAAGTCTGTGAAGTGATGATATGGCCCCTACAGAGCCCTAATATCAACCTCATGAAGTCTGTCTAGTACTACATGAAGAGACAGAAGGTTATACACAAGCCTACATCCCCGAATGATCTGTGGACAGTTCTACAACATGTTTGGAACAACCTCCTGTAGAATACCTTCAAAAAATATGTGGAATTATACCTTTAAAAATTGATAATTTGATGTTGTTTTGTACAGGAAAGTCACACTAAATATTGACTTGAATTGTTTGTTGTTGTGTATTTACATTTACTTTGTATTTTGTTAATTGATAAAACTATAAACACTTCTATTTTTTAAGGCATTCTTACTTTGCATTTTTTCCACACTTTTATAAAACGCTTTCACGGTGTTGTATGTGAGCAATATCTATAGTATTATTTGTACATGAGACTAAAGCAAATCCTCTGTTAAGAGCTGTTTACATGTTTACATCTGAGACCCATACATAAAGAGTACTGTAAGGAATGTTATGTGGTATTACAAACCAACACAACATTCAAGAGCGCTTATATGTTCAGGCTGTGGTCAACACAGCACTAAAAAACAACTATGCCTTACAAGATATTGTGATATTGCAGCTTAGCATCACTACTTGCAGAGTGCAATAATAAACCAGGATTTTCATTCTCAGGATCAAGGCCGGTTTTAGACAAAGTGGGACCCTGGGAAACATTAAATGCGGGGCCCTAAATGCTAAAATATTGCACCATCACACAACAGTCTTGTGAAAATTATTCATAACCGGATGAAGAGGATCACAGAATCCATGAACTATAGTTTTATGACAATAACATGATATCAGGCTGCACTGTTTTAATGAAGAATCCTTAGATCCAAGATAAGTTAAGTTTTATGTGCCCAACGCGTTTCTAACTAGTGTCTTTTTCAACTAAGCAAACAATTGCAATCAGTTCTCAGCTGTCTGCTTTACCTTTGCTGGTTATGAAAAATAGGGGGCCTCTATGACTTTTTTTATATTATTTATTTATTAGGTTAAACCAGGCTAAACACCCTTTAGTGTACAAAAGGGTTCAAGTTTATTATAGAGGCGATGTGAAACTATCTATTTATATAATTGTATATGATACCTATCTATTATATATCTATTCTACAGTATATCTAATATTTATCTATATGTATATATAAGATTACTTTATTATTTATGACAACTAGATTTCATTTACATAGAGTATTATTATAGTATGTAAAAGATGATGTTAAAAATCCATGACATGAATGCTAGATGAGAAAAAAAACACACTTGCATAGCACTCGATTGACATAAGGAATGACACTTGCCTGTCACTCACCAACTTTTCTGGGTAGAATATGAGTGATTTTATATGTGCAGATGTGAGCAAACCCTAAGAGGTCTACTACCTTATATTATATCCTGATATTAGCATGTTTTACCTGGTCTTGTATTTGTTCCTTTGTAACTATATAGTGGGCCCCAAGAATGATCTTCTCTGATGGGCAAAACTTTAAGATCCCCTTGAGTCTCCGCTCAGGCTCCACACCAGCTCACTAAACCACCTACTACAGTCACACCACTCACGCTTGGAAAACCCCCGTTTCTGCGCAAAGTCCTCACCAAGCACACATTAACAGTCCCCATCAAACACTAGATCACATTCTGAGCCATCAGTGTTTGCTTTGGTCAAAAGATTTTTTAAGCCACCACCACAACAAGGTGTACTCTTTTGTGCAGGCACTACTCTGATATAATCTATTAAACATTTCTTAAAATATCCAATACTCTTTTTAGGTTTATTTTCCTTTAGGGGAATGTGTCACATACTGAACATTTTATAAATAAATTGGGTCTAAACGGGGCATGCAAATATAATGCAGGAGTGTTACTGGTAATGAATTGGGGATGAATGAAGATGCAGGATGAAGAAGAAAAGTGAAGATAAATGACTTCCACAAGAGATGGTGAGTCAGTGTGTTACCTGTACACTGACACAATACACTGTATACTTTATACAGAGCTTGTCCTTGTAAGTACCACTTAAAGGAACAAACACTGCCACACCATGGCCAGATCACATATTATTACACCATATTGACTGAATAATACCACAAACAAGGAACAAATGCCACCACACCATGACCAGACCACATATTACCACCACATAGTAACTGAATTATACCACATACAAAGAACAAATACCGCTACACCATGACCAGACCATATAGTGACAGAATACTACAATACTGATTGTTAATAAAAAAAACACAATACCAAATTCCATTATACACAGGAGCTCTGTATATAGCGTACAGGTAATACAGTGATCACCAGTGACATTATACACAGGAGCTCTGTATTTAGCATCAGTGTACAGTTAATACAATTATCACTAGTGACATTTTATACAAAAGCTCAGTATATAGTGTCAGTGTACAGGTAATACAGTGATCACCGGTGACATTATACACATGAGCTCTATATATAGTGTCAGTGTACAGGTAATACAATGATCACCAATTGCATTATACACAGGAGCTCTGTATATAGTGTCAGTGTACAGGTAATACAGCAATCACCAGTGACATCATACACAGGAACTCTGTATACAGTATATAACATACAGGTAATGCAGTTATCACCAGTTACAGTATACACAAGAGCTCTGTACACAGTGTCTGTTTACAGCAATTACCAGTGAAATGCACAGGAGCTCTGGACATAGTGTCAGTGTATATAGTATATAATGTACAGGTAATACAGTGATCACCAGTGACATTTTACACAAGAGCTCTGTACACAGTGTCAGGTAATACAGCGATCACCAGAGACATTATACACAGGAACTCTGTTTATAGTGTCAGTGTACAGATAATACAGTGATCACCAGTGACATTATGCACAGGAGCTCTGTATATAGTAAGACAGTGATCACCGGTGACATTATATACAGGAGCTCTGTATATTGTGTAAGTGTACAGGTAATATGGTGATCACCAGTGACATTATACACAGGAGCTCTGTATAAAGTATACAGTGTATTGTGTCAGTGTACAGGTAACACACTGACTCACCATCTCTTGTGGAAGTCATTTATCTTCACTTTTCTTCTTCATCCTGCATCTTCATTCATCCCCAATTCATTACCAGTAACACTCCTGCATTATATTTGCATGCCCCGTTTAGACCCAATTTATTATATCATGTCATCTCTCTCGCCCACCCTCTATTCATTATCAACTGCTCTCACCACACTCAGTACATCATTTACTCTCTCCTACCCTCAATTCATCATCATTTCTTGTCCCCAACCTCCACCCTCAATAATCGTCATTTACTCCCACAACCTCAATTCATCATTTGCTCTTCCTCCATCAAGTCATCTACCATAGAATCATAGAATCATAGAATCATAGAATCGTAGAGTTGGAAGGGACCTCCTGGGCCATCTGGTCCAACCCCCTGCTCAAAGCAGGATTCGCTAAATCATCCCAGTCAGATGTCTGTCCAGCCTCTGTTTGAAGACTTCCATTGAAGGAGAACTCACCACTTCTCGTGGCAGCCTGTTCCACTCATTGATCACTCTAACTGTCAAAAAGTTTTTTCTAATATCTAATCTGTGTCTCCTCCCATTCAGTTTCATCCCATTGCTTCTAGTCTTTCCTTGTGCAAATGAGAATAAAGATGATCCTTCTACAATGTGACAGCCCTTTAGATATTTGTAGACAGCTATTAAGTCTCCTCTCAGTCTTCTCTTTTGCAAACTAAACATTCCCAAATCCTGCAACCTTTCCTCATAAGACAGGGTTTGCAGACCGGTCACCATTCTGGTCGCTCTTTTCTGAACTTGCTCCAGTTTGTTGATGTCTTTTTTAAAATGTGGTGCCCAAAACTGGACACAATATTCCAGATGAGGTCTGACCAAAGAGGAGTAGAGGGAAATAATGACTTCACGTGAACTAGACTGTATGCTTCTGTTAATACATCCTAGAATTGCATTTGCCTTTTTTGCTGCTGCATCACACTGTTGACGCATATTCATTCTGTGATCTATTAGTATACCCAAGTCTTTTTCACATGTGCTGTCACTTAGCCCTATTCCTCCCATTCTATATATGCTTTTTTCATTTTTATTGCCCAGATGTAGTACTTTGCATTTCTCCCTGTTAAAAACCATTCTGTTAGTTGCTGCCCACTTATCCAGTTTATTTAAATCTTTTTGAATCCTCTCTCTCTCTTCTCTAGTATTAGCTATCCCTCCTAGCTTTGTGTCATCTGCAAATTTAATCAGTTTTCCCTCAATTCCTTCATCTAAATCGTTGATAAAGATGTTGAACAATACAGGGCCCAGGACAGAGCCCTGTGGTACCCCACTTGAGACATTCTTCCAACTGGATGTGCAGCCATTTACGACCACTCTTTGGGTCCGATCACTAAGCCAGTTATGAATCCACCTAACAGTTGCCTTGTCCATTCCATACTTAGTCATTTTTTCAATAAGGATTGTATGAGAGACTTTGTCAAATGCTTTGCTGAAGTCAAGATATACTATATCTACAGCATTTCCTTGATCCACCCAATCAGTGATACTGTCATAGAAGGAAATTAAGTTAGTCTGACATGACTTATTAGTTACAAACCCATGCTGACTCTGTTTGATCACTTCATTCTTATCCAGGTATTGACATACATGTTGTTTAATAATTTGTTCAAAGATCTTTCCTGGTATAGAAGTCAGACTCACCGGCCTATAGTTGCCTGGGTCCACCTTCTTCCCCTTTTTGAAGATAGGAACAACATTTGCTCTTCTCCAGTCTTCTGGCACTTCTCCTGTTCTCCAAGAATTTTCAAAGATTATGGAGAGGGGTTCAAAAATTTCTTCTGCTATCTCCTTCAGTACTCTGGGGTGTAATTCATCTGGACCTGGAGACTTGAATTCATTTAGGTTAGCTAAGTGTTTCCTCACTATCTTTCTGTTTATAGATATCCTGGATTCTTCTATTCCCTTAATAGGACAGTGAATAACAGTTGATGTTACATTTCCTTTCTGAGAGAAAACAGATGCAAAATAGGAATTTAAAAGTTCAGCCTTCTCAACATCCTGTCTTACCATTTCATCATTTTCATCCTGTAAAAATCCTATAGCATCTTTGACTTTTCTTTTACTTTTGACATATCCCCAAAATCCTTTATTATTGCTTTTGACATCTCTTGCAAGCCTCAATTCATTTTCAGCTTTAGCTAATCTGATTTGTGCCCTGCAGGTTCTGCAGACAGCATTATATTCTTCTTTAGATATGCCTCCCTCTTTCCATTTTATAAACATTTTTTTCTTCCTTTTTAGCATGTGCTTAAGTTCTGTATTCATCCATCCTGGTTTCCTTAATTGCTTCCTATTCTTCCCTCTTTTCGGAATTGTTAACAACTGTGCTTTGAGAATTTCATTTTTCAAGATTTCCCATCCTTCCTGGACATTTTTGTCTTTAAGGATATCCAGCCATTGGATCCCTCCAATTATCTTTCTGAATCCCTTAAAATCTGCCTTTCTGAAATCTAACCTTGACGTCTGAGTCTTCACAGGTCTTCCACCTCTAGTTATCCAAAATTCTAAAATAGCATGGTCGCTACCTCCTAGGGTTCCAGCCACTTTTACCTCCTTAACCATTTCCTCCCTGTTTATAAGGATTAGATCCAAGGTAGCAGTTCCCCTTGTTTTCTCCCCTACCTTTTGGAAGATAAAGTTGTCAGCAAGAGAGGATAAGAATTTCCTTGACCTGTTAGTTTTGCCTGAGAGAGATTCCCAACAAATGTCTGGATAGTTGAAATCTCCCATGACAACTATGTCATATTTTTTGGAGAACTTGGCCATTTGATGCATAAAGAGTTCATCCATATCTTCAGCTTGCACAGGCGGCCTGTAGTAAATGCCTACAATGGTGTCCTTTCCATTGTTCTGTCCTTGTATTCTTACCCAAACAGTTTCCACAGAACTCCCAGTCTCTGAAGCTTCAATCTCTGTGCAGATATACGTGTTTCTAACATACTATGTCCCCTGTCCCCACCTTCAAATCATCATTTGCTTTCCCCACCCCCACCTTCAATTCATAATTTGCTGTCCCTCAGCCCCAATTCATCATTATTGGCACTTCCCCACCTCAATACCTCATTCTTTGTCCCCCGTTCCACACCCCCAAATCATCATTATTTGCACTTCCCCACCTTAATACATCATTCATTATTCATCATCATTTGTTCCCCCCACAAACATTTAATTCATTTTATTAAAATAAAAGTCTTACCTTTCATACGATCCAATGCATGCGCAGCTTGCTCCACTTCTGGTGTCCTGGTGAGTGGCATGCGTATATGCCGGCAGATATGCAATGACATCATTGCATACACGTCATCACCAGACATCACAGAAAAGGTGGAGGAAGCTGTGCAGTCGTTCAGTTTTGATGGCCATGGAGCTCCGAGAAAGCTCCTTGCACCGAGATGTGCACTGCCAATGGCGGCATGCCAGCGTATAGAAGCTTTAATATATACTGGGGCCTGGCGAGCAAAAGCAAAAGAGGGGGGCCCTAGGTACTCCAGTCCGATGCTGTCTTCATGTCTATTGTGGAGTGTCTGTTGAGTATAATGCCTTTTACGGCAGACTCCATTGCAGATTTCGTAAATTTTTCAGACTAACAAAAGCATGATGAATCCCATGGTAAGCCTGTGGGCTTTATCATGTTACAGATTTGTCCTTGACATGAATTCCATTATTCTGTTCTTAATATGGAACAGAAAGGTATTCAAAACGCTGGTGTGACCCCCACCCTATACTGACAAATGTGCGGTGAACACAGACCTGCACAATATAGAGGGATTCCTTAAACTTAAAGGAACCTGTCAGGCAATTCATTATGCCCAAACTGCGGGCAGCATAAACCAGAGCCCGGCTGCTTGAATGGAGCCAGGTATATTATTCTCTTAAATGCTCTGCGGCTATACAAAATCGAATGATGCGCCACTCTGCCAACACATGTGAATTGCTGCTGACAGAGAGTGAAAGCGGCATATAACTTGCTCCGCTCCACCTGTGACTGTTAAATCAGTCATTATCTGCCAGGAAAGATGCAGGTGCGGCATGCAAACCCGCATCAAATTTGGAGACCCGACATAGGATGTAACTGTACATCACATGTCGGGTAAGGGGTTAAAAGGGAACATGTCATCAGGTTTAACCTACCATAACCATATAAAAGCCAACTTGCAAGATCCCAGCTACCCCCTCAATCCTAATCAAATACTTTGTATTATTCTTGAGCGCCTTTCTATAATCAGCAGCATCGAGTTGGATGAATGTCTATGGACCATACTAAGTTCATCCTCTGACCCCACAATTGCCATCCTTCTGCCTTTATTGACGTGGCTGAAGCCTCCTATGTCACCCACAGTCTGTTATAACTGCGCAGCTCCCATTCTCTATTGTGCAGGTACAAGAGATGAACATACTGTGGATGACATAAGAGGTGTCAGTGATTGTTGGACACACATAACACCTATATCTGCCGGGGAGCCAGCTCAGCCTTTCTTTCTTTCTTTATTTTACTAGTGCTCTCTGTTATCAGCTTCTCATTTCCTTCCATATTCTCAATTTTTATATTTATTTCTTCAGTGATCTTGTCTGCTTCTTACTATCTGTCCAGGGCCGGCTCCAGGTTTTCGTGGGCCCTGGGCGAAAGAGTCTCAGTGGGCCTCTTTAACACATATCAAGATTCATGATGCACAGATACAGCAGAGAAATATAGGTATAGTGCAATACCAAAGATTTCACTTACTTCTTAGATTACATGAGTGATATCTATTGTAAATTCTACAATAACTCAGAAACCGGACAGCATAGTCCTCCATACAGTATTATGGGCACCACAAAGCGCTCCATACAGAATAATGAGCCCCATATAATGCTCCATACAGAATAATGGACCCCATATATTGCTCCATATAGTAAAATGGGCCCCATATATTGCTCCGTACAGTCTAATGAACCACATATAATGCTCCATACGGTATATGATGGGCCCCATATATTCCTCCATACAGTCTAATGAGCCACATATAATGCTCCATACGGTATATGATGGGCCCCATATATTGCTCCATACAGCATATGATGGGCCTCATATATTCCTTCATACAGTATATGATGGGCCCTATATATTGCTCCATACAGAATAATGAGCCCCATATAATGCTCCATACAGTATTATGGGTACCACATAGTGCTCCTTACAGTATAATGAGCCCCATATATTGCTCCATACAGTATAATGAGCCCCATATAGTGTTCCATACAGTATAATGGGCCCCATATATTGCTCCATACAGTATAATGGGCCCCATATAATGCTGAAAACAGTATAATGAGCCCTATATAATGTTCCATACAGTATAATGAGCCCCATATATTGCTCCAAACGTAGTTGGACCCATATAATGCTGCATACAGTATATGATGGGCCCCATATAATGCTCCATGTAGAATGGGCTCCATATAATGCTCTAGTATATGATGGGCCCCATATATTGCTCCATATATAATGGGCCCCATATAATGCTATATACAGTGTAGGATTGGCCCCACACATTATAATGAACCCCATATATTGCTCCATACAGTATAATGAATCCCATATAATGCTCCATACAGTATATGATGGGCCCCATATATTGTTTCATACAGAATGGGCACCATATAATGCTCCATGCAGAATAGGCTCCATATAATGCTCCATACAGTATATGATGGGCCCCATATAATGATCCAGTATATGATGGACCCCATATATTGCTCTAAACAGAATGGGCCCCATATAATGCTTCACATATAATGGGCCACATATGATGCTCCATATATAATAGGCCCATATGATGCTCCAATATACAATGGACCCCATAAATGATGCTCCAGTATATGATGGGCCCCATATAATGCTCAATATATAATGGCCCCATATATGATGCTCCAGTTTATCATGGGCCCCATATAATGCTCCATATATAATGGGACCTATTTATGATACTCCAGTATATGATGGGTCCCATATAATGTTCCATATATAATGGGCCCCATATGATAGTCCCCATATATTGCTCTTAACATAAAAAAATGAAATACTCACCTCTCCTCACTGGCCACTGCTCTGCTCTGGACTCCTCAGTGTCCGCGTCTTCTGTCTCTCTGCACTGTGACTGTTCAAACAGAGGGTGCACTCTAGTCACATCATCATGCCCTCTGATCTGAAACATCACAGTCAGGAGATGCAGAATACACTGCAGCAGTGGAAAGGGGAGAGGTAAGTATCTCAAGTGCCGGAGTCCTCAGCAAGCAGCGGACCCGTCTTCTGCCTGCTCAGGGCCCTGGCACTTGCCCGGGTGCTGCCGCCGGCCCTGGCTCTGTCATCTGTATCATTATGAAAGGTATTGCCTTCTGTTGTCTATCTCCCAACCCTTGTGTGCTTGTGCTATCATCTATTTGTCATCCTTCCCTTGTGCCTGTGATCTAGTGTTCTCTGTTGTCAGCCTGTCACGCCCTGTTTGTGTTCTGTGCCATTTGATTGCTTCCCACTGTGCCTATTATTAGCCTGTGTTCCTGTGCTCTCTGTTGTGAGATAGCAGGTGTGCGGGATGCAGTGATGACCAGGAGGCAGAGCAAGAGTTAATGGGTTTATTACACGGAATACTCCACGCAGAGAGAGAATGGGTTACTAGGGAGCAAAATTGAATAATATATCGGGGAAAGAACAATTGTTTATGTAATGGGTAAACTTATCAGTCTGTTGGTTTCCAAGGCTGTGAAGTTTCTGGCGTGAAGTCTCTGGCGTGGTCCTCTAGCACATTGAGGAACTGTCTCCGGATGTAGGCAGCATATCCTGGCTCTCCTAGGCAAGGTCCTGCATTCCCTGGTCGACGTTCGTGATGTGGCACAGTCTGTGTAACTGCCGGAGCGTGACTGAGTTCAGCAGCGGAGGCAGGGGAGAAACTACCCAAATTTATATGAATCACCAGGTCAGTCTTAGGCCACATGCCCGCGACAGTCAGCGGAACAGTGCAGGACGGATTCTCGGTGACAGGGGTGAGCGGGCACACAGTTACTTGTTGCTTACAGTCAGTGGGCGCATAGGCAGGGGGACTACAGCACGGGCCTGAGCTATCACGTCGCTCCCAGGAGAGTGAACGCACCTTCTTCCGCTGCGCACTGTCTTCCCACCAAGTCTCCCGCTTTCCTGCGCACCGTCCTTTTTATCCGTGACACGCCCCCTACTGTCGAGTACAAAGGTCTGCCTGGGTCAGAAAGCATTCCCCCCGGCAACAATGGTGACAGCCCCGACAGTTCCAGAACCCGCGCAGGAGAGGTACCACTGGCCCGATCCATCTTCCTACACTGTTATTAGCTGTTACTCTTTGTTTCTGTGTTACTTGTGATCCAGCACTTGTGCTTGTGTTCTAGTGTCTTCTGATATCAGCCTGACAGTTCCTGCTTGTTTGCTTTGTTTGCAGATGATATACAGTGGCATATAAATGTTTGGGAACCACTGGTCAAAATTACTGTTATTGTGAACAGTTAAGCAAGTTGAAAATGAAATGATCTATAAAAGGCCTAAAGTTATAGATGACACATTTCCCTTGTATTTTAGGAAAAAAAATATATTTTCATCTTTTAGTTGAAATATTAGTGGCTAGTAGCACCTCCTTTTAAAAGTATCAAGGTTGTAAATGCTTTTGGTAGCTAGCCAGAATTCTTTCAATTTATGTTTGAGATATTTTCATCCATTTTTCCTTGGAAAATTCTTCCGGTTCTGTGAGATTTCTGTGTCGCCTTGCATGCACTGCTATTTTGAAATCAAGTCACAGATTTTCAATGATGTTCAGATCAGCGGACTATGAGGGAAATTGGAAAACTTTCAGCTTGCGCCTTTTGAGGTAGTCTATTGTGGATTTTGACGTGTTTTTATGGTCATTATCCACTTGTAGAAGCCATCCTCTTTTCAAATTCAGCTTTTTTACAGATGATGTTATGTTTTTATCAAGAATGTTGAAATTTAATTCAATTCATTATTTCATCTACCCATGAAATGTTCCCCATTACATTGGCTGCAACCCAACCCAAAAGCATGATTGATCCACCCCCATGCTTGATGGTTGGCGAGATGTTCTTTTCCTGAAATTTTGTTTTTCCTTTTTCTCCACATATACCTTTGATCATTGTGACCAAAGAGTTCTAATTTAACCTCGTCGGTCCACAGGACTTGCATCAGGATAGTTTAGATATTGTTTTGCATACTTCTGATGGTGAGGACGCAGGAGACGTTTTCTTCTGACTATTTCATGAAAACCATATTTTGGCAGGTGTCTCTGAACAGTGGACTACAACTCCAGAGTCTGCAAAATCTTTCAGAAGGATTTTTGCAGTTCTTGGAGTTCTGATTTGCCTCTCTAGCAATACTATGAGCAGCTGTCACTGAAATTTTGCTTGGTCTTCCACACCTTATCTTGACCTCCTCTGTTCCTGTCAACTGCTATTTTTTAATGACATTTCAAAGTGAGAAAAGGGCAACTTGAAAATACTTTGCTATCTTCTTATAGCCTTCTCCTGCTTTGTGGCCCTCACAATTTTCATTTTCAGAGTGCTAGACAGCTGTTTAGAAGAACCTATGGTGGCTGTTTTTTGCACAAGGTTAGAGGAGGCTGGATTTTTATAAAGCTGGGAAATTTCATCACCTGGCCTTTCTTAGCAATGATAGTGAACAGCCATAACCCTGATGGGCTAATTAATTTGGACACAAATCTCCAAGGATCTTCAAACTTTTGCATCGGCCCATTTTCCTTTTTTTAATCCTTGCAATGTGTATATATATATATATATATATATATATACACACATACATACACATATTTTTTGTCCAAAATACAAAGGAAATGTGTCATCTTAAACTTTTCAAGGGGACTACAAGAAGTATAGGATGCACTACAAAAATAGGTTTAAATAACCTATAGACGGGTGCAGCACCATGCATGAGAGGGAATATACTAGAAAACGCAAAAAAGATCAATGTATGGAAATAGAACACTCCAGAAGAAAATTATGCAAAAGAAAAGATATAAATTTATTAGCTCAGTGACATTAAAAGACACCCAAAATGATTAAAAACATTTAAAAACAGTTACAAAAACGACATCCCTGGGATAATTCCATGGGAAAGTCGATAAAGACTATTATGCAAATGGACAGTAAATGGGATTATCCCCGTTTATACAACTCTGGCATAACAAAGCAGATATCAATGGACAAAAGCAATGTGCAAAATAATAAATCAAAATTTGAAAGTCATATAATATACAGAGTATGAAATAGCATAAACAACTGAGAATGGGCTCCCCAAAGACGGTAGACAAGCACGTGCAAATAGTTGGGCCCAACAAAAAAAACCATAAACTACTAAGGTATAAAGACATGCATACAATATATGTATAAATCACACATATATATATATAGAGAGAAAATATATCACATGACTCACTGTCTGCACTCTGATTGGAGGTCTGTCCTTAGTTCTCCCGTGCTGGCTCCCTGTGTTTGTACTGTGTGTGTTAGTTTTGATACATGCACAGTAAAAACTCAAGGGAAATAACAGAGAAAGTTTGCAGGTTGGCAACTCGGAAGCAGACACCAGGGGCTGGGGGACTTGGGCCAGTGTCAGCCCCTCCCATTGTCAGTCCTGTTCAGGATTGAGGTTGGACTGCCATAATCATAGAGTAATGACATATCATGGCAATATGCCATCATTATATAAGATGGAAATTCTCTCTTAATTATTTTCTTACATATGGTTTGAATAAAAATATGTGAACACTATGGAATCATGAGGATTTTTGCATTGATTACAAATCAGCTTGGTCTGATAATTAAGTCTGTCACAAATGTAGACAAACAGAATATTACTAAACTAATAACACAAACAGTTGTACAGTTCATATCCTTTGTTCAGCACATTCAGTAAACATCCACAATGCATTGAGAAAAATAAAGTAAACCTTTATGGTAATGAGTATGACCTTTGCAAGAGCTAATTGGTAAAAGGTGTTTTAATTAAGGAGATGATACAGAAAGCGTGGGTTTGAAATGTATTTTTTCCGTAGAAAGTATATTATAGTGATACATGATATTAGAAAAGGCAATAAAGGATTGCTAAGTTTCTAAGTGTACATCAAGTAGCAGAGAAACTTTCTACAAATAGAGAAAATTCAGGACAGTTACTATTCCTTCTAAGGCCGCAATCACATGTCCTGTTTTTTCCAGCACTGGAAAAACCAGTACCGGTTTTATCCGTGTCCATCTGTAAGTGTGTGTCATCCGTGTGCTGTCAGTGTGCACCAACCATGGAGTAGAATGCAGAATAGAAATTAGAGATGTTTAGGTGTCAAAGATGTGCAAAGTTAGATAGATAGATATATAATTAGTGATTTGCGTGTGTAATTTACTGTACATGTATTAAGCTAATAAATAATTTAAAAAAAATGACATGGAGTCTACCCATTTTTGATAACCAGCAATGGTAAAGCAGACAGGTGTGAGCTAATGTCAGGTTGGGAAGGTCCATGGTTATAGGGTCCTTCCAAACTTAATAATACCAGCCGTCAGCACCCCCATATTCCTTTTCATATTTTAATAGTTACTAATAAATAATGTGGCTATAGTCCTTTCCATCATGGAGGTTTTCCTGCCTCCTACATGATCATTTTCACCCATGAGGTGGCCCTTGGTCTCTGTGCATGCACTGCACCCTTACCAAACTGAATGAGACCTGGACAGGGTGAGCTGATGTGAAATATTTTTTCTTTACCTTTGTTCACACAGATTATTAAAATATCATAAAGTCTATGAAAAATAGAGAAACTTCATAAGTTAATTGTTAAAATTCTTCCATTTCTGAGCTCTCAATTGTTGTGATGTGGTCTCCCGCTCCTTAATTTGTGCTACTGTCCTGTTATGAGCTCGTTTTCTGCTCCACCAGTTGAGAGTTACCCTTCCGTTCTCCCTCTGGTGGTGACGGGAGGTAGTGAGGTTGGTTTGAGTGGTAGTGATCAGCCACCTGGTGAGGAGGATAATGATTGGATCTCTGGAGTATCAGACTGGATATAAGGACAGCCGACGCCCTATCCAGGTGCTGGTGATTCAGTTTGCTTCTCAGGTCTAGGACTCAGCTAGGACTCAGCTCTGTTCCAGTCTTCTCAAAGATAAGTTTGTTTTTTGCTAATGTTCACACTTGCTCTTGTTGGTCTTTTCAGTTTTTTGTGTGGTCAGCCAGCCCGGCTGGACTGTGCTGAATTTCCACTCTTATTTGCCAAATTACCTTTTTTGTCCCTTATTAGATTGGTGTCTTTTTGCTCTGTCTCAGAATATTTCAGAGTGTTGATATAGTGGGAGAAGTCTAGTGACTTCAGGGTTAATTTTGCTATCAGTTGTGTTGGACATTTTGTAGGGTTTTTTGGCAGACTGCAGACAGTGTCTTTCCTTTCCTGTTCTTTCTAGTCAGTCGGGCCCCATCGTTTGCTCAGCCTATTTTCCTGCCTTGTTTGTGTTTTCATCTTTTTTCACCGTCAATACATGTGGGGGGCTGTCTCTCTTTTGGGGTCTGCTCTGGGGCAGTTAGTTTTCCTCTTTTCCTGCTTTAGGCTTATCTAGTTCTCCGGTTGTGAAGAGGCGTCTAGGACCACCGTAGGAATGCTCCACGACTGCTGCTAGTTGCGTGTTAGGATCAGGGGTCTGCAGTCTGCATAGTTACCAACCTCTTTGGTTTTCTGAGACTTAGCTTGTATTGTTTTTTATTTCCTCCTCGGCTACCCGTTCATAACTGTCCATTCATAGCACAGACTACAGTAATTACCTGCTTGTGCTTTACCTGGAAGCTTGTCATTCAATCAAGCACAGCCCTGCATGCAGGGGAAGGCTACTCAGGGGCACAAACAGCAGCTCTGCAGAGTGCTCTAAATGTTGTCATGGCAGGCCTGGCCTGTGATCCTCCCCAAATTTTACAGGCAGGGAAGGAGAGCAGGCTCCACAAAGGAGAATAGTAAACTTACCAACTTTTGACTTTGTGCTGAGTTTCTAGAGTGCTAGATTATGTTAGATGTAAATGAATCCATCATATGATTCATTGCTCCCCTACAGTACATTCAACCTATGTTGTGCCTATGTCAGCACAGTAGAAAACTACTGATTGCCAGAGAGACTCAGAACAGTAAATACTAGGTGGAATGTGAGATATGTTAGAAATGTTATGGTATAGATGAGTGGATTGCTTCATGCAAGCCTGATCCACGGGCCAGGTGAGTTCTCTCCAGCTGTGGACCCATTACTCCTTACCCTCCGAGATCCCAGACTTGGCTTATGATTTGCTGGGCTGCCATATCATCATTTTTATGCTGCACGCTGTACAGATGACATCACGCCAGGCTTATGGATCAAATGACATTCTGGGAAACCTGTAAGATCAGAAAAGTCTTGTAGCTCCTGTCCATAGCCAGACAGAACTGTCCTGGATCATGGCCTGGGATTGCACAAAACGATCTGTTCAGCTTTATTAGAAAGGAGAAGTTGTAGGCAGTAATTTATCCATCTTGAGACTATGCGAGTCTCAGGATGGTGGTTTGTATATGGAGTAGGCAGGCACAGATGATAGGAGTACGTAAGCTATGGGACTGATACAGCACAGGTACAGCTCAATTACAGTTTTCCTCACTGAAAGAGGACAACAGGCACATGTGAAAGAAGTGAGAACTAACCAAAGGCAATAGTAAAACACCCAATGAAGATTCTGCGAATTGCAGAAAACTGTACGCTATAAACTTGTTCAGATTGTAGTATTCTATATTTGTGTCTTAGGCTACATTCCCACAATGAGCTTTTGATGAGGTTTTAATGCTGTGTATTTTTGCTGGGTCAAAAACAAGCATTTTACAGTTGCAGCAAAATGGATGTGATTTGTAGAAATCTCATTCCCCGGAGCTTCTTTTAAGACAGCATAAGCTGAGCGCAATCTGCAGCAAGACAATTTCACTTGTGGGTATGCATAGTTTTCTGTGTGGAATTTCCCCATAGACTTGTATTAGATGCAGAAAATCCGAGGGTAAAAAATGAGTATGCATATTTATTGTGTTTTTAAGGCGGAAACGCATCAAGAACGCATGCAATCTTCATCTAATTATATCAATAAAGTTTTGTCAAAGGCAAATACCAGGAAATATCAAAAACAAAGCTGCTTTATTTAAAGCATGACATACCAACAAGAGACAAAAACGCAGGGTAAAAAACGCGATAAAAATTAATGTTAAAATACTGCATACAAACGCGATAAAAACGCAAGTAACCTAGTTTAAGTAACAGGTGTAGAAATTGCGCAGAAATTTTGCAACATCAAAAACGCAACCAAAGCTCACTATGGGAATGTACCCTGACATGACCGCATTTTATTAGTACAATATGCAGAGATCCTGGTAATTCCATAGGGTTTAATTACTATTTCTCATAACTGTAACTTTTATTATGTAAAAGCTATGCATGATTTTCCTATTTTAGCTATTAGATTCAACAGTTAGAAAAGCAAAACCAGATTCTCTAAAAAACAAATAAATAAATAGTCTTGGTATTAAAAAGAGTGATTTTTTTTTGGTCTATTCTCAGTTAAATTTGTTACACTACATCCATGTATGTCACTGCTCTGTGCCTTCATCCGTACAATAGATAATAACTCGTACACTTGTCTCCTGCCATTTCTACAGTTGCAGTGCTTGAAAAGGAAGGTCTTGGTTGGTGCTAAATGCTAAAAGAAACATTTTTGTCTGTAGGAAAGTAAAATGTTTCCTTTAAAACAATAGGACACGTTGTAGCAATTAAGAGGTTCGTCAGGTGAAAGCTTGCACAAAGGAAATGATTGAACAAGTGAACATATAAAAAGTAAGGCAAATGTACTGGAAGTGCCTGTCCTTGAACATCTCTGTTCAGCCATTCCATTGTTTCTTCCCTAGCAATGTCTCATTCTAGTGGATGAGATTACAGTTGCGTTTCTCGCTGTAAAGGGCTAGAGGTTAATGTGCTTATATGTTGCATCTTATTTAACTTGATTGCTGCAGAAATGAAGTATATTCAAGGTTGTTGCCTTCAAATGATGGAAAACAGTTAAAAGTCAAACTGCTTAGTTGGACTCCTGTAGTTCTCTGTCTTGTGTTGTATCAGCTGTTCTGAGTTCCTTACATTCAACAGGTGTAAGAACCCTCCTCCTTCCTTCTGACCTTGCCAGTGATAGCTTTACCACTTCCTGGTTTGGAGTTCCTGGAGGGTTTAGAGCTTGCAGCAGGCAACTGGAATTGTATTCAGGAGATTTCTGTGTAGATTTGGTTTGTGTGATTCCTCCTAATCCTCTTCTCATTTGTTTTTTCCCCACCTATTGTTTCCTTGTATCCCACTCAGTTGTTTGGTTAGTGTTTTTGTATGATTGTATTTTTCTTTTATCCCTGTCTGTTTACCCGTCTGTCTGGTGTGTGTTATCCTCTACACTTCTGTTTCATACCTCCCTGGGTGGAGATGTTATCAGATAAGTGTTAATATAGGAGCAAAGCAAGGTATGAGACTCCGCTAACTCTATCATCAGGAGTAATCTGGAGAACAGGGATAGCCTAGAGTTTCCATAGCTCTAGTGACAGCGTAGGTGCCCATTATCCCTGGTAATAACAAGATATCTTGATCACTTGTACATATTTGCTGTTATTTCCACACCCTGTTCTTGTCAATGAAATTTGCTCCAGCTGTCTTTAACTCCTTCCTGACATGGCTATTTTCAATTTTTCTGTTTCATGTTTCCTCTTCTTCACTTAAGATAAATGTAGTAGTCTGCCATCATGCACTCTTAGTTACCATAAATGGTCAAGGTTTGTATACATTAATTTCAATGTGCTTAGGAACCATGGGCATGTAAGCAGGTTGCAGGATGCAGTGAGAAGCAGAAGTCAGAGCAAGGGTTAACCAGTTTAGCAGCTTTAATTTAACAGAGGATGAACTCCTCGCAGGGAGATAAAGGGGAGAATAGCAGTCCAATTATAAAGGATATGAAGAGTCAATAAACAAAACAACAGTGGTTCTTTGGTACACTTAGCGTGCCGGGGTCCTTCAGGCTGCAGATACGGCTTGGCGTTTCATAGTGCCGACAACGGCTGACGCGGCGTTGGTCCAAGGAGATTCTGTTGACAGGGGTGGTCTGTCTTCTGGTGGCAGGGGTCTGACTTCGGCACCTTCTGCTGAGCCCCTAGTCCATGAGCATATGCGGTCGGAACAAACAAGGCTGCAACACTTTCAGGGTCCACGTGGGCGAGCAGGAATATGCCGGTAAAGTGGTCCACAGTCATCTATCCGGCACCTGGTTCTCCCTCTGAGGCACGTATGCTGTACTCACAGTTGTGGCACACACGGCACCCCGCTCTCTGCTAGTTACCGGGTATATTGCGCTTCTCCCTCTGTAGTCCCCACTGCTGTCAGTGGGAGTCCCAGGACGCAGACCAGGGCAGTACTGTAGCTCAAGGGATGGAGCACACCTCTCTCTGTGCTGTGCACTGCCAGCTCCTGTCAATACTGACTGCTTCTGTGCACGCTCTGGCTGTAACAGCTTAGCCACGCCCCCTGCTTCCGTGTGCAAAGTTCTGTCTGGTCTCTTACTCTTTCCCCCGGAGAACAGGGGGAGTCAGCCCCGACAGTTCTGGACTCGGAACAAGACAGGTATCCACAACCCGGTTCTCCTCCTTACAGGCGGATGAGAGGAAGCACCACTAAAGCACCTTCTATAATAATAAATGCCCTAACCAGCTTCCGGTTGTAACAACTTCCGTCCAGTTGTAACCGTTGACGTCACCACACACACACGCACATATTAACCCTCAACACACCACACCGCCTCAACACACACTCCTCTCACCTTTCACCTCCACTCATGTCCACTCACTCTTTCACTCCACATACGTTCCTTTCTCTCACTCCGTTTCTCATACTCACACCGTCATCGTCGCTGCCCCGACATCTTCCTCCGCCGCCGCGATCCAGGATCCAGACGTTCTCCAGGCCGCCGACATGTTCTTGCGGGACGCCATCTTGGATGTCGTGAAATCCCGCGAGATTCAAGATGGCGTCGCCGCAACAATATGTCGCTGGAGTGGACGACATCGGGATCCAAAAAGATGGCGTCGGCGAAATCTCGCGAGATTACGCCGACGCCATTTTGGATCCCGATGTCGCCCATGCCAGCGACATGTTGTTGCGGCAACGCCATCTTGAATATCGCGGGACTTCACGACATCCAAGATGGCGTCCCGCAAGAATATGTCGCTGGCGTGGGCGACATCGGGATCCAAAATGGCGTCGGCGTAATCTCGCGAGATTTCGCCGACGCCATCTTTTTGGATCCCGATGTCGTCCACGCGAGCGACATGTTGTTGCGGCGACGCTATCTTGAATATCGTGGGATTTCACGAAATCCAAGATGGCGTCCCGCAAGAACATGTCGGCGGCCTGGAGAACGTCTGGATCCTGGATCGCGGCGGCGGAGGAAGATGTCGGGGCAGCGACGATGACGGTATGAGTATGAGAAACGGAGTGAGAGAAAGGAACGTATGTGGAGTGAAAGAGTGAGTGGACATGAGTGGAGGTGAAAGGTGAGAGGAGTGTGTGTTGAGGCGGTGTGGTGTGTTGAGGGTTAACATGGCAAGAGGTGTTAACGACGTCCGCCGACGCCATCTTGCATTCGTGAAATTGCGTCATTTACCTCACGCCGACTTGCTGTGCGGACGCTTGGCATTGCCTGTACCGCCATAACTACTGCTGCCTTGCTCCTCTGCCAGTGTCTAATTACAGGGCCAATTTGCCTCTATCGCCATAACTACTGCTGCTTTGGTCATCTGCCTGTTTGCTGCCGGTGTCTAATTACAAGGCCAATTTGCCTCTACCGCCATAACTACTGCTGCCTTGCTCCTCTGCCGGTGTCTAATTACACAATCAATTTGACTCTACCGCCATAACTACTGCTGCATTGCTCCTCTGCCGGTGTCTAATTACAGGGCTAATTTGTCTCTACCGCCATAACTACTGCTGCCTTGCTCCTCTGCCGGTGTCTAATTACAGGGCCAATTTGCCTCTACCGCCATAACTACTGCTGCCTTGCTCCTCTGCCGGTGTCTAATTTACAGGGCCAATTTGCCTCTACCGCCATAACTACTGCTGCCTTGCTCCTCTGCCGGTGTCTAATTACAGGATCAATTTGCCTCTACCGCCATAACTACTGCTACATTGCTCCTCTGCTGGTGTCTAATTACAGGGCCAATTTGCCAATACCGCCATAACTACTGCTGCCTTGCTCCTCTGCCGGTGTCTAATTACAGGGCCAATTTGCCTCTACCGCCATAAGTACTGCTGCCTTGCTCCTCTGACTGTTCACTGCCTGTGTCTAATTACAGGGCCAATTTGCCTCTACCGCCATAACTACTGCTGCCTTGCTCCTCTGCCGGTGTCTAATTACAGGGCCAATTTGCCTCTACCGCCATAACTACTGCTGCCTTGCTCCTCTGCTGGTGTCTAATTACAGGGCCAATTTGCCTCTACCGCCATAACTACTGCTGCCTTGCTCCTCTGCCGGTGTCTAACTACAGGGCCAATTTGCCACTACCACTTCATAACTACTGCTGGGCAATTACAGGGTCAATTAGTATCTGTTTACTCTACAATACTCCAGGACGCCTTCTTCACTGCCAGATAACTGCCAAATAGACTCCTTTACCTGTGCCAACATGAGTCATAACAAAAAGTATGCCAATGCCAGTGAAAGGAAAGCAGCTTTAGCACTACGACAAAAACAACGCCGTGCTAATGAGACTCCTGAGGAAAAACACCATCGCCTTGAGAAGATTAAGGCTTATAAACGCCGTCGCCTCACACACGAATCCCCTAACTCTAAATCCATAAGATTGGCTGAAGAAGCCTCTGCACGCCGTCACCGCCGACAACAGACGGCCTCTTCCTCATCATTATTATTAGACTCACAACAGGATGCTTCCACATCAGCATGTGGAACAATTTACTGCTACACTTCATCCCATATACCGTTCACTGACATAACTAATCAGCAATCTGTTTCTGCCCTATCAATACCACCATTCAATACCGATGCACAGTATGCCAATGCCAGTGAAAGGAAAACAGCTTTAGCACTACGACAAAAACAACGCCGTGCTAATGAGACTCCTGAGGAAAAACAGCATCGACTTGACAAGATTAAGGCTTATAAACGCCGTCGTCTCACACACGAATCCCCTAACTCTAAATCTATTACATTGGCTGAAGAAGCCTCTACACGCCATCACCGCCAACAACAGACGGCTTCTTCCTCATCATCTATAATAATAAATGCCCTAACCAGCTTCCGGTTGTAACAACTTCCGTCCAGTTGTAACCGGTGACGTCACCACACACACACGCACGTTAACCCTCAACACACCACACCGCCTCAACACACACTCCTCTCACCTTTCACCTCCACTCACGTCCACTCACTCTTTCACTCCACATACGTTCCTTTCTCTCACTCCGTTTCTCATACTCACACCGTCATCGTCGCTGCCCCGACATCTTCCTCCGCCGCCGCGATCCTGGATCCAGACGTTCTCCAGGCCGCCAACATGTTCTTGCGGCAACGCCATCTTGGATTTCGTGAAATCCCGCGAGATTCAAGATGGCGTCTCCGCAAGAACATGTCGCTAGCGTGGACGACTCAGGATCCAAAAAGATGGCGTCGGCGAAATCTCGCGAGATTATGCCGACGCCATTTTGGATCGGCGAAATACCGCGATAGTCAAGATGGCGTCGCCGCAAGAACATGTCGCCGGCGAGGACGACGTCGGGATCCAAAATGGCGTCGGCGAAAACACGCGAGATTTCGCCGACGCCATTTTGGATCCCGACGTCGTCCACGCCGGCGACATGTTCTTCCGGCGACGCTATCTTGACTATCGCGGGATTTCACGATACTCAAGATGGCGTCGCCGCAAGAACATGTCGCCGGCGTGGACAACGTCTGGATCCAGGATGGCGCCGGCGGAAGAAGATGTCGGGGATCGTGGAGCAGCGGCGATGACGGCGTGAGTATGAGAGACGGAGTGAGAGAAGGGGTCGTATGTGGAGTGAAAGAGTGAGTGGAGATGGTGAAAGGTGAGAGGAGTGTGTGTTGAGGAGTGTGTGTGTTGAGGGTTAACATGGCAAGAGGTGTGATGCTATCGCATCCTCCCAATGCGATAGCATCGGGCCATAATCTAGTCTAATATAATAGCATAGTGGCAATAATAGAAACAATGTATATTTAAAAGAAGGAGGAAGATGCTGGAAGATGTGGCACAATAATAGACCTAGGAGTCCAAGGCAGATTTAGGTATAGTTACCTGAAGACCAAGAAGTCGGGGACCCACTACACCCGATGTGCATTTCGCATTGAAATGCTTCGTCCAGGGGTGGTGAGATACTGGTCAGATAGTGTATTTATGTTATCAATAGCCAATAGGCTTGTGAGTTTGATCAAACCCCCCCTGTGTACATAATTAGCTGGTTATTTCCTTCTTTGACTGATGTGACCGCTACTATGATGAAGAGTGTGTAGAAACCTGACATGTGCGCACCACAATTGAATACAATGGGTGTGCGAGTGTCCGTATTTCCGGTTCCTAAAAAATGGATCGCATACGAACATGAGAAACAGATGTGTGAAAGGGGCCTAAAACAAAGAGAAATGAAGAAATTTTAACTTTAAAATAGTTATGCTTTTATTGGATCACTGCCATCTCATGCGTTTCTACTGGATGCCCCATAGTTTGAAACCATGCTATATAGTAAATTGATATGTGAAGCTCAGCATATAGCAGGCTTCCTCTATGTGTAAAATAATTACACTGTAATAGAAGCTGGCAATTAAAGGAAGCAGAACTACACGTTAAAGCTTAAGGCTGCTTTTTCTAATTAACTGCACGGAGACACAGTGCTTAGAATTACAAAATTACTGCTGAGCCGCTACTAGTTAGATTCTGACCAGGGCACCAGTGACATGTAAGTTATATATTCTCCTTGTGTATGCCTCCAATATATCTGCATACTTATTCTTCCACAACTTCTACATATACCTGGTGGTAAGAGTTGGAAACCAGAAAAATTATACACAAAGCAGTGAATATCTCTACATAATACTGTTGGTTATTTATGTGAGGCATAATATTGTTATCACTAGGCAAAACATATTCAGTTGTAAGGAGGTTGTCCAAGATTAGTATAAAAAAAATCAGCTTTTTTTCCCCTAAAAACAGTGCAACTGTTGTCCATGGACTCAGCTCAGTCTTGTATTGCAACTTATCCCCGCATAAATAAATGTGGTTAGTTGTGTACAATTGAGGCTGAGCTAACGGAGGATGGAATTAGGGGGCAACAGCTCCCAAAACCCCTGGAGAACTTTATTTTAATCAGCGAGTATTGGATTTAGCCCGTAGATAATTTCTGGTAATACTAATGTCACAATTCTGTTGTCCTTCTACACATTGACCACTAGTGGCTACTATTATTCTCTTTGCTAAATTGTGCTGCAATTCCACTCCTTACCACTGGAGGCTGTATTATATTCTGCAATCGTCCTTTAGTAAGATGGCCAATGTTGAACCTGTGGAAGCCATCTTGTTTAGTGTTAGGGCCTACTCAAAGCCACATGGAACATTCTCTCATTGCTTGAGTATTATGTCTAACCTTCAGTCTAGTTCCAGTTTCGAGCTCCTAGAACTGTTTTACCCAGACAGTTCCTATAACCTCCATTGCTACATCCAAGAAATCCAACTACCACTTGCTGTTTCTGCTCATGTGTCTCCGGCCATTAGGCCAGCCGTGCTCCACCAGTACCATGATAACTTACTCCAATCACTACCAGGTTGCTTTATATATTGTGAGCAAGTCCTCATGCCATCCAGTGTTAGGAGGTAGTGTAAAACTGCATGTTTGACATCCTGAGACTGCCGGCAGTGGCATTTTGAGGTGGAAAACAACCTGAGAAAGAGAAGTTTAAGTATATGGAGGAATGTGATGTGTGGTCTGGATAATATTTCTTTGTCTGGCATATAAATACATGTAGGCGTTGGGTCTGGGGTTCCAGATTAATGTAATAGGTTGCTCAGGGGTCTGAAGTTTTGCAAAGGTCGGGTCTATATTAGTGTTTGTTTTGGAGTCTGAATTTTATAAGGGAATGAATTTAAAGTATTATTTATGGGATTTGATTAAAGTTTGGGTCTGGAATAGTCATAAAAGGGGTGATCTGGTCCCCACATAGCCCTGATCACAACATTATCAAGTCTATCTAAGACTACGTGAATAGATAGAAGGATTCTAACATCTTGGTCAGTTTTCCAAGATGTTTGGAACAACCTGCCTGCCGAGTTCCTTCAAAAAATGTGAGCAAAATGTACCTAGAAGAATTGATGCTTTGATTCTGTTTTGAAGGCAAAGGACGGTCACACCAATTTGGATTGGATTTAGATTTCTCTTTTGTTCTTTCACCTTGCATTTTCTTAATTAATGAAAAATAACTATTACCATGTCTGTTTTTGAAAGTATTCTTACTTTGTAGCATTTTTTCTGCACTTGTCTTGTAGATGCTGAGGATAGTTGGAGAAGTGAAAAGCAAAAGATATTTCTGCTGCAAACTCTGTTATGGCCAGGAGACTTAAGGCCCTGTCACACTAAGCGATATCGCTAGCAATATCGCTGTAATGTCACTGATTTTGTGACGCAGCAGCGATATTGCTACTTACCTCCGACCGGCTCCCCTGCTGGTTATCGCTGATCGCGCGAGAACGTCCTGGACCGTTTCTCGTCATCAGCTTCCTGCTGGGCTTCCCGTGGCGCCGACGAGCTACTCGTGAACGCGGGCAGGAGGACATCAGGATCGCCTTGTCTGACAGGTAAGTTGCGACCGCCGACCGCTGCTATGTCGCTGGTGAGATCTGCCTGTGTGGCAGCTCACTAGCGACCACTTAGCGATGCACCACCGATCCTGACCGCGTCATATCGCTGGTCGGGATCGCTGGTGCATCGCTAAGTGTGACAGTACCTTTAGGCCTAGCTAGGATGGAAGAGGAAAGGAAGGAGGATAGTTACAGTCAGAGATTGTTATCTGTGCGTCACTGGTCTTAACTCCTTCTGGATATTTGCATTATACACTATGTGCAGAATTATTAGGCAGTTGTATTTGAGAGGATTCTTTTTATTATTGAACAACAACTATGTTCTCAATCAACCCAAAAGACTTTAATATTTTTGGGAGTTGGAGTGTTTTTTTTTTTTAGATTTGGCTATCTTAGGAGGATATTTGTTTGTGCAGGTAACTATTACTGTGCATAATTATTAGGCAACTTAATAAAAACCAAATATATACCCATCTCACTTGTTTATTTTCACCAGGTAAACCAATATAACAACACAAAATTTAGAAATAAACATTTCTGACATTCAAAACCCCCCCAAAAAAATCAGTGACCAATATAGCCACCTTTCTTTACGATGACACTCAAAAGCCTTCCATCCATAGATTTTGTCAGTTGCTTGATCTGTTTACGATCAACATTGCCTGCAGCAGCCACCAAAGCCTCCCAGACACTGTTCTGAGAGGTGTACTGTTTTCCCTAATTGTAGATCTCACATTTTATGAGGGACTACATGTTCTCTATGGGTAATTCAATGTGAAGCGAAAAAAGAAGAAATATGCAGCACTCACCGATATAGCTGAAAAACTGTGCGTCTTTATTTCACATTAATTCCATCAATAGATGTGTGGACATGCAGGACGTTAGGGGAATGCTAGGGGAGGGAGGTGCCGGACAACGGACGTTTCGCGATTACTCGCTTCTACGGGTCCTAGTATGCCGTTCATCCGTTTGCTCTTTGCTGGGATCATTCTCTATGGGTAAACCTTCTCAAATGAGGTGAATAAACCAAGACCAAAGTCGCTCAACTCTAGTTTTTAGCCATGCCACCATCGGGCATACTGAGTGATTTAGCCAGAACACATGCTTTTGATGCCCAGGTCTAGCAATACTTGTCGTTTTGAAGCATTTTTATGCAACTTAAATATATGAAAGCAATACTGGGTCAGACAATCTCTATATAAGGTTAAATCAGGCTCAGGCACACATTGTAGGTTTGTTTTTTTCAAAGGAGTAAGTGCAAAACTTTAAAGCACTACTCCAGCACTGGAGTGGTGCTACTAACCTAAGGTCCCTGACCTTAGCATTATACTTAACCACCTATGTCTTGGCGGTGCTCCGGTCCTATGGTGTCATCTTGTAACTACAACTTCTGACAGACTGGGAGTCAGAAGTAACTGTCACAAGGGCTCAATGTAAGTTTATGAGAGCCAGAATGAGGCTATCATTGATTTACACTGAAAGGTGACCTCCGGCTCGCTCCCACAAACACTGGAGTGATCTGGCAGGTCACAACCTGCTGGAGACCAACCAGAGTGGCGCTGAAAGAAGGTGGACACGGCGGAGGGTGAGTATAATACTAGGGTCAGGGACCTTAGATAAGAAGTATCACTCCATTATTACAATAAGAAAAATGATGGAGTGGTGCTTTAATATAACACATGCATCCAATTATTATTTGCCAATTGGATGCATATATCTTATAGTCTATTCGCCTCCTTCTTATATGTAACCACTTAGATGCCATATCAAGACTGGTTACACAGCCATAATCAGAGTCAGCTCCTATCTTTTGCAGCTGTAGCCTAATTGTGTATTGCGTCTGAGCTCGCTTTATACACTTCCTACAAAATTTGCCATAAATACACTGCGTGCAGAATTATTAGGCAAATGAGTATTTTGATCACATCATCCTTTTTATACATGTTGTCCTACTCCAAGCTGTATACGCTTGAAAGCCAACTGCCAATTATGTAAATCAGGTGATTTGCATCTCTTTAATGAGGACGGGTGTGGTCTAATAACATCAAAACCCTATATAAGATGTGCGTAATTATTAGGTAACTTCCTTTCCTTTGGCAAAATTGGTCTGAAGAGAGATTTGACGGACTCTGAAAAGCCAAAAATAGTGAGATGTCTTGCAGAGGGATGCAGCAGTCTTAAAATTGCCAAACTTTTGAAGCATGATCACCAAACAATCAAGCGTTTCATGGCAAATATCCAACAGGGTCGCAAGAAGCGTGTTGATAAAAAAAGGCGCAAAATAACTGCCCATGAATTGAGGAAAATCAAGCATGAATCTGCCAAGATGCCATTTGCCACCAGTTTTGCCATATTTCAGAGCTGCAACGTTACAGGAGTATCAAAAAGCACAAGGTGTGCCATACTCTGGGACATGGCCAAGGTAAGGCAGGCTGAAAAACGACCACCTTTGAACAAGAAACATAAGATAAAACATCAAGACTGGGCCAAGAAATATCTTAAGACTGATTTTTCTAAGGTTTATGGACTGATGAAATGAGAGTGACTCTTGATGGGCCAGATGGATGGGCCCGAGGCTGGATCAGTAAAGGGCAGAGAGCGCCACTCCGACTCAGATGCCAGAAAGGTGGAGTTGGAGTACTGGTATGGGGGCTGGTATCATCAAAGATGAACTTGTGGGACCTTTTCAGGTTGAGGATGGAGTGAAGCTCAACTCCCAGACCTACTGCCAGTTTCTGGAAGACACCTTCTTCAAGCAGTGGTACAGGAAGAAGTCGGTATCGTTCAAGAAAAACATGATTTTCATGCAGGACAATGCTCCATCACATGCATCCAAATACTCCACAGCGTGGCTGGCCAGTAAAGGTCTAAAGGAAGTAAAAATAATGACATGGCCCCCTTGTTCACCTGATCTGAACCCCATAGTGAACCTGTATCAACAACTTAGTGGGATCATCCCACTCAATATTTTACATCATATTAGGATATTCATAGTGTAACATGTAAACCTTCTCAAATGAGGTGAATAAACCAAGACTGAAAAATCCAAAATATTCGGAAATTTTTAAAAAAATGCTTTATTATTGCTTCTTTTTTAAAAAAAAAACAAGGAAAAAGAGTCCAGCAAACAATAGACAAAATATAGTACCATAAAGGAATAGCGTTTTACATAATAGATTCAAGGGCCATAATATGTGAAAAACAATACTTTGGCCCCTGTAGTTGCAGATCTTGGGATTGGTGCTTAGGACTTAATAAAATACTATATTACAAGGTTTGCACGCATCCTGTTTTGCAATAAATGCAAAAATGCAATTACAAAATCCCAGAGGGAGCCCCTTCAGCTACTATATTTCTGAGACTCTCAAAGACCACACTGTGCAAAAAAGCTTACAGGTCGGCTCATCTTTTGCACTCAGTAAAGCACTGAGTATGACAATTACTGTTTATAAGCACTAACAAGATTGTTTCCCAGCTGAGCTGACTAAGATACACGATAAAAGCTATAAGGAAAACTTGCCTGAACTAAGATTTCACATGACTTTGAGTTTAGATATTTTATGCTGACTATTAAAATTTCAGCTAACATGAGATTCAGCATATAGTAGGCTTAAAGAAGCACTCCTCCCATCAAAGTGTTTATCCTCTTAATATATTGCAATCATCATATTATACAGCACTGTGTACTTACAATTGCGCATTTTGCCTTTCTACCCAGTTAATTCTTCTCTTTTCCATTAGGTCTATGACATCATGTGATTAAAAACGGACGAGCCGAATCCTTCTACGCTCTAAGTAGAAACAGGTCAATTTTTCCTGCATGAGTCTTATTTATCAAAACTGTCTATTTTACAAATTGTAACCAATCAGAGGCTAGCTTTTATTCCTCAAACCGCTCTCAAACAAATCTGTATTGTGATTGGTGTAGGCTAGTTTCACACTAGCGTTTTGGAGCGCAGCGACGGCCTGCGCACGGCCGCCGCTAAGCCCCGCCCCCTGCCGCGCCCCCACCGGTAGCTCCGCCCACCGGCACATGACGCTGCATGCACCCTGCGTCCCCTATCTTTATCACAGGGGCGCAGGCCATGCGCAGTATGCGTTTGGCGGCGCATGCGCCTTTTTGACGGTGCGCCGACGCAACCAAACTGCAGCAGGTTGCGTTTGGCGCAGGTCGGCGCACCGTCAAAAGGACGCATGCGCTGCCAAACGCATACTGCGCACGGCCTGCGCCCCCTGTGATAAAGATAGGGGACGCAGGGCGCATGCAGCGTCATGCGCCGGTGGGCGGAGCTACCGGCGGGGCGCGGCAGGGGGCGGGGCTTAGTGGCGGCCGTGCGCAGGCCGTCGCTGCGCTCCAAAACGCTAGTGTGAAACTAGCCTTAGACATTTATTTTGCTTTACATACAAAAATTTATCAGATGCAAAAGCTGAAAGGGAAAAACCTAGAGTATGCTGCATTTGTGAAAAAAATGCCAAAGATCAAAAAAATTCACTACAGTTTGAAGAAAGAAAAAGGCAACAAAAACTCTCCATTTGTAGTGTTTTTCATGTTCTTCTATTGACTAAGGGCTCATTTAGCATGTAGGATTTTTAAGCATATTGTAATCGACGTGCCCACCAGGGCCGTGGGGTACCTGGAATCGGACCGGACAGTTCTATGGTGGAGGTCACGGGGCTGTGATCCGTTTCCATGGCTCTGGCTGTGTCATAAAATAGAGAATAGTTATGTGGCGGTCAACGCTGCGGTTTTGGTCCACTGGGGCTGATGGTGACGCAGCAAAGATGGTTCAGCTCCCCACGGGTAGAGCGAGGCCACAGGGCAAATATTTATGATTGTTCACGTGGTGGTGGTGGTGAACGTGGGGGTGCAGAGAATAAGTGAAGGATACAGAGAGGTGCAGTTTTCTTTACCTTTTACTTGAAAATAGATGCAATCTGGGGTACCAATCACAGATGACGGATTGAGTCCTGCTCGCCTGGAGGCATTCAGGGGACCCACCCTGCCAGGTGGGGTTGGGGACCTTCCTTCTGCGCTCTCTTTTCGGGTCCCAGCTGCTTGTAGCTATGCTGCAGCCCTCTCCTGTCTGATGGTTTCTAACCTGTATGGCAGACAGCGTGAGCCTATATCACGGGCACTGTCATTCTCACTGTCAGCCCCGGGCTCTTGGTCTGCAGCCTTGCCTTCAGGTGTTTGGTGTCGCCAGGGAGCTTGCGGTCCCCCAAGGACTCTGGCGTCCCTTTTTGTCAGCGCTCCACTCTGGGGTCAGCTATAAGCAGTTTTTGTTCCCCTAAGCTCTGGTCTCTGTTCCTTTCCCTTCCCTCTCCACAGACCAACTCTCCTCTCTCACTGTCCTGTCACAAGCTCCAGCTGGCTCCCATTTTAAGGACAACTCTCCTGTTTTCTCTCTCAGCTGACTTCTTTCTGACTCACTAACCTCACCTGCTGGCCAGAATTTATAAGGAAGCTCCCCTTTCAGGCCTGGAGCAGGAATTGACATGTACACTGTGCTACCTGGCATGGGGACCCCCCTGCCTCCAGGCATGACATCACCCCTTAGAGGAAGGCAATATCACCGTGACAACTGGACTCTAGGGTGCCACATAATCTTTTTTTATTCAGATAATTATTAGCGTACTGCAGTAAAAGCAAAATGAGTGCGATTTCTAAAATCTCATTAAGACAGTGCTCTTTTTTTCTTGCATTTTTAGATCTGCTGTGCATTTTTTTATAATTTTTGGGGGTGTTTTTAATGTATTTTTTCCCAACTGAGATAAAAGTGACTAAGCATCATTTTATTCATCAAAAATCCTCCAAAAACACTGAAAAAATGGCATGAAAAATGTATTTTTGGAAGTGTTTTTTCGCTTTCTCATTGCTATCTATAGGTGAAAAAATACTTTGCTGGTACTTTAAAAGGGAGTTTTTAATTTGCATTAAAAAAAAACACAGCAAAATAAAGCTGCATATGAACATAGCCTACAAATCCACCAAACCGCATGTAATTTTTGCTGCATTTTTTTGGCCATACCCTGCATTTTTGATGCAGAAAAAAAACCCAAGGTATGCTGCATGTCAAATAACCTAATAATAACATAATATTCTTTTTTTGGCTTAAAAAGCAACAAAATGCCAAAAAACAGAAAATGCAAAAGCATGAATTAAAAAAAAAATTACGATATCACACTGATTGCTTTAAGTGATCCAAAATTCCTCCAGACCCACAGATAATTAAATGGAAATTGTGAGCTTGCAAAATGTTACGGTGGAAATAGTCAAGATGGTTTAAACGTTACATTTTCCTCAATCATTTTAAGAAACTATCAAATTAACAGAGCCGACAAGTTATTCCACATGTGGGAGCCTGTTCAGCATTTTTTATATCTTCTAGAAACATTCAGGGAGAATGAAGCGATAGGTGCATGAAATAGGAGGGAACAGCTTGTAAAGGACGAGAATAAAGTTCCCCAAGATCAAGCCTATACTTCATATAGATTTAATTGGCCATTTGTTGAGGTTGTATGCTTAATTGCAAGGTTAATGAGAGCAGTGGACTTGACGATTATCAAACTTCCACCCTTGTCTTAGATTTCTTTTACAATTTCGAACTATTGCTCGTCTTTAGTAAAGTAATTACTTTTATTCTACTTCAAAGATAAAGAAACTCAAATTTGACAGATATGAAATATAAATTTATATGACTACATAAGTTACTCCACATCAAATTAAAAACAAGGTAAAAATAAATGAATATATTCAGCGAAGAAGTCAACTGTGAGTCATTGGATGAAAATGTCCACTATTTACATATGTGGTCTGCAAAGCGCATGTGTATCTACCACTATATGGTGACTGTATGGTAGTAATATGGATCTCGGAGAGTGGTTTATATTCTGCAAAAAGGGTTGTAATTTTGTTCAGAAGCTATGGCAGCATGTGGTCAGAATTATTGGGACACATGTTTTAATCACTTAAATTAATTTTCATTCTGTCCTATTGCCAAAGTTGTAAAAGATTCATCCCATCGCTATATAATCAGCTGTTGCTAATATTTGTGAAAAAATGGATCATTCCAAAGAGCTCACTGAATGTTTGTATGGTCCTGTAGTAGGACACAACCGGTAGAACAAGTCAGTTCATGAAACGTCTTCCCTTCTAAAAATAGTCCATGATCCACTGTGAGCGGTATTATTGAAAAGTGGAAATGTTTTGGAATCTCAGCAATCAGCCACAAAGTAACAAACCACGTGAAGTTAGAGAGCGGGTAAACTAGTGCATAAATGTCACCAACACTCTGCTGACTCAATAATCTGGCAAACTTATACACGAGTCTAGGGTTGGTAAATTTCAGGATAATGTTACCTAACTCACTGCATTGTGGCATAGGAGGGATAATGCTATAGGGCTGTGTTCAGGCTTTGACCTAGGCCCCTTAGTTATAGTGGAGGAAAATCTTAAGGCCTGGGTCACACTTGCGAGTGCAATGCGAGAAACTCGTACGAGTCTCTCGCCTCGGTTCGGACCGAAGCATTCAGCTGCATAGAAAGACATGCAGCTGCACACTCCGGTCCCGAGTGCCGGGTATTGAGGCAAGAGACTTGTGCGTTTCTCACATTGCACTCGCAACTGTGACCCCGGCCTAATGCTTCAGCTCAGCATACCAAAACAATTTGGAAAATTGTAGCTTCCAACTTGACGTGGCCATGGTAGGGTGTGTTTGGCATGGAAGAACTTGATTTGCCCCACAGAGTTCTGACCTCAATCTCATCCCTCACCTTTGAGATAGACCAGAATGGAGATTATGAGCCAGGCCCTGTCATCCAACATCAGTATCTGGCCTCACAAATATTCAATTCTCACAGCTGTTTTAGCTATGGGATGCCATGAAAGCTGGTGTACGTGTAATATATAGGTGTCCCAGGACATTTGTCCGTACACTGTAAGTATGTATTGGAAAGTATACTTGGTAACAGTCTTGACTTTGCCATGGTCTGGCAATCCCACATATAAGGGCAGGTGTATAGTTCTTAATGACATTGGCTGTATGTTTGGGGTCCTTGTCCTGATGTTTAATAAATGTGGAACCAAATTGCCAAGTTTAAGCTGCTTACAAAAAGCAGGTTTTGCTTAGCTTTTGCTGCATTTTTTGCTTAGTTTTCATGCATTTTTTTAATGCTTTATTTGTCAGAGTACATTTTTCTCTTGTGCATGCTGATAAATTTTAGCGCATTAAAAAAACCTGATTCAACTTCATTAGATTTTGGCACCAAAAATGCAGCAAAACCTAATACCTGTGTTTTTTGCTTAGTTTTGCAAAATACATAAAAGAAGTGATATGATGCATTTTGCAAAAACCAAGCTATTATGACAAAACAGTCAGGAAAATAAACATGCAGTGTGCATGAGATTTCTGAAATCTCACTAACTTTGCTAGTACTGTGAAACGCAGCTGAAAATTTGCATAAAAAAAGCTAAAAAATAAAAATGCAGAAAAAAATATAACATGTGAACATTGCCTAAGTGCTCTGAGAGTGACAGAACATTTCCCAATCCTCTGCTTCAGGAGGTTGCTTCCCACGTTGCACCAACCTGATTAGGTCGATTGATAGATCACTGTGTGAGAGACTTCAAGGAAATCAGACAGTGAGCTGTCAATCAAGCTAAGAGATCGGTGGTAGGTGAGGAAATAACCTCAGGAGGCAGAGGCTCCATAAAAGGAATCTGTCAATAGGTTTTTGCCATCCCATCCTTTATCTACTGCTGAAAAAATTGTAAGTGATACATAGCTGGAATCAGGATCTCTCTGTGCATACAGTACATCTACATTAGGGATTGCTCATACAACCGTATTTTCCGTCCAAGAGCGATCTGACAAAACATCGGATCACTCTCAGACTGATGTTATTGGATTGTGCACATGATTCTTTCAGATGAGAGAATCTATGGTCGTGTGACCCTAGCCTTTAACTGTATCCTGCACCGCTGTTATACAAGCAGTCGTGTGATCATACTTTTAGTGCTACAAGTAGTTCCATAATTGGATCCTCTCCACAGGATAGGAGTCCTGGGCGCACTGCTAGAATTCATTATCTATTAGCTTATTGAATAAGCTGAAAATTTGTAATTGTGAGGCAGCCATTTTAGGTATTCTCTAACGGGCAATGTGATCACACAACCCTAGAGTCCACCACTGGACCTTAGGCTGTCTTCCCATTCTAGGTATAGACCTTAATTGTACTTGTCCGTGATAATTTTCAGTGCTATGCTATGCTCTATAGATGCATGTGGCCATTTTTATAGGCTAAAATATTAGTGATGGTAGCTATATCTACATGTGGCATCTAAAGCTGGTGCAGTTCAAAGAGAAGGTGCTGACCCCAATGATGCTAGTGATGACATAGCTCAAGTTTCACTTGTTCAGGAAAAGAGAGGTGAAGCCGAGAAAGAGAGGTGCTGTTGGGGACAATACACGCAAGTGGCCATCGGAGTTCGCGATCCCTCGCTGAGGGCATGCTTTGGATTTCCTTCCACAAACAATGCAATTGACTTTGTATGTAGTCTGCATGAATTTTTTGCTGTAAGACAATGGATGACAACCACAGTCAATAAGTAAAACTGTCTCTGATACCCTTTGTGTTCTTAAGCCCTAATTGAAATGGATAATCAATTTGATGTGCCCCCCTGTGGAGTGAAAGTGTGTATATTTGTAAAGTAAAATTTCTTGCATTGCATTGTTCAGGTTCTTCTACCTGCCATTACATCTACACCTTCATCAGCTATACATTTCAGCAATAAGATCTAATAGGATATTTCTTAATCAACCCATAAGTGGCAACTGAATTTCTTCACTGATTGGCTTGGTTGTCTTCTGTAGGACATTTAAAGCCTAATGTTGTGTCAAAGTGTGAACCCATTGGATGATCTTCATGAACTCTTATAATATAAGACACTACTTTGGTATAATAGACCAATTGGAAAGAGTACATTAGGTGTCTAATACACAGTAGCGAAAATTGTGAGCATAGTTGTGTATGAGAAGGCTATATGCTTTATATCGTATTATGAAACGGAGACATCAGAAGACAGAAAACAAAGCTTCCATTATACTTATATGAGTGGAGTCCTAGGAAGATATGAGGATTTGGGAAATGAATTAAGGGGAACCTATCACAAGGTTTTTCACATAAGACTAGTTGTTGTGTCCTACAAATGAGAACAACCTGTAATGTATATTCTCTGTGTTTTTCCTCCAATCAGCAAAATTCCCTGTTGTTGTTAGGTAGAATTAGACCGTTTGAAGATTGTCCCTATGTCCATCCTGTAGTTGAGCTCTGTATTAGGTTGCTCCTCTCTTCTTCTTCAGTTTAGCCTACAGCAGCCATTATTCAAGATGCATGTGTACTCCTCTGTACAGATTACTCCTTTTTACCTACCATTCATTGTAAACTAATACAAGATTTCGGAAGAAAACAGCATAGTTTCTTCTGATCTTTCTACAGTTGCATTGCCGGTGGAGTTAGCCGATCTGCGGACGCCTGGTGGTGTGAGTATGAGTTAAGGCCCTGTTACATTTAGCGATGCACCAGCGATCCCGACCATGATATGACCCGGTCAGGATCGCTGGTGCATCACTAAATGGTTGCTAGTGAGCTGCCAAACAGGCAGATCTCACTAGCGATGCAGCAGCAGTCGGAGGTCGTCACTTACCTGTCAGATACGATGAGGGTGACCATCTTCCGCCTGCGTCCATGGCTCGCATGTCGGCGCCAGCAGGAAGCTGATGACGAGAAATAGACCAGGCCGATCTCGCACGATCACTGATAACCAGCGGGGGGAGCCGGTCGGAGGTGAGTATCACATGTAGCGATATCGCTAGCAATATCGCTGCTGCGTCACAAAATCAGTGACGCTTTAGTGATATTGCTAGCGATATCGCTATGTGTAACAGGCCCTTTATACAATTATCTAAGAAGCTGATAATTAGAATGCTTGGGATTTGCAGCCATTAGGAAGAGGCAGAATACTAGTACTTGTAAGCCCTCATATACAGCATTCTAATATGTTGTGTATCTGTCCCCAATCCAGCATGAAAGACAAGAAAAATAACTTTTATTATACTTACCTATGAGGCGGTCTGGTCCGATCGACGTTTCTAGTCTTGATCTGGCGCCTCCTCTCTTCTTGCGATGCCGTCGTCCTTCTGTGCTTCGTGTGGATGATCTATGTCATCCACACAGTGTCTATAAGGGGGTCAGGGCTTAGCTTTAAATGTTGATGCTACTATTAACATGTACATTATGGCCATATTTGTGTCATGTATATAATTGCTATATATTTCATTGTGCCGTATTTTCTATCTTTGTACTATATGTAAGCTAGGGACAGTGCAGTTAGGGAAAAGGGCCACTAGATGGGGGCACTGAGTACACTGCATAGGATGGTTTAGTTGTAGAACACTTAGAGGTTATTTCTAGGAGGGGTAGCTGGGGAATAAGATAGAGAGACTTCCTGGATATAGTCAGTCAGGGGTAGACCCCTGGGTGCTGCTCAGGTGGCCTTGGGCCTGGGCTGCTTAGCTACCACACAACGTTTTCAAGTAGAAGCCCAGCCATCCATAGAAAAGAGTGGAAGTATTAAGGAAGAAGAGAAGAATTAAGTGCATGGTATCCACAGCAACGTAGTGAAGAATTTACAGAAGAAGTTTGGGTGCAGAAGAAGTAGAGTGGGTCACCGTGAAAGTGCGCGGGCAGGATAACCGTAAGGGGGTGGATGACCCAGTAGAGAATATTTCCGTGCCTGGGCTGAAGTCGGTTTCAGGGAGATAAATACAAGTGGCGTTTTCACCGGGCTCCTCGTCCCGTTATATCTTTGTGACCTATTCCTGTGAAGTAGAAGAAGTTAAGGAAAGATGAAGATAATGCATTGGTGGTACTGTGACAAGTGTGACGGAAGTGTTATGGATGTGCTGTGTCCTGAAGGGAATAAATCTATTATGTTTAAAGTTGCTTTGGACTCTGCCTCCTGTCTTTTGAACGCAAGGAAGAACAGGGGACACAGCAGGGAAGAAGCATCTGCCAGCACAGTGAGTATGGATTGTGCTGACATGACTACAACCCAGCCGGCGTTTTACATGTCCAGCATTTCGCTACTGCACAGGCATACTTCTCTCTGACCTGTTGGGGGAAGAGTAAAGTACTGCAGTGTGCATGCCCAAGAAAAGGCCAAAGCGTGACGTTGCATGTGCACTGCAGTACTTTACTCTGCCCTCGCCAGTAGTGTTGAGCGATACCACCCAATATTGAAAAATATCGGATCGGATTGGATCGCCGATATCAAAAAAGTATCGGGTATCGCCGATTCCGATACCGGAAGTCCCATTCAAGTCAATGGAACAGAAATATCAGAATTAAAAAAAAACCTTTCTTTCCTTGTAGTTTAATTCTACATGAAGAAAAACAACTAAGAATAATGTAGAATGTATTGGGGGAGGTGGAGGAGACATTAAAGGCATAGAGGTTTAGCCCAATCAAATGGAATAGCAGGAATAATTTTTTTTTTTTAAAGATGTTCGGAGTTACAAAGATATTGACTATGCTAACCTTTTGTATATTTTGTTAGATATGTATGTTTCACTACTTCCATGCTCTTCACCTTCTTTTTTACTTCTCCAACACTTTCTCTTTCATCATCCTCAGCAGCAGCATCTTTTTCATCAACTTCTTCTTCAGCTTATTCATCTTCTTCTTTTTCACCTTCTTCCTATTATTCTTTTTTTTACATTTTTCTTCTTCTTCCTATTATTCTTTTTTGTACATTCTTCATATTCTTCTTATTCATCTTCTTCCTATTCTTCTTCTTCATCATATTCTTATTTGTGACAGGCATTCCTGTAGTTGTTATCTATAAAAGTTTGAAGATTACACCTTCCATTCTGCTTGTCACAAAAGATTTACAACAGGATTTGTCCACGTTCAGTTTGGCCTGCAGCAGCAGGCATTTTCCAGGGGCACCACGAGGAGGAACGGACTCACCCCCATACACTGCTTAGTCTTCTTCTGCTTATAATTTAGATAATATAATTTGCTCTGATTTTTAGTCTTATGCTTAATGTTCTTCTGCTTTTGGTTTTTCTGCTTCTTGCTCTTCTGTCTCTTGTTGTTCTGCATCTTGGTGGTTGTCTTCATGTTCTTTGTCCTCTTGGTCAGCTTCTTCAGGGTCATCTTTTTGATCTTCTTCGGTGTGGTCTTCAGGGTCGTCGTCTTCAGGGTCGTCGTCAGGGAGATCCAGAGTGAGAACCAAAAACCATTTCCACAAGCGTGAATTTTGAAAAGTAGCAGAATGTACAAGAAGGCTGAGGAACTGCCGAGAACCAGCTGATGGCAATGGAACCCGGATGGGCAGGAGAAGGAACAAGAGCCAATGGCACAACCGTCGACCAGCTGATGGTGCTGGAACACGGTTACTAAGCAGGAGGTACCTGTGCTACAAAGCACTACCAAGGAACAGCAGACGTTGCTGGAACTCGGATACCGAGAAGGAGGCACCTAGGCCAAAGGCACTGCCGAGAACTGGCTGACGATGCTGGAACCCGGATGGGTAGCAGAAGCTACAAGAGTCAATGGAACTGCCGAGAACCAGCTGACGGTGCTGGTACCCAGAGTGGCAGCAGAAGGAACAAGAGCCAATGGCACAATCGTGGACCAGCTGATGGTGCTGGAACCCGGTTACTAAGCAGGAGGTACCTGTGCTACAAAGCACTACCAAGGACCAGCAGACGTTGCTGGAACTCGGATACCGAGAAGGAGGCACCTAGGCCAAAGGCACTGCCGAGAACCAGCTGATGGAACTGGAACCCGGATGGCTAGCAGAAGCTACCCCTTAAAAACAACGTTGCAAGGCCGCAAGCCGGCCGCAGCCCACATAGGAAGTACCTAAACTGCAGGCACCATAGACTCGGCTAACCCGACCGCAACACGACTGGACAACGTTTTGGTGGCAAATTGACGTTGACACTACCCGGAAACAGCAGGCGTGCTGGAACCAGGTTGGGCAGGAGGGAGTACCCGTGCCAAAGACACTGCCGAGGACCAGCTGACGGTGCTGGAACCAGGATGGGTAGCAGAAGCTACCCCTGAAAAACAAAGTTGCAAGGCCACGAGCCGGCCGCAGTTACCAAAACCCACAGTCCTACAGGGGGTGATTGTCCTATTGGCACTACAGAACCAGCCTTTATTACCAGAACCCGCAGCCCACATAGGGAGCACCTAAACTGCAGGCACCATAGACTCGGCTAACCCGACCGCAACACAACTGGACAACGTTTTGGTGGCAAAGTGACGTTGACAATCCCCGGAAACAGCAGGTGTGCTGGAACCAGGCTGGGCAGGAGGGAGTACCCATGCCAAAGACACTTCTGAGCAGCACTGGCAATGTTGGAGCCCAGGGTCAATCATGCAGCAGGCTGAGGCCTACTTGGAGCGAGTAGTAAATAAGATGTTGTGTGATTTTGATACTAGTAATGGGAATGTGGACAGAGCAGGAGACATTGCCGGACACACATCTGGGGATCAACTGACGTGACAGAGCCCCAGTAACACAGGAACAAGTGTGGATTGTGCAGACGCCACTTCAGAGCAGCAACTGGCGGGGTTGGAGGCCAGGGGAAATACTAGAGACAGTGGAGCCAGAGGCCTAAGTGGAGCACAGTTAAAAATCAGTAGTAGTGTGACTGTGTAGGCAGCAGGAGACTTTGCCATCCACACAGCAGGGGAGCAGCTGGCGTTACTGAACCCCACTGACACAGGAGCTAGTGTTTCTCTCTGTGCGGAAGGCACTTCCAAGCAACAACTGGCTGTGTTGAAGCCCAGGATCAATCATGGAGCAGGCTGAGGCCTACTTGGAGCGAGTAGAAAATAAGATGTAGTGTGATTTTGGAGGCAGCAGGAGACTTTGTCGTCCACACAGCAGGGGAACAGCTGACGTTACTGAACCCCACTAACACAGTAGCTAGTGTGTTTTTCTCTGTGAAGACGGCACTTCTGAACACCAACTGGCGTTGTTGGAGCCCAGGATCAAGCATGGAGCAGGCTGAGGCCTGATGCTTTTTGAATGTGGAGGCAGCAGGAGACTTTTGTCATCCACACAGCAGGGGAACAGTGACGTTACTGAACCCCACTAACACAGGAGCTAGTGTGTTTTTCTCTGTGAAGACGGCACTTCTGAACACCAACTGGCGTTGTTGAAGCCCAGGATCAAGCATGGAGCAGGCTGAGGCCTGATGCTTTTTGAATGTGGAGGCAGCAGGAGACTTTGTCGTCCACACAGCAGGGGAACAGCTGACGTTACTGAACCCCACTAACACAGGAGCTAGTGGATTTTTCTCTGTGAAGACGGCACTTCTGAACACCAACTGGCGTTGTTGGAGCCCAGGATCAAGCATGGAGCAGGCTGAGGCCTGATGGTTTTTGAATGTGGAGGCAGCAGGAGACTTTGTCATCCACACAGCAGGGGAACAGCTAACATTACTGAACCCCACTAGCATAGGAGCTAGTGTGTTTTTCTCTGTGAAGACGGCACTTCTGAACACCAACTGGCGTTGTTGGAGCCCAGGATCAAGCATGGAGCAGGCTGAGGCCTGATGCTTTTTGAATGTGGAGGCAGCAGGAGACTTTGTCGTCCACACAGCAGGGGAACAGCTGACATTACTAAACCCCACTAACACAGGAGCAAGTGTGTCTTTCTCTGTGAAGACGGCACTTCTGAACACCAACTGGCGTTGTTGAAGCCCAGGATCATGCATGGAGCAGGCTGAGGCCTGATGCTTTTTGAATGTGGAGGCAGCAGGAGACTTTGTCGTCCACACGCAGGGGAACAGCAGACGTTACTGAACCCCACTAACACAGGAGCTAGTGTTTTTCTCTGTGCGGACAGCACTTCCGAGTGTCAACTGGCTGTGCTGAAGCCCAGGATCAGTCATGCAGCAGCCGGAGGCCAACATTGCAGCAAGTTTGATATAGGTTGTAGACTACTACTGATTGTAACCGTGCTCCACTATGGCCTCAGGCTCCACTGTCTCTAGTATTTCCCCTGGCCTCCAACCCTGCCAGTTGCTGCTTTGAAGTGGCGTCTGCACAATCCACACTTGTTCCTGTGTTACTGGGGCTCAGTCACGTCAGTTGATCCCCTGATTTGTGTCCGGCAAGGTCTCCTGCTCTGTCCACATTCCCACTACTAGTAATGGGAATGTGGACAGAGCAGGAGACCTTGCCGGACACACATCAGGGGATCAACTGACGTGACTGAGCCCCAGTAACACAGGAACAAGTGTGGATTGTGCAGACGCCACTTCAGAGCAGCAACTGGCGGGGTTGGAGGCCAGGGGAAATACTAGAGACAGTGGAGCCAGAGGCCATAGTGGAGCACAGTTAAAAATCAGTAGTAGTTCGATTGTGGAGTGAGCAGGAGACTTTGCCGTCCACACAGCAGGGGAGCAGATGGCGTTACTGAACCCCACTAACACAGGAGCTAGTGATTTTCTCTGTGCAGACGGCACTTCTGAGCGACAACTGGCTGTGTTGAAGCCCAGGGATTACAGTTCAGGTGGTAGAAACATGAACACAACAGGAGACCTGGATACTGTTGCCAACCAATTATTTATTGTGGTAGAGGACTGGCAAATTCTGGCGAGATCCAGGCCTTGTTCATTTTCAGAAAAGTAAGCCGGTCAACGTTATCGGAGGATAGTCGCGTGCGACGGTCTGTTAGTACACCACCTGCGGCACTAAAGACGCGTTACGATAATACACTGGCAGCAGGGCAAGCCAGCACCTCCAATGCATACTGGCTAAGCTCTGGCCATGTATCCAGCTTTGAGACCCAAAACTTGAAAAGGGAAGAGCCATCTGGGAGTACACTGACAGGGCAAGACATGTAGTCTGTCACCATCTGACGGAAACGTTGCCTCCTGCTGTCTGGAGCGTCTGTGATGGTGTAGACATTTGTGGCGGACACACAAAACTTTGCCACATTTGGGCCATAGTGGTCTTGCCTTGTGCTGAGGCGCTGCCTCTGCTCCCTCTTTGTGCCGAGTTTCCTCCACTGCCTTGACGCACAGAGCTGCTTTGTAAAGCACTAGCAGCACTGCTGTCGGGTGGAATGGAGAACATGATGGACTGCACCAGTGTGTCTTGGTACTCCCGCAGTTTACGCTCCCGGTTCAACGGTGATATGAGGCTTTGTAAGTTGTCCCGGTAGCGAGGATCTAGGAGGGTGTACACCCAATAATCCGTCGTGTTGAGAATGTGGGCGATGCGGCGGTCGTTTCTCAGGCACTGCAGCATGAAATCAACCATGTGCTGCAGACTCCCAACTGCCAAAGAAACGCTGTCCCCTGTTTGAGTCGTCATCTCTGCCTGCTCTGCATCACCCCACCCTCGCTGTACATACTGACTAGAGCATTGTGTACCTCCCTCCTCTGGACAGATGTCTTCCTCCTCCATTGAGTCCTCCTCATCCTGCTCACAAAGTGACCCCTGCCTAGGCCTTTGTGAGGAACCACGTAGCGCAGACTGTCCAGAAGCAGATGGCATTTGTGACTCCTCATCCTCCACCTCTTCCAAAACCTCCTCCCTTAGTGCTTGCAGTGTTTTTTGAAGCAGGCAGATAAGGGGGACAGTCATGCTGACTAGTGCATCATCTGCACTCGCTATCCGCGTGGAATCATCGAAGGCACGCAAAACAAGGCAGATGTCCTTCATAGAGGCCCACTCAGTGGTGCTTAAGTGTGACCGGCGCACAGTGCGACTTGTTTGCGCCTGATGCAGCTGGTCCTCCATGACTGCTGCCTGCTGCTCACACAACCGCTCCAACATATGTAATGTTGAATTCCACCTGGTGGGTAGGTCACATATGATGCGATGTTCCGGAAGGCGTAATCGGCGCTGCAGAGCAGCAAGGCGCCATCTTGCCATGCTGGAACGCCGCAAGTGAGTGCACTCTATGCGGACCTTGTGCAGCAGTGCATCAAGATCCGGATAGTCCCTCAGAAAGCTCTGCACATCCAAGTTCAGCACATGTGCCAGACATGGCATGTGAGTGAGGTTGCCTAGGCCCAGAGCTTGTCACCAGATTTCGGCCATTGTCACACACTACCAAGCCCAGCTGGAGATTCGCTGGCTCAAACCACACGTCGCTCTCCTGCTTGATGGCATTCCAGAGCTCCTGCGCTGTGTGGCTTTGATTCCTCAAAGAAATTAATTTGAGTATGGCCTGTTGACGTTTGGCCATGGCTGTGCTCATATCGGTCGTAACAGGCTCCTGCAGCGCTGTTTCTGAGGAACTTGAGTAGGAGGAGGAGTCAATGTGTAGAGACTGGATTCCTGCAATCCGTGGAGTTGGCAGAACACGTAGAGCGCCACTCTCCAGATCTGTACCTGGCTCCACAACATTCACCCAATGGGCAGTGAGGGAAAGGTATCGTCTCTGTCCATGGTTACTGGTCCACGCATCGGTGGTCAGGTGGACCTTGCTACTGATGGCATTTAGTAGCGCATGTTTTATTTTTCCCTCCACATGTTTTTGCAGGGCAGGGACGGCTTGCCTGCTGAAATAAAAGCGGCTGGGCACGGTGTATTGTGGGACTGCCAATGCCATGAAGTTCCGGAAGGTGTCAGTCTCCACCAGCCTGAATGAGAGCATTTCAAGGGCCAGTAGTTTGGCAATGCCAGCATTCAGAGCCTGTGCTCGGGGATGGTTTGCCGAGTATGGCCGCCTTTTATCCCATGCCTGTGCTAACGATGGCTGTAGAGTGGCCTGGGAGTGTGAGGATGACTGGGAACGTGGTGCTGTGGGTGGAATGTCACTGGGTCTCCGGACAACAGTGCCAGAGGTTCTTCCTTGGCGATCCTGTGAGGAAGCCGAACCAGCTGTGTGTGAGCTGGAGGAAGAGGCCCCAGCATGAGCTGAAGAGGTGGTAGGTGGTGCTGTACTTTGGCCTACGTCTTCAGTGTGTCTTTGTAACTCCAGCTCGTGCTTGGTCCGCACATGTTTCCACATATTTGTGGTATTGAGGTTGCTGACATTTTTCCCTCTTTTGACTCTCTGATGACACAGCTTGCATTTGACAAAGCAAATGTCATCTGCAACTGTGTCAAAAAAGGACCACGCACTGCAAGTCTTGGAAGCGCCCATTTTGGCTCTTGGAAGAGGATTGCTCCTAACGGGTGCCGAAGTCGAGGCTACAGGCAACCAAGTCTGCCCCTTCCCTCTCCCTCCTGTTTTGGCCGTTCGGGGAATCTCTTCCTCAGAGCTGCTCCCACCACCTCCCTGTTCCTCACGCCATGATGGGTCAAGGACCTCATCATCTACACTCCCCTCTTCAAACACCTGCTTCTCCTGTGTAGTCTCGCCAGCACCGTACGCACCAGAAAGTGGCACCTGAGTCTCATCATCATCTGATGCGTACTGAGGTGTGCTGACCATAGGCACTGGCCCACCCGCCTCTTCAGATTCAGAGGGACAAAGAAGTTGCGCATCACTGTATACTCCCTCTTCTTCACATTCTTGAATGCTGCTTGGCTGGTCCCCTCTTTCCAAGCCAACAGATTCAGAGAACAGAAGTAGAGACTGTGATGGCTCCTGTCCAGGGCTCTCTGACTGCCTGGGCACTTTGGCAGGTGGTGAAGAGACAGATGGTTGCTCTTCAGTGCTCTGGCCCTGAGAGGACGCGGAAGGCATTGAAGTCGATGCGTTAGCTGCCATCCATCCGACAACGGCTTCAATTTGTTCCTCCCGCAGCAGTGGGGTACGGCGAGGTCCTACAAAGCTGCGCATAAAAGACTGTTGCCTGCTAAAACTGGGGGATGCTGACTCACTGGTGCCCGCAGCAGGCACAGAATCCCCACATCTTCTCCCTGCAGAATCCCCACGTCCTCTCCCTGCAGAATCCCCACGTCCTCTCCCTGCTGAAACTCCACGCCCACGTGCCTTACTCCCTGCCTTCTTCATCTTGGTAGACTGATAAAGGTAGGCTGAAAAGTACAAAGGGGGGGCTTAGTGTGCTTATTCCTGAACAGCTGGTAACAGGTATAAGAAACACTAATTTTATGAAGTGTGTGTGTGGACTACACTTTAATAGGAGCTAATGTGGCCTACACAACTGTCAAATGGAGTGTTTGGTGAACTTTATTTTGTTTTTGTTTTTTTAAAAAACTAAAAGGATGTGACCAAAAAAAAAAAAAGCGATAGTATCACTAACTTTTTGGAGCTATTACAATGCAGGAAGGTTACCTACAATGCAAAAGATGATGCTCCAAAAAATAGGGTAATACTAATCTGGCTGCAGCTGAAGGGCACAAGCCAGAGAAAAGGCTCCTTTATCTACTCCTATATAGTGTTTGCAACCAACCAATGTAGATGGATATGGATGGATGCACACTAATAGGAGAATAAAAAATGAGCTGCAATAAAAGAAAAATATGTGTGAGGCAGTGACGCACACTGAGCGGCCTACAACCAGACATAGCTGCAGGACACACTACTCAGCGTGAGCTGCACTCACACACAGTCAGAGACCTCTCAGACAGCCGTGAACAGTGCAGATAAGTGGGCACTAGCACTGAAAGGCTGCAGAGAAAGTCCGCTGTCTACTCCTATAGTGTTTGCAACCACTGTATATGGATATGGATGGATGCACACTAATAGGAGAATAAAAAATGAGCTGCAATAAAAGAAAAATATGTGTGAGGCAGTGACGCACGCTGAACGGCCTACAACCAGATGTAGCTGAAGGACACACTACTCAGCGTGAGCTGCACTCACACACAGTCAGAGACCTCTCAGACAGCCATGAACAGTGCAGCAAACTGGGCACTAGCACCGAAAGGCTGCAGAGAGGCTCTGCTGTCTACTCCTATAGTGTTTGCATCCAATGTATATGGATACGGATGGATGCACAGTGCACACTAATAGAATGAAAAATGAGCAGCAAAAAAATAAAAATATGTATGAGGCAGTGACACGCAGAGCGGCCTACAACCAGACATGGCTGCAGGACACACTACTCAGTGTGAGCTGCACTCACACAGACCTTGCAGACAGCTGTGAACACTGCTGCAAGGCAAAAGAAAGCTACAGTGGTGGATTATGTAGCCTGGGTAAAGCACACTATGATAGTGAAAATCGCTATCTCTAACTGTCCCTCACAGTCTTGAACAGCAGCCTGTCCCTAACTGAATTCACAGCAGAGTGAACCAGAAATGGCGGCTGCGGCGGCTTTTATAGTGCATCATGACATCATTTCAGCAACCAATCACAGCCATGCCATTAGTTAGCATGCCTACATGCCTAACAGGATGTGCCCACACTTCTGAGGATTGTTATTGGCTGAATCAAATCAAACTGGCTCACAGCATTATGGGAACTTCCGATTCCGGTATTCGATATGCTAAAAGTATCGGAACTCAGTATCGGAATTCCGATACAGTGAATATCGGCCGATACCCGATACTTGCAGTATCGGAATGCTCAACACTACTCGTCAGTACAGAGAAGTTTGCCTGCACAGAAGCACGATGTTGGACACTCTGTTGATGAGGTATAAAGTGATATTTTCTCAGCCAGATACTTGGCAAATCATATTTACCAGATATATGTAATGATATGTTGTGTTTTTGAACTGTAGGAAGCAGCTTACTGTAAGGCCACGTTCATACAATCAGTACTTGGTCAGTATTTACATCAGCATTTTATAAACCAAATACAGGAGAGGAACTATCAGAGGAAAAGTATAATAGAAGCACGTCACGACTTCTGCATTTTTCACCCACTCCTGGTTTTTGCTTACAAATACTGATGTAAAATACTGACCAAATACTGAACATGCGAACGTGGCCTAAGTTGCACTTCAAGTTTATAAAGCAGAATATAGAAAAAACATCTTTACCAGTTTTCCGCATTCATATACTGTAAATATACGCACACAGCTCTGCTATATACACACACCAAACTCTGCTGCATTCATACACATCATGATTTTATTATAGAAGAATGTGTATACCCTTCCACATGTGGAAGTTCCAGAAATAGAACTCATCATGACTTGAAAAATCCTTCAACTAATCAGTACCTGTAGCATTTGTATATCTAGCCATCACATTCAGCTTTTTCCCCTGTTTTAGCTGAGATTCAGCTTTCTCTCCTGATCTCAGATAGATCAGTATTGGGAAGGGAGAGTAGGTGCCTGTCACAGCTTTACCGCAACAGAGAGGATCCAGAAGACCTACTCCTGCACTAATTAGAAGCACTTCACCTTTATATTAAACAGTGCAAGTTTCTTTTAGCAGTGCAAGGGTTAATCTGCTCAGTTGAGAGCTCCTGGAAGCTTTCTTGCCTTAAGGTTCTCAGCTGTGCACTGTTAGCCACTCCCATCTCCTATACAATCTGGGCCCTGGCTAGCACTCATTGTCAGAGTTAGCTTTTGTTGCATGGCTGGAGGTTGTTGGTGGTTATTATTGGAGAAGGCATGTGGTGGCTTTATCTGTGACTGTTGCTACATCTTGAGTGTGTGATAATTCCTTTTCTTCTCCTACTTTGGTTTAACCCCATCTTCCACTCCCTGTTGCATTCTTCTGTTGTTTATGTGAGTATACTTTGTATGTTTGGTATTTTTTGGTATCCCTGTTCGTATCACCTTGCTAGTCTTTGTTGGCATATTACGGTACACTTCTACTCTTCTCTTCCCTTGGTGGGGAAGGGTGCAGACTGAGGACAGATTCAGGAGCTAAGGCAAGGTATGTGGCCTCGGCATCTTCACTATCAGAAGTAATCCAGGGAACAGGGCGAGCTAGGACTCCCCTAGCGGTAAGAACAGGGAAGGTGCCCCTGGTCCCAGTACACCCAACAGAGTCGTGACAGTGCCAATGCATTCAGTGAATGGGAAGGACGGTGTGACTGTACTCTGCTCAATAATAGACACCTGCCTACATTTTATAAGTCTCACCCACACATTTTAGCTACTTCTTTTTGCTAAAGTGAACATCAAAAGTAAAAAATATACTGTAACTTACCAGTACTCTTTGCTGTACTTATGTATTTTATGATAAACTAACAGATCATATTATTTGTATCATTCCCATTTATTCTTCACATTCCTAGACTCAATTATTTGCCCTGCAATCTGTACATAATATACCAGACGTGTGTACCAGACGTGTGTCTTAGGTACGTACTAGCTTATGCTGCTCAATAAAACGTTGGACATTTGCCATAAAAGTCCTGCTGTCCAACGTATGCCTCCATGCATAATACATGGACTCCATGATCTATGAATTAGCAGCACAATACACAGTCTTGACACAATATTACAATTATTAGATCCTGTATTTGTTCTCTTAGAATTCTATTACTGGCTTTTCTCTGTCTATTTCTAACCTGCAATATCAGATGTATTCCTGGAATTATATCTTTGCCACGGAATGGAGCGAGTGAGTGGCAGAGATTTTAGATGACCTAGTGGTGACCAGAGAACACAGTGTGAAATTAGATTCTAAGAGGTAATAAAGGTAGTAAAATAAAGGAGTCTATGGTGGTCACAGGAGCAGGGCAGGTGGAATACCTAATATCAGTGTGTCAAATTAAATGACATTATATAGTAAAGCACAGATAATAAATTAAAAAAAGTTAAGTTTTCAAAATTCTCAGCTACAAAAAAGAAAAAAAGGTTGTCTGATAAATTTGTTGGAACTGATGAACGCTATTTCGGAATTCTTTTACGAGCCTTTTGATTTACTTTTTTAGACATCGACCCTACAGGGTTACCTTATTACTAAAATAGGGCACTGTTATAAAATCTATATTGCAATCTTGCCTGCACAAGGCACAGCATGTATGTTACAGTACACGTATGTCTCATTAAATCAGCTGCCACAGGGCGCTCCAGTAGAAACCACAGGAGGCAGAATCCTACATTATACCAGTTGTCAGCTAATAAAACAAGTATGCCTTACAGGGTATATTCACGATTTTTATATTTCCCCATTACCTCCCACCTTAAGCGGTAAATAAGTCATTCCAACACATGCTAAATATCCCTTTTCTATATTGATCTTAGAGAAATATTGTGTTTTTTTCAATGTTTTATTATTTGGACTGTTTGCATAATATAGATGTGATGGATCAGGCTAAAGGCTCCACCGGTCCATTGACAAGGTGCTTTCTTCAAAAACCACTATTTGTTTATCATGCTGTGATTAGTTCATGTTTCTAGACTGTTTAGCAATGTAAATGTGCATTTCTAATGATTTGACACTGGACGCTAAAAGAGATAATCCTGTAGAGGAAACGGTTTCATCTATAAACTAATATATCATGAAAGAAAGTCATGAATCTGTTAAAAATATTTTATTCCTGATACTCACAAATCAAGCCAAGTAATTGTAACTGTAAATATGGATGTGTCCACTGTGATATTATCTACAATTTGTTTAAAGGGGTTGTCCAGACACAATATATTGATAACCTACCCATAAGAAAAGTTATAAATATCTGATTGGTGAGTTGTCGACACAGGGCTGTCCCAACCAATCATACAGTTTGTTACTTGCCTTTACTGCTGACGGATATAAACACTCTGTACAGAGCTGCACTGCTGAATGCAATGTGTAGCGGTCGCTGCCGGGTAGAGATCAACATCTCCTACAAAAAGAATAGGAGCTATTCTGCAGTACCTGGCAGCAGCCACTCAGTGGAGCTCACATCTGGCGGCATATTGGTGGGGGGTACCGAATGTCGTACTTTCACAGAATCATAGAATCGTAGAGTTGGAAGGGACCTCCTGGGCCATCTGGTCCAACCCCCTGCTCAAAGCAGGATTCGCTAAATCATCCCAGTCAGATGTCTGTCCAGCCTCTGTTTGAAGACTTCCATTGAAGGAGAACTCACCACTTCTCGTGGCAGCTTGTTCCACTCATTGATCACTCTAACTGTCAAAAAGTTTTTTCTAATATCTAATCTGTGTCTCCTCCCATTCAGTTTCATCCCATTGCTTCTAGTCTTTCCTTGTGCAAATGAGAATAAAGTTGATCCTTCTACAATGTGACAGCCCTTTAGATATTTGTAGACAGCTATTAAGTCTCCTCTCAATCTTCTCTTTTGCAAACTAAACAATCCCAAATCCTGCAACCTTTCCTCATAAGACAGGGTTTGCAGACCGTCACCATTCTGGTTGCTCTTTTCTGAACTTGCTCCAGTTTGTTGATGTCTTTTTTAAAATGTGGTGCCCAAAACTGGACATAATATTCCAGATGAGGTCTGACCAAAGAGGAGTAGAGGGAAATAATGACTTCACGTGATCTAGACTGTATGCTTCTGTTAATACATCCTAGAATTGCATTTGCCTTTTTTGCTGCTGAATCATACTGTTGTCTCATATTCAGTCTGTGATCTATTAGTATACCCAAGTCTTTTTCACATGTGCTGTTGCTTAGCCCTATTCCTCCCATTCTGTATATGTTTTTTTCATTTTTATTGCCCAGATGTAGTTTCATTAACTTTCATTAATTTGATATTAAAGGGAACCTGTCCCTAGGTCCCTGACCATCACACATCCTCAAAAAAACTAACCTTGACCCAACTGCTATGCCCAGCTATCGCCCCATATCACTGCTCCCGTTTGCTTCCAAACTCCTTGAGCAGCATGTCAATGCTCAACTTTCCTCCCACCTCTCATCTAACTCTCTCCTTGACAACCTCCAATCTGGCTTTCGCCCCCACCTCTCCACTGAATCTGCCCTGACCAAAATTACTAATGACTTACTCACAGCCAAAGCTAACAGACAGTTCTCTATCCTCCTCCTTCTTGACCTGTCCTTTGCCTTCGACACAGTTGACCACTGCCTTCTGCTACAGATTCTTTCATCCCTTGGCATCAAAGACCTTGCCTTGTATTGGATTGCCTCATACCTTTCTGATTGCACATTTAGTGTTTCCCACTCCCACACTACCTCCTCATCCCGCCCTCTCTCTGTTGGAGTCCCTCAAGGCTCTGTCCTGGGGCCCCTACTTTTTTCCTTCTATTCCCTTGGCCTAGGACAACTCATAAAGTCCCATGGCTTCTAGTACCACCTGTATATGGACAACACTCAGATCTACCTCTCTGGTCCAGATGTCACCTCTCTGCTGTCTAGAATCCTGGAGTGTCTGTCAGCCATATCCTCCTTCTTCACCTCTTGCTTCCTAAAACTCAATGTAGACAAAACCGAACTCATCATCTTTCCTCCATCTCATGTATCTTCCCTACCTGACCTATCTATTATAATAAATGGCATCACGCTTTCTCCCGCACCTGAAATCCGCTGCCTTGGAGTAACTTTTGACTCTGCCCTGTCCTTCAAACCGCATGTCCAAACTCTTGCCACCTCTTGTCACCTCCAACTCAAAAATGTCATGATCCCAGTGCAAGTTTTTGAGCTGCACGTCAGGGGTTAATGTCTGAAGCTCAGTGCAGGTCTTGACCTGCACACCTGGGGTTAATGATTTTGGCCTCTTTTTGGTTCTGGGAGAGCTTCTTATACCCCTGGGAAGCTCCAATCCCTGCCAGTTATACTTGTGCCTTTGGCCGAGTGTGCTGACCTCTGTGTGCCTGTGCCTGTTTGTTGTTATAGATTGTTTATATGGTTCTGACCCGGTTCTGTTTCCCGTTGTGAGTTTGCCTGTTGATTCTGTACTGCTATACCCTCTCTGTGTATGACTCATTGCCTGTGATCTGACTACTCTCTGCTCGCCCCTCTTGTACCTTGCTGCTATCTCTGTGTATGACTCATTGGCTACATCCTGACTATCCTCCCTGTCTATGCCCCTTGGTAACTTTATCTTGCAGTTACCCTGCTAGGAGTTCTCTTGCAGCTCCTAGCTCTCTGGAGTTTAGGCCACGCCCCTAGCAGTCACGTGCTTCAGGTCCTGCTGTTCTGAAGTACGCCTCTACTCAGCTGCTGCCCGCTCCACGGGTATCTTTGAGCACAGTTCGCTTTACTCAGGAAACGCACACTGGCTCAGTGAGCAAGTTCAGTGCGGTGTTCCTGACATTATAACTGGCCTGCAATTTTTTTTTCTCTCCTCACTTCTGCAGCATGGATCCAATGTGTGCTTTATCTGAGCAGGTGAAATGCTTGACTCAGTCACTGCAGAAGCTTGGTTTGGAACACCAAGCTCTGGCCCAGTCCCAACGGCGGGTTGAGGACTCAGTTCAGGGGGTACTTTCCGCAGGCTTCCAGCAGGTGGGGAATAGAGATGTCATTTTAGTCCCACCCGAATCCCCGGTTAAATTGCCAGATACGTTTTCTGGTAACAAAGATGAATTCAGAGCATTTAAGGAGGGCTGTAAGCTCTTTTTCTCTTTGAGACCCCGCTCCTCTGGGGATGAGAAACAGAGGGTGGAGGTGGTTATGTCCCTGCTTAGGGGGTCCCCACAAGCCTGTGCATTTTCGCTTTCCTCTTTTGCCCCTGAGAGAATGTCTGAGGATGTGTTTTTTGAAGTCTTAGGGCTTATTTATGATGAGCCTGATAGAATGCGTTTGGCTGAGGACAAGGTGATGAGTGTCTGTCAGGGGGAGCACTCAGCCGAGTGGTTCTGTACTGAATTCAGACATTGGGCAGCTGAGATTTCTTGGAGTGATGCCGCCCTTCGGGGACTGTTCCGTAGAGGCCTGTGTGAATGTCTGAAGGATGCCTTTGCACTCCATCCTCCGCCTGACTCCCTGGAGGATGCCAGTACCCAAGCGGTTCGCATGGATTGCAGACTGCGGGCTAGAGGCATTATGCAACTGGAAACACCATTATGCTTCAGTGGAGATGAGACCCGGACTCTTCCTGTGGCTATGGAGGTGAGCGCTGTCACCTGTGAGGAAAAGGAAAGAAGACGCCGCCGGGATAAGCAGTGGTGCTTTTATTGTGGGGAATCTGGACACTGTAAGAAGGACTGCCCCTCCTGTCCGTCATCCTCCAAGATGGCGGTAAACGACTAGGTCTGGGTAGTAGTCTAGGAGGCTACCCAGACCTTCAGGTACAATTTTCCTCACGTGCAAAAATGGTGCTGCAGGTGGAACTTGAACTTGGTAATGGTCCGGTTCAGACTACTGCTTTTGTTGACTGTGGTTCTGCTGTGAACCTGATTGATGCCAAAATTATGACTCTTAATAAGATAGGGACAGCCAGGCTTCAGGATCCTGTTAAACTTGTGGCAATTGACTCGTCCCCTCTTACCCAGGACGGTATCTGTTGCAGGTCTGAACTTCTCTAAAAGTGGGTTCCACTCATGTGGAAAAACTAAGTTGTCTTGTGCTAGATAACTTGCCTGCAGGACTGGTACTGGGGATGCCTTGGCTTCAATGCCATAATCCTACCATTGATTGGGTTACAGTAGAGATCACTCAATGGGGATGCAAGGATAAATGTGGTAACCTGGGACATCTTGTTAACGCTGTTAAATCCGTATCTGTGTCGTCTATCGGTCTGGCAGGTATTCCGGAGTACCTGAAGGATTTCGAAGACGTTTTTTCCGAAAGTGAGGCTGAGGCGCTGCCAACACATAGACCCTACGATTGTGCCATTGATTTAGTACCCAGAGCCAAGTTACCTAAGGCTCGATTGTTCAATTTGTTTGGCCTGAGCGCAAAACCATGAAGGAGTACATAGCTGAGAGTCTCCGCAAAGGGCATATCAGGTCTTCTGTGTCACCTGTGGCAGCAGGATTCTTCTTTGTGAAGAAGAAAGATGGTGGTTTGCGGCCGTGCCTCGACTTTCAGGAGCTGAACAAGATAACAGTTAGGAACACTTACCCGCTTCCCCTCATCCCAGAATTATGTAACCAGTTAGCTGGGGACCCATGGGTCTCCAAGTTAGATCTCCGGGGGTGTCATGTCCCACGACTTGGGAAATCATTTAATATTTGCATTGTTTGTGTTGCATCATCTGTTGCTAGGCAGAAGTTTGCCTTTCCCTGTATTTTGTTCCAACTCTCTCCCTGTAGTCCTGTGATGTATGTTTGTTCCCTCCCTTATTCTCCATTTTGTGATCATCCCTCCATCTGTATGCATCTTCTTACATGTCCTCTGAAGAATATTCCTTTTTACCTGCTGCTTTCATCATAATACAAGAATTTCAGTTAAAGCATCCCTCTTTTCCTGGAGTCTTCTTACATGAGATCGTGGCTGAGTTAAGCTGTCTGATTAATCGGTATGAACGTGAGTACAGGTCGATACAGAAGGGGCCCAGAAAGAGAGGTCTATCCAAGCACCATACGTTCTACATATCCATGAGTCAGAATAGTAAAAAGGAATAACCTGCCTTCAGAGACAGTAACTCAAGGTCTGTGCTGAATCTCAGTGGAAAAGGACATTTTCCAGATAGACTGTAACCCAGTTCCAGCCAGACCCCAGCGTGCATAGAAGCCACACTGCAGCTGAACAGAGAGGAATATAACTCCCATCATTACACAGGACCCTGCAGCTGCTCCAGCATTAGATACAAAGTATCAACTCTGTGCAGAGTCTGTGTATTTCCTGTTGCTGAACAGTGGGAAGTATAACCCCCATCATCAACTCTTCCTGCCTGCAATTTAATCATGTCTGAAGCAAGGAATACAATGTCCCTACCAGACTTACAAGCACAGGAAAGAGACCCAGACCCCCATCCACCATCTAGCGAAAGGGGAAAATGTACAGTCAAACCCACATGGAAAGTCATGGAGAATTTAGACACTGCAAAATGTGAATTATATAGTGATGTGTCTTCAGTATGGAAGAAAGTGCTGAGTCATATAGACACTGCATCAAGGCCTGCTTCTCACGAGTTACCACCAGAGGGAGTCCTAGAACAATTATGCACAGCATACCAAATGTATACGGAGAAGAGTGACCAATATATTATTCTCCTAAAGAAACTGAATCTCCCAGAGACTTTAAACGAATTGCAAGGTTTCCAGCAGCTTAATTCTGAAAGAGACTGCACTGTACGTGACATTAAAGCCAAGATAGAGGCTAGAATCGCACGGACACCAGATGCATCAACTCGCTCATCCAAATTGTGTAAGCACTCAAAACGTTCATCTAGGTCAAGTTCATCAAAATATTCTACTCTTAGTGAGCAGCTTATAAGAGCACGTGCTAAGGCTGAAACTACTAAGGTACAAGCTGCCTTTGCACAAAAGAGAGCAGAAATGGATGCAGCTGCTGCACAAAAGAGAGCAGAAATGGATGCAGAAGTGGCACGCATGAAAGCGGAAAAGGAAGCTCTAGAGAAGGAATGTGAGCATGCAACAGCCATGGCAGAATTAAAGGTACTCGAGCAGGCTATCAGTGGGAGTCAAAGAGACAGCGTCAGTTTGTGTGAAATGGAGGCAGAAGACCCTATTGAACGCACAAGAGACTACGTGCTAAGCCAAAATGGCGAACGGCAGATCATCACTAACACTCTTGATGGTGTTGACGCTTCTCTAGAGCACCAGGATGCCGATCCACTTACAGAATCCTGCATTCAAGGTCAGTACAATGCTCCCAAACTTGAACTTCCTTCATATTCCAGTATGCGCCAAAACCCTGCATCTCACCAAACTCCACAGGCTAATACCTACATGCAACCCAATATGCCGGCAGGTCATTATACCCTCGACAACCACACAGTGCCACCTCCGCAGGTAGCAGAAACTATACCCACCAAACCAGTTGCTGGACTAAATGCATATGCCACTCCATACTTCCCCATGTTTCAAGGCCAAGACGTCTCCACCTCTATGTACAACACCGCTCAGCCTACAATTGTGCATCTTAAGTCAGAAAGAACAGACATGTCCGACTTCGCAAGGTACATGATTCGCCGTGAACTTACTAAAACCGGTCTCACAAGGTTCGACGACCAACCTGAAAATTACAGAGGTTGGAAAAGTGCCTTTAGAACCGTAACTAGTGACCTCGGCATCACTGCTGCGGAAGAGCTGGACCTGCTGATCAGATAGTTAGGACCACAATCCACAGAGCGTGTCAAGAGACTCAGGTCTGTACATATCAGTAATCCAACGGCTGGTCTCATGGCTGCATGGGAAAGACTAGAGAGAAACTTTGGCAGTCCAGAAGCCATAGAGGATGCACTGTTCAAGCGACTACAGAGTTTTCCAAAGATATCAAGCAAGGACAGTTCAAAGTTTCTAGAGCTCAGTGACCTGCTGTTAGAGCTCCAGCTGGCCAAGGCAGACACCCACCTACCTGGCCTCAGCTACCTGGACACTGCTCGTGGAGTAAACCCCATTATCTCCAAGATACCATACAATGTACAAGAGAAGTGGACTACAATAGGGTCAAAATACAAGAAAGACCATCAAGTGTCATTTCCTCCGTTCTCCTACTTCTGTGAGTTTATAAAAGACATTGCAGAGCGTAAGAACGACCCAAGCTTTTCCTACGGAGAATCCAGTGGCCCAGCTTCACCTCCCTCTAAACACGTGAGCACACGCTCGAATGACAGAAACCGCTGGAGTCCAGTTTCAGTGAAGAAGACGGATATTCTTCCCTTACCAACATCAGCCCCAGGCAAGAGCAACAAGGGTGAAAAGATAGAGAACCCAAATCGTGAGTGTCCCATCCACAAGAAGCCACATCCCTTAAAAAAGTGCATCGGCTTCAGGAAGAAACCGCTCCAAGAACGCAAGGAACTTCTAAAGAAGTTCGGGGTATGCTACAGATGTTGTGCTTCTACTGAACACCTTGCTAAAGACTGTAAAACTACAATTAAGTGTATGGAGTGTGACAGTGAGGATCACGTACAAGCACTCCACCCATACCGTCCTGACTCTACACGTACTCCTTCCCCCACCACGAACCATGGCGGGGAGGACGCAGCTCAAACTGCAAGTCATACCACAATATCTTCTTCATGCACAGAAGTCTGCGGAGAAGGTCTCTGGGACAAGTCCTGTGCGAAGATTTGCCTGGTGAACGTATATCCCAATGGTCACCCAGAGAAAGCCGCCAAGGTGTAAGTCCTCTTGGATGATCAGAGCAACCGATCACTTGCAAGGTCAGAACTCTTTGATATGTTTAACTTAAAGGGAAATGCTTACCCTTACACCTTAGGTACCTGCAGCGGTGTTACAGAGGTCTCTGGGAGAAGGGCCAGTGGTCTTATAGCGACATCTCTCGACAACACCGTTGAGATACCCTTACCCACACTTGTCGAGTGCAACCAGATTCCATCCAATCGAGAAGAGATCCCAACGCCAGAGGCTGCTCTTCATCACCCACATCTCAAGGGGATAGCAAACAAGATACCAGCCCTCAACAACAGCACAGATGTCCTGATTCTGCTTGGCAGAGACATTCTCCGGCTGCACAAGGTACGTCAGCAAATTAACGGACCACACGACGCACCATTTGCCCAATGCTTTGATCTAGGCTGGGTAATTATAGGCGATGTTTGCATACACAAGATGAAGAGACCTAATAACATCTCCTCTTACAAAACACACATCTTGCCAAATGGTCGCAGCACTCATTTTCAGCCATGTCCACATCATTACTGGGTGAAAGAGAAAGTGAGCAACACCAAGAGGCAACAGGAATCCTTCAACAACATGAACATGCTCCAGCCCTGGGACGAAAACCTCGGGTCAACAGTGTTCGATTCCACAAGTGAAGACAACAAGTTAGCACCCACAAGGGAAGATAAAGAATTCATAAAGGTTATGGACAAAGAATTTGTTCAAGATGACTCCAACAGTTGGGTAGCTCCTTTACCCTTTCGTTTCCCAAGAGCGAGGTTGCCAAACAACCTGCAGCAAGCAACTGCAAGGTTCTCATCCTTAAAACGTACCCTAAAGAGGAAACCAGAGATGGAGAAGCATTTCATTGACTTTATGCAGAATATATTTGACAAAGATCATGCTGAACCTGCGCCACCACTGAAGGAAGGAGAAGAATGTTGGTACCTTCCATCCTTTGGTGTCTATCATCCTCGCAAGCCTAACCAGATCAGAGTGGTGTTTGACTCCAGTGCTCAGTATGAAGGCCTCTCTCTCAACAACCTGCTACTAACTGGACCCAACCTGAACAACAGCCTCCTTGGAGTATTGATCTGCTTCAGACAAGAACCTGTTGCTATAATGGCCGAAATCCAGCAGATGTTTCATTGCTTCATCATGAAGGAAGACAGCAGAAACTATCTTAGGTTCCTATGGCACAAAGACAACAATGTCAACAATCAAGTAATAGACTACCGGATGAAGGTCCATGTCTTCGGCAACAGTCACCTGCTGTGGCGATCTACGGACTGAGACGGACAGCCCAGGAAGGTGAGAGAGAGTACGGATCCGATGCTCGTCAATTCGTAGAGAAGAACTTCTACGTAGACGACGGGCTCAAGTCCTTGCCCACAAGTGAAGAGGCAATTGACCTACTCTCCAGGACACAGGAAATGCTATCCACATCAAACCTCAGACTCCACAAGATCATCTCTAACAGTCAAGAGGTAATGAGCGCGTTTCCATCTGAGGACCATGCCACGAACCTATAGGACCTCAACCTAGGTTCTGATGTTCCTCCCACACAGCGCAGCCTTGGTCTACTGTGGGATATCAAACAGGACACCTTCACCTTCCAAGTGTCGCCCTGTGACAAACCCTTTACCAAACGAGGAGTCCTATCTGTCATAAACAGCATCTATGATCCTCTCGGGTCTGTAGCATCCATCACTATTCAAGGCAAGATACTGTTAAGACAGCTCACTGCCGAGAACACTGATTGGGACACCCCGCTTCCAACTCAGAAACAGCAAAGGTGGGAGACATGGAAGTTCTTAGAGCAACTCCAAGTCCCATGTTGTTATTCTCCAATGATTCTTACCCCAGCTACACTTCTTACACAGAAGATTGGAGCTGCTACAGTTCCTCTCGGGAATTTCGATAACAAGGACATTTACAAACGTCAGTGGAATCAAGTACAACACATAGCCAACGTGTTTTGGCACCGTTGGAAGACTGAATACTTGCATCTGCTTCAAAACCATCACAAATGGCAGACACCCAGTCCCAATCTCCAAGAAGGAGACCTTGTTCTCTTAAAAGACAAAGAGGCTCATCGTAACGACTGGCCAATGGGTCTTATCACCAAGGTCATGCCCAGCGAGGACGGAAAGACTCGTAAGACAGAAGTTGTGGACTGCTCGCTCTGTACATGCAGATCACCTGGTTTGGGCTTTCCATACCAAGTACCCGGGGAAGCCTGGGGGTCCAGAGGCCCCCTGTTGAGAGGGGGGTACTGTCATGATCCCAGTGCAGGTTTTTGAGCTGCACGTCAGGGGTTAATGTCTGGAGCTCAGTGCAGGTTTTGACCTGCACACCTGGAGTTAATGATTGTGGCCTCTTTTTGGTTCTGGGAGAGCTTCTTAAACCCCTGGGAAGCTCCAATCCCTGCTAGTTATACTTTTGCCTTTGGCCGAGTGTGCTGACCTCTGTGTGCCTGTGCCTGTTCGTTGTTATAGATCGTTGATATATATGGTTCTGACCCGGTTCTGTTTCCCGTTGTGAGTTTGCCTGTTGATTCTTTACTGCTCTACCCTCTCTGTGTATGACTCATTGCCTGTGATCTGTCTACTCTCTGCTCACCCCTCTTGTACCTTGCAGCTATCTCTGTGTATGACTCATTGGCTACATCCTGACTATCCTCCCTCTCTATGCCCCTTGGTAACTTTGTCTCGCAGTTACCCTGCTAGGAGTTCTCTTGCAGCTCCTAGCTCTCTGGAGTTTAGGCCATGCCCCTAGCAGTCACGTGTTTCAGGTCCTGTTGTTCTGAAGTACGCCTCTACTCGGCTGCTGCCCACTCCACACGTATCTTTGAGCACAGTTCGCTTTACTCAGGACACGCGCACTGGCTCAGTGAGCAAGTTCAGTGCGGTGTTCCTGACAAAAAATATTTCCAGAATCCGTCCATTCCTCAGCCCTCAATCTACTAAAACTCTTGTGCATGCCCTCATCATCTCCCACCTTGATTACTGCAACACCCTCCTCTGTGGCCTCCCCGTTAAATTTCTTGCACCACTCCAGTCTGTCCTCAACTCTGCTGCCCGAATAATCCATCTTTCTCCTCGCTACTCCCCAGTTTCTCTCCTCTGCAAATCCCTCCACTGGCTCCCAATTCCCAAATGAATCCAGTTCAAACTACTAACACTGACCTACAAAGCCATCTACAACCTGTTCCCTCCCTATATCTCAACCCTTCTCCCAATATCTTCCCTGACGTAATCTTCAATCCTCCCAAGACCTCCTACTCTCCTCCACACTTTTTCATTCCTCACACAACCGCCTCCAAGATTTCTCCCGAATATCCCCCATCCTCTGGAATTCCACGCCTCAACACATCCGATTATCCACCACCCTTGGATGCTTCATATGGAACCTGAAAACCCATCTCTTCAGGAAAGCATAGAGCCTGCAATAACCATTCTGCCGCCTCACCACCACCCGAGCTGCTGCCTCATCACCACCAGAGCTGCTGCACCCCGACCTTCTGTCTCTTCCCCATTTTCCCATAGAATGTAAGTCCACAAGGACAGGGTCCCCTCCCCTCTGTACCAGTCTGTCACCGTAAATTTGTTTACTGTAAACGATATCTATAACTTTGTATGTAACCCCTTCTCATGTACAGCACCATGGAATTAATAGTGCTATATAAATAAATAATAATAATAGGTTTTCACAATATAAAGTGCAACCACCACCTTTAAGTAGCTAATTATTTCCTTTTGCAAGGCACAAAAAAAGCTTTTATTATGCTCACAGATGCCCTGGTCTGGTTTGATGGGCATCTCTGGTCTTGATCCGGTGCCTTTTCTCTTCTTCATGTGGATTACATGTCCTACATTATCCACACAGTGTCCTCCATTGTGACTATACGCAGGTGCACCTCTCTTTGCCCTGCCGAAGGCAGAACAAAGCACTATAGTGGGCATGCGCTGGCTTTACTTACGGTCATCGGTGCTCTTTGGACTTTACCAGTGCATGCACACTACAGTACTGTGCTCTACCCTCAGCAGGGCAGAGAGAAGTGTGCCTGCACAGGAGCACAATGGAGACAATGCGTGGACGACGTAGGATGCCTCATCCACACAAAGCAGGGAAGAAGGATGGCGATTGTAAGAAGAGGGGGAGATCAAGACTAGAGATGCCCATCAGACCAAGCCACACTATTTGAGAGGAAAGTAAAAACTTTTTTGTGCCTTGCATAGGGAATTGGAAACATGCAGACACACAGCATATTAGTATACTGTAAAAAAGGGTTTCCACCTTAATGACCAAGCCAATTTATACAATTCCGACCATTGCCAGTTTATGAGGTTATAACTCTGGAACATTTCAACGCATCCCATTGATTCTGAGATAGTTTTTTTGTGACATATTGTACTTCATGTTAGTGGTAAAATTTCTTTGATATGACTTGCATTTATTTATGAAAATAAAACGGAAAGAAATTTGGCAAAATTTTTTTAAATGTTACAATTTTCAAACTTTTAATTTTTGTACCCTTAAATCAGAGAGTCATATCACACAAAATAGTTAATAAATAACATTTCCCACATGTCTACTTTACATCAGCACAATTTTGAAAACATATTTCTTTCTTGTTAGGAAGTTATAAGGGTTAAAAGTTGGACCAGCGATTTCTCATTTTTCCAACAAAATTTATAAAACCATTTTTTTTAGGACACCTCACATTTGAAGTGAGTTTGGGGGGGGTCAATATGAAAGAAAATACCCCAAAGTGACACCATTCTTAAAATTGAACCCTTCAAGGTTCTCAAAACCACTTTCAAGAAGATTATTGACCCTTCAGGTGCTTCATGAGATCTAAAGTAGCGTGGAAGGAATAAATGAACATTTTACTTTTTTTCACAAAAAATTTACTTTATACACAAACTTTTTTATTTTCACTAGGGTTTCAGGAGAAAATGGACCACAAAATTTGTTGTACAATTTCTCCAGAGTATGCCGATATCCCATATGTGGGGGAAAGCTACTGTTTAGGTGCATGGCAAGGCTCAGAAAGCAGGGCGCACTGTTTGACTTTTTGAATGCAAAATTGGCTGGAATCAATGGTGGATGCCATGTTGCATTTGGAGACCCCCTGATGTACCAAAACAGTGAAAACACCCTAATTCTAACTCCAACTCTAACACAGTTCTACCCCCGACCCTAATCCCAACCCTATCCCTAATCCCAACCCTAGTCCTAACCACAACCCTAACCCAAACACCAACACCCCAACCGTAACCCCAACACAACCCTAACCCCAACACAACCCTAACCCTAGCCACAACCCTACCTCTAGGACAACCCTAACTCTAGCTCTAACCTAACCCTAGCCCCAACCCAAGCCCTAGCCCCAACCCTAGTTCTAACACCAACCCCAGCCCTAACCATAAGCCTAACGGCAAAGAATGGAAAAAATAATTTTTTAAAATGTATTATTTTTACCTAAATAAGGGGGTGATAAAGGGGGGTTTGATTTAGTATTTTTTTTTCATTTTGATCACTGTGATAGGGTGATCCTACTGTTGCCGGGTGCCAACTGGCAGATCTTGGCGGGCGCACTGCGCATGCGCCCATCAATTTTCTCCTAGAAGAAGACGCCGAGAACCAGGTGACAGAGCCGGAGGGTCCAGGCATACTGGAGGTACCGGGAAGGTGATCGGGGGGACCCCATTTCTCTCTCCTCTAGTATGCTAGATCATATCAGAGGAGAGAGAGATGAATGGAATATCTGACTTTTTTTTGCGATTGCTGTTATTCCATGAATAACGGTGGTCACGAGACTGGGGACAGGAAAAAACCGACCCGAATAATGTCCTTCTGGGTCTCAGCTACCCCTGGTAGCTGTGACCTTGGAGATTTTCTGACGCTGGGGAAAAAAAAGCAGCGCTGAGAAATAAGTACCCTTAACTGCCGCCATTGAAAGGCGTATCGGCGGTTGTTAAGGAGTTAAAGATGGTGTCATTACTTTATATTGTGAAAACCTGGTGATAGATTCCCTTTAATGACTTATCCTACAGATAGCTTATCAATTCAAGGTGCCCAGACAACCCTTTTAAGGACTCCCAATTTTTCACTCAACACATTCAGTACAATATGAAGACATGTTAGCAAAACCCTTGAGAAGCTGTAATTTACATCACAAGCAAGGGGCGGCAGCACATTCTGTAGAGACACATAGAAGAGACATATCATGACAGTGTATCACAAAATCATGTTTCCGTTAAAAACTGATCATCTTACAACACATTTCTCAAGAGATAAGTCAACAGAAAAGATAAATCAGGACACACCTGTATAACCTCTGGTCTTCTCCTTTATAATAAGTGCATGTTCATAGATTTCATTGCATGCACATGAAAAATCTAATTCGGGCAATTAAGCAGTTCAGATATTAATTGATCAAATGACCATATCATGGCCAAAGGTATCAGATGAACAACCGGTATCTGGTGTTATATTGTTAAATTGCTATGAAAGATTTGTTTTTTAGAATAACGTCCAGTGGAAAATCTGAACAAGCATTAAAGGGGCCTGTACACACAGTGCAGATTTGTCACAAATCCTGAATGGTTTCCTGATTCCAGCAAAGTGAATGAGAATCTTGTAGTTTCATGTACACATTGCTTATTTTTGACTCTTAGATTTGGTGCAGATTTAAATCTGCAATAGGTCAATTATTTCAGCGTTTTTGCTGCAGATTTATCTAAAACTAATGAGTGGGGAAAGTGTGCACCAAAAACACACATAAAAACATGGTAAAAAAGCATAAAAAACTCGGCAAAAATGCATCTTGCTGCTGTGTTTTTCCTGCCAAGAAATTTCTGCACCAAATACTTAAAATGTTCATATACCCAAAAAGGTGTCGTACATGTGTAATACACAATATCAAGATGTGTGAATTTCATTGCAAAAGTTTACAAATTGTCAATAAAAAATGGTGTTCATGCTGAATTTATTTATCATGGAGTCCTGAAAAGTAGAGAAGACTAAGGTTAAGAAGAGTCACATCTGGAATTTTGGAATTCATGTATTGAGATGTAGAAATGAATGCTTTCTTTCATTTATAACCCCATCATTTTTTGCATTATACAATACATTGCTTACAAAGAATAGCGAATAACATGTAACACTGATAAATGTAAGGTTGTATATGGGTGAAGGGAAGATATTTCCCAATTATATACTGAGTAGGAAATACTGCGAAATGCTCGGTAAGACTGATGTGGAAAAGTTGACTGTAAATCTAAATGTGACAGCCAGTGACAGCACCTTCTGCCAAGGCGAATAATAATGAATGCATCAAGGGCATACATGCACTTGATAAGAACATAGTGCAACACTTCATAATCAGAAAGCACTAACAATTAGGGATGATCGAATCCATCAAGGTGAATTTGAGCAATTTGCGATTTGATTAACGTGAATAACCAAAAAAAGTCTGCCAACTTTTTGCACAGTGCAAAAGATTGTATCAGAAACACAAGACTGACATGACCTCTGGCATAACCACTCAGGCTTTCCCATAAAGTCTTGCAGCTATTACATCACATGAAATAATAGAAGTCATCAGGAGGTATTATCATAGCCTGTATAATAACCTAGGTAGGGAATGAAGCAGTCATTTTAGGTTATTTCGTGAGAGGATGAGAGGTGAGAGGATGTCAGAGGTGACAGTACAACAACAGAGATAGGAAGAAATATCCTTGAAGGACTGGACAAATACTCCAGACAGTAACTTAATGTACAACTGCACATGTGAAGATGAGTGTAGCAATCTATGAATAATAGAGATTCAAATGGTTCACTTGTTAGAGAGAGATGGTGCCAGCAGCAATGCCAGGCTCAGTGTGATTGATCAATTATAGGGTGTAGATTACAATCTGTCCTACTGCATTTGAATTACAATTAGGCTGGTTTCACACGTCCTGATATTTCCAGTGCCGGAAAAACTGGTACCGGAGATATCCGTGTCCGTGTGTCTACTTGCGGCACACGTGTGGCAACCATGTGCTGCTTTTGTGTCGCATCAGTACCACACGAACGACAGCCGGGGAATAAGTGCTGCAGTAAGCGCTGTTCTCCGGCGGCGGGTGCTGAAGACAGCTCTCATGATTCTCCCCTGGTGATCGGTGCGAGCAGAAAATAATGATGAGAGTTATATTAAAGTCAGAATGATGAAAGCATGTGGGGGCTTTTGGGGGACTATTACTCCCATCATCCGCCACCTGCTGCTGCTAAGAACAGTGACAGCAGGAGCGGATGATAGAGGTATACCTCCCCCCGCCACCTGCGATCTAACTAAATAAATGAATGAAAAACCCGACGTGGGTTTCCCCTTATTATCTTTAACCAACCAGTCAAAACTGACAGCTGGAGACTGCAGCCCTCAGCTGTCAGCTTCAGTCAGGTTGGTTATCAAGAATAGAGGGGCCCCCACACTGTTTTTTTAAATTTATTTAAATAAATAATTAAAAAACGGCTTGTGTTCCCCCAATTTTTGACAACCAGCCTTGATACAGCTCACAGCTGGGGGCTGATATTCTCAGGCTGGTAAGGGACCATTGATATAGACCCCCCAGCCTAAAAGCAGCAGCCCGCAGCTGCCCAGAAAAGGCACATCTATTAGATGCGCCCATTCTGGTGCTTTGCCTGGCTCTTCCCACTTGCCCTGTAGCAGTGGCAAGTAGGGTAATATTTGTGAGGTTGATGTCACCTTTTTATTGTCAGGTGACATCAAGACCACGGACTAGTAATAGAGAAGCATCTATAAGACACCTATCCATTAATAATCCTATAGTTGTATGGTAAATAAACACACAACCAGAATAAAGTCCTTTATTTGAAATTAGACTAAACACAGTTTTCCATTTTTATTTAAGCGCCTAATTCCAGCAAAGCCCTCAATCTCCTGTAATAAAAGTAAAATAAAAAAACAACAATATACCATACCTGTCCGTGGTTCTGTCCCATGCCGTAATCCATGTCTGGGGGAGAATTAATTTTCAGCCTGGATGGTGCCAAGATGTGACCGTCCCGGCTGAAAACTACTGGTGAATGAGATTCTGTGAGCGCAGCTTCAGTGACTAGTGGTGATGTCACTGAGGCTGCACTCCCAGCCGGCCTGAACTGGGGTGACTTCATCACTGGCATTTTCCCATGGTTCAGAGGTCACCGTGGTTCAGGCCGGCTGGGAGCACAGCCTCAGTGATGTCACCGCCAGGATGGCATGGAATCTTTCCTCACCGTTTTTGATTGCAAAGTGGAGTGGTGGAGTTTGCCATTGTCCTAATGGGCTGAAGTGATGGCCCTGTTCCTGATGGGAGATACCCAGAAGGCCTACCTTGACCTCAGTCGGGAGGATGCCCAGGACTATGAGAAACTCAAAGTTGAGATCCTTGCCCAACTGGGGGTTAATGCTTTTGTACGGGCACAACATGTGTACCAGTAGTCTTTTGGGGAGACCCAACATGCTAGATCTTAGGCGTATGATATGTTGCAGTTTGTCAAAAAGTGGCTCCAGCCTGAGACATTAAGCCCAGCCCAAATGGTAGGGAGGATAGTAGCTGACCAGTTGGTGTGAGATCTGCCAGCATCCATACAGCATTGGGTAGGACAAGGGGACCCGGGTAACCTAGATCAGGTGGTTAACCTGATTGAGCATTTTACTGCTACCCAGGACTTCGTACAGGATTCTGCCCCAGTGCAGATATCACGCCAGCCCCTGAAAACCCAGGAGACTTAAAAGGTCACGTCCCTCGGCTGGGGACAGTCAAACCCATGCACATACTGAAGGGATACCCCGTAGTGAGGGTGTCAGGAGACCAGTTTCACCTAAATTGGTCTCAAGGACTAGCTGTGCCATCACAATCAGGTGCTGGTTGTGCCAAGGACCAGATCATGTGGCTGCCAACTGCCCTCTGACAGTGGAACACATGAACTGCGGGTTTACTAGCTAGATGTCAATGTATGCCCAGACTTTCTAAACCGCAAAAGCAGACCCTGCCCAAAGTGAACCACAACTGTGCCAGGTACACATCAATGGGTATCAGACGGAGGCTCTCTTGGACTCAGGGAGCCTAGTATCACTTGCCCATGGACCTTTATTTACCATATAACTATGGCAGTAGCAATGGATAGGTGTTTTATAGACGCCTCTCCATTACTAAGCTGTGGGCTTGATGTCACCTGACAATACAAAGGTGACATCAACCCCACAAATATGAACCCCACTTGCACTACGGGGCAAGTGGAAAGAACCAGGCAAAGCGCCAGAATTGATGAATCTAAAAGATGCACCTTTTCTGGGCAGCTACAGTCTGCTATTTTTAGGCTGGGGGTTCAATACCAGCCCCCAGCTGTCTGCTTTAGCAAAGCTGGTTGTCAAAAATGGGACCCCCACACCGTTTTAAATTTTTTATCTAAATAATTTAAAAAACCTCTGGGACCAGGTGCCAGGGAACAGCGCTTACTGTACCACTGCTTGCCTGACACCCGTAGTGTGGTACTGATGATGAATCTCCGATAGCGATTTGACGTTGGTGCACGTGTCGTGGGAAAATTTGAATCAGCGCTTGCTCTGACATCAGATAGGTGAAGTGAGTTCATTGGGTGTGAACTCCCAGGACTTTTCTGATGGCACCTGGAGCATGAGAACTTTCTCACGCTCTCGGTGACATCAGACAGGTCCTATCAGTTCATCGCAAAACACTGGGCAGTGGTAGCAGATGCTGCTCAGTTTCACTGCTGTATGTCAGGCTGTTTGGTCGCATCATGCAACCACACAGCCTGCCATCTAGATGTGGCAGAGCTAGACCCATCATGGGACAATTGGATTATCATCTTTGCAGAAAGGTGAGCAATATTGTTGTTTTTTTTATTTTAATTCTTTTGCAGAAGACAATGGCATTGGTGGCATGGGCGATGTCGTAAGTGTATATAGAGGGGCTGTGTGGGGCTTGCACTGTATATAGAGGGGCTGTGTGGGGGCTTGCACTGTATATAGAGGCTCATTCTGTATTTAAGAGGCTATATGGGGACTCATATTGTATATAGAGGGGTTGTGTGGGGGGGCTCATACTTTAGATACCGGGGATATATGTGGGCTCATACTGTATGTAGAAGGCTATGTTGGGGCTCATAGTATATGTAGGGATCTGTGTGTGGGCTCATACAGCATATAGGGAGGCTTTTTCCTGGCTCATATGGTATATAGGGGAATGTCAGCCTACTTAAATCTGCTCAATATTAAGTGATACAATTAATGTTAATATGCAATAATTATAATTACTATGTTAATATTAATATTGAGGAGAATTAATTTCAGCCTATTGATTCGGCCCTCAACAACAGTCAATATCTCATGTGGATCCTCAGGAAAATTAATTGCCCACACCTGCTATTCTAGAGGAAGTTGTCATAGCAAATTTAATAAAAGAGTGTAAAAGGGGCCAAAATGTCTTTACGTAGTCTAATAATAAAACTGTTTATCATTATTAGATCATTGACAATCAATTCTTGATCCAGGAATTTATTCTAATTGATTTCTGATTTTGTAACCTGAAGTCACACCGTGTTCTATCAATAAAGCTAAAGAGGTTGGTGCTGGGCGGGGAACCAACCCTGGGAAGCAGAGGTATGGGAAGTTCTTTGTTACGCCCATAGCAGGTAACAAGACCTCCTTTGCCTATGTTTAAAATGCCAACTACTCATGAATGCAGCAACAGATAGAAGATATAAAAGTATTGTTGGACTTACATTTCAAAGAACTGTATTCCAATATATGCAATTAATCTTACTGACATATTCCCTTTAAAACATAGATTTGTACTGAAAAAATCTTTCTTTACAAATTCATTGCATTTACCTGAAAGTCTTTTAGTGTTTAATCTGTTGCTGATTTCCATAATAACAAAGACAAGGTTCAGCACTTCTCATGAAGCCAACTGAGATCTTTATTTAGGCAACAAACAATAAAAATCTGTGACATTCACAGAGGTAAATCAGTTTAGGCTTTTCAGCATGTACTTGCCACTTGTCATAGCTAAATGTCATAAAACTGTATGTATTTAAATAATATTAATTTCCATAATAAATGTGTAGAAAGCATCTTATATAGAAAACTGTTAACAGGATTATGCTACGTCTGATCATCCCTGGTTATTATGGTTGCATCGTTAGGTCTTCAGGTTCAGAAGATAATGGACCGTCAACAAGATATTGAAATTTACAAAGAAAAAGGTCATATCCGTTCACCTATCAAAAAATGTTTGAGTTTAGTGTTACTTATCAGTGGCCTCGGTGCAACTTGCCAGAAATGTAATTTCAGTCAAGGACTGAAGTATCATTTTTAGAGTAAGAAATGTGTATGGCTATGTCCCCATGTATTTGACATGGGGACATAGCCATACCCTGTCCCACCCCAGCTCTTCTTCAGCTCTGCCCATTTTGGTGGATGTGTCCAAAACTGTTTTGTAAACACAAAAGGTTGCATAATTTCTGCATAACCTCGTTTTGTGCAAAATGTTGATACTGTTCAGTGTTTTTATGCCAGAAAGGAATAAACACCTTGATACATTGTTGCCAATGTTTCTGGTATAGGCAGTCTTACTTAAAATCTATATGCATGGTTTGATGAGAAACTCTGGTCCAAGTGTCCCAAGTTACAACTAGGACAGTAAGCATGTCATTATTACTGTGGATAAATTACAGTGGTCTGCTGAATTTTATTGGCTGACCTATTATTTGAATGCAATGTACACATCTATTTAATTACTCTATGGCAATTAAAGCCTTGTCTGATCAGATTAGTAAACATACAAATTATTACAATGATATAACAGAATTTTTGATGATGTTGCAATGTTTCTGTTAACCCCCAAATTATTTTTTCTTTGCAGGTAATATATACAATACGGTGCTGTACCATGGGAGCTACTATGAATTCTTTCCTTCCCTGGCAAATTTATATCAATTGGTGGGAATAAGATTTTGTTGGGACTTTAATCTTTTTGTTTCTTAGATATTCTGGTATGGACGATATATTGACGATGTACGTATAACTTGCTGTGGTAATGTGGTGTCAATAATGGAATTCATCTTATCCAACAATAACAATTCAGTTTTTGTTTTTTTTTTCAAATTTGAATTCACATTCTTTTGGTTTGGACATTTGATTCACAGGTGCCTGCATCAATCAAAGGTTTATTTACTATAAATGGTGAATTCAAGCATAAAAGATGTAACATTTGCATAATACTTTCAATGACGGAAGGTTTAATATCTTGTTTGCATGCAACAATTGAAACGTACAAATGTATTGCTAGATATAGGTGACAAATGGGTAATGTTAATGTGGAAGGATATGAATTTATCTTTTTTGAGTAGCCTAAAATATTTAATAGTAAACACTGTGTAATGGATGCAGCATGAAATGGAAACATGATTTGTTATATCCAAGTATGTCAACAAAAAAGTAGCTGTTTATCGAAACGTGCATGTTCACTACATTAAAGGAAAAAAAGAATATATCCATGTAACGGATGCAACAGTTAATGTAACTGATGTAACCTCCGATGTATTTGTATATGAGAAGATCATCAAATGTTCAGATGATGCGATTAATGAAAGATAAAGACACCTCTATTTTTAGCAGGCACTATCAGGTCCACCTTGCGGATGACATCTGTTGCAGAGTTCCACATTTCATCCTTTGTGTGAGGCAAGATCCATCCATTTCTTCTGTTCTGCATGGCATTGACCATTACTTCCCCATGATTAGAAGTGCCAGTTACAATGGCACAGTAATCCTTTGCATCATAGCAAACAACAACAAAGTTCACATCCTTCACAGAAGAAACAGAAACTAATGCCAATGCGGAACCTCCAGATGTCTTCTTTTTATAGCATTTTGATAAAAGGAAGATTAAATTCAAAATGGATAATGTCACACATTTTGAAACTATTTCCACTCATCCTAAAGTAATGCTTGTCATGGAGTTGTGGTATGGCAGCAACATTTCTGCTTGTCCACAGGTCTTTCCTATATTTTCTTTCTTCATCCACAGGTTTATTACTACTCTTGTTTGCAGAATAAATACAAAAAGAATTAATTGGACAGGTAATGTATGCGAAGAATAAGTAAATATTAAAATATCTTTATTTTTATTGGTAAACTAGATTATGGCCCGATGCTATCGCATCGAGAGGATGCGATAGCATCACACCTCTTGCCATGTTAACCCTCAACACACACACTCCTCTCACATTTCACCATCTCCACTCACTCTTTCACTCCACATACGACCCCTTCTCTCACTCCGTCTCTCATACTCACGCCGTCATCGCCGCTGATCCACGATCCCCGATATCTTCTTCCGCCGGCGCCATCCTGGATCCAGACGTTGTCCACACCGGTGACATGTTCTTGTGGTGACGCCATCTTGAGTATCGTGAAATCCCGCGATAGTCAAGATGGCGTCCGCCGGAAGAACATGTCGCCGGCGTGGACGACGTCGGGATCCAAAATGGCGTCGACGAAATATCGCGAGTTTTCGCCGACGCCATTTTGGATCCCGACGTCTTCCTCGCCGGCGACATGTTCTTGCGGTGGCGCCATCTTGAGTATCGCGGGATTTCGCCGATCCAAAATAGCGTCGGCGCAGGAACATGTCGCCGGCGTGGATGCCGTCGGGATCCAAAATGGCGTTGGCGAAATCTCGCAAGGAGATAACCCAGCAATAATAAAACATTCTTTGCCCTATTAAGAGGGCAGAACACTCCCCGCTTGGCATTAACTAATGCCACTTACAGGCTCTTTAGGCGAAAGCAATAGAATTAGCTACGCAACTGGTCTGAGGAATAGTTTATGCTCCCCAACCTTCCACACTTTGACCTCAACCTGGCGCACCTTCTCATCTTTGCTTGGGAACACCTTGGTGATGAGGCCCAGAGGCCACTCATTTCGATGTGACTGACTGTCCTTCATGAGCACAATATCACCAGGTTTGATGTTCCGCTTGTCGATCTGCCACTTCTTCCTAGCCTGTATGGTGGAGAGGTATTGCTTTGCACAAAAGGAAATTTTCTGCTCACCCCTCTTCACTCCTTATCACACCTCCGACGCACGGAAACACCCTGACCCGGGTGTATAGTGCATGCACAACATAGAAAAAGATTTTCCAGCGTCTCCAGGAGATAAAATAACAATTGCTTTATTGAAAATATAAAATCTTCTTACCATCAAGTAAAAACAACATAAAGAGGCATATGGAGGGGAGCACTTTCCTACGCGTTTCACCCTGAAAGGGCTTAATCATGGAAAAGGTATTGCTTTCTCCATCTGTCCCAGAAAGTATTGGAAAGACTTTGAACTTGTCTCCATTGACGTCTGTAGAGGTGCTTGTTGCTGAATTCTCCCAGTGGAGCGCTAGGAGTGTCGGTTTTCTGCGTGAGTAACATGGCAGGAGTGAGAATGGTTGGATCTTCAGCATCACTGGAGAGTGCAGTCAATGGTCTGGCATTTATGATGGCCGAAACTTCTGCCAAGAATGTAGTCAAACCTTTGTGTGTGAGTCTTGTGCTTCCTTCTTGCAAGAAGATAGAGTCTAAGATTCTGTGTGCTATTCCTATCATCCTCTCCCAAGCACCTCCCATGTGACAAGAGTATGGTAAATTGAAGGTCCAGGCACATCCCTGTTCACTCAGGTATCTTTCCACACTGGTAATGTCTAGGTTGGAAGGAATTTGGAGTTCTTTCACTGCTCCTACGAAATTTGTGCCTCTGTCAGAGCGAATGTGTTTCACGGTGCCTCTCATGGCAATGAAACGTCAGAGTGGATTTATGAAACTTGATGTGTCCATGGATTCAATCACTTCTATGTGGACAGCTCTGATTGACATGCAGGTAAACATAACTGCCCAGCATTTTGCGTTGGCTTGGGCTCTTCTGGTGTGCCGTGCAACCACAGACCATGGCCCGAATACATCCAGTCCAACGTTGGTAAAGGATCCATACTAAGTCTGTCTGATGGTAGATTGGCCATCTTTGGGCTTTGAGTCGCACCGCGGAGTTTGCGACAAGTCACACAGTTGAAGATGAATTTACTCACACATCTCTTTGCTCTGACTATCCATAGTCCAGCAGTTCGTAGATTCCCTTTGGTAAACAATCGGCTCTGATGTTTCACCAAAACTTGATGGTGCTGTATGAGCAGAGTAGTCACATGGTGATGACCAGGAATTATTACAGGGTGTTTTTCCAAGAATTCCACCTTGGCTTCCTGAAGACGACCTCCAATTCTTATCAGCCCTCTTTTGGTCAACTATTGGATCAAGCTTTTTCAAGACACTGTCTCCAGAAATGGGTTGACCTTTGTTAAGGTTGTCTACTTCTTTGGCGTAACACTCACGTTGTATGATACGAATTATCATGTATTTGGTGTTTTCCAGGTTAGGAGTGGTAAATGCGTGTTTGCAATGGTGCCAACCTTTACAAGACTTCTGACTGGTGGGTGATGTTGTCCTGTAAGACTGAGCCACATGAATTAAACAAGCAATTGCACGAACAAGCGAGGTCCAGGTTGAAAACCTGCTGAAATGGTGGGATTTGAGGTGATTGTCTGAAGTCACCGTACTTAGAGCGGATACCTGAGGGCGGCTTCTTCATCTGCATCTGGATCTACCAGTTCAAAGGTGTCTGATTCGTCACTGTGAGGTATTGAACGGCATAAGAATGTAGGGCCCGTAAACCAGGTTGTGTCCTTAAGGTGTCCAGATACAACAGATCTAGTTGCATGGTCCACAGGGTTGTGGTGTGTGGACACATAGTGTCACAGTTTTGGGCAAGTGGATCTCCTGATCCTTAGCACCCGATTGCTGACGTAAACATAAAAGCATCGCGTTTTGTTGCAAATGTACCCAAGTACTACCTTGCTGTCTGAGTAGAACTCAACGTCCTTGATTTCCAGGTCAATTTCTGTCGAGATAAGTTCCAGTCTGGGTATTGTGTGCTCCTGGACTGGCGCTAGTTTTGTCCAGCTCATAACAAGCCTTACATGGCATTTATCCCTGATGTCAGTAGTTTTTAGATATCCTACTGCTGCAATCGCTTTGACTGAGGCATCGCAGAAGATACAGAGTTTTCGAGTCTTGACTTCTGTTGATGGCACTGAAGCGTTTGGTCGTGCTACGTAAAGATTCGACAAGGTTTCTAAAGATTTCTTCCATCTAATCCACAGATCTCTCTTCTCCATGGTATCATCCCATTCAGACATCTCTTGGGTGAAGTCTCTCAACATCATTTTACCTTGGATTGTTACAGGGGTTACAAATCCTAGAGGATTGTACAGGCTGTTTATCACGGATAGGATGCCTCTACGTGTGAAAGTTTTTCCTCTTTGTTGATCCGAAAGGTAAATGCATCTCTCTTCAAATCCCAGACCAAGGCTCTGTTGCATGGGAAGGGAGTTTGTATCCAAATCCAAGTCTTTTAGATCAGTTGAGTAATCATGAAAGGGAAAAGCTGCCATCATTCCTTGGCTGTTGGAAGCAATTTTGTGCAGCCTCAAGTTGGACAAAGCACGCATTTCTTTTGTCCTCTTTAGGAGACTGGCTGTCGATTCATCTGTGGGTGTGGATTTCAAGCAGTCATCCACATAGAAGTCCTTCTCTACAAGCGATCTAACATCCGACCCGTACTTTGCTTCGCCCTCTCTGGCTGAATGTCTAAGACCGAAGATTGCGACAGCAGGGGAAGGGCCCTTCCCGAAGATGTGTACTCTCATCCGATACTCTATGATGTCCTTGTAGGGGTCATTATCTCGGTACCAGAAAACCCTCAAATAGTTTCTATGTTCTTTTTTGACAAGGAAGCAATGAAACTTCTATTGTATGTCAGCCATGAATGCCACTGCATCTTTGCGGTAGCAAAGAAGTACTCCTAGAAGTCTGTTGTTGAGGTCTGGGCAAGACAAAAAGACATCATTTAGTGAGACACCTTCATATCTGGCGCTTGAGTCAAATACTACTCTTATCTGACCATGTTTCTTAGGATGATACACGCCAAAAATGGGTAGATACCAACATTCATCGGTATCTTGAAGCACAGGTGCAATTTCTGCAAGGCCATTCTGAAGTATTTTCTCCATGAAGGCAAAGAAATGCTCTCTCATTTCAGGTTCCTTCTGAAATTCGTGTTTGAGGGAGACAAATCGACCGTAGACAGGTTCTCTGTTGTTGGGTAAGCGTTGCCTCTGGGGTTTAAATGGTAGAGGGACCATCCAACTCTTTGACTCATCTCTTACCATCTCTCGATCCATGATGTCCAAAAACAGTCTGTCTTCTATGGACATTGCTACCTTGTTGTCCTCTCTTGTTCTGTGGAAAACTGCACCCTATGTGATCTTGGTCGCCGTCACATGAGTGGTCTTCACAGGAAGGATCAGCTAATGGACAAAGTAGAGGAGCCTTGTGTGGCAACTCTTTTACCAGGAAGCTACTCTTACATGGCTGGAAGAGAGACAGACATCCATTTTCAAGAGTATTGGTAAGCATGCTGCCGACTAAGGCTGGCTTGTGTGCTCCTCGTAGGCAGACATCTCCTATGATGACCCATCCAAGGTCGAGCCTCTGTGCGTACGGAGCATTCCTGGAGCCGTTTATACATTCTCTAGCCTTGTGGACTTGTAGAATGTCTCTCCCCAGAAGAAGAGCTATTGGGGTTCCTGGTATCAGGTGAGCTATACGCTTTAGATGGGGGTGATATGTCGCCACCTCCCGTGAAGGTATTTCTGACCTGTTGTCAGGAATCTGGATGCACTCCAGGATGGTCGGTAATGATAGGCAGGTCTGGCCATCTATGGACTCCACTTTGTATCCGGTTGCTTTTCTCCCCGCCGTTTCAACGGTACCTGAACACATCCTCAGGGTGTAGAGAGAACCAGGGCCTACGATGCTGAAGTTGTCAAAGAAGATGGACCTGGCTAGAGACCTGTTACTTTGGTCATCCAGGATTGCATAAATCTTGAAGGCTTTGTCCTTGCGGCCTGCAGGATAGACTCGGACAAGGCAGATTTTTGAACAGGACCTTCCTCCTGTGAGTCCTCTACAGATCTCAGTACATTTAGAGGTGACCTCAGTGGTGTCTTCATCAGTGTCCGTCTGCTTCCCACCGTGCTCCTCTGCTTGTGACAACACTCGTGGAGGTGATCCAGGGTGCAAGGCTGTATTGTGATCTGTGCTGCTGCATTCTGCACATTTCACGCTAGCTTCACAGTTCCTGGCGAAGTGAGGGGTTGCGGCGCAACATTTGAAACAGATGTTGTTCTCCTTGAGGAAACCTTTACGATCCTCTAAAAGGCTTCTCCCTGAAGGCTCTGCATTTTAGTAGAGGATGTGATTTCTTGTGTTGAGGACAAGATTTACTGACTTCCTGAGGTTTGTTCTCGTCTGGAGGGGTTTATTCACCTTGTGAGGAGGGCCTGTGAAATCAATCTTAGTTTTGTGGAATGCTACGGGTGTCTTACCAGATTTGACACCAGTGGCAGTGGAACACGACAGAGTAAAATCAAAACTAGGGTCATTTCTAATCCTAGATTGTTTGGTGACAAAATCAACAAATACAGTGAAAGGAGGACAAGATACATTATGATTGTGTTTATACTCTGAACCACATGTAATCCACTTTTCTTGTATGTTGTAAGGAAGTTTCTGTACTATCAGATTGACACCCTTAGCTGTATCTAAGAATGCCAATCCGGGCAAGTCTCCTTCCTGCTGAGCAACCTGCAACTCATTCAATAAATCTCTCAGTTCTGTAAGCTTTAAGGGCCTGTCACACTAAGCGATATCGCTAGCAATATCGTTGTAACGTCACTGGTTTTGTGACGTAGCAACGATATTGCTAGCGATATCGCTATGTCTGATACTTACCTCCGACCGGCTCCCCCCGCTGGTTATCGCTGATCGCGCGAGAACGTCCTGGACCGTTTCTCGTCGTCAGCTTCCCTCTGGGCTTCCTATGGCGCCGACGAGCGACGCGTGGATGCGGGCGGGAGGACATCAGGATCGCCTCGTCTGACAGGTAAGTAACGACCCCCGACTGCTGCTATGTCGCTGGTGAGATCTGCCTGTGTGGCAGCTCACTAGTGACCACTTAGCGATGCACCAGCGATCCTGACCTCGTCATATCGCTGGTCGGGATCGCTGGTGCATCACTCAGTGTGACAGTACCTTTAGATAACCTTTAGGTCCTATCTTAGGAAAATCCTCAATTCTTTTATATAAAGCATTCCCTATGACTTCTACTGACCCATAGCATTCATCAAGTCTTTCCCACACTTTATGTAGGGCTGTGCGAGAAAGTTTTACATTAATGTCTCTCAGTCTTTTGGCATGCTCGACTGACTCACTTCTGAGCCACTTTACCAGGAGTTCTAACTCCTCACTACAAGAAAGGTCAAGACCATGAATGGTGTTCCGGAATGAGGCTCGCCATGACCGATAGTTCTCGGGTTTGTCAGTGAACTTTGCAAGTCCCTTTGTAACCAGTTCTTGGCGGGCAAGGAACTTTGCAAGGTCTTTGATGGCTCCGTCAGTGCTGGCATGAGCCGGTGTGTAATAGTCATGTCTAGTGTGTGGTGCATCACCATACCTGTAAGACGCTTGTGACTCCGGATAGCCTGTGCGGTACCTTGTTGGTGAAGAAGGTGTCTCTTTAAGGCAGGATGGGAGCTGTACCTTCTTTTCAGTGGAACGGTAGCTGTAGTTGACCTCTCTGTGCTGGACGTCTCCTCTCCTATGGTAGTGAAGCTCAGGTATGGATCGCTGGTAATCGGCATGGGCTGATCGATATGATGCGCCAGGGCTGTCCTCTACGCTGGAATGTTGACGGACGTACTCTGCAATGCGTTACGCTGGATCTTGCTGCTCTATATCTGGTCCAAGAATGTTGTTGTGTCTTTCATAATCAGGATCTTTCATAGCTTCCAAATACTCTGCTTTAGCTATTGCGGCTGCTGTCTCTTTGTCTGCCGCAAGTCTTTCTAGCTCTGCTTGCAAGCATGCAGTTTCCGCTTCTCTCTCTGCCTGCAAACGTACGGCTTCGGCTTGCAGGCGTGCAGCTTCCGCCTCTCTCTCTGCCTGCAAACGGGCAGTTTCAGCTTGCAGGCGTGCAGCTTCCGCCTCTCTCTCTGCCTGCAAACGGGTGGTTTCTGCATCTTGATCTGCCTGTCTCAGCTTTAGATGCATCTCTCGTTTGGCGAAGGAAGATCTTGCTTTGGCTGCCTCAGCCTCGGCGCGAGCGACAGCAGCTAGCTCTGCTAATGATGATCTGCTGGAGCTTGTTTGTGACCTCGTTTTGAGTGAGGATGTGCTTTTCTGAGACATTGAGCGTTTGGCTGAGTACTGCTGAGTATATTGGAGGGAGCAAGTCTGTGTATGGCGGGCTTCCGCATGGTGGGAAAGATGTAGCACTTCTTGGCAGGCTGCAGTGGCGTTCTGCGACTGTATGGCAGCTGCTGTGATACCCGTAAGCAGACCAGTGGGTGTTAGCGGTCCCGTACAGTCTATGCAATCACCACGTGCGACCGGCGGTCCTTTACTGAACCCTGGGCTTGTCACCTGTGGCTGTATGGCGGCTGCTGTAGTACCCGTTTGCGGAGCAGTCTGGGTGAGAGCTGTCCCTTACAGCTTGAATTCACTGTCGCAGGCATATGGCGATCTGTTTTACTAGGCCCTGGACTTGTCTCCTGCGGCTGTATGGCGGCTGCTGTAGTACCCGTATGTGGAGCAGTCTGGGTGATAGCAGTCCCTTACAGCCTGAATTCACTATCGCAGGCGTCTGCCAATCTGTTTTACTGTTCTGCCTTCAGGCACGCTGACACGATGTGCAATCCAGCATACAGTATAAACCACAGTTCTGTCTTCCAAATTAAGCAGACTGTTCTCTGTAGTCTAACTTGTTTATTTGTGAAGAGTATAGAACATGCGTGGTAAAACTACAAGGAATACAAATAACATGCATAAGTATTGGGCAGATGATCATAGCTAACACAATCACAGAAGTGTACATTGAGATGAAAACATTACATAGGAATACATTAGTTTATGATTACATTTACTGAGAACTGGCAACTAAAGGGTTAATGACATCTCTTGGCTGCTAGACAGTAAATAGCACCTCTCTGAATCACTGCATTGCAAGAAAACACTGACTCTTACCAGATATGCTTTAGCTGGGTAGTGACTCAAGTAGAGAAGCTGCAGGAAAAACAAAATTTACACAGGAGGACAAAATAACATGTGCATCCTATGAGATCCACAGAAGCAAAATTGCCCTTCTACATCCCAGAATACATTGCTTCCTTCCCACAAAGCACTGCTTTAAACCCATGTGCATTGCTTCTGTTAAAGTCACAGGCTTTATAATGCTATTGAAGACACTGCTATAAATTTAGCCACCACTAGATGGTGCTATAATTAACCCAGCAATAATAAAACATTCTTTGCCCTATTAAGAGGGCAGAACATTCAGGTAAAAACTATAACAAACAGATAATGCAGCATGTCAGTACTGGTAGACAATATCACAGCAGTACAGGTTACTATCATAAGAGTAGCAATGATACAGGGTGCTGCTATATCGGTAGCATGCATTATATAGAAGCTGAGCAATTCAACATACACAGCAGTAAAAGAGAAAGCTATCTAAAACAACTAATGGCTGCCAGATTTGCACTCACTGACAAGAGGATGCATATCCAGAGTATGTATATAGCTATAATAACATTACAGGAGCTAAACATGCATTACAAACATCATGGGTGGCTGCATTATGGCTGCTAACACAGATGCATAACATATATACATGAATGCATTGAACCTTACCAGAATCCACTCGTTATAAGCAGTGGTTTTGCATGGAGCTTAGCACATGTGGGCTACTCAGGAGTTCAGCAGGAATGGTTACATGCTGCAAAACCTGGGAAGGAAGAAGGGGTGGTTCTGAACAATTAACCATTTGGGGGAACAGAAGATTCCAAACACATGAATAAGAAAGTGAAAGGCAACTATGACACCTAATGGCCATAGCTGGAACAGCACTTAAAATATCTTACTGCACAGAATGGGCAGAACAATGATGGTATGAGTATCAGGAGAGACTTAAAAGTAACCTGTCATGGCAAAGACAAGTAGAACTCTAAGGCAAGCAAAGAGATAACCAATCCAAGGATAATACCAGAGCTTAAGCACAAAGGTTAATCCAACATGATCGAACAATAGTTGGGTCAAAATTTCGAAAGCTCAAAATTGGCTGTTCAGCCAAATTTTTCTATTGGCCGGAAAGTTGGTCTGCTTGAATGGTTAGAAAATCAACCATAGGCTAGGATCGCTACTATTGCCACCAAGAACACGGGAGTTATGACACTTGGCAAAGGAGTACATTATTGGAATTATGCTACAATTACGTTTTTATCATTAACTTACATTTTCAAAGAGGATACATAATGGGAAAAAGTATTTTATATTGTATAAGTAATAGGTACATATTAGTATGCTAATATTATTTTTCCTTTGTAATCTATTTTTATATTTTTTTAATATGTTTTATATTGTTAATTTTCGTGGTCATGGTGGAGTCAGACTATACACAGAGCTAACAATGAAAATTATTTAGATACAGAAAAAAAACATTTATGTTGAAAATTGGACCAAATGGTCTGCAACTCTTCATATTGACAAGAAGAATTTGACAATCTTTTATTTCCGAACATTAAGTCTCTGAATTATTCATTTTCAGATATACTTTATCCAGTATTTACTGCTCAGAATTCTGGCCAATGTTTTCCATGTAGCAAAGTAGATCATAAATATCCATGAGATTGTAAATGGCAGATAAGGCTGGCCATGCGTGATGTACATAAGCAGGAGGCACAAGACTCACCGGGCTTGTATTTGCTGAACAATTAGGTTGAAGCGGGTTCTGATGATGAGACTCATTTATGCTCAATATAGGAAACCTGAAAAAGGTAATTGTGTCTGTTACATGTGTGCCTCTAATTCTCATCATCCTTCAAGGGCTTGTTTGCATTGTGGACATACAAATAGTCCATTGTTGATGTGCATCCATGATTTTGTAGTGTTTTACGACTCATGCTGTCTCAGATTGTTACCTCCTTAGCATGCTGTGAATCGTGCATCTCAGTGATGGTCCTCACAATTTGCAAAGTGTCACTTGTTCCAACAATAAAAAATAGGCTCCCCCCCCCCAGTATAATCTAATTCAAAAATACATATTTACAATACATGGTGAAATAAACACTTGTAGAAAAGGGAGTGAAAATATTTTTTCCATGCTCTGCTCAGAAAACTGCTGTACTTTAAAAAAAATTGCATAAATGTGCAAAAATCTCGATTTTTATGTAAAGTGAATTTTTTTCCATTCCTCCAGAAAATCTGATGATTTGGCACTTGCTTTTAAAACAAAACTGCTGTAGAATATGAAATTTAGCAAGGTTAAATACAGACAAATAATTAATGGAAATTTGGACACTAGGCATTAATAGGAGAATAAAAAAGGTGGTCTTTGATCACCTAATGGGTCGCCCTCGCACACCCAGGGCAGCGGGGTACTCGGTACCGGGCCGGTGTCAAGACGGGAATGTGTCACAGCAGCGGTGACCCAGTCCATGGCCCTGGGGCCCAATATCAATGGCGGTGATGTTAATGGTGCTAGAGTTTATATGAATCGTTCGTGATGCCACCCGTGGTGTTTGGCAAGTAAGATGTTGAGCCAACGCTGCATGCAGATCCGCTGGGACTGATGGTGTGGTGCAGCAAAGATGGTGTAGCTCCCCACAGGTGGAGCCATAGTCCCAGGGCAGTGCAGGTGCAATGGATGAGGAGAGGCGCAGGCTGGTATGGATGCTGGTACCCAGGTGTAGTGGTGCTGGAATAACTGGAGCACACCAGAGTATGCGGTTCCAAAGCTTTACTCACTGTTTGCAGTTCACACAACTGCCTGCCTCTGTACCGTGTTCTCCAGGTCAGGGCTCCAGCCACCCTCCAGACAGGATAGGATTCTCCCTTCCACACTCCGCCAACATGTACCTTACTGAAGGACTCCTCCAAAGCGCCTTTAGGTGCTAAGCACTCCAGTACTTAGTTAACCTGGAATGCCTCTCTCTAGGTGTTCCTAGTCTTTACTTGTATGACAGACAGCTGTAGCCTGCTTCGGGGACTCCACTCTGCGTCCCGGCTCACTATTCATTTGCTGTTGTGTCCCAAGTCTATGATGGGAGCAAGGCGTTAGCGGCTCACTACTCCTCCGGTGTCTGTTGCCGGACATAAAGATCCAATCAACCTCGGGGACCGGGCCCCGGCCTTTGCGCTCTCTGGACTGGAATGGTTCTCTTTCTCAACCTGCTTCCCACCGTCCTTCTATTCTCTTTCGTTCCGATCTGTTCTCTCTCTCTTATGGAAGGTTAGGTTAGCAATCTTATCAGTCTCTTTCTCTGGTCTTTCTCGTGCCAGCAGCCCAGATCACTGGGACCTGCTGCAGCACGTCCCTCAGACACCCATCTTCTCTCTTCTCTCTCCTCTAACCAACTACCCTCTAACTCTCACTTTTCCCACTCTTTTATATCATCTCACTCCACCCGCCTCCCAGCACATCTCGTGTTATGAAGCAGGGTTCCATGAGGGGTGCTCTGATAACCCCCCGCCTGAAGCTGTTAGGTGGCCCCACTGAACTATCCTGCGTGTGGAATGCAGGTGTGGAGCGTGGTCAGGAGTTCCCACCTTACCTGGATGTTGGGGCACTACACCTTAGGAGAAGGTGCAGTACCTCTGTGGCGAATGAAGCCTCAGGGGCGCCACACTAACATCTAACTGTGACGCTAGTCACTATTCACAGACAGGCCACGAGGCGGAAGAGTCAGACATTCCGGGGTCAATACCAAGAGAGTACAGAGATAACCAAGGGAAAAGACAAAGGCGTAAGTTAGGTCACAGTCCAGGGTCAATAAGAAGAGATAGTGGATCAAAAGCCAGAGGACAAGACAAAGGGATAGTCAGAACACAGTCCAAAGGTGGTCAGGCAGCGGAAGATCAGAACTCAGAGCAACAGAATCAGGCTAACACTCACCAGGAAGCACAAACTACATCTAGCAGGGATCAGGGTCAGAGAGCTCAGTTAAGTAGCTGGGCAATCACCACAACACTGAACACCTGAAGAAAGTCCCGCACCTCCCAGTCACAGATTGGACAGCAAAGCTATCAATCAAGGCACTGACAATTCTGCAAGACCGTTTCCATAGAACAGCATAGCAATCAAGTACTGAGCGGAGGAATCATGACACTAACCCCTCAGATTCCACAGTGTTTGTTCCTTCTTACGGCGCTTCGATCCCCTCGCTGGTGCTCACTGATTTACTATGGTAGCCTGGGACACAGTGTATGGCATAAGCTTCTGACTAGTAGGCCCAGTGTAAAGGCTCATTAATTGTCCCCCCGCATGTGTTAAACAACAGCCGATTGGCTAAAAGCAAACCAATTGGGGATCATTTAATGACCAGTTAATATGATCTTTCTGTGCACATGGAACGTCATGCTTTGGCAGTACCTGCTCTATTTACACAGGTTTATGTGTTTCTGAGTGATTTTTAACCCCTTAACGACCAGGGGTATTTTTGGTTTTGCATTTTCATTTTTCCCTCCCCTTCTTTCCTGAGCCATAACTTTTTTACTTTTCCATCTATATGGCCATGTGGGGCTTATTTTTTGCGGGATGAGTTGTACTTTTAAATGACACCATTGGTTTTACCATGTCATGTACTCGAAAACGGGAAAAAAATTCCAAGTGCGGTGAAATTGCAAAAAAAGTGCAATTCCACACTTGTTTTTGCTTGGCTTTTTTGCTAGGTTCACTAGATGCTAAATCTGACCTGCCATTATGATTTTCCAGGTCATTATGAGTTCATAGACACCAAACATGTCTATGTCCTCTTTTATCTAAGTGGTGAAAAAAATTCCAAAGTTTGCTTAAAAAAAAAAAAATTTGCGCAATTTTCCGAGACCCCTAGCATCTCCATTTTTCGTGATCTGGGGTCGAGTGGGGGCTTATTTTTTCCGTGCCAGGCTGACGTTTTTAATGATACCACTTTTGTGCAGATACGTTCTTTTGATCGCCCGTTATTGCATTTTAATGCAATGTCTTGGCGACCAAAAAAAACGTAATTCTGGCGTTTTGAATTTTTTTCTCGCTACGCCGTTTAGCGATCAGGTTAATGCTTTTTTCATTGATAGATCGGGTCATTCTGAACGCGGCGATACCTAATATGTGTATGTGGGATTTTATTTTTACTGTTTTATTTTGATTGGGGAGAAAGGGGGGTGATTTGAACTTTTATTTTTTTTTAATTTTTTCTATTTTTAAACTTTTTTTTTTACTTTTGGCATGCTTCATAGGAGGCTAGAAGCATGCGCAACCCGATCGGCTCTGCTACATATGGGAGATGAGCAGAACGCCCATATATAGCAGATTTACTGCTGTGCTTTCAGCGCCGATCACTGGGTGGCGCTGAAAGCCATATGCCTGGAACAACCATAGAGGTCAGACCTCTGGTTGTCCAGGCAACATGATGCCGACCCCCGATCACGTGACGGGGGTCGGCAATGACGTCATTTCCGGCCCGGTGGCCGGAAATGCTATTTAAATGCCCGCTGTCAGCTTTGACAGCAGGATTTAACTAGTTAATAGGCGCGGGCGGACGGCGATTCCACTCGCGCCTATTGCGGGCACATGTCAGCTGTTCATAACAGCTGACATATCCCGGCTTTGATGCAGGCTCAGCGCCGGTGCCCTTATCAAAGCAGGGAGGATGTCTGATGACGGACTGTGTCCCTCATTGGACATTAAGGGGTTAAACAATGACAGGCAATACTTTGAAAAGTTAAGTATTTCAAATGATTATAAAATCAACCAAACTCAACACATAGATTGGTAAAAAAAAGTGTCCCTTCCCCTCAAAAATAAAGAAATATATATTTTTCTATTTTTTTCTAGTTTACCATAGAAATACATTTTTGACACTGCACAATTGTAATGGTCTGTAAGGTTACAGTAACTCAAAATGTTATTGTACCTAATGGTAAATGTAAATGACAATAAAATCCACAGAAAGCAATGATAGAATTGCTGATTTTTCTTGCATGAAAATTAATCAATATATTATAGGCTAGCCAAAATGGTACCAACAATTTTTTGCCATAGATTTTTTTACTTTTATTTTGCAAGAGCGTTAAAACATAAAAACATTTATTTATTTTGCCATATTCCTACAGATCCACACACAAAAAAAGACAACTTGTTTTTTTAAGTCACAGTAAACAGTAAAAAACAAAAACTGAAAAAATGATGGAATTGTTGTTATTTTCCAAAGTTCCCTTAGGAAAATTTAAAAAGGATGTCCCGTAAAAACAAGCTATCACGAATTCACAAGATAAAGATGATGATAACTTTTTGATCAGTAGTGGTCTAATTACTGGAACCCGCACTGATTGTCAGAATGGAAAATTTTGTTAAAATGGAGTGGCAGTGCATACCCTCATCCCGCAGCTCCATTCATTCCCTATGGTACTACCGAGCGATTTGCTTTTTTTGGCAGCCCCCTAGAGAATGAATGGAGCAGCGTTTGGGTGTCTGATCATTTTGTAATGTGGATAAAAAATCCCATATGTCCCCATCCGTGTTGGTCCCAGCGGTGGGGCGAACACAGATAATTGATAACTGTGGACTACCTTTTCAGTAGCGGTTAATTAATTAATAAGTTATCAGGCATGATGAAATCTATCGAAATTCGAATTTGCCCACTAATACGCTTGCTCGAGGCAAATGAGGCCATTTCTGTGTCTGGAAATGCTACTGCTTTGACAACTAATGCCAGTGGTGGAGGTGGTGGTGCTATAGCTGCTAGCAGCTCCCACCTTCTTAACTGAGATGTGTTTTTTGTTTTCTTTCACACTATCCATTGCATTTGACACTTTTTATTTTACTATACATTTTATACACAAGTATAATTAATATTTTCAAAAAACTTTCAACCACAGTTATTTAACCCTTGACAAAAAGAGCTGAACAAGAAATGCTATGTAGGTACATTTAGGACAAAAACTGTGGAACAAAAATGTGATATAGGGTGTTATTCAAAATAACTTGGTGATCAATTGTCCGTCCATCTCACCTGTATGGTTAGGTGAGTCATAATTCTAATGTAGTAAAGAATAAGGTTCCAGCCACTGCAGCCCATCTGATTGGTAGATGTGGTAATGTAGGAACACGGGATATTCTGGACTGCTGGTGTGAAGCCAATAAAGGAGTCTGAATTAAGTGAAGATTTTGACAGTACCGTTTATTTTCTACACACTTTGAAGTGTTACAACGTCTTCATGAAACCACAGAGATCTTTGTGGTTTTCCTGAAGAAGTAGTTGTAACAAGTGAGGGGGTTTCACTGTTTAGGCACATCAGGGGCTGTGCAAATCCATCCCTTCCAAGCCCTGTCATGCACCGAAACTGTAGTTTTACACCACACATGGGGTATCGGTGTACTCAGGAGAAACTGCACAACAAATTGCATTGTCCATTTTCTTGTTTCCCTTATAAAAAAATGCAAAATTTTGGGGCCAAAGCAACAATTTTGTGGGAAAAATAACTTTATTTTTTCCCTTCCACATTGTTTTCATTCTTGTGAAGCCCCTAAAGGGTTAATAAATCTCTTGATTGTGGTTTTGAACACTTTGTGGGGTGTAGTTTTAAAATGGTGTCACATTTGTGCATTTTCTATCATATAGGCCCCTCAAAGTCACTTCAAATGGGATGAGGTCCTTAAAAAAATGTGATTTTGTTGAAAAAATGAAAAATTGATTACACATTTTTAACCCTTCTTACTTCCTAACTAAAAAATATTATGTTTTAAAAATAATGCTCTTGTGAAGTAGGCACGGGGTAAATGTTATTTATTACCGTAACTATTTTGTGTGGCTTAACTACCTGGTTTAAGGGTATACAAATTAAAAGTTTGCAAATTTGAAAAATTTCAATTTTTTTGTCACATTTTCAATATTTTCATAAATAAATGCAAATCATATTTATCAAAATTTACCACAGCTCAACAAATACCAAAAAAGAACGCTGCTCACAAGATTCCAATATTTGAGGAAATAGGGGAGACACAAAAGTTAAAAGGTAAATAGTGCTTATATTTTACGGTCCAGCCATCAATATACTAAATAGGGCATTCACACCAGCCAGTATGTGTGCAAGTACAGACACAGAGTTCTATTAGTGCATGGAGGGTGTGTGAACAAATGCTATGAGGTTCCTGACTTTGAAAAAATGTTTGTATGAGCAAAACGTAACATAGTTAGATAAGTGGGGTGAGGCGATAGGCTAGTCTAAAGAAATTAATTTTTAGGCCATGCTTAAAACTGTGGGTATTGGAAAATCAATTGAATTGTCCTGGGTAGTGCATCCCAAAGAATTGGCGCAGCAAGCGAGAAGTCTTGGAGATGGGAGTGGTAGGTTCGGATTATTGAGGATGTTAGTCTTGGTTCATTAGCGGCACAGAGGGCACAGGTATGGTGTAATGAATGGAGGCAGAGGCACAGATGTTCAAGTGCACATTTGTTTATTGCTATTTTTGTGGAACAACTGGACCACGGTTGCGGGGGGCTCTGAAAGGGGCCTGACTATGAGAACACCCAGACACCTGTAGTAAGACCCCTCAAACAGGATCAAAATGGAATGTCTGAGGGACACAGGTACTACCTCCAGTTAGACCCCGGACATGTGGGAGCTGGCCCAGTGGAACAGGTGCACAGACAGGGATAACAGGTAGCGTAGAACTTGACAGGGGGAAGCGGCTGGAGGGGATGGAGCTGGCTCTGGCAGTACTGTTGTCGCCATGGGTAACGGAGTGTCAGACGGCTGAGCAGGATGTAACTTGCACAGGCGGCACTGGTATCGTCCCGGGGGTAGAGTAGCAAGCTGCTTATAGTTTGAGAAGACAAACAGTATTAGCTGGGTACTGGCAGGACACTGGAAAAGCACAACAGATCACAGCCATGTCAGAACACTAAATCAGAAACTAGCAAAAGGAAACACTTGTTGCTCCAGCGCCCTCTCTATGGCAGAGGGGCCAGAAATAGAACACATAAGGATACCATTGGTTAACAGCATATTTTGAAAAATGAGTGCTGTCTCTTTAAGAGATCGGGAGTGCGCGCCCTCAGCACCTTACCCAGGGATCTGCTGGCTGCATGCCAGGAAGCAGGAGCAGGGGAGAGAACAGAGACAGAGGCAGAGCGGCGGAGAGCAGAGGCCCCGACAGGGACCCCGCAGAGGTACGGGCACGAGTGTTACATAGGGTGATAGACTGAAATGAGGCTGGAGAGGTAGGGTAGTGCTGAACCGTGAAGAGCTTTGTGGGTGAGAATGAGAAGTTTAAATAGGACTCTGTAGCAGATGGATCAGTGCAATGACTGACTCAGGGTACATGCATCAGATTGGAGAGTATAGTAAGAGCTAGACCGATTAGTAGAGATTTTCTATAGTCCAGATGAGAATGAATAAGAACAACAATAAAAGTTTTTGAGGAGTCAAATTCTGAAGATGTTTTTGAGCTGTAGGTGACATGAGCAAGCGAGTGATCGGATAAAGGGGGTGAATGAAAAGTCTGAATCAAATATGACCCCAAGACAGAGAGAATATTGCTGCAGTGTAATTGTAGAACAACACACACAAATGGCTAAATCGGGTATAGGTGGGTTAGTGGAGGGAGGAAACACAAGGAGTTCAGATTTTAACAGATTCACTTTTAAATATGAGGACATAATGTTAGAGACAGCAGAAAGACAATCACTGGTATTTTGAAAAAAATGCAGGGGTGATGTCAGGAGATGATGTGTATAATTGGGTGTCATCAGCATAGAAATGGTACTGAAAACTGAATCTACTGATGATTTTTCCAATAATGGCAATATATAAGGAGAAGAGGAGGGGGCCTAGGACTGAGCATTGATGAATTTTGACAGTAAGGGGAAGAGGAGACAAAGAGGAGTCAGTAAAGATACAGTGAAGGAGCGGTCAAAGAGGTAGGAGGAGAACCAGGAGGGAGCAAAGTGGCCAATAGCATGAAGCATAGTGAGGAGGAGCTTGTCATCCACAGTGTTGAATGCTGAAGAGAGATCCAGGACAATCGGCAGGGAGTATAGACCATTAGATTTCACTGTCAGTAGATCATTAGAGACTTTAGTGAGGGCAATTTCAGTAGAGTATAAGGAGTGGAAACCTGATTGGAAAAGGTCAAGAATAGCTTTATCTGAGAGATAGCGAACTATTCGGCAGTCTACCGAGCGTTCCAGGAGTTTAGAGATGAAAGGAAAATTAGAGACAGCTCTGTAGTCAGCAGCACAGTTCTCGTCGAGGGATTTTTTTTAAAGTATAGGATGTATGCTGGCATGTTTAAATGAGGAGGGAAATTTACCAGATGGTAGTGAAAGACTAAATATTTTACTTAGGTGAGTGGTGACAGCTGGGAAAGGTGGCTGGAGGAGATGTGAGGGATTAGTGTCAGTGGGACAGGTAGTAGGGTGAGAAGATGCAAGGAGCCTATTAATTTCTTCTTTGACTAGGTCAAAGACAAAAAATTCGGTAGATCTAATGCAGGAGGGAGGACAATGTAAGATATTAGTGGACTGGGAGAAAATTTTCTGATGGATATGGTCAATTTTTTTCTTTTAAATAATTGGCCAGATCAGTGATGAGGTCGGTGGTGGGGGCATGCACTCTTCGATGGAGGTGAAAATGAAAAGTGGCAAAGAGTTGTTTAGGATTGTTGGATATTGTGGTGATAAGGGTGTTTGGAGAGGTGATGGGCAGAGTTGCATGTTTTAAGCAAAACTTATAATGGATGAAATCTTTGGCCAGACTGGATTTTCTCTACAAACATTTGGTGCACCACTGGAGAAAACGGGTTTGCAGCATGTGCCAGGGTTGTCGCCGTCTGAGCCGACATGTTCTAAATATAGGAAGTGCAGCTCCATTCAGGCCACTTTGCAATGTTTCATTATAATGTTTCAGTGGACAATGAGGATTGCAAATTCTTCATAAACTGCCAGGTATTAATGGCATGTATATTTCTATAAGTGTGGTAAGTTGGAGTGTCCTGAGCAGGGAACAGTTCTTGAAAGAGAATAAAAGAAGGCTGTGGTCAGACAGCCAGAGAGGGGAGTTAGTAAAGTCATATTCCAGCATATTTCCGTCTTCAGGTGTAGGAGAGATAGTAAGCTATGAAAGGCCAAAGAAGGAGGTTAGAGATAAAAGGTGAGTGGCAGATGGGGAGAGGGGATCACCAATGATGAGGCTAAAGTCCCCCATAATGAGAGTGGGGATGTCACAGGATAGAAAGTGTGGAAGGCATGTGGCAAAGTGACATGTGTGCAACATATCACAAAAGAGCAATCTCAATACCACTGGGATATATTGAAGAGTTTCAGAGTTCTAACCTGAAAAAGTGTTACAAGCCAGAATTGAAAAAATTGGAATGGTCAGGAAGGGGGAAACAGTCTGGGGAGTGAAGGGGTTAAAACAGGTCAATGTCCAAGTCAGTGGTACTTAACAGCTTGACAGAATGCCCACGAATCTCTTATTTTACTGCGACCCTGACACAGTTTTGATTAGCCGGGGCTGGTGCGATGTCACCTGTCTATCATGTCGCACAGAAAATATCATGCCTGCCCTGACAAATTAAATACCACACCGGGGAATGATGGAAGCTAATAGATTCATGGACCTAAATACATTGGAAATGCATTGATATTTCACTTGGATGTAAAAATGCTTTTATACTTGCAGGAACGAAAAAGAAGATTTTCTGTCCGTGAAGCTGGATTTATTTCTATTGCTTATATATTGCTATCGTTTTCTGCAGGGATGCTGCTCTGTGCGATGGACTGAACTGTGCATCTATGGTGAGCTGGCTTTTATGTGCTACTTATTTTGCTAATAGACCAAGTCAGGCCTCCTATAAGGAGCACAGTACACTGACTGGAGGAGCACATCGGTGGAATGGGGCTTGGTTAGTAGGAAAATGCCAGCAGTGTTTTCCTGAAAAGTCTTTTTTAGTGTCTACACTTTTTCCTTTTTTTTTTGTTGCAGCCTTGCTGCTGATATTTTTTCGTGTTATATGTATGAATTGATGAATGTCTACAATGGCTAAAACGAACCCTACTGGACAAGACGTCTTATGCACATACCCAAAAAGAAGAGGATACTCTGGACTTCCTTATAATGTATACAGTCTACTATAAGTACATGGCATAAAGTATATACATGCAACATTATACCCACCTGAAAAAGGGGATGGACCGTCGCTGAAATGCGTAGTGTATTCAATAAACCGTCAACCTTTCTCTGGTCTGGCTGTTCTCTCCACGTACATTGCAACACCCTGATTAGGATACTTTTGGGATACAATGTTATCAAAACAGAAACCATACAAGCTCAATATTGAAAATACAGTCCTGTGCCTACATATCAGTACTGTTACAGACAATGAGTATGAACACTCCTATCAAGGATAAATACAGAAAAAAATGGAGTATATAATCCAAAACAGATTACAAAAAATTATTATATGTCCAAGGCAGTAGATAATAAAAAAGAATCAGTGGCAAAGTTGTTCAATGCAGTGACCGAGTACAGAAAAAAGAAGGGTGCACTACCACAAACATGCGATCAGGAAGAGCATAGTAATACAATTAATTTGTCTTGTGACAGGGTTACTGGCATGATATGTGAGGGGAGATATTTGTCACAAAGATTGCTTTCCTCCATGATCTAGAAAACCCATAAGTTTCTGTTCAGCGTGATATGTGCTGAAGGAGTTGAGCGGCCATATTATGGGCGGGTTTTTAGGTGAGTAGGTAAGAGATGGGTGGGACGCTTACTCACCATATCTACACATCAAGGGTGTGGCTGGGGAAATAATTGTCCAGCCATTTCTTTTTCTTTATTCTGTGTTGTGTGGAGGCAAGGAAGCCCTAGGCTGACACTCCTGAGAACTGCCATATTGTATGTGTTGGCCCAGAAACGCGTGTTTCATATTAGCTTCCTCAGGGGGTATTAATTCTGTAATTACCCTGCTTTTGGGACTGCTAGTGAACTGCTACAGACAGTGTTGTACCTGAATCAGCACATACACCGGAGCACAGCACCCTTATTAACAGCTGATTGCTACAGACAGCATTGTGCCTGAACTAGCACAACAATCGGAGGTAAGTGAGGTACGTTCCCTCCCTCCTCCCCACTGGAGGACAAAGACAGAAAAGGGCCCCTGTGCAAAAACAATATATAAGCTCTTTGCAGCCCAAAAGATCCTAAAATTGCAAAATTGCATCTACTTTGGAAGTAGAAATCTTGAGCCCCTGTGCGGTCGCACAGGCTGCATCAATGGTCCGTCCTTGCTCTTCCCCCTCCATCTCTGACCATTGTGACCTCCACATGAAGCGTCCTTGTTTGACTTTACCTCTACATGACAGATATGTGTGGTTTTCCTTTGTGAGAAATTACAGAGACAACAGCAAGCTTTAAATGTGCAATAAGGCAACGGAAGACATCTGCATACACTTTAGCACGTTCTCTTTGAAATGCGCTGGTTTATTACTACACTTTTGCTAATGATGTTTGTAGCGCACAATTAATGTACGGAGTTGGCTGAAGATGTAAACTTAAAGCCACTTGAACGGCTTACTATGAAAATTATTATGATGATTTTATTAATCACGATATCACAGGCTGGAAGATACAGATATGGAAAAAATTACTTTACCAGATTGTCTTTATTATTGCATGTTTATCTTAGCGATTGGTTTCTGTAATTCTGTACAAAATGTAATATTAGAAGAGGGTAGATAAGTATATGGATAGAAATGCTTCTTTATTCACTAATAATACTGCATTTACTAAAGTCCACAAACGTTTTTATTAATAAATGTAATATATAAATGTGTAAGATTATAACCAGAATTGTTATATCTGTAGCTCACATATTTTGAATCATGATTTTGAAATCGCCACAATTCTATACAAGAGCAAAATTTATGCAAAATTTACTGTATACATACAGTATATATTCATTTGGAAAGGGTAATTTCTATGACTATACTGAACTCTAGTAAGAGCCACTAAATGGAAAACATTTAAAGGAAATCTATCATGTAAAAAAAATACAATTAACCTGCAAATGTTGGGTTAATCTGCAGGTTAGTAGCATTCTAAAGCTGCCTGATGCAAGCACTGAGAGACAATGATGCATGGAAGAAATTAACTTTAATACTTCTGGCAGTCTCGAGCTTTCAGTCACATGGGTGTGGTCGGCGCATCTTCAGTCATTGCTCAGTCCATACTTATCGGCGGACATAACCACACCCCTCCACTGACTGACAGCCAGCTTAGCATTGGAACTTGCTGCTAGTCTGTGCCGGGGCACGGTTACAGCCACCCCTCACCATGCACTAAGCAGTGACTAAGTCGACCTCAACCCTATGCAAAATAAAAGTGAGGGAGCGCATATGAGCAGTACCAATATGATATTGGAGCAGATTTATAGCCAATTGACTAATAACCTTACAGGGTTATGCAAACATTGCATAACTCTGGTGAGTGGCAAGTAGAGATGAGCGACTTTGCCTTTTTTCGGGTCGAGTCTGGTCGAACGAAACCCGACTTTCGCAAAAGCCGGGTCGAACGAAATCGGTCGATTATCGTGAAAAGTCGAAGGCCGACTGAAACACGAAACCCAATGTAAGTCAATGGGGAAGAAAAGTCGGCAGTGAGTGGAGGACAGGAAATACACCTAGAGTGCCCATTTTAATGCCAAAAACATCATTTCTTATTCCTTAAGCTTGTCAACCTTAATTTACTTTATAATAATAGTTAGGCATTGAAAACTGAGGGTTATTTGGCTAAAGTTGTGGGGGGGTTAGTGCTGGCTCCAGATTCTCGTGGGCCCAGGGCCAAAGAGTGTCACTGGGCTCCTTTAACACATGACACAATTCATGATCCTTTGATACGGCAGAGAAATAGCGGTACAGTACAATGAAAAATACTTCAATTCTTACATCACATGACTGATATCCATTTTAAATTCTCCAATAGCTCCAAAAACAGACAGTATATTCCTCCATACAGTATTATGGCCACCGCATAGTGCGCCATACAGAGTAATGAGGCCCATATATTTCTCCATACAGAATCATTGGTCCCATATAATGTTCCATACTGTATATGATGAGCTACACATAATGCTACAGTATATGTTGTTCACCATGGATGAAGCTCCAGTGTCTTATGGGCCCAAATAATGCTCCATATATAATGGGCCCCATTTCTAATGCTCCAGTGTTTAATGGGCCCTGTAAATGCTGCTCCAGTGACTGATGTCCACCTTTGGAATGCTCCAGTGTATGGTGGGCCCCAGATATCATTCTCCAGAGTATCGTGCTCCCCAAAAATGGCTCCCAACCTTTAAAACAATTAAATAAGTCTCCTCGCTAGGGAATCCCTGTACTCTGGACTCCTCGTCATCCCCATCTTCCATCTCTCTGCACTTGGACTGTTTAGGCAGAGGGCGTACAGACGTGATGTCATCATGCTCTTTGACCAGAATGTCACTGTCAAGAAAAGTGTTTGGTTTCCAGGGGCAGTATGGTTGCAAAGCTGAACCTTAAAGGAATGTCCAGAAGGGCACCACCAGGAGTGGAGCCTGTGGCTTAATTGGACTCAACACGGGCAACCTCAACCATGCCATCCACAAAAAAGCTGCACAGATTGCAAGCTTAATTCCGTTAACGAACGAGACTCAGGCATGCCCCCACGGTCCACGTCCAGCTTACTAGAGGGACACGCGAGGCTCTGGCATGCGAGATCGGCCAATAACAGGTCTGTCATGCCCTTACATGTCTGGGGCTGCACGCGTGCTACAATGAAAGGACCAGCGTGCATCGCTTACAGGTGCGGATAACGCGCTGAACCCCGTTAGTGATGGGTATCTGGGATTACAATTCTTCCCCACGAACAAGCATTTCCCAGTAAGTGCAGGTCAACCGGAATTCCGGAATTAGGCCTAAACGGCATTCCAGAAAGAATGTGAAAAAATTGAGTGTCCAAACCACAGGTGCTGTAGCTTGCTTAACAGCTAGGCTCCTCTGCTGAGTAGCACACAGTTCTTACATAAACAGGCGGCATAGCTTGGTTCACGGGTGGTCAACTCTGCTGAGTAGCATACACAGTTACTAGGCCCAAAGTATTAAGTGGTGTAAATGCAGTCAAAAACTGGTTATTTCATAAACAGGCGGCATAGCTCGGTTCACGGGTGGGCTCCTCTTCTGAGTAGCAGACACAGTTATTAGGCCCAAAAGGATTTTCAGGACAATATGCGGTAAAAAATTATTAGAAACACACACGGTGTAGCTCCTTCACAGGTGTACTACATCGCTGGCTACCAGACACCGCTACTATGCCCTAAAACTGTCTATTATCATTGAAAACCATTATTAATGTGAAAAAAAGATACGTTTTTGTTTGACGAAACATTCTCGAACGGAAACTAGAACAGTCGAATTTTAATCAAAGTGTTGTAGTTCGACGAACGGATCTAACACCGCCCAAAACAGCTAGAATTTGAACTTGGCCAACAGTTCCACTCAAACACCACTCATCTGTAATCAGAAGGCAGATTCAGACGGTCTCAGGCACAGTATGGATTCGACAAGATTGCAGAAAGTTGAGAAAGGGTACAGTATCACCGGATAACAGGTATATATAGCATAGTTTAAACATTTAAAATCTCAGTGTTTATTTCCGGAGTACGACAAAGACACTCACAGCCTCAGTATGGATTAGACAACAATCTAAAAATGAGAAAAAAGGAAATGTTTTGAAGTGTACACCAGTATACACTGTTGGGGTATTTTTAAATCTTCATATATATTTCTGTCTCAGTAAGACAGTCCAGACTCTCCGCAAGAGGAAACGAGATGGATAAAAGTACAGACATAAAGTCGAGTGATTGCAGAAATTTAGGAATTACTAATCAGGGGAAAAACTCCTGGGAGAATTCTCAGAGGCGATGCTGACCCTCAATTACTTTGTGTGTGGAGACAGCAAAAACAGTTCTTTGTGAAGAAAGGGTTGCTGTATCGCAGTACCGTTGATCCCATCACCGTTACTCATCTCCATCAAATTTTGATCACTGGGAGAGATGTAGACATGGTCCTCACTGCCTATCATGATCTGTCAGGTAACTTTGGAGTGCAAAAGACAGAAGCCACAGGCTGTAGGCGATTCTATTGGATTGGCATGAGAGGGAACATTTAAAAATGTGGGCAGGAATGTCACACGTCTGTGAGTAGGAAAACTGTGAAAACTGATGATAAACCACCACTGCATCTCATTGTGAGTCGACGTCCATAAGAAATGGAAGCCATTGATCATCTGAAGCTAGAGCCCGGCCAGCAGGACAGGGCATAGCTACATCTTAACCATCATCTATCAGTTCACCAAATTTGTAGTGGCAGTCCCAGGGAAGGATTTGACAGCCCAGACTACACAGCGGAGGAGCAGGGAGAGGTAAATATTGCAAATGCTGGGGCCTTGCCAAGGGCCCCTCATAGTACGCCAGTGTGTCTGACGGCGGGTGTGCATCCCTACCGTCAGAGACACTTGATTGCACCATGAGGGACCCTGTGCCAGTGCCAGCGCCCAAGAGTCAGCCCACCCACCTGTCCAGGGCAATGGCACTCGCACGGTTACGTGCGCTAGGTGGTGACCCCGGTCATGGGGGGGGCAGCCCAGTTAGGGAGGTTTTAAAAATGGCATGTGTTGATGTTGGACATTCAGCAGCTGCAAATGGAGGAATTGGAGAAGTCCGAGGAAGAGGAGGACATAAGCGAGCCATTTTTCTGGCAACCTATGTGTCATCAGGGGAAGGTGGGACAAAATCCTTTGAAACCCATGCCTGATTCATTTTAATGAAGGTTAGATCATCAACATTTTGGGTCGGCAGATGGGTCCTTTTTTCTGTCAGGATTGAGCCAGCAGCACTGAAGACTCATTCCGATACCACACTAGCAGCAGGGCAAGCGAGCTCATGTAAGGCATATAGTGCCAATTCAAGCCAGGCGTCCAGTTTAGAGGCGAGAACATCGATATGGGATGAGAAGTAGTTTGTAACCATAGTTGGCAACTGCTGTCTCCTATCACTTTCAATCGATGCAGTATTACCAGTCGTGTAAGCGGGACTTGAAAAATCAGTCCACAACATGGTCATGAAACCCCTGTCTTCAACGCCACTTCTGATGTGTGCACCACGAACACCTCTTCCATGTTGCCCCCTATGGCTCGTTGGAGAACCATCACCGCTGCTGTGTGCTGGGAATGCCTCAATTAAACGGTTTACCAGAGTTGCTTGTTTGTTAGCCAATATTAGGTCAAGGTTCTCCTGTGGTATTATGTTTTGGACTTTGCCTTTATAGCGTGGATCCAGGATGCTGGCCAACCAGTAGTCATCATCGTTCATCATTTTGGCAATGCGGGGGTCCCTTTTTAGGATCTGCAAGGCATAATCTGACATGTGGGCCAATGTTCCAGGTGTCAATGATGCACTGCGAGTGCAGGGTGGAGGAGCACTTTCTGGCAAATCCACATCCCTCCAGTCACGCACAAACCCTGTACCAGACCTTGCCACGCCAACATTTTCTCTTGCCCCATGAGAAGCATCTTCCTCCCCTAAATAATCATCCCCATCATCATCCTCCTCCTCATCTTCCACTTCTTCCTCCACCTCGTCCAGAAGAGGTCCCGGAGCAGACAATGGCTGACTGTCATCAAGGCTTCCGTCCTCCACTTCCTCATCCTCCTCGACTGCAGACGCCTGCTACTTAATGTGCGTCAAAGTTTGCATGAGCAGATGCATAAGTGGGATGCTCATGCTTATGATGGCGTCTTCTGTGCTTACCAGTCGTGTGCATTCCTAAAAACACTGAAGGACTTTACAGAGGTCTTTCAGCTTCGACCACTGCCCACCTGACAACTCCATGTCTGCCCTCAAAGTACCTGGCCATGTATCCTCTCACAAATGCATTACAGCCTGCCTCTGTTTGCACAGCCTCTTAACCATGTGCAGGGTGGAGTTCCACCTTGTTGCAACGTCGATAATTAGGCGGTGCTTGGGAAGTTGGAGTCTCTGCCTCTGATATTCATGCCAATAGATTGGTTCGTGCTTTTCACCGGGCCCATCCAGATCGGCCTGGTGGCGTGGATGAGGGTTCGGTGACCCCTCCTCAAGGGGGGGGTACTGTTGTGAGTTCATTCTCTGCTCCACCAGTTGTGAGTTCTTCTTCCAGGCTCCCTCTGGTGGTAACAGGAGGTAGTGAGGCTGAATTAATCAGTGGAGATCTGCCACCTGATAATGAGGATGATGATTGGACCTCAGGAATCTCAGACTGGATTTAAATCAGCCGACGCCCTATTCCTGTGCTGGTGATTCCTTCTGGCTATTCAGGTCTTGGTTTTCAGCTCTGTTCCAGTCATCTAAAGCTAAGTTTTTCTGTTAATGTTCACACTTGATTTTTGTTGGTCAATTCAGTTTTTTGTGTGGTCAGCCAGCCCCGGCTGGGGCTGTGCTGAATTTCCACTCTTATTTATCTGTATTTACCAATTTGCTTTTTTGTCCTTTATTAGATTGGCCTCTTTTTTGCTCTGTCTCAGAATATTTCAGAGTGCTGATATAGTGGGAGAAGTCTAGTGACTTCAGGGTTAATTTTGCTATCAGAAGTGTTGGACATTATTTTTGTAGGGTTTTTGGCAGATTGCAGACAGTGTCTTTCCTTTCCTGTCCTTTCTAGTTAGTTTGGGCCCCATCGTTTGCTCAGCCTATTTTCCTGCCTGTGTTTGTGCTTTCATCTTGTCTAACCGTCAATACATGTGTGGGGGCTGTCTTTCCTTTGGGGTCTGCTCTGGGGCAGTTAGTTTTCCCCTTTTCTTGCTTCAGGCTTATGTAGTTCTCCAGCTGTGACGAAGCGTCTAGGATCATCGTAGGTACGCTCCATGGCTGCTGCTAGTTGTTGTGGTTAGGATCAGGGATCTGCAATCTGCATAGTTACCAACCTCTCTGGTTTTCTGTGACTTAGCTGGTTTAGTTTTTTCCTCCTCGGTGACCCATTCATAACAAACTACCTTGCCTGCCTCAAGATGTAGACTGCCCAGCCATGTCTCAGTTTGTCGCTGCAAGTAGTCGGCCAGTACCTCCGTGGTGTGTCTGTCGCCCAAACACATCATCTTCAACACAGCCTGCTGACGTTTACCACTAGCTGTTCAATAGTGGGACACCGAGTGTGCAACACTGGCAACTGCGGATGGAGTGCTCATGCGAATGCGCTCTGTGGACGAGCTTTCGCTTCTGGAGGAGGAGGAGGGTTGAACGCCTACACCCAACTGTTTCCTATACCGTGGACTAGGCAGCACTGTTCCACCGCCGCTGTCCCCTGTGGACCCTGCATCCACTACATTAACCCAGTGCGCAGTGATGGACATGTAACGGCCCTTGCCGTGCCTACTGGACCATGCATCTGTTGTGAGGTGCACCTTTCCACTCACTGATTGCTTGAGTGCATGGACAATGCGGTCTTTCACATGAAGGTAGAGGGCTGGGATGGCTTTGCGAGAAAAGAAGTGCTGACAGGGTAGATCATAGTGTGGTACTGCGTAGGCCATGAGTTCGCGGAAAGCTTTGCTTTCAACCAACCAGTAGGGCATCATCTCTAACGAGATTAGTTTGGCAATGTGGGCGTTCAAACCCAGTGTACACGGATGAGAGGATGAGTACTTTCTTGTCCTTCTCATAGTCTCTGGTAGTGTGAGCTGGACTTGAGAGCTGCATATGGTGGAACTAGCGGAGGACATGGCGGACTGAGAGAGGGTTGATGATGGTGATGGAGTTGGTGTTCTTTCTGATGGCCTAGATTCAGTCTTTCGTAGCAATAACATTGTGATTCCCTGACTGCTTTGCCCTTGCGACGATACCTCAACATTTGCTGCTGGTGGTGTGCTAACCGGTGGGCTTACAGTGGGGGAAATGATGTAGCGTTGCTGACTACCTTCATTGGGAGCAGTTGCACATGTAGTACGTGAGGTTTGGTTGTCCATCCACGCTTGCAAGTGCATGGTGGTTAAATGTCTAAGCATGCAACTGGTATTCAAATTTCTCAGATTTTTCCCTCGGCTAAAGATCTTTGCGCACTTCTTACAGATAACCTTTGCCTGATCATTAGGATTTTGTTCAAAAAAGTGCCACACTGCACTCTTCCTACTATGGAAGACATTTTGAGGCCTTGCACGCTGTGCTAATTTGACCGTCTGGCCTAGCTATCCTGCAACTCTTTTGGTTTTTGTAACCCATTTTTGGACTGCGCTGGGCCTGCCAGATAACAGCTGTTGCGATGTCGATGCCTGCTGCGGATGCTCCTCCTCCTTCTCTTCTGAGCTATTGACAGCAGCATCCTCTTTCCCCAATGGATGCCAATCTGGGTCAACAACTGGGTCATCCATCACCTCCTCTTCAATGTCATGTGCACCTTCCTCTGTGTCACCATGTAAGGTGGTATAGCATGCGGGAGGGGGCACCTGAGTTTCGTCAGGGTCAGATTCTGGCTCAGTACACTGCGAGGACAATGTAGTGCTCTGAGTGAATGTACCAGCAGATAAAACTAGCAGTGGCTGTGCATCAGTGCACTCCATGTCAGATTCTTCTTGGACTGGGTAATTCACGATTTGACTTGATAACCCAGGCATGGTATGTGAAAAGAGCTCCATGGAGTAATCTGTAGTGTGGCCTGCCGCATCCTTTACTTTTGGTAGGGGTGAAGGACACAAGGAATGGTGTGGTTCCTGACCAGGAGCCTCCAATGACAACTCAGTGCTTTTATTTTTTAAAAGTTCAGAAGAGGGGGCGATAGAGCTGGAGGCTGTGTCAGCAATGTAAGCCAAAACTTGTTCCTGAAGCTCCGGCTTTAAAAGCGGTTACCTACTCCCAGAAAAGGGAGCCTTTGCGGCCTTGTGGAGCAAGACGATGACGCAGGCTCAACACCTCCTGCATTAGGTGCTATTGTGCTTTTGCCACTACCAGCAGATCCACCACCACCATCAATACCATCATTACCAGCTGGCAACCCCCGCCCACTTCCACGGCCTCTTCCAACACACTTCCTCATTTTTGGGAAAATGTACCCAAAATACCACCAGCAATATGGTACTGTAAAACAAGGTACAAGGTGTATATAGTATTGGGGAGAATTTGAATCTCCCTACAGACTTGAGGACACTGAACTAATATCTCAGGCCCAGTGTAGATTACACCTCAATATAACAGGCTGAAATTGGATGGTGTATAAAATGTCTATATAGGACTGGGGAGAATTTGAATCTCCCTACAGACTTGAAGACACTGAACTATTATCTCAGGCCGAGTGTAGATTACACCTCAATATAACAGGCTGAAATTGGATGGTGTAAAAAATGTCTATATAGGACTGGGGAGAATTTGAATCTCCCTACAGACTTGAGGACACTGAACTATTAGCTCAGGCCCAGTGTAGATTACACCTCAATATAACAGGCTGAAATTGGATGGAGTATAAAATGTCTATATAGGACTGGGAAGAATTTGAATCTCCCTACAGACTTGAGGACACTGAACTAGTATCTCAGGCCCAGTGTAGATTACACCTCAATATAACAGGCTGAAATTGAATGGTGTATAAAATGTCTATATAGGACTGGGGAGAATTTGATTCTCCCTAGATATTTTAGCAAGCTGACAATGATGCTCTCAGTCCCAAGTATGGCAGCAGGCAGCCTAATAAGCAGGACTGCTGCACACAAAAGTGTGGAAAAATGAACGCTTGGTAACTGGGCAAAAAAGAGGATGAAAAGTATTTTTGCTTTTAAAAAAGCAGTTTGCACAGCAGTATGAAGACAGCAATGCAGCTATCAGGGAGCCTTATAAGGCAGCCTAATAACCAACAGAGCTGATGCACCAAAATATAGCCTCCCCTTGCACTGCACACTAACTGGTGTGTTGTACAGGCAAAATCGCTAGCAGCAGAAGCAGTTTTTTGTATCTTCTTCCCTGCCTAATGCTCTCCCTACAGAATCAACAGCAGCAGCAGATCTCCCTATTCTGAGATCAGCAGAAGTAAGATGGCGGTCGGCGTGCATGCCCTTTTATAGCACCTGTGACACCACACAAAGCAAGCCAATCACTTGCATGCCCTTCTCAAAGATGGTGGTGACCGCTGCCTATGTCATCGCGTTGCCCACACTGTGCGTCCTCCATCATTGGCTGAAAAAAGGCGCTGGAAGCATCTTTTGAAACGCGACTTTGGCGCTCTGGTCGCCGACCTTGTGGCTGACCTCACGCTATGGTCGGGTTTCGTTTCATGAAACCCGATTTTTTGCGAAAGTTGGCGACTTTTGAAATTGACCGACCCGTTTCGCTCAACTCTAGTGGCAAGGATATGAGTAGAAGATTCCGAGATGTCAGGGCAGCAGACCTTGGGTCTGAAGCAACTGCAGCGTGTCCTGTAGCTGGTGAAAAGCTGGGGTGCATGCCAATGTAGGAATTATGTTTGCCGCTGATTCACGATGTCTGCTAGGGCCGGTGCGTGGAGATGGTGACAATGCAGCCGCCATGTGAGCCAAGCCCCATGTGAACGCAGGTCCTGCGAGTCACGTGACAGAAGGTCCTGAAGGAGATGGTGTAGAAGCGTTCCGTCCACTGCAGCTCCAGTCGTGCACCCTAAGAGAGGGATAGAATATGGAGACAAGAGAAAGTCGCGGTCTCAGTGGAGCGCTAAGGGACGGACTGGATGAGGGAAAAAAATTAAAAATTAAAAAGGTTCAAACCTTTATTAAAGAGGTGTTTAAACAATGTGTTTCAGCGGCAAACCGCCGTATTCATCAGGTGGCATAACAATTAGGGGGGAAATTGACATATTTACATAGAGTATCTAAGCATTTTTCTTTAGCTCACCAGAAGGACCCGAGATTTTTAAGTCTCATAATTAGTGTTGAGCATTCCGATACCGCAAGTATCGGGTATCGGCCGATACTTGCTGTATCGGAATTCCGATACCGACTTCCGATATTTTTTCAATATCGGAATTCGGCATCGGAATCGGAAGTTCAGTTGATTGACGGCCTGACGTCATCATGATGCGCGGTGTGTGCGCATCATGATGCGCCGTCATTTCGGGCCTTCCGGGGGTCTCTGCCGGCCTGCCGGGGGGCTGTGCCGGCCTGCCGGGGGGCTGTGCCGGCCTGCCGGGGGGCTGTGTGGACTGCCCGGGGTCTGTACCGGCCTGCCGGGGGGCTGTGCCGGCCTGCCGGTGGTCTGTGCACCCTGTGGGGGTCTGTACCGGCCTGCCGGGGGGCTGTGCCGGCCTGCCGGGGGGCTGTGCTGATGTCCGGGGGTCTGTGCAAGCATCGTCCGATGGGACTACAAGTCCCATCGGGCGATGCCTGCTACCATGACAGTGATTGACACATTAGCCAATGATGGGACAGTAGTAGTCCCATCATCCGGCTAATGTGTTAAATGTTAAAAAAAAAAAAAAAAAAAAATACTACATACATACTACATGCATGCTACATACATACTACATGCATGCTACATACATACTACATGCATGCTACATACATACTACATGCTACATACATACCACATACATACTACATACATACTACATACTACATATATACTACATGCATGCTACATACATACTACATGCTACATACATACCACATACATACCACATACATACTACATACATACTACATGCTACATACATACTACATATATACTACATGCATGCTACATACATACTACATGCTACATGCATGCTACATACATACTACATACATACTACATGCTACATACATACCACATATATACTACATACATACAATACATTCATACAATGCATACATAGACATACAGTACATATAACATAGAGTAACATACTTACCAATACTTGTCACATTGTTCCCCGAAGCCATTGTCTTTTCCGGGATAAATATTAACATAACAAACCACAAAAATACTCACCCACGATCCGAAGCAGTCCACGAGTGTGTCCCACGACGATCTTGGGTAGAGAACGGCAGCATCAGATGATGCTGCCGTTCTCTACGGGCTGCAGGAATCCAATGACGGAAGGTAGGTATCCTTCCGCACTGTATTCCTCCGCCACTTAAAAAAAAAAAAGTCCCTAGTCTCACTTTATGCCATTGCTGTGTGGGAAATTCCCACGCAGCAATGGCATAAAGTGAGACTAGGGACTTTTTTTTTTTTAAGTGGCGGAGGAATACAGTGCGGAAGGATACCTACCTTCCGTCATTGGATTCCTGCAGCCCGGAGAGAACGGCAGCATCATCTGATGCTGCAGTTCTCTACCCAAGATCGTCGTGGGACACACTCGTGGACTGCTTCGGATCGTGGGTGAGTATTTTTGTGGTTTGTTATGTTAATATTTATCCCGGAAAAGACAATGGCTTCGGGGAACAATGTGACAAGTATTGGTAAGTATGTTACTCTATGTTATATGTACTGTATGTCTATGTATGTATTGTATGAATGTATTGTATGTATGCAGTATATATGTGGTATGTATGTAGCATGTAGTATGTAGCATGCATGTAGTATATATGTAGTATGTATGTAGCATGTAGTATGTATGTAGCATGCATGTAGTATATATGTAGTATGTAGCATGTAGTATGTATGTAGCATGCATGTAGTATGTATGTAGCATGCATGTAGTATGTATATGGTATGTATGTAGCATGTAGTATGTATGTAGCATGCATGTAGTATATATGTAGTATGTATGTAGCATGTAGTATGTATGTAGCATGCATGTAGTATGTATGTAGCATGCATGTAGTATGTATATGGTATGTATGTAGCATGTAGTATGTATGTAGTATGTATGTAGTATATATGTGTTATGTATGTAGCATGTAGCATGCATGTAGCATGCATGTAGTATATATGTAGTATATATGTGGTATGTATGTAGCATGCAGTATGTATGTAGCATGCATGTAGTATATATGTAGTATGTATGTTGCATGTAGTATTTATGTAGTATGAATGTAGCATGTATGTAGTATGTAGTATGAATGTAGCATGTATGTAGTATGCATGTTGTATGTATGTAGCATGTAATTTTTTTTTTTTTTTTTTTTTTTTACATTTAACACATTAGCCGGATGATGGGACTACTACTGTCCCATCATTGGCTAATGTGTCAATCACTGTCATGGTAGCAGGCATCGCCCGATGGGACTTGTAGTCCCATCGGACGATGCCTGCACAGACCCCCGGAGCCTGCACAGACCACCGGCAGGCCTGCACAGCCCCCCGGCAGGCCGGCACAGCCCCCCGGAGCCTGCACAGCCCCCCGGCAGGCCGGCACAGCCCCCCGGAGCCTGCACAGACCACCGGCAGGCCGGCACAGACCACCGGAGCCTGCACAGACCCCCTGGCAGGCCGGCACAGCCCCCCGAAAGGCCCGTACAGACCCCAGAGAGGCTGTACAAGGGCAGGAAAGGGTTTTTCTTATTCCGATACCGGAAGTCCCATAGACTTGAATGGGACTTCCGGTATCGGAATCGGCGATACCGATACTTTTTTTAAAGATCGGCCGATACCATCCGATACGATACTTTGAAGTATCGGACGGTATCGCTCAACTCTACTCATAATTATTGACCATATAGCGAATAATGTCCCAGATCGCTACAAAAGTTTAATTAATAGAGAAAGTTATTGGATCTGTCACAATCCATTTTTGGATCTGTGTCAGAGTCTGGACTCTTATATAAACCTTTTTCCTTTCTGGCCCTCGGGGGTTAATATTGTTTTTTGCCCCCCAGTGGCCTCTGGTGTTACTACAAGTTTAGTGAGTCTGCTGGTGGGCTTTTCCCCCCAGTGGCCGCTGGTGTTACTACAACTTTAATTAGTCTGCTGGTGGGTTTTTACCCTGGTGGCCACTGGTGTTACTGCATTGTATTAATTATCTATGCAGGTGGGTGCCCCTCCCACCTCCCTTTATAAGGCCATCTGGTGCTGCAGCTCTCTGTTGGTAATACAGGTCATTTGGAAGCCAACCGTTCTGAAGGGACAAGCTATCTTGAGCAGTGGTATTTGCAGCATATCTGGAGCAGTGGTTTTCCTGCTGGAAGCTGTGTTTGGGAGTCTCACTCTGCAGTCCAGTGCATGACTGCAGAGGAAGCTAAGTGTTGTTTGTTTTTCCCTGTCTGTTATTTTCCTTGGAGTTTTATTAGTACAGCGGTGGGACCAGTGTCCGCACTTGCCAGTTCTCTAGTAAGGGATATGTGCAGAGCAAGTGAGGGATTGAGGTATCCTGGTCAGCGACAGGTTGAAAGAACCTGTATAGGGAATGTGAGGAGAGTTCAGGGCACTTCCTTAGGAGAGTGCAGGAGGTGTCCATTTCCCCGTTCCCTATTTGCAGGGCCCACCATTGTAATAGTGTCCCTGGTGTCCCCTTGTTTGTCATTGTTGGTTTGGTGACTGACCGGTCGTCGGGTCGCATCACGCAGGGCCAGTCGCCCTGTGACATGATCTTTAAATTAAGCGCATTGGCTGAGGGGTTAAATTTGGCCATAGAAAATGTAGTCAAATAATTGATAATGAATAATGGGTTTTTTACTTTAATATTTTTTATTTTATGTTTTTATATTTTTAACTCATATTTTATTGTCCATTTCATTTTTCACTTTATATTTTGTAATTTATACTCTTGTTTTTATTTACTTATAATTAGCCTTGTCATATTTATATTACATTTACATTGTGTGCTGTTCCTTGTTCCAAATTGATTACTTAATTGATTCTGTGTTCCAGTTGTTTCCCCTGTTTTTACATATGTCAATTTCCTCCCTAATTGTTATGCCACCTGATGAAGATGGCGGTTTGCCGTTAAAACGCGTTGTGTAAACACCTCTTTAATAAAGGTTTGAACCTTTTTAATTTTTTGCCCTCATCCATTCCGTCCCTTAGCGCTCCACTGAGATGGCGACTTTCTCTTGACCTCAACCTTAACCTCAACTTGGATGGGAGCATTCATTAGCCGCTCCTGTGGCGTGGGTTCCTCTGTATTTTTGCTAGCCAGCCAGACAAAACTCACAGCTGGGGGCTGCAACCCGCAACTATTTTAAATAATATTTAAATAAATAATTTAAAAAACGGCATGGGGTCCTACCATTTGTTACAACCAACCTTGCTAAAGCAGACAGCTGGGGCTGGTATTCTGAGTTTTTCTCACGGTGCCAGCTGGGATATCACGGAGGTCACAGCAGTTCAGCCCGGTTGGGAATGAAGCCTCACTGACCGGACATAACCTCTATGATGTCACCATCGGTCTCTGAGGCTGTGCTCGCAGTAGTTCAGTCCCCAGTGGTTTTCAGTCTGGACAGTTGCATCTTGGCACTGTCCAGGTTGAAAACTGATTATCTCCCAGACATGGATTACGGCGTTGGACAGAACAACAGACAGGTATGGTATATTGTTGTTTTTTATTTTACTTTTATTACAGGGAATGAGGGCTTCGCTGAAATTAGGTGTTTAACCCCTTCCTTACTGATGAAGTAATAGTACTTCATCGGTAAGGTCCCCCGCTTTGAGGTGGGCTCCGGCGGTAAGCCCACCTCAAAGCGGCGACATGTCAGCTGTTATGAACAGCTGACATGTGCCCGCAATAAGCACAAGTGGAATCACCATCCGCGCGGGTCTATTAACTAGTTAAATCCCGCTGTCAAAGGCTCTGGAAAGAAGGGGAGCGAAAAACGAAAACGAAAAATCGAAAAAAGCTCCGGTAGTGAAGGGGTTAAATAAAAATGGAAAACTGTGTTTAGTCTTATTTCAAATAAAGGACTTTATTCTGCCTGTGTGTTTATTTACCATACAACTATAGGATTAGTAATGGATAAGTGTCTTAGAGACGCCTCTCCATTACTAAGCCATGGGCTTGATGTCACCTGACAATACAAAGGTGACATCAACTCCACAAATATGAACCCCACTTGCCACCGCTACATGGGAAGTGGGAAGAGTCGGGCAAAGCACCAGAATTGGTGCTTCTAAAAGATGATGCGGGCTGCTGTTTTTAGGCTGGGAGGGCCAATATCCATGGCCCCTTACTATCCTGAGAATACCAGCCCCAGCTGTCTACTCTAGCAAAGCTGGTTGTCAAGAATGGGGGGACCCCACTCTGTTTTTTTTAATTATTTATTTAAATAATTAAAAAAAAACAGAGCGGGGACCCCTCTATTCTTGCTAACTAGCCTTGCTGAAGCTGACAGCTGAGGGTTGCAGCCCCCAGCTGTGAGTTTTGTCTGACTGGTTTGCAAAAATATAGGGGAAACCATGCCATTTTTTTTTACATTATTTATTTACAGCGCAGGAGCAGCTAATGAATACTCCCATCTGCCGATACTACTCTCACTGCAACTAGCAGTAGCAGGTGTTGGATGATGGGGTCAGTAGTCCTATCAGCTGATACTAGTGACCGGAGGTAAGCTTTATACCTCCAATCATAGCTGAGCGCTCCCGCTGTCTTTTGACAGCGTGGGAACCGCGGCTCTCTGACCGGCGGTGATGATTTCCCCGCCAATCAGAAGCAGTGCTTTCTGCGCTGCCATGAACATGACAGCGTGACAAACACCAGGTGTTCGGGCAGCCGAACCTGAATAGTAACACAGACTTCCTGGTGAAGTCCGTATTTGGTGTCCATGCTCGAACAGTAGGTACTTGGTATGGACGCCCAACTTTACTGTTCAGGTACTCCCATCTCTAGTAATGAGCATATTGCATGTAGTCTCATTTGGATACATGCTCTGATTTTGGTTAGAGGTTTATCCGAAAGATTACATGTAATCTGTGAGAGAAGTAAATTGCAAATGTTCACTTTTACTGTAGTTCCATACTACAGTACAAGGCAGAATCAGGGCTTAGTATTTTGATGCCCTAAGCAGATGAAGCAAATTGAACCCCCACGTGTAGCATGCTGCGCAATATTTTTTTCTTGAGAATTATTTATTTCTTTGTTTTACTCACTTATATGACATTGTTATATGACTCACTTTACAGACATCAGCGTAACTTTCCCCATTGGGGCTCACAAATTAGGAAAACAGAGAACCCAGAGGAAACCCACACAAACACAGTGAGAAGATACAAACTCCTTGCAGATGTTGTCCTTGGTGGGATTTGAACCCAGGATCCCAGCACTGCAAATCAACAATGCTAACCACTGAGTGCTAACTGCTGTTGCCATTGTGGCTCACAATATAAATTCCCTATCTGTATGTCTTTGGAGTGTGGGAGGAAACCGGAGTGCCTGGGGGAAACTCACGCAAATATGGGGAGAGCATACAAACTCCATGCAAATGTCTGAATGCATTTCACCAACATTAATGCCCAACCTATGTATAAAATGTCCATTTATCATCATCGGTGAGAAATAGCATTTGAGTGGGAGCCCAACTCACTTTTGCACAGACCTGTATATATACCTGGCGTATAAGATTGAAAGATGTGTGAAACTACACGTCTCAATATACTGTGTACTCAATTATTAGACAATTTATATTTTTTATTTTATTATTGAACAACTAAAACCAAAATACTTAGGAAAATAAAACTGAGGTTTTGCCTTTCTTAGGCTGGTTTCACATTTGCGTTTTTTTGCGCTGGAAAAAAACGCATACGTGCGCATGCGTTTTTTCCCCTATATTTAACATGGGTGCGCATACCTGCGCGCTGGCAAGCACACGTATGCGATTTTCATGCGCTGCGTTTTTTTGGGGTGTGCGTTTGTATTTTACAGACGCAGCATGTTGCATTTTTTGGCCCTGCAAAAAAGCGCATGCGCACGTATGCGCACGTTTTGCGCTAAAAATGGCCATTATAGCCTATGGATGCGCATACGTGCGCACTGGCATGCTCATGTATGCGTTTTTTTAGCGCTGCGTTTTTTTGGTAGTGTTCACTTGTTGTACTAGTTATAATCTTCTAAAGTCAAAAAAAAAAAAGTCTATATAAAGGAGGTGCCTGCCAAAACTCTGCCACTACTACACTGACAGATTGGAGAGCAGACAGTCAACAAGGAAACCATCTTCTATCAGCGAAGAATGTGAGTATATTACATTATATGCCTGTCCTTTTAAATTATGTATGTACTAATGATTTTTATTATTTTTACATGCAGTATGTCTTCAGAATCCGAGTATTCCCCATCGCGGCAGGAATTGGCGCAAGCAGACCGTGAGGTGATTATTTTCGTGCATCTGGTAAGTATATCTGCTGCTTCTCCAAATCTCTTACGTTTTTTTCAACTTTTTTAAGACATCGTCATCATCATCTTCTTCTGCGGACGGGACTAGTGAGGGCGAAGAGCAGGAGCAGCGAAGCCAAGTCCCGGTGGTGATACGGAATGTATGTATCAAATGATTTGTAATGTTCTTTATTTTTTATCTTCTATTTTTACTCTTTTTTATGTTTCTTTTTTTGTAACTTTTTATTCAATTTAAATTTGATTATTCTAATGAATGTGTTTTGTCTAGGTTCCACAACGGGATGAAGACGTCTACCTGGATAATGAGCAGCTCATCAGCCTGGTCCAGGAGCGTTCGCCGTTGTGGGACAGCCGTGACCGGCTGCACAAGGACATTGTGGTGACCCGGCGGCTATGGAATGAGGTGGCCGCAGCGTTGATGGATGGCTGGGACAGCGCCACAGCATCCTCCAAAAAGGCGTTTAGTGAGTATTTCCCTGCTCTGTATTGTGCCGCAGTGACTGTTGTCCTTGACGGCACTGTTGGGTTTCGTGCTAGGCATATTCTAGCAGGAAACCCAACAGTGTCATCGGGGTCTACAGTGACTGCTTTGAGTATTGTATTGCTACATTGTGCCGCAGTGACTGTTGTCCTTGACGGCACTGTTGGGTTTCGTGCTAGGTGTATTCTAGCAGGAAACCCAACAGTGTCATCGGGGTCTACAGTGACTGCTTTGAGTATTGTATTGCTACATTGTGCCGCAGTGACTGTTGTCCTTGACGGCACTGTTGGGTTTCGTGCTAGGTGTATTCTAGCAGGAAACCCAACAGTGTCATCGGGGTCTACAGTGACTGCTTTGAGTATTGTATTGCTACATTGTGCCGCAGTGACTGTTGTCCTTGACGGCACTGTTGGGTTTCGTGCTAGGTGTATTCTAGCAGGAAACCCAACAGTGTCATCGGGGTCTACAGTGACTGCTTTGAGTATTGTATTGCTACATTGTGCCGCAGTGACTGTTGTCCTTGATGGCACTGTTGGGTTTCGTGCTAGGTGTATTCTAGCAGGAAACCCAACAGTGTCATCGGGGTCTACAGTGACTGCTTTGAGTATTGTATTGCTACATTGTGCCGCAGTGACTGTTGTCCTTGACGGCACTGTTGGGTTTCGTGCTAGGTGTATTCTAGCAGGAAACCCAACAGTGTCATCGGGGTCTACAGTGACTGCTTTGAGTATTGTATTGCTACATTGTGCCGCAGTGACTGTTGTCCTTGACGGCACTGTTGGGTTTCGTGCTAGGTGTATTCTAGCAGGAAACCCAACAGTGTCATCGGGGTCTACAGTGACTGCTTTGAGTATTGTATTGCTACATTGTGCCGCAGTGACTGTTGTCCTTGATGGCACTGTTGGGTTTCGTGCTAGGTGTATTCTAGCAGGAAACCCAACAGTGTCATCGGGGTCTACAGTGACTGCTTTGAGTATTGTATTGCTACATTGTGCCGCAGTGACTGTTGTCCTTGACGGCACTGTTGGGTTTCGTGCTAGGTGTATTCTAGCAGGAAACCCAACAGTGTCATCGGGGTCTACAGTGACTGCTTTGAGTATTGTATTGCTATATTGTGCCGCAGTGACTGTTGTCCTTGACGGCACTGTTTTTTTTTTAACAACAGTGGACAAAGTCCGAACACGTTGGCGTTCGATCAAGGACCGCTTCAACAGTGATGTTCGTGCTGAGGGCCAGGTTCGCAGTGGATCTGCGTCAAGGACCAGAACTCGATACCGTCACTATCACGCGTTGCAGTTCCTAAGACCGGTCCTTGCCACGAGATCGTAAGTATTATAAATTTTGGGTTTTTATTTTTATTAATCTGTGTTTTTCTAATCCACAGCTAATGCTTCTTGTAAAGGCATGGTAGTAATGGTTTTCCTTTCTTCCACAGCACCTGGAGCAGCACCCTGCAACCTGGCCCTGGAGCGGTCCTTCCTCGGACGTCCTCTGACCCGTCCCAGCCATCCGACAGCCAGGAAGCACCTTGCAGGTCAACCACACACACAGCTGGTGACCAGGAAGTTGGGCCATCAGGTGTTCCCCTGTCCCAGGTCTCTGCCACTGGTTATGCGGGCACTACCCGCCAGCGGCAGAGGGCCTTGGACAGGAATGTCTTGCCCGAGTTTATGCATTTGAGCGAGGCCTTTAATTCCAGCCTCAAGTCACTGTCCGACAGAGTTGAAAGCGGTTTTGCACTCATGGAACGTGGTTTTAACCACTTTGAACACCGCTTCAATTCTGTAGAACAGCGCCTTGACCGTCTGGAGGCCGACCTCAACAGACCAGCACACCATTTTTTTAGTAAGATTGAAAAGGGCATAGCGGAACACCTTAGTCCTGAGCAACAGCTGAATGTGCTGCAGGCCTGCAACAATGCTTTCTTGCAGGCTATGCAGCATAATCGGTACGGTCAGCAGTCAGTGGTGTCATTTCCACCTGTGCCACCATTGACTCGCTTCACCTCACTACCGACTTGTGCTGCATACCACTGCACGGACACCTCTATTCAAAGCCAGGACACCCACCGTTACACCACCACAAGTCTGAGTGCAGCTGGTCACTTCACCGACACCACCATGGCAAGCGCTGCTCCTGTCTGGAGCACCACCGCCACTCCCATGCATGCGTGGAGCTCAGCCACCACTAGGCAAACATGGAACAGCCCTGCCGCTACAACAACATGTAGTAGCCCTGCCACCACCACTCTGCAAACCTGGACCATCACTGCCGCCACCAGTCCTCCTGCAAGGACGAGCACTGCCAACGAAGAGCAGCAGCAGCAGCCACCTCAGCAGCAGCAGCCACCTCAGCAGCAGCCACCTCAGCAGCAGCAGCAGCCACCTCAGCAGCAGCAGCAGCCACCTCAGCAGCAGCCGCCACCTCAGCAGCAGCAGCAGCCACCTCAGCAGCAGCAGCAGCCACACCAGCAGACGGGGGACCTACATTCAATATTTGCCCCTAGTTCAAGGCGAAATCTATCAAGGCGGGCATTGGGCCAAAGTCGGTCCAGGCACACAAGCCTACGGCGACATGCCATTACAACTAATGTACCTGAACAGATTTCCTCTCCTCCAAGTGTTCCTAGTTTAATTCCCTTAACTGGACTACCTTCCCCCACAAGTTTTGTTGCCCCTTCCCCTCAAACACCGTCTTCAACTGCAAGTGTTGCATATTCCCTGCACACCCCCAAATTGAAAAAATCTGCCCCCAAACGCCGGAAAAAATAATTTTTTGGTTTATTTTTGTGATTAAAAATAAATTTACATTTGTGGTTCACCATTACAAAGTTTCATTAATGTTGTTTGCGCCGCTCACACACACTGATGGGTAAATACATGTTAAAAACCAACCCAAGGCCTAGTATAGTCATATGTGAAATAACACGGACTAGTATAGTCATACCAAGGCCTAGTGTAATAACTCGAGTTTTACCAACTTGGATCTGGTTTCATGAAAAACAAACTGTTGAAACTTGTCTTAAAAATAAGTTTCTTTCTAGTTTCACCAGTTTGTTTTTTGTGAAACAAGATGCTAGTTGTTAAAAATCGAGTTATTACAGTAGGCCTTGGTATGACTATACTAGGCCGTGGTATTTCACATATTACTATACTACTAGCCCCAAGGCCTACTATACTCATATTTGAAATACCACGGCCTAGTGTAGTCATTACAAGGCCTAGTGTAATAACTCTAGTTTTACCAACTAGAATCTGGTTTCATGAAAAACAAACTGTTGAAACTTGTCAAGTTTCACCAGTTTGTTTTTCGTGAAACAAGATCCTAGTTGGTAAAAATCGAGTAGGCCTTGGTATGACTATACTAGGCCGTGGTATTTCACATATGACTATACTAGTAGGCCCAAGGCCTACTATACTCATATTTGAAATACCACGGCCTAGTATAGTCATTCCAAGGCCTAGTGTAATAACTTGTAAGTTGGAATGGAGCAGATTACATTCATCCACTCAATGCCGACTTGTATTCCCCATGGACTTTCATTGGGGTTGGGTTTTGAGGGTTGTGTTTTGAGAAAATCACATACTTTTTTTTCAACTAGTTGCACAATTTTCTCTTGAAAAAAATTGGTTTCCTGATTCATGGCCTGCAGCTTTGCTCGTTCCAATATATTTCACGCAGACTATCAATGCTGCATTTTAACTCATATGTGTATTTACCTGCCCAGGTGTGTGAACATCAAAAAATTCAGTTATACATGGGAAGTTTTTTATTTAATTGGAGATTAAAAAATATAGTGCACTCAGTAATGGTATCAAATAAGGTTTTTTATTACCATAAACAAACAAAAACATTACACCATTTCATCTTGCCAGTGCACCCGTCCTACATCAGAAATAAAGTAGGCCGCAAATTGGTCCCTCATTTGGCCAACTTCAACGGATGACCTGAGAGTGTGCTGAGTGAATTCAGGCAATGGGTTAGGAGCATCATCGTCCAGTTCAAAGGTCGGGTGCTCTTTAGCCATCACAAAGTTATGTAGAACCACACAGGCCTTCACCACCTCATCGACTGTTTCAAGTTTAAGATTAATGGCCGTGCCAAGAATTCGCCATCTGGAGACAAGAATCCCAAAAGCACACTCGACAGTTCTTCTGGCCCTGGTCAGCCTGTAATTAAATATTTTTTTGGTGTGGTCCAAGTCCCGGCTGGAGTAGGGTTTCAGTAAGTTTCCGCACATTTGAAAAGCCTCATCGCCAACCATTACAAAGGGCAGTGGCGGAGCTTCGGTGTGAGGAAGAGGCCGTGGCATAGGGAAATTAAATTGGTTGCCATACAACCTCCGGCCCATGTCTGAGTTTTTAAAAGCCTGTGAGTCATTACCACGGCCAAATGCTCCAATGTCCACTGCTACAAACATACATCCAGCATCCGCAATCGCAATGAGTACTATTGAAAAGTACTTTTTGTAATTATAGTACTCAGATCCCGTTCTTTGGGGTTTGATGATCCGTATGTGTTTACCATCAACAGCTCCCAAACAGTTGGGAAAATTGCATACTGTCCAGAATTTGTCAGCAATTTCCATCCACTTTTCAGCGGTGGGCAGGGGCATAAATTCTGGACAAAGAACATTCCAGAGAGCCCGGCAGGTGTCAGCAACAATTCCAGACAAGGTAGAGATTCCAATACGGTACTGGAAGTGTAGTGAAGATAGGGTTTCTCCAGTCGCCAGGAATCTGTGAACAGACAAAGAAGTAAAATTAATATTTATGTATATTATTTTAAAAAACTATAAAATAAAATATTAGTACATTCACGAAAACTAATTACCCAAGGTTTTGAATACTAAATTTAAAAAAAAAACATCAGACCGCACCCCTTGGTTTTTAAAACATACCGTAATGTCACCAGTAGCCGTTCCTCAGGAGGAATCGCACGACGGAGTGTGTCCTGTCTCCGGATGGATTGTTGGACACGAGCAAGCAAATACATGAAACTTTCGTGGGACATCCGGATATAATCTGTAAATTTCTCCAGGTTTGACTGGAGCTCGCTGTAGAGGGTGTGGCATGCCCCACGGCTCTCCCGGAGTTCAACAATCGGATGTATCCACATACGCCGCCGTCTTCGCTGCCTCTCTCTCTTCCTTTGTTCATGGCAAGCAACTGCATACGCCTGAGCCATCGCGATGTCCAAATCCAAGTTGAAGTGAAAACTCTTCCAGCGCAGATCCATGGTCACGAGAAGAATCAAGCAAATGTGAAGAATACTGTAGACAGGGTCTATATATTAACATACCACACCCACAATGAAGTCCCATTGGTCTTGTGTGTTGTTGAATGGTTGTTTTTTCTTTTTTGTGGGGTTTTTCCAAAATCTGTAAAAAAACGCAAACGCACAAAAAACGCATACAAACGCGCAAAAACGCTGCGTTTTTTTCCTGCATGCGCATAAAAATGCTTGAAAAAAACGCAGCGTTTGTATGCATTTGTATGCGTTTTTTCAATGCGTTTTTTTGCGGGAAAAACGCGCTGCAAAAAAAAGCAAGTGTGAAACTAGCCTTAAGAGAATATTTACAGTCATGGCCGAAAGTGTTATCACCCTTGATATTGTTGCAGAAAATGTAGTATTTCTCTTTGTTATGCACATATATTTTTTCCTTTGTGTGTATTGCAACAACACAAAAAAATAGGGAAAAAAGGGCAAATTGGACAAAATTTCCCACAAAGCAGCAAAAATGGGCTGGACAAAAGTGTTGGCACCCTCAACTTAATATATGGATGCACACCCCTTAGAAGAAATGACTGCAATCAATCACTTCCTATCAGCATGCTTCTTATACCTCTCAACTGCTATATTTAACCACTCTTCTTTTGCAAACTGCTTCAGGTATCTCATATTTGAAGGCTGCCTTCTCCCAACAGCAATTTTAAGGTCTCTCCATGGGTGTTAAATGGGATTTAGATCCGGACTTATTGCTGGCCTCTTCAGAACTCTACAGCGCTTTGTTTCCACCTATTTCTGGGTACTTATTAGACTATGTTTGGAGTCATTGTCCTGCTGTGCGACCATGACCTAGGATGTAAACTCAGTTTTCTGAAAATGGGCACTACATTTTGACTCAAAATCCTTGGTAACTTTCAGATTTTATGATGACTTGCACACAGTCAGCATACCTAGTGCCAGAGGCAGAAAAACAACGTCAAAACATCTTTGAACCTCCACCATATTTGATTCTAGGTGCTGTGTTTTTTTTCTTTGTAGGCCTCATTCCGTTTCTGGTAAACAGTAGATTGATGTGATTTACCAAAAAGCTCTATCTTGGTTTCATCTGTCCACAAGATGCTTTCCCAGAAGGATTTTGGCCTATTCACTTAAATTTTTGCAAATTGCAGTCTAGTTTTTTATGTTTCCGTGTCAGTAGTTCGAGCTGCACTAATGCATCCTGAGGCTGCAGGTCAGCTTGAATTTCTTTGAAATTTGATTGGGTCTGCTTATCCACCATACAGACTATCCTGCGGTGCAACCTTTCTTCAATTTTTCTCTGCCATCCACATCCAGGTAGATTAGCTACAGTGCCATATGTTGTAAACTTCTTGATTATGTTGCGCACCTTGAACAAAGGAACATCAAGATCTCTGGAGATTGACTTGTAACCTTGAGATTGTTGATATTAGCAAAACTTCTCTTCTCTTTCTGTTCTCCGTCATTAGTGTGGCACACACAGACACACAATACAGTAATTGAGTCAACTTCTCCCCTTTTTATCTGATTTCAGGTGGAATTGGTATTATGGCCAACACCTGTTACTTGCCACAAGAGTTTGAATGAGCAACACATGCTTGAAACAAAGTTGTTTACCCACAATTTTGGAAAGGTTTTGTATGAAATTATGTCTAATTTGCCCTTTTTCCCTCCGTTTTTTGTGTTGTTCTAATACACACAAAGGAAATAAACGTGTATAACAAAACATGTGTAACTGCAATAACTTTCTGGGAGATATACAGTGTGTCCGTAAAGTCATGGTGCACTTTCGACCAATCACAGGAAAGTATAAAAATATACCACAATCCCCGGATCTGACTCGCTTACACTTTTAGAGTTATGTGAAGCAACATGTGTACATTGAACGTATCAACGACATTAACCCCTTTCTGCCATCCGACGTACTATCCCGTCCATGGGACCTGGGCCCCTATGCCCATGGACAGGATAGTACGTCGGCGCGATCAGCAGCGCCCACTTGGTGAGCGCCGCTGATCGCGGCCGGGTGTCAGCTGATTATCACAGATAACACCCGGCACAATGTGTCAGGGGCGGTCACGGACCGCCCCCGACACGTTAACCCCTTGCACACCGCGATCAAACACGATTGCGGTGTACCGGGGGTTAAAGGGAAGCATCGGCAGGGAGGGGGCTCCCTCCGTGCTTCCCTGAGCCCCCCACGGCAGTGCAATGTGCAGCGCTGCTGCGGGGGACTCCTTTCCTCCAGGCCCCCGAATCCAAGATGGCGACGGGGGCCTTCGGGGGCCTGCAGGAAGCTGGCTTCCTCAGTGCCTGCAAAGCGCAGGCATGAGGTAGCCTTCTGCAGTGCCTGTGTCAGATCGCTGATCTGTCACAGTGATCTGTGATGTGACAGATCAGCGATCTGTCACAGGACAGTGATGTCCCACCCTGGGACTATTTAATAAAGTAAAAAAAAAAAATAAAAAAAGTGTAAAAATAATTAAAAAAAAATCGCCAAATATATTAGAAAAAAAAAAAATATTCCCCCAATAAATCCATTTTTTGGAAATAATAAAAAAAAAAACAATAAAAGTACACATATTAGGTATCGCCGCGTCCGTAACGACCCGCCCTATAAAACTGTCCCATTAGTTAACCCCTTTAGCGAACCCCTTAAAAAATAAAAAAAAAAACGAAGCAAAAAATAATGATTTATTATCATACCGCCAAACAAAAAGTGTAATAACGCGCGATCAAAAAGACGCATATAAATATCCATGGTACCGCTGAAAACGTCATCTTGTCCCGCAAAAAACAAGCTGCCACACAGCATCATCAGTAGTGTTGAGCATTCCGATACCGCAAGTATCGGGTATCGGCCGATACTTGCTGTATCGGAATTCCGATACCGACTTCCGATATTTTTTAAATATCGGAATTCGGCATCGGAATCGGAAGTTCAGTTGATTGACGGCCTGACGTCATCATGATGCGCGGTGTGTGCGCATCATGATGCGCTGTCATTTCGGGCCTTCCGGGGGTCTCTGCCGGCCTGCCGGGGGGCTGTGCCGGCCTGCCGGGGGGGCTGTGTGGACTGCCCGGGGTCTGTACCGGCCTGCCGGGGGGCTGTGTGGACTGCCCGGGGTCTCTGCCGGCCTGCCGGGGGGCTGTGCCGGCCTGCCGGGGGGCTGTGTGGACTGCCCGGGGTCTCTGCCGGCCTGCCGGGGGGCTGTGCCGGCCTGCCGGGGGGCTGTGCTGATGTCCGGGGGTCTGTGCAAGCATCGTCCGATGGGACTACAAGTCCCATCGGGCGATGCCTGCTACCATGACAGTGATTGACACATTAGCCAATGATGGGACAGTAGTAGTCCCATCATCCGGCTAATGTGTTAAATGTAAAAAAAAAAAAAAAAAAAAATACTACATACATGCTACATACATACTACATATATACTACATGCATGCTACATACATACTACATGCTACATACATACTACATATATACTACATACATACTACATACATGCTACATACATACTACATACATACTACATACATACTACATGCATGCTACATGCATGCTACATACATACTACATGCTACATACATACTACATACATACCACATACATACTACATGCATGCTACATGCATGCTACATACATACTACATGCTACATACATACCACATACATACTACATACATGCTACATATATACTACATGCATGCTACATACATACTACATACATACTACATACATACAATACATACATAGACATACAGTACATATAACATAGAGTAACATACTTACCAATACTTGTCACATTGTTCCCCGAAGCCATTGTCTTTCCGGAATAAATATTAACATAACAAACCACAAAAATACTCACCCACGATCCGAAGCAGTCCACGAGTGTGTCCCACGACGATCTTGGGTAGAGAACGGCAGCATCAGATGATGCTGCCGTTCTCTACGGGCTGCAGGAATCCAATGACGGAAGGTAGGTATCCTTCCGCACTGTATTCCTCCGCCACTTAAAAAAAAAAAAGTCCCTAGTCTCACTTTATGCCATTGCTGCGTGGGAATTTCCCACACAGCAATGGCATAAAGTGAGACTAGGGACTTTTTTTTTTTTAAGTGGCGGAGGAATACAGTGCGGAAGGATACCTACCTTCCGTCATTGGATTCCTGCAGCCCGTAGAGAACGGCAGCATCATCTGATGCTGCCGTTCTCTACCCAAGATCGTCGTGGGACACACTCGTGGACTGCTTCGGATCGTGGGTGAGTATTTTTGTGGTTTGTTATGTTAATATTTATTCCGGAAAGACAATGGCTTCGGGGAACAATGTGACAAGTATTGGTAAGTATGTTACTCTATGTTATATGTACTGTATGTCTATGTATGTATTGTATGAATGTATTGTATGTATGTAGTATATATGTGGTATGTATGTAGCATGCATGTAGTATATATGTAGTATGTATGTAGCATGCATGTAGTATATATGTAGTATGTATGTAGCATGCATGTAGTATATATGTAGTATGTATGTAGCATGCATGTAGTATATATGTAGTATGTATGTAGCATGCATGTAGTATATATGTAGTATGTATGTAGCATGTAGTATGTATGTAGCATGCATGTAGTATATATGTAGCATGTATGTAGCATGTAGTATGTATGTAGCATGCAGTATGTATGTAGCATGCATGTAGTATATATGTAGTATGTATGTAGCATGTAGTATGTAGCATGCATGTAGTATATATGTAGTATGTAGCATGTAGTATGTATGTAGCATGCATGTAGTATATATGTGTTATGTATGATGCATGTAGCATGCATGTAGTATGTATGTAGTATGTATGTAGCATGCAGTATGTATGTAGCATGCATGTAGTATATATGTGTTATGTATGATGCATGTAGCATGCATGTAGTATGTATGTAGTATATATGTAGTATGTATGTTGCATGTAGTATGAATGTAGCATGTATGTAGTATGCATGTTGTATGTATGTAGCATGTTTTTTTTTTTTTTTTTTTACATTTAACACATTAGCCGGATGATGGGACTACTACTGTCCCATCATTGGCTAATGTGTCAATCACTGTCATGGTAGCAGGCATCGCCCGATGGGACTTGTAGTCCCATCGGACGATGCCTGCACAGACCCCCGGAGCCTGCACAGCCCCCCGGCAGGCCGGCACAGCCCCCCGGCAGGCCGGCACAGCCCCCCGGAGCCTGCACAGACCACCGGCAGGCCGGCACAGACCACCGGAGCCTGCACAGACCCCCTGGCAGGCCGGCACAGCCCCCCGAAAGGCCCGTACAGACCCCAGAGAGGCTGTACAAGGGCAGGAAAGGGTTTTTCTTATTCCGATACCGGAAGTCCCATAGACTTGAATGGGACTTCCGGTATCGGAATCGGCGATACCGATACTTTTTTTAAAGATCGGCCGATACCATCCGATACGATACTTTGAAGTATCGGACGGTATCGCTCAACTCTAATCATCAGCGAAAAAATAAAAAAGTTATAGCTCGCTGAATAAAGCGATGCAAAAATAATTATTTTTTATGTAAAATAGTTTTCATTGCATAAAACCGACAAAAACATAAAAAAAGACCTAAATGAGGTATCGCTGTAACCGTACTGACCCGAAGAATAAAACCGCTTTATCAATTTTACCGCACGCGGAACGGTGTAAACGCACGCCCCCCAAAAGAAATTCATGAAACGCTGGTTTTTGTTCATTCTGCGTCCCAAAAATCGGAGTAAAAAGCGATCAAAAAATTTCACGTGCCCGAAAATGGTACCAATAAAAACGTCAACTCGTCCCGCAAAAAATAAGACCCCACATGACTCGGTGGGTCAAAATACGGAAAAATTATAGCTCTCAATATGTGGTGATGCAAAAACTATTTTTACAATAAAAAGCGTCTTTTAGCGTGCGACAGCCGCCAAACATAAAAACCGCCATAAATAGTAAATCAAACCCCCCGTTATCACCCCCTTAGTTAGGGAAAAATAATAAAATAAAAAAAATGTATTTATTTCCATTTTTCCATTAGGGTTAGGGCTAGGGTTAGGGCTAGGGGTGTGTTGGGGTAGGGTTAGGGCTAGGGTTAGGGTTAGGGTAGGGTTAGGGTTAGGGCTAGGGCTAGGGTTAGGGCTAGGGTTAGGGCTAGGGTTAGGGCTAGGGGCGTGTTGGGGTTCGGGTTGGAGATAGAATTGGGGGTTTTCACTGTTTGGGCACATCAGGGGCTCTCAAAATGCAACATGGCGTCTGATCTCAATTCCAGCCAATTCTGAGTTGAAAAAGTCAAATGGTGCTCCTTCCCTTCCAAGCTCTGCTATGCGCACAAACAGTGTTTTACCCCCACATGTAGGGTATCAGCCTACTCAGGACAAATTGCAAAACAATTTTTGGGGTCCAATTTCTCCTGTTACCCTTGGGAAAATGAAAAAATTGGGGACTAATTGATCATGTTTCTGGAAAAAATACGATTTTTTTATTTTCATGCCCGGGCATTATAAACTTCTGTGAAGCCCTTGGGGGTTCAAAGCGCTCACCACACATCTAGATAAGTTCCTTAGGGGGTCTCGTTTCCAAAATGGGGTCACTTGTGGGGGTTTCCACTGTTTAGGTACATTAGGGGCTCTCCAAAGGCAACATGACACCCGCAGACTATTCCATCAAAGTCTGCATTCCAAAACGTCACTACTTCCCTTCCGAGCCCTGACGTGTGTCCATACAGTAGTTTTATCCCACATATGGGGTGTCAGCGTACTCAGGACAAATTGGACAACACCTTTTGGGGTTCAATTTCTCCTGTTACCCTTGGGAAAATAAAAAAATTGGGGACTAATTGATCATGTTTGTGGAAAAAATGCGATTTTTTTATTTTCATGCCCTGGCATTATAAACTTCTGTGAAGCCCTTGGGGGTTCAAAGTGCTCACCACACATCTAGATAATTCCTTGGGGGGTCTAGTTTACAAAATGGTGTCATTTGTGGGGGGTTTCCACTGTTTAGGTACATTAGGGGCTCTCCAAAGGCAACATGACACCCGCAGACCATTCCATCAAAGTCTGCATTCCAAAACGTCACTACTTCCCTTCCGAGCCCCGACGTGTGCCCATACAGTAGTTTTCTCCCACATATGGGGTATCAGCATACTCAGGACAAATTGTACAACAACTTTTGGGGTCCAATTTCTCCTGGTACCCTTGGGAAAATAAAAAAATGGTGACTAAAAGATCATGTTTGTGGAAAAAATACGAATTTTGTATTTTCACGCCCGGGCGTTGTAAACTTCTGTGAAGCACTGGGGGTGTCAAAGTGCTCACCACACATCTAGATAAGTTCCTTAGGGGGTCTAGTTTCCAAAATGGTGTCATTTGCGGGGGGTTCCACTGTTTTGGTACATCAGGAGTTTTCCAAACGCGACATGGTGTCCGATCTCAATTCCAGCCAAAAACGTCAAATGGCGCTGCTTCCCTTCCGAGCTCTGCCATGCGCCCAAATAGTGGTTTACCCCCACATGTGGGGTATCAGCGTACTCAGGACAAATTGCACAATAACTTTTAGGGTCCTGTTACCCTTGGAAAAATAAGAATTGAGGGTGAAAAGATCATTTTTGTGGAAAAAATATGATTTTTTAATTGTATGGCTTTATGTTATAAACTTCTGTGAAGCCCATGGGGGTTCAAAGTTCTCAGCACACATCTAGATAAGTTCCTTAGGGGGTCTAGTTTCCAAAATGCTGTCATTTGTGGCCGGTTTCCACTTTTTTGGTACATCAGGAGTTTTTCAAACGCGACATGGTGTCCGATCTCAATTCCAGCCAAAAACATCAAATGGCGCTGCTTCCCTTCCGAGCTCTGCCATGCGCCCAAATAGTGGTTTACCCCCACATGTGGGGTATCAGCGTACTCAGGACAAATTGCACAATAACTTTTAGGGTCCTGTTACCCTTGGGAAAATAAAAATTGGGGTGAAAAGATCATTTTTGTGGAAAAAATATGATTTTTTAATTGTACCGCTGTACGTTATAAACTTCTGTAAAGCCCTTGTGGGTTCAAAGTTCTCACCACATATCTAGATAAGTTCCTTGGGGGGTCTAGTTTCCAAAATGGGGTCACTTGTAGGGGGTTTCCACTGTTTAGGTACATCAGGGACTCTCCAAACGTGACATGGCGTCCAATCTGAATTCCAGCCAATTTTGCATTGAAAAAGTCAAACGGCGCTCCTTCCATTCTGAGCTCTGCCATGCGCCGAAACAGTCGTTCCCCCCCACATATCAGGTAACTGCGTACTCAGGACAAATTGCACAATAACTTTTGCAGTTCAATTTCTCCTGTTACCCTTGGTAAAATAAAAAAAATTGAACCTGAAGTATTTTTTTTTATGAAAAAAAGTTAGATGTTCATTTTTTTTTAAATATTCAAAAAAATTCCTGTGACGCACCTAAAGGGTTAATAGACTTCTTGAATGTGGTTTTGAGCACCTTAAGGGGTGCAGTTTTTAGAATGGTGTCACTTTTGGGTATTTTCTATCATATAGACCCCTGAAAGTGGCTTCAAATGTGATGTGGTCCTAAAAATAAAATGGTGTTGTAAAAATGAGAAATCGCTGGTCAAATTTAACCCTTATAACTTCCTAACAAAAAAAAATTTTGGTTCCAAAATTGTGCTGATGTAAAGTAAACATGTGGGAAATGTTAGTTATCAAGTTTTTTGTGTGCCGTATCTCTGTGATTTAAGGGCAAAAAAATTCAAAGTTGGAAAATTGCGAAATTTTCAAAATTTTCGCCAAATTTCCGTTTTTCTCACAAATAAACGCAAGTTATTTGAATGAAATTTTACCACTAACATGAAGTACAATATGTCACGAGAAAACATTGTCAGAATCACCGGGATCCATGGAAGCGTTCCAGAGTTATGACCTCATAAAGGTACAGTGGTCAGAATTGTAAAAATTGGCCCGGTCATGAACGTGCAAACCACCCTTGGGGGTGAAGGGGTTAATCACTTAAAACAGAGAATCACAGACGTTATTCACTCTGTTACACCAGACGTCCTTACCCGTGTGTGGCAAGAACTTCACTATCGTTTGGATGTGTGTGGGCAACAAATGGAGCCCACATCGAACTGCACTGAATAGGTATGAAACTGAGAGAGTTTTTCTTTCATTTGGAGCAAATTTCATATTTTTATTGTTTTTTGTTGCTTTCCAGTGAGTGGTCAAAAGTGCACCAAGACATAACGGACACACTGTACTTAATTTTCTGGAACTATATCAAGGGTACCAACACTTTCAGCCCTGACTGAATATGTGCAGAATTATAGAGTAACTATTAATATGCAAAACTGTTATACAACTAATTGAAAAGCTTAAACTTTCCCATCCAAATTGGGAGAAATCACATGAGAAATAAGTTCTGACAGAGTCACTGGTAATGTAATAGAGGGGAGATAATTTTCATTACGCCTAATGGCGTCAGTGATATAAAATCCACAGTTGTATTTCCTCCAGCACAGTAGGTGTTGTGAGGATTAAGTTATGGTATGGGCTGGTTTTTAGGGGGACATTCATAAAGCTTGTGGGAGAGTGTCCCCCATATCTCACCCTACAACGCTAGCACCACTGTGTGCTGACAGGACCTTGGTGAGGTCACAGTCATGTGATCAGTCACGTGGTGGAGGAATCACATGGTCTGGGCTTAAATGGTTCAAGGGAAAAGCTCTCAATGTTCAGTATGTGTGCCTGGAGAAGGAGCACTCCAGTAAAGTGATGCATAGACAGGAGAAACTAAACAGTGCGTGTTCTGCCAGCCATGAGCAGGAGGAACCCTGCTCACAGAAGGAATGTGTATGTTCTGCCACCATTTTGTTTTGTTTTCCTGTTTTCCCAGAGGGCTGTATTTTCTTTACCACACCTGGGTTTATGGTGCCTACAATTAACCCAAGGAAGTTCTTAAAGCTGCAGTGTACCCGTGTCTACCTCCGTATGCAGCTGGGTGAGCCAGTCTACCATATGTGGTGTTAGAAGTGCAGGCAGTGTTTCCAGTGAACACATGGGACAACCGCAAGCCAGCATACGACATCAGGCAAGATGGAGGACCTGCTGAAACATTTGCTACAATCACAGCAGCGACAGCAGCGACAGCACCAGCAGCAATTACAGCAGTAACAGATGGATCAGCAAGAGATAAGTAAGCTGCTCATGCAGCAGATGTAGGAACAGCATGAGCAGCACCAGCAGTAGATTGACTTGCTTGCAGATGCGGTTCGTGGAAGACCGTCAGCTCCTTCCCCAAGTCCAGGTGACGACACGAACGTCCGAAAAGTGGTAAGGCGAGGTATGCAACAAATGATCCCAGGTGATGATGTGGAGCCATTTCTGACTGTATTTGAGCAGGTGGCAGAGCGTGAGAAGCTACCACCAGAGCAGTGGGCGGAGGTGCTGGCCCCCTAATTGACTGGTGAGCCCCAGAAGGACTATCCTGTTGCCAGAGTGACGATAAAAACTAATTGTGGTGTTGAGTCGCATGAAGTCAGGGTGGTTAAGAACTTGCTACACCGGTGATAATAGGGCAGGACTTTAGCCTGTTCTGGGAGTTGTGGGGGAAGTCATGGATATCAGGGGTCCCAGACAGAAGCCAGTTCGACCCTGAGGAAACCCCATCGCAGTTGGAGGTGAATGAGTTCCCCTTGTGTGTCATGGCTGGTGATGAGGATGAGACAGTGACCAGTGAGGCTGATATTCCTGAACTGGGGGTTTCTGGTGGAAATTTTGGAACTGCGTATATGCGGGATCTCACCCTAAAAGGGGTGTTGGAAAATGTGACCATGATAAATGGGATTGCATTAAATGTAGAGCTGCTGTATCGGGTCACTAAGCTAAGAGAAGAAGTGGTAGAGCAGTTGTTAGTACCGGGTCCCTATAGGCTTAGGGTATTAGACCTGGCCCATTCCCATATCTTGGGTGGACATCTGGGAGTTGACAAAACACAAGAGAGGGGCATTAGAAGGTTCTACTGGCCTGGGTGTCACTGGAAGATTGTTAACTATTGCTGATCCTGCCCTACTTGTCAGCTCACAGCCCTGTGTCCCATTTCCAAAGTCCCATTTCACAGGATTGCCATGGACCTTGTGGGGCCCCTGGTTAAGTCAGCCAGAGGGTATCAATACATTCTAGTGGTGAGGGGCTATGCAACGCCGTACCAGGAGGCAGTACCCCTTAGAAACTCTTCCGCCAAGAGCATAGCCTGAGAGTTAGTCCATATTTTTTCTCGTATGAGCCTGCCAAAATAGATCCTGATGGACCAAGGCACACCGTTTATGTCCAAAGTGATGAGGGAGTTGTGTAAGGCTCTTCAGGTTACACAACTCCATAGGTCAGTGTACCATTCGCAGACGAACAGCCTGGTGGAGAGATTCAACAAGGCGTTGAAGTCCATGCTTAAAAAGGCCATGGAGGGGGATAGCCGAAACTGAAATTGCCTACTGCTGTACCTTTTGTTCTCTATCAGGGATCTTACTCAGTCCTCTACAGGATTCTCACCATTTGAGCTGTTGTATGGACGACACCCCTGTGGACTTCTAGATGTTGCAAAGGAGACCTGGGAGGCAGGAGTTATACCCCACCAGAGCATTATTGAGCATGTGGCCCAAATGCAGGACTGGATCGCAAAGGTAATGCCAATTGTGAAGGACAGCCTCCTTCAAGCACAAGAAGCCCAGGCGAGGGTCTACAATCGAGCAGCGAGGCTGAGACAGTTTAGCCCTGGAGACCAGGTGTTGGTGTTGATTCCCACTGTGGAAAGTAAAATCCTGGACAAGTGGCAAGAGACATATAAGGTGGTTGAGAAGTTGAGTGACGTCAACTACAAGGTCCACCAGCCAGGGAAAAGGAAGCCATACCAAGTGTACCACATTAACCTGCTAAAATCATGGCGAGACAGGGATCCAGTAGAAGCACCATGCCTAGGGGCCAGTCCTGAAGCAAGGGGCGAGGATGTCACAGTGGCAGAGACACTGTCATCGGCCCAGAAACAGCAGTGCTGTGAGCTGCTTCAGCGGAACCTGTTTACGGAGCTGTCAGGTTGTACGCAGATTGAGGAGCACGAAATCCTGACTGAACCACATGTGAGGGTGAATCAGAAGCCGTATCAGATTCCCGAAGCCCGCCGCGAGGTGATCTCCAAGGAGGTGAGAGAATGTTGAGCCTGGGCATTATCGAGGAGTCAAAGAGCATTTGGTCCAGCCCTATTGTCCTTGTGCCGAAGCCAGATGGAGAGTGGCGCTTTTGTAACAATTACAGGAAGCTGAATAATGTGTCTATGTTTGATGCACACCCAATGCACAGGGTGGATGAGCTCATTGAGAGGCTAGGATCAGCCAGATACATCACCACCCTTGACCTAACAATGTGGTACTGGCAGATTCTCCTGTTCCCAAGTGCCAAGGAGAAGAATGTCCTTGTCTACACCTGACGGGTGCGTTCAATATACCCGGATGCCATTTGGACTACAAGTAGCCCCAGCCACCTTCCAGAGGGCTATGGACCGGATTCTAGTCAGTCACAAGAAGTACACCACCACTTATTTGGACAACATCGTGATTTTCAGCCCAGAGTGGGGAAGTCACCTGCAGAAGGTCCAAGCGGTACTGGATGCACTGAGGAAGGCAGAATTTACCATAAACCCAAAGAAGTGCACCCTCGGGAAAGAAGAGGCAAAATATTTGGGCTATATTGTCAGAAGGTGAGAAATAAAGCTGCAAATAGACAAAGTAGAGGCAATCCAAAAGTGGCCATAGTCGGTCTCGAAAAGGGAGGTAAGAGCATTTCTGGGCACTGTGGGATGTTACCGCTGGTTTATCCTGAACTTCGTCATGGTAGCCACCTTTCTGAGGACCTCCTTAAAGAGACAAAATCGACCATGGTCAAATGGTCCTTTGAAGCTGGGATGGCGTTCCAGGAGTTGAAGCTTGTCCTGTGCAGACAGCCAGTCTTGATCAGACCAAATATCACTAAGGAGATTGTGCTCCAAAAAGATGCCTTTGAAGTTGTGTTAGGAGCTGTGCTGTCCCAGGTAATAGATGGTGACGAACACCCAGTCCTATACCTGAATAGGAAGCTCTCCTCCTGTGAGAATAACTATGCCATCGTGTAGAAAGAGTGAATGGCCATCAAAAGTACCATTGACAGCCTGAGGTACTATCTACTAGGCCATAAGTTCAGGCTAGTATCAGATCATGCACCTTAAGATGGATGAGGGAAAGGAAGGGGAAGAATGCTAGAGTGACAAGATAGTTTTTAGCACTGCAGGATTTTAATTTTCATGTCGAGAACAGGCCATGGAAGCTGGACAGGAATGCAGATGCCATATCCAGTCTCCCCTGCTTATCCAGTGATGGTGCCAAAATCCCCGGCTTAGGTGGAGGGGCAATATGCGACAGAGTCACTGGTAATGTAATAGAGGGGAGATATGTTTCACTGTGCCTAATGGCATCAATGATATAAAATCCAGAGTTGTATTTCCTCCAGCACCATAAGTGTTGAGAGGGTTAAGTTATGGTATGGGCTGGTTTTTAGGGGGACATTCATAGTGCAGGTGGGAGAGTTTCCCCCCATATCTCCCCCTACAGAGCTAGCACCACTGTGTGCTGACAGGATCTTAGTGAGCTCACTGTCATGTGATCAGTCATGTGGCGGAGGAGTCACATTGTCTGGGCTTAGATGGCTGAAAGGAAAAGCTCTCAGTGTTCAGTGTGTGTGCCTGGAAAAGGAGCACTCCAGGAAAGTGCTGCATGGACTTGAGAAACTGAACAGTGTGTGTTCTGCCAGCCATGAGCAGGAGGAACCCTGCTCACAGAAGGAATGTGTTTGTTCTGCCAATATTTTGTTTTGTTTTCCTGTTTTTCCCAGAGGGCTGTATTTTCGTTACCACACCTGGGTTTATGGTGACTACAATTAACCCAAGGAAGTTCTTAAAGCCGCAGTGTACCCGTGTCTACCTCCGTGTGCAGCCGAGTGAGCCGATCTACCACAATTTATGTTTAAATGCCAAACAACAGTCTTTTACATCGTATGGGTGACACAGCGTGTTGCACAAATGAATAGAGTTGAGCGACTTTTGGTTTTTTAGGGTCGCGTTTCGTTTCGTGAAACCCGGCTTTTCCAAAAGTCGGGTCGAGCAAGATCGTCCGATTATAGGGAAAAGTCGGGGTCGTCCCGAAACACGAAACCCAATGTAAGTCAATGGGGAATAAAAGTCGGCAGTGAGAGGAGGACAGGAAACACACCTACAGTGCCCATTTGAATGCCAAAAGCATCAATTCTTCTTTCTTAAGCTTGTCAACCTTAATTAACTTCATAATACAAGTTACGCACTGAAAAATGGGGGTTATTTGGCTACAAACTGTGGGGGGGGAGGGCTGGCTCCAGGTTTTCATGTGCCCTGGGCGAAAGAGCGCCCCTTTAACACATACCACAACTCATCATGCTCCGATACGGCAGAGAAATAGCGGTATAGTACAATGAAAAATACCTCACTTTTTACATCTCATGACGAGGCCCATCTATTTCTCCATACAGAATCATTGGTCCCATATAATGTTTGAAACAGTATATGATGAGCTCCACATAATGCTACAGTATATGTTGGTCCCCATGGATGAAGCTCCACTGTCTTATGGGCCCAAATAATGCTCCAAACATAATGGGCCCCATTTCTAATGCTCTAGTGTATAATGGGCCCTGTAAATGCTGCTCCAGTGTCTGATGTCCACCTTTGGAATGTTCCAGTGTATGGTGGGCCCCATCTATCATTCTCCAGAGTATAGTGCTCCCCAAAAATTGCTGTCCCAACATTGAAAACAATCAAATAAGTCTCCTCACTAGGGAATCCCTGTACTTGTCTGGACAGGTGCTGTAGCTTGCTTAACAGCTCGCCAGCCGTTCTCACGCCCAGTATGGATTACACGTGATTGCACAAAGGTGAGAAAGGGTACCGTATCCCCAGATAACATGTATGGATAGCGTACACATTCAAAATATATGTCTCAGGAGGCAGGCTCAGACGGTGTTAGGCCCAGTATGGATTGCACGTGATTGCACAAAGGTTAGAAAGGGTACCGTATCCCCGGATAACATGTATGGATAGCGTACACATTCAAAATATATGTCTATACAGCATGAGGCAGGCTCAGACGGTGTTAGGCCCAGTATGGATTGCACGTGATTGCACAAAGGTTAGAAAGGGTACCGTATCCCCGGATAACATGTATGGATAGCGTACACATTCAAAATATATGTCTATACAGCATGAGGCAGGCTCAGACGGTGTTAGGCCCAGTATGGATTGCACGTGATTGCACAAAGGTTAGAAAGGGTACCGTATCCCTGGATAACATGTATGGATAGCGTACACATTCAAAATATATGTCTATACAGCATGAGGCAGGCTCAGACGGTGTTAGGCCCAGTATGGATTGCACTTGATTGCACAAAGGTTAGAAAGGGTACCGTATCCCTGGATAACATGTATGGATAGCGTACACATTCAAAAAATATGTCTCAGGAGGCAGGCTCAGACGGTGTTAGGCCCAGTATGGATCGCACGTGATTGCACAAAGGTTAGAAAGGGTACCGTATCCCTGGATAACAAGTATGGATAGCGTACACATTCAAAATATATGTCTCAGGAGGCAGGCTCAGACGGTGTTAGGCCCAGTATGGATTGCACGTGATTGCACAAAGGTTAGAAAGGGTACCGTATCCCCGGATAACATGTATGGATAGCGTACACATTCAAAATATATGTCTCAGGAGGCAGGCTCAGACGGTGTTAGGCCCAGTATGGATTGCACGTGATTGCACAAAGGTTAGAAAGGGTACCGTATCCCTGGATAACATGTATGGATAGCGTACACATTCAAAATATATGTCTATACAGCATGAGGCAGGCTCAGACGGTGTTAGGCCCAGTATGGATTGCACGTGATTGCACAAAGGTTAGAAAGGGTACAGTATCCCTGGATAACATGTATGGATAGCGTACACATTCAAAATATATGTCTATACAGCATGAGGCAGGCTCAGACGGTGTTAGGCCCAGTATGGATTGCACGTGATTGCATAAAGGTTAGAAAGGGTACCGTATCCCTGGATAACATGTATGGATAGCGTACACATTCAAAATATATGTCTCAGGAGGCAGGCTCAGACGGTGTCAGGCACAGTATGGATTTGACGGCCCAGATTACACAGCGGAGGAGCAGGGAGAGGTAAAGATTGCAAATGCTGGGGCCCTGCCCAAGCAAGGGGGGCCCACTCGTGGGCGTCGGTACTGGCACTGGGCCCCTCATAGTACAGCGGTGTGTCTGACGGCGGGTGTGCACCACCACCGTCAGAGACACTTGATTGCACTATGAGGGACCCTGTGCCAGTGCCCGTGCCCAAGAGTCGGCCTACCCACCTGTCCAGGGCAACGGCACTCGCACGGTGTCGTGCGGTAGGTGGTGACCCCGGCCATGGGAGGGGAGGCAGCACAGTTAGGGAGTTTTAGAAAGTGGCATATGTTGATGTTGGACATTCAGCTGATGCAAAAGGCGAAATAGGTGAAGTACCAGGAAGAGGTGGACCAAAGCAAGCCATTTTTCTGTCACCCTATGTGTCATCAGGGGAAGGTGGGACAAAATCCTTGGAAACCCATGCGTGGTTCATTTTAATGAAGGTTAGATCATCCACATTTTGGGTTGACAGACGGGTCCTTTTTTCTGTCAGGATTGATCCAGCTGCACTGAAGACTCTTTTCGATAGCACACTTGCAGCTGGGCAAGCGAGCTCCTGTTAAGGCATATTGGGCCAATTCAGGCCAGGTGTCCAGTTTAGCGGCCCAATAGTCAAAGGGGAATGACCTGTGTGGGAGAACATCGATATGGGAGGAAAAGTAGTTTGTTACCATTGTTGACAACTGCTGTCTCATGTCACTTTCCATCGATGCAGTATTACCAGTTGTGTGAGCGGTATTTGAAAAATCAGTCCACAACATTGTCATGAAACCCCTGTCTCCAACGCCACTTCTGCTGTGTGCACCATGAACACCTCTGCCAAGCTGCCTCCGGCCGGTACGGCTCGTGTGAGAACCATCACCGCTGCTGTGTGCTGGGAATGCCTCAAGCAACCGATTTACCAGAGTTGCTTGTTTATTAGCCAATATTAGGTCAAGGTTCTCCTGTGGCATGATGTTTTGTAATTTGCCTTTATAGCGTGGATCCAGGATGCTGGCCAACCAGTAGTCGTCATCGTTCATCATTTTGGCAATGCGGGGGTCCCTTTTTAGGATCTGCAAGGCATAATCTGACATGTGGGCCAATGTTCCCGGTGTCAATGATGCACTTCGAGTGCTGGGTGGAGGAGCACTTTCTGGCAAATCCACATCCCTCCAGTCACGCACAAACCCTGTACCAGACCTTGCCATGCCAACATTTTCACTTGCCCCACGAGATGCATCCTCCTCCCCTAAGTAATCATCCCCATCATCCTCCTCCTCCTCCTCTTCTTCCTCCACCTCGTCCAGGAGAGGTCCCTGAGCAGACAATGGCTGAATGTCATCAAGGATTCCCTCCTCCTCTTCCTCCTCATCAACATTGGCTGCAGACGCCTGCTCCTTAAGGTGCGTCAAAGTTTGCATGAGCAGACGCATAAGTGGGATGCTCATGCTTAGGATGGCGTCGTCTGCGCTTACCAGCCGTGTGCATTCCTCAAAACACTGAAGGACTTTACAAAGGTCTTTCAGCTTCGACCACTGCACACCTGTCAACTCCATGTCTGCTCTCAAAGTGCCTGGCCGTGTATCCTCCCACAAATGCATTATGGCCTGCCTCTGCTCGCACAGCCGCTCCACCATGTGCAGGGTGGAGTTCCACCTTGTTGCAATGTCGATAATGAGGCGGTGGTTGGGAAGGTGGAGCAATCGCTGCAGCTTCTGCATACGAACGGAGTGTACAGGCGACCGGCGGATGTGCGCGCACAGTCTTCGCACCTTCTGGAGCAGGGGTGTTAACTCCGGATAATTTTTGAGGAAGCACTGCACCACCAGGTTCAAGGTGTGAGCCAAGCAAGGTATGTGGCTGAGTTTTGAAAGGGCTATGGCTGCCACAAAATTACGGCCGTTATCACTAACTACCTTGCCTGCCTCAAGATGTACACTGCCCAGCCATGACTCAGTTTGTCGCTTCAAGTACTCGGCCAGCACCTCGGCGGTGTGTCTGTCGCCCAAACACATAATCTGCAACACAGCCTGCTGACGCTTTCCACTAGCTGCTCGATAGGGGGACACATCGTGTGCAACAGTGGCAGCTGCAGATGGAGTGCTCGTACGACTGCGCTCTGTGGACGAGCTTTCGCTTCTGGAGGAGGTGGAGGAGGAGGAGGGTCGAACGCCTACAGCCAACTGTTTCCTATACCGTGGGCTAGGCAGCACTGTCCCACCACCGCTGTCCCCTGTGGACCCTGCATCCACCACATTAACCCAGTGCGCAGTGATGGACACGTAACGGCCCTGGCCATGCCGACTGGACCATGCATCAGTTGTGAGGTGCACCTTTCCGCTCACTGACTGCTTGAGTGCATGGACAATGCGGTCTTTCACATGATGGTGGAGGGCTGGGATGGCTTTGCGAGAGAAGAAGTGGCGACTGGGTAGGTCATAGCGTGGTACTGCATAGGCCATGAGTTCGCGGAAAGCTGTGCTTTCCACCAACTGAAAGGGCATCATCTCAAACGAGATTAGTTTGGCAATGTGGGCGTTCAAACCCAGTGTACGCGGATGAGAGACAGAGTACTTTCTTGACCTACTCATAGTGTCTGGGAGGGTGAGCTGGACTTGAGAGCTGCATATGGTGGAAGTAGCGGTGGACAGGGCGGACTGAGAGAGGGTTGATTATGGTGATGGAGTTGGTGTTCTTTCTGATGGCCTAGAATCAGTCTTTCGTTGATATAACAGTGGGATTCCCTGACTGCTGTGGCCTTGCAACGACACCTCAACATTTGCTGCTGTGCTAACCGGTGGGCTTACAGTGGGGGAAACAATGTAGCGTTGCTGACTACCTTCGTTGTGATCAGTTGCACATGTGGCACTTGAGGTTTGGTGTTGTGTCCACGCTTGCAAGTGCATGCTGGTTAAATGTCTAAGCATGCAACTGGTATTCAAATTTTTCAGATTTTTCCCTCGGCTAAAGGTCTTTGCGCACTTCTTACAGATAACCTTGGCCTGATCATGAGGATTTTGTTCAAAAAAGTGCCACACTGCACTCTTCCTACTTTGGCAGACATTTTGCGGCCTAGCACGCTGTGATCTTTTGACCCTCTGGACAAGCTGTCCAGCAACTCTTTTGATGTTTGGAACCTGTCTTTGGAGTGCTCCGGGCCTGCCAGATAACAGCTGTTGCGATGTCGATGTCTGCTGTGGATGCTCCTCATCTGAGCTATTGGAAGCAGCACCCTCTTCCCCCAATGGATGCCAATCTGGGTCAACAACTGGGTCATCCATCACCTCCTCTTCTATGTCATGTGCACCTTCCTCTGTGTCACCGTGTATGGTGGTATAGTGTGCGGGAAGGGGCACCTGAGTCTCATCAGGGTCAGAATCTGGCTCTGTACACTGCGAGGACAATGTAGTGCTCTGAGTGAATGTACCAGCAGAATCATCCATCAGCGGCTGTGCATCAGAGCACTCCATGTCAGATTCATCTTGGCCTGGGTAATTCACAATTTCACTTGATAATCCAGGCATGGTATGTGAAAACAGCTCCATGGAGTAATCAGTAGTATGGCCTGCGTCATCCTTCAATCTTGGTTGGGGTGAAGGACACAAGGAAAGGTGTGGTTCATGAACATGAGCCTCCAATGACGACTCAGTGCTTTTACTTTTTACAACTGAAGAAGAGGAGGCGATAGAGCTGGAGGCTGAGTCAGCAATGTAAGACAAAACTTTTTCCTGATGCTCTGGCTTTAAAAGCGGTTTGCCAACTCCTAGAAAACTAAGCGTTCGAGGCCTTATGTAGCCAGACGATGACGCAGGCTCAACACCTCCTGCATTCGGTCCTATTTTGCTCTTGCCACTACCATCAGATCCACCACCAACACCATCATTACCAGCTGCCAACCCCCGCCCAATTCCACGGCCTCTTCCACCAGCCTTCCTCATTTTTGGTAGAAATGTAGACAAAATCCAACAAACTATATAGTATGTAAAACAAGGTGTTTATAGGACAGGGGAGATTTTGAATTTCTGCACACACTTTTGGACACTGGACACTTTTGGATTGTGTGAGGCCCAATGAATATCTGAGCGCTATGTGACAAGCTCGATGGCACAGCTGTGACCTAAGTGACTAGAGGATAAGTGAGAGTTTGAATCTCTGCACACACTTTTGGACACTGGACACTTTTGGATTGTGTGAGGCCCAATGAATATCTGAGCGCTATGTGACAAGCTCGATGGCACAGCTGTGACCTAAGTGACTAGAGAATAAGTGAGATTTTGAATCTCTGCACACACTTTTTGACACTGTACACTTTTGGATTGTGTGAGGCCCAATGAATATCTGAGCGCTATGTGACAAGCTCGATGGCACAGCTGTGACCTAAGTGACTAGAGGATAAGTGAGAGTTTGAATCTCTGCACACACTTTTGGACACTGGACACTTTTGGATTGTGTGAGGCCCAATGAATATCTGAGCGCTATGTGACAAGCTCGATGGCACAGCTGTGACCTAAGTGACTAGAGGATAAGTGAGAGTTTGAATCTCTGCACACACTTTTGGACACTGGACACTTTTGGATTGTGTGAGGCCCAATGAATATCTGAGCGCTATGTGACAAGCTCGATGGCACAGCTGTGACCTAAGTGACTAGAGGATAAGTGAGAGTTTGAATCTCTGCACACACTTTTGGACACTGGACACTTTTGGATTGTGTGAGGCCCAATGAATATCTGAGAGCTATGTGACAAGCTCGATGGCACAGCTGTGACCTAAGTGACTAGAGGATAAGTGAGAGTTTGAATCTCTGCACACACTTTTGGACACTGGACACTTTTGGATTGTGTGAGGCCCAATGAATATCTGAGCGCTATGTGACAAGCTCGATGGCACAGCTGTGACCTAAGTGACTAGAGAATAAGTGAGATTTTGAATCTCTGCACACACTTTTGGACACTGGACACTTTTGGATTGAGTGAGGCCCAATGAATATCTGAGCGCTATGTGACAAGCTCGATGGCACAGCTGTGACCTAAGTGACTAGAGGATAAGTGAGAGTTTGAATCTCTGCACACACTTTTGGACACTGGACACTTTTGGATTGTGTGAGGCCCAATGAATATCTGAGCGCTATGTGACAAGCTCGATGGCACAGCTGTGACCTAAGTGACTAGAGGATAAGTGAGAGTTTGAATCTCTGCACACACTTTTGGACACTGGACACTTTTGGATTGTGTGAGGCCCAATGAATATCTGAGCACTATGTGACAAGCTCGATGGCACAGCTGTGACCTAAGTGACTAGAGAATAAGTGAGATTTTGAATCTCTGCACACACTTTTGGACACTGGACACTTTTGGATTGTGTGAGGCCCAATGAATATCTGAGCGCTATGTGACAAGCTCGATGGCACAGCTGTGACCTAAGTGACTAGAGGATAAGTGAGAGTTTGAATCTCTGCACACACTTTTGGACACTGGACACTTTTGGATTGTGTGAGGCCCAATGAATATCTGAGCGCTATGTGACAAGCTCGATGGCACAGCTGTGACGTAAGTGACTAGAGGATAAGGGAGATTGGATTGCTTTTAAAAAAGCAGTTTGCGGAGCAGTGGGTAAACAGCAATGCCAGCCTGTCAGGAAGCCTTAAAAGGCAGCCCAACAACCAACACCACTGATACACCACTATATAGCCTCCCCTTGCACTGCACACAGTGACTGGTGTGTTGTGCAGGCCAAATTGCTATCAGCAGCAGAAGCAGGTTTTTTTTCTTCTCAGCAGGACAAAAAAAAAAAAATTGGGATTGCTTTTAAAAAAGCAGTTTGAGGCCCAATGAATATCTGAGCGCTATGTGACAGGCTCATTGGCACAGCTGTGACCAAAGTGACTAGAGGATAAGGGAGATTGGATTGCTTTTAAAAAAGCAGTTTGCGGAGCAGTGGGTAAACAGCAATGCCAGCCTGTCAGGAAGCCTTAGAAGGCAGCCCAACAACCAACACCACTGATACACCACTATATAGCCTCCCCTTGCACTGCACACACAGTGACTGGTGTGTTGTGCAGGCCAAATCGCTAGCAGCAGAAGCAGTTTTTTGGTCTTCTTCCCTGCCTAACGCTCTCCCTACAGAATCAGCAGCAACCTCTCCCTATACTGAGATCGGCAGAAGTAAGATGACGGTCGGCGTGCACGCCCTTTTATACCCCCTGTGACGCCCACCAAAGCAAGCCAATCACTTGCATGCCCTTCTGAAAGATGGTGGTGACCCGTGCCTATGTCATCACGTTGCCCACAGTGTCCGTGGATCCTGATTGGCTGAAAAAGAGCGCAAAACAAACTTTTGAAACGCGACTTTGGCGCGTAAGTCGCCGACCTCGTGGCCGACCTCATCCTAGGGTCGGGTTTCGTTTCATGAAACCCGACTTTGCCAAAAGTCGGCGACTTTTGAATTTTTTTGACCCGTTTCGCTCAACTCTACAAATGAATAATTTGATATACTGTGTCCAAACAAAACTAGCCCCACAATGTGCCTGATTAGAAATCACCTCACATTGTGCTCCATGTATAAATGATAAGGCACTGTGTCCCCTAAGTACAGTATATACAATTTATCACTGTGGCGCCAGACTATATAATTAGTGTTGGGACCACTAAATATATATCTAAGTATCCAATGTGCCCCCAAAACACCTTCCCATTTCAGACTATCAGTAATGACATCACATGAAGAGAAATGTCACAAAACCTGAGAAAGAAAATAATTTCTTTACTCAAGAACCGTGAAGGCTAAGGGTATGTGCACACGTTGCAGAAAATTTCTGCACAAAAACCTGAATCCCTTCCCAGAAACCGCACCTATTTTTCCGCTGCAGTTTTTGTGCGTTTTTTGCGTTTTGATGCGTTTTTTACCGCAGCGGTTTCTAAAAGCATGGGAGAAGCCTAAACCGCGGAAAAAAACGCAAAATTAATGTGCATGCTGCTGCTTTTACCGCCATGCGTTTTTTTTGCGGTAAAAAACGCATCAATGTGCACACAAAGTGCAAAATGCATAGAAATGACTGTGCAGCTTATTTTTAGCTGTTTTATAGTGGTTTTATAGTGAAAACCACAGTAAAAACCGCTAAAAAATGCTGTGTGTGAACACAGCCTAAAAAAAGACAGCAAAGCTTTACTTTAGTTAGAGTATTAAAGCAAAAGTAATCCAAAAATTTAACAAAGATGGAACTGCAAAAATCTCACAGAGACGGCCAGGCCGACTACGGAAGTTAACATCTAAATAGGAGCATCTTTTCATGAGAAGAGTTGAAGAATATTGACATGCAAGTTCAGTTAGTTAAAGAAGTAGAAAACGAAACGGGGGTGAGTGTTTTAACACTGTAACACAATAAGGGTATGTTCACACTGGGCATTTTTACAGCGCTTTTTATGATAATTTTCAGCTGCTTTTTGCATTACCATCCAAGCCTATGAGATTTCAGAGATCTCATACACACACATCGTTTTTTATTTCACCAGGATTTTGTGCTTTGCAGCATTTTTTGGACATAGAGCATCTCACTTCTTTCAGCATTTTTGCAGCGTTTTTCACCCATTGACTTGAAAAAACGCTGAAAATAAGCAGGTTGTCTTTTTTCTGCAGCGTATTTGCTGCAGAAAAGTCAAGGACAGCCGGATGTGGCCTCACACTCGGCTCTTCTACAATTAGATGGCAGGCTGCATGATGCGTCCATACAGCCTGTCATCCAGTAGAGCGGACCTGAACCCCATTCACTTGAATGAGGGGTCCGACAATGCAGTGTTTGACACGCTGTCATATGCATAACACCGCTTCTGATCAGTGGGGAAATCATCCCCACTGGTCAGAGAGCCATGGTTCCCATGCTGTCAGAAGACAGCGAGAGCGCTCAGCTGTAATCAGAGGTATAAAGTTTACTTCAGGTCACTGGTGTCAGCTGATGGGACTACAGCTCCCATTATCTGACACCTACAGCCACTAATTACAGTGAGAGCAAGAGCGACAGATGCGAGTATTCATCTGCCTCTCCTGTGCTGTAAATAAATATTAAAAAAAACCTGCTTGGGTTCCCCCCTATTTTTGATTTTTGTCAACATTAGCAAGGTGGGTTATCAAAACTAGAGGGGTCCTAACGCTGTTGATTCTGCCGCACTAGGGTGTGGCCCGTCTTAATTGTCTGTGGCCAAATTGGATCTTTGGTAGAGATTGTACGTGCACGGAGAAAAGAATACACAAGACAAGGTGTATCGTGTCAGTATGATTCTTCTCTGTCTTTAATCCAAAAATGAACAGCTTTTATACAGAGTTTGTGTTATTACATCATGGGTACATTTCTAAGTTACTATTTACCGTTCCCATGCCGCTACATATCACTATGTACGTTTCTGAGTTACTGTTTACTGTTCTCATATGCTACATAATCACCGTGTACATAAGTATTGTTCTTTAGCCCGATCCACCCTTGTCCACCCAGTATTGCGGTATTACATGAAGCCTAGGTGGGTCCTACACAGAAATAATTCAGCAGAAAATCAGAAATATCTTAAAGCAACATGATCCTAAAAGCGTCTGTATAGTGGTACAGTTTTGATTCTTGAATATATTCATGTGCCATATATTCTCCCCTTAACAACGCTTTTTAAAATTATTTAATAAATAATTTAAAAAAATGGCGTGGAGTCCCTCCATGTTTTACAATCAGCATTGCTAAAGCTCACAGCTGGGGGCTGGTATTCTCAGGCTAGTAAGGGGCCATGGATATTGATCCCTCCAGCCTAAAAATAGCAGCCCGCAGCTGCCCAGAAAAGGCACATCTATTAGATGCACCAATTCTGGTGCTTTGCCTGACTCTTCCCACTTGTCATGTAGCGGTGGCAAGTGGGGTAATAGTTGTGGGGTTTGATGTCACCTTTCAGGTGACATCAAGCTCATGGCTTAGTAATGGAGAGGCATCTATAAGACATCCCCATTACTAATCCTATAGTTTCATGTTAAATAAAAACACAGACAGAATAAAGTCTTTTATTTGAAATAACACTAAACACAGTTTTCCCTTTTATTATTACGCCTAGTCCCAGCGAAGCCCTCAATCTCCTGCAATAAAAGTAAAATAAAAAGGCAACAATATACCATACCTGTCCATCGTTGTGTCCCACGCAGTAATCCATATCTGGGGGATATACAGTTTTCAACCTGGACTGTGCTAAGATGCGACCATCCCAGCTGAGAACCACTGGTAAATGAGTTGCTGCGGGTGCAGCCTCAGTGACTAGCGGTGATGTCACTGAGCCTGCACTCCCTACCAGCCTGAACTGTGGTGACCTCTGGACCGTGGGAAAATGCCAGTGAAGAGGTGAACACAGTTCAGGCTCGCAGGGAACGCAGGATCAGTGATGTCACCGCTGGCCACTGAGGCAGCGTCCTCAGCATCTCATTCACCAGTGGTTCTCAGCCGGGACGGTCGCATCTTAGCACATCCAGGTTGAAAACTGTATATCTCCCAGATATGTATTACTGCGTGGGACACAACAACGGACAGGTAATATATACTGTTGGCTTATTATTTGACTTTTATTACAGGAAATCAAGGGCTTTGCATGGATTAGTTGTGGTTGCAAGTATGGTTAATTAAGAATATTAAAGGAGTCTTCTGTGTCATTATTTCAAATAAAGGACTTTATTCTGAGTGTATGCATTTTTTTTACAATTTGACTATAGGGTTAGTAATAGGGGCGTCTTATTGATGCCTCTCCATTACTAACCTCGGGGTTTGATGTCACCTGATGGTTATATCAACCACCCCAACTATTGCCCCACTTGCCACCGCTAGAGGGCAAGTGGGAAGAGCGAGGCTAAGTGCCTAAATTGGTGCATCTTAAAGATACGCTTTTTCTGGGGCGGCTAAGAGCTGATGTTTTTAGCCGGGGGCAGTATCCATGGCCCCTTCCTAAGCTATTAATATCAGCCCGCAGCTGTCTGCATAGCCTTTGCTGGTTATTAATTGTAAGGGGACCCCATGTAATTTCTTTTGGGATCCCCCATTTTAATAGCCAGTAAAGGCTAAGTATACAGCTGTGAGCTGATATTAATAGCCTGGGAAGTTCCATGGGTATTACCCCCTTCTCAGGCTATAAACATCTGCCCCAGTCACCGACTTTCCCTCTGCTGCTTACGAAAATTGCACGGGAGCCCACGCCATTATTTCCCAAAAAATAAGCTATAATTAATTAAATACATGTACAGTAAGCTGCACACACACGATACTAATTGTATTTGTCGCTGACATCTATATATCTACCTATTCTGTATGTATTTACTGTGTGTAATCCATCTCTTCTATTCTGTAGACTCCTGCTGTGATTTTACACTACCGCGGCTGCTGAATTACCGGCTTTTCTTCTATCTGTTTATGCAATATAAATACATAAATATGTGTGTCACTGACATCTATATATACTTTATATATGTACTCTATATGTATATATCTATTCTATCCATTCTATTCTAATATGTCAGTGTGATTTTACTGTAGTGGCACTTGAATTGCCGGCTTTTCAAAGGATGTATGGTTCTATAGGAAGAAGTTTTTTTTTTCTCTGGGGGCACTCAACTTTATTAGCATGCACAAAGAGACACAAGTTAGCCCCAAAAACACATGAAAAAAACGCACTAAAACCGCAACAAAAACGCACTAAAAACACACTAAAACATGCGTTTTTGCAACAGCGTCTTTCCTGTCAAGAAAACAGTTTTTTCTGCAGAAAAAAGGCTGTAAAAACACCCATTGTGAACATACCCTAAAACGTACATTGTAGAGGAATGGCATGTGTGGCTGTTGTCCTAAAGCTTATGCACTAAAATGCCCACCTACAATTTTCCCGGGCTCATGCTGAAAAATATGATGACTACAGGGACTATATACTCTGAAGTGATGAGACCAAAATAAATATTTTGAAACTGAAGGCTTCAAAACTGTATGGCGTCGCAAACATGACAAGTACAAAGAAAAATTAATGTTGTCTATAGAGAAACATGGTGGTGGTATTGTCTTTATGTGGGGCTGCATTAATGCTGTTGAGAGTTACATTTCATTGATGGATCATGAATTCACAGATGTACTGCTCTATATTGAAAGAGAAGATGCTACCGTCACTCTGTGTCCTTGGTAGATGTGCACTTTTCCCATATGACAAAGATCCAATACACATATCTAAGATCACTGTTGTATTTGTGAAGAAGAACAGGATGATATTGATTTAGTAGCCAAGTGTCTCCTGATCTGAACCCATTTGAACACCTATGATGAATTCTAAAGAGACAAGTTATCATCACTCGTCATACAGCATCCAGGCTCTAAAAGAGGTCTTAGTTGAACAATTGAAAAAGATAGATGTTGCAAAATGTCACCAAATTGATCATTCCATGTTTGGAAGACTTGGTACTGTATTTTAAAATCATGGAGGACATAATAAATAGTAGATGTATTAGTTTTTGATGTGAGGTGTATTCATATTTGCATCAACTTATTTGTGTAAAACTAAAGATTTGGAAATGAAAGTTATATTATTAGGCCGTGGTCACACTTGCCAGTGCAATGCGAGAAACTCGCATCAATACCCGAACCGGCACTCGGACCGGAATGTGCGGCTGCATGTATTTCTGTGCAGCCGCACACTAAGGTCCCGAGTGCTGGCGGCAGTGCCGGGTATTGATGCGAGTTTCTCGCATTGCTCTCGTAAGTCTGACCCCGGCCTTAACCTTACTCTCAAGTTACGAGTAAAAAAATTGTTCTATGAAACTCGGTCTTGTCATAATTTTGGAAATTATTCTTGTATTCAGTGAGATATTGACTAAAAATCTAACTTTTCAAAAGGGGCATACTCATTCATACTGAAACTGTATATCAATTTTCCACAGATCAGACTGCATTTTTCGTATTATGGGTCCCCTTTAAGTGTATTTCTAGTTTACTGGACTGGTATCACCGTTGTCTGATTAAACAGCTTTCAGATGTCTTTTTTTAGGTGGCTGACTGGATAATTGTAATAAATGTTTAGACTGAATCAGGTCTCAGAGAAATACAGTCCGCATTATCATTTGTTATTGTTGCTTTGATTAAATCACATTTCATCTAAATCACCAGTTAAACAACAAAGCCGAAAAACATGGAAAAATCTAGTTTTAGCTAAATCGATTCACTTATTTCCTTATGGAATGCTTGAATTAATTTAAGCCTTAGGAAGACATAATGCTGCCGGTATAAAGCGTTTAATATTGACAGAAGGAAGGTGCCTCCCTGTGTGCTCTGTACCTTACAGTGGCCTGCAATTATATTACTGCGTGATATATTTCTAGGTTTCTACTATCCCTTGTTATGGGTAAATTGTATAATGTAATCCAGTCCCTCTGGCAAAAGAACAGTTAAGGGAAAGTGGGAGTATTAATCCCACACCTTGGGGCAATCAATGTAATTACTCTTTTCCTCAATGTAATTTTCTGACTACACGTAAACCTTAATAGATTTGTAGTGATCAAGAATTTGATTTCTTTTTCCCTTAAGCTTCATAAAACTGTGTTTTGTAGCTTTTGAGATAATGAATTCAGACAGAACAGTTACATGTGTCTCTGCCCTGTTTCCTCTAAGGTTAATATTGAAGGTGTTATTATTACCAGATATTACAGAATATGATAGCATATTACTTTGTAACAAGCTCTATGCACATTTAACCCCTTTGCGGCATCATCTGTACATACAGTATAAAGTATAGTGCATACAAAGGCCCAGATTCATTATCACCTTTGTACCAGTTGCTTGTCTTGTTTTCTGTGTTTGTGCCTTTTTTTCTTTGCACCCAATTCATCATTCTCTTTGAACCTTTCTTGAAGTCTATTTTATAAGCTCCTGCCTGGGGGCGGAGTTTCAAAATTCCAGATATTTTTGCCTGATTCATCAATTGTGATTTTGTTAAAAAGTCGCTTAATTTGGTGTTACTGCACTCCAGACCCCATTTGTGCAAGTAATTTTCCTGCATTTTTTGCGTAATTTTGCAAAGCACATGAATTTTGGTCCCATAAAAGTTGCAAAACCAGTTCAAAACATAAAAAAGACCGTTTTATTTACTTTGCAGCAAAACAATGAATTCCGTGCACCATTTTGAAGAACAGCAGCTAATACAGGCCTGCACAACAAATGGCAAGTAGCCCGCCAAGGGGATTGTTGAGACCTGCAGGAACCGCAGGATTGCGACTTCTCTTTTTCCTACATTCAAATCAATTTGCGTCTTTCAGACTCAAGTACACTGCTCAAAAAAATAAAAGGAACACTTAAACAACGCAATGTAACTTAACGTCAACCACACTTCTATTAAATTAACCTGTCCAGTTATGAAGCAACATTGAATGTAAATCAAAAAATGGAACAGACAACAGGTAGAAATTATAGGAAAATAGCAAGACAACCCCTATAAAGGAGTGGTTCTGTAGGGCGTGACCACAGACCATTTCTCTGTTCTCATCCTTTTTGGCTGTTATTTTGGTCACTTTTGAATTTTGTCATTACTCTCACCCCTAGAGGTACAGTAGCAACCTTCAGAAGTTGCTCAGGTAGTGCAGTGTTGTGAACACTTTTGATTTGGCTTCAGAGTTTGGGCTCCCTCTGGTGGTTGCTGCTGGAAATGGAGATGGTCAATCACCTGAGCAGGATGATTGGAGGTCAGGTGTTAAGGGGGCTTTACACATAGCGATATCGCTACAAATATCGCTAAAGCGTCACCGATTTTGTGACGCAGCAGCGATATTGCTAGCGATATCGCTACATGTGATACTTACCTCCGACCAGCTCCCCTGCTGGCTATCGCTGAACGCGCGAGATCGTCCAGGTCCATTTCTCATCGGCTGCTTCCTGCTGGGCTTCCTACTGGCGCCGATAAGCGACGGTGGACGCGGGCGGAGGACGTCTTCATCGCCGCGTCTGAAAGGTAAGTAACGACCGCTGCTGCGTCGCTACGTCGCTGGTGAGATCTGCCTGTTTGGCAGCTCACTAGCGACCATTTAGCGATGCACCAGCGATCCTGACCGGGTCATATCGTGGTCGGGATCGCTGGTGCATCGCTAAATGTAAAGGGGGCTTTACAGACTGGGGAGATTTAAGTGAGAAACTTTCCCTCAGTTCTTGGCAGTGATTTGTTTGCCTCCTGAGTTTTAGGGAAGTCTGCTTGCCATCTGCTTCATCCTGCATCTTTCAGATAAGTTATTTGTCTGCTTGAATCTTTTTGCATTTGATCCATTTTTTGCTTGTCTCCGATTTCTGCCTTTTTGGTGTTAGTCCAGCCTGGTTCCCTGCTGGGGCCAGTGCTGGACTCTGTTTCAGTTGCCATGGCTTATGTCAGTCTTTGCAGTATTTCTAATCCCCTGTTATATCAGTATCTTTAGTTTGCATCCAGTTACACCAGAGTGCTGATTTAGGCTGGTTTCACACTAGCTTTTTTTTGCGCTGAATTTTTGCGCATACATGTGCATGCGTCCTTTTCCCCTATTTTTAACATGGGTGCGCAAGGTCTCGCGTTTGCACGCGTTCATATGCATTTTACGTGCTCATGCTTTTTTTGTAGTGTGCGCCCAAGCGCGCCAGACGCTACCTGTTGCATTTTTGGTCCGTCCGACCTGTCTCAAAAAAACGCATGCGCACGGAATGCACAAAAAAAATTACAGTCTATGGGAACGCAGATGTCAGATGTGCGCATGGATATGCGCACATTTGCATTTAAAAACACATGCGTTTTAAGAGTAAAAATGGCTAGAAAATTGCTAAAACACATGCGCAAAAAAGCAGCAAACGCATACAAAACGCATGATGTGTTTTTTGCATGCATTTGCACTGCGCAAAAACACAGCGCAAAAAAACGCTAGTGTGAAACTAGCCTTAGTGGGGGAGAGGTCGTGTGGCCTCAGTATTTTTGCATATCAGACGTGTTGGAATTTTGCTTAGGGTTTTTGCGTGATTGCAGACAGTATCCTTTCCTGTCCTATTCTATCTAGACAGTTTGGGCCCCATCATTTGCTTACTCTATTTTCTGCCTGTGTTTGTGCCTCATCTTGTCTAACCGGCAATATATGTTCAGGGGCTATCTATTCCTTTGGGGTTCTACTCCGGGGCAGTTTAGCTTTCCCATTTCTCTCTTTAGGCTTAATTAATTCTTTGGCTGTGCCGAGGCGTCTAGGGCATCGTAGGTACGTCCCACGGCTAATTCTAGTTGTGTTGTCAATTTAGGGGTCTGCAATCTGCTAAGTTACCAACCTGTCTGGTTATCTGGTTGCTTCGCTTATTTCCCTGCTATCCTCCTCGGTTACCTAATCATAACAGAATCACCGGCCTAACTGTAGATTCTAGGGTACTCTAAAGAAGGAAAGAATAGTGAAAAAAAAGGTGTCAGATTTTTTATATATCTTTTCCTCTTTTTCTCTAGGGGCCATAGGAGGATTTTGTCTTTAATGGATACTAAGCAATTGTCGGATCGTGTTGAGCAGCTCGCTGCTGAAGTTCAGAGAATTTCTGCCTGTCTTTCTCAGTTGTCTGCTGTGGATCCTAAAGTCCCTATTCCTGATCTATTTTCTGGGGATCGGTCTAAATTTTTGAACTTTAAGAATAGTTGTAAACTGTTTTTTGCCTTGAAACCTAATTCCTCGGGGAACTCGGTGCAGCAGGTTAAAATTGTCATCTCCCTGTTGCGCGGTGACCCTCAGGACTGGGCTTTTTCCCTGACACCTGGGGATCCTGCTCTGGCTAATGTGGATGCGTTTCTTCAGGCTCTGGGGTTGCTGTATGATGAACCTAATGTTATTGATCAAACTGAGAAAACCTTATTAGCATTGAACCAGGGTCAGGAAGCGGCAGAGTTTTATTGTCAGAAATTCCAAAAGTGGGTGGTCCTTACGAAATGGAACGATGATGCGCTAGCGGTTCTTTTTCGGAAGGGTCTGACAGAGACCGTAAACGATGTTATGGTGGGATTTCAAATTGACAGACTTATGAGTGAACGTAAAACTATGCGAGAGGTGGTGTTGCCTTTCAAACAAACTGCTGAGCCGATGCAGTGTGATAGGGTTTTTTCTAGGGTTCAACGTCAAGAATTTAGAAGGCGTAATAAGTTGTGCTTCTTTTGTGGGGACGCATCTAATACTATTTCTGTCTGCCCTAGCAGGAAATACGTTTTGCTCACTCATCTGTTTTGGGCAATGTACAGCCTAAATTCCATTTGTCGGTTTTCTTGATCTGCTCCTTATCTTCATTTTCTGCTAAGGCTTTTGTTGATTCAGGAGCAGCCCTAAACCTGATGGATTTTGACTTTGCCAAACGTTGTGGTTTTCCCATGGTACCCCTGCGGACTCCTATTCCTTTGAGGGGTATTGACGCTACCCCTTTGGCAGAGAATAAACCACAGTTTTTGACCCAGGTGATAATGCAGGTAGCCCTGGACCACTAAGAGAATTGTAAATTTTTGGTATTGCATAATTTACATGAAATTATTGTGCTGGGTTTTCCTTGGTTGCAGACCCATAATCCTGTTCTGGATTGGAAATCTGTGTCTGTGACTAGTTGGGGTTGTCAATGTGTTCGTAGTGACACTTCTGTTTTCTCTACCTCTACCCAGTCTCATGATGATGTTGTTGACTATTTGGCTGAATTCTCTGATGTATTTATTGAGAGTCTGCATTCTTGCCTCCTCATAGGAGTTATGATTGCGCGATTGAGTTAGTGCCCGGTTGTAAATTTCCCAAGGGGCGCCTCTTCAATTTATCTGTACCTGAACATGATGCTATGTGATCTTATATCAAAGAATCATTGGAGAAGGGTCATATCAGACCGTCCTCTTCACCTTTAGGTGCCGGCTTTTTCTTTGTGACCAAGAAAGATGGCTCATTGAGGCCATGTATAGACTATCGTCTCCTTAATGAAATCACTGTTAAATATCAGTATCCGTTACCCCTGATTTCCGATTTATTCTCCATAGTGAAAGGTGCTAGTTGGTTTACCAAGCTTGACCTTAGGGGGGCGTATAATCTTATTCGCATCAAGCACGGTGATGAATGGAAGATGGCGTTTAATACTCCTGAGGGGCATTTTGAGTACCTATTGATGCCTTTTGGGCTCACTAATGCCCCTTCCATCTTCCAATCTTTCATGAACTATATTGTCCACGATTTTGTGGACAAGTTTTTGATCGTTTATTTGGACGATATATTGATTTTTTCCAATGATTGAGATTCTCATGTGGAACATGTTCGGACTGTATTCCGGATTTTGAGAGAAAACGCTCTGTATATTAAGGGAATGAAATGTCTCTTTGGTGTACAAAAAATTTTGTTTTTGGGATTCATTTTGTCCCTGTCCGCTAATGAAATGAACCCGGTCAAAGTCCAGGCCATTTATGATTGGGTTCAGCCCACTTCCTTAAAAGCTCTCTAGAAATTTTGGGGTTTTGCTTATTTCTACCGTAAATTCATAAGTAATTTTTCTGGTATTGTTAAACCACTGACGGATTTGACCAAGAAGGGCACTGATGTGCTGAATTGGTCTCCACAAGCAGTCTCAGCGCTTCAGAAGCTTCATCGGAGATTCACTTCTGCTCCTGTTCTACGGCAACCTGATGTTTCTCTCCCATTTCAGGAGCCGTTTTGTCTCAAAAAGGTCCGGTAACCTCTAAGATTAATCCTTTTGCCTTCTTTTCTCGAAAATTTTCCCCATCTGAAAGTAATTATGATGTGGGGAATCAGGAGTTGTTGGCTATGAAGTGGGCGTTTGAAGAGTGGAGACATTGGTTGGAGGGGGCCAGACATCAAGTTGTGGTCCTCACCGACCACAAGAACTTGATCTATCTCGAATCAGCCAAGCGATTGAATCTTAGACAGGCTAGGTGGGCCTTGTTTTTCACGCTTTTATTTTTGTGGTCTCCTTTCTTTCGGCACTAAGAATATTATGGCGGATGCCCTCTCTAGGAGTTTCTTTTCGGATACTCTTGATGTGACTGAGCCTACTAACATTCTTAATGAGGGTGTGGTTCTTTCCGCTATTTCACCCGATTTGAGACTTGCCCTGGAGGAATTTCAGGTGGACAAACCTGAACGATTCCCTATGGGGAAATTGTATGTCCCCGACCAGTGGAGGAGAAAAGTAATGTCTGAAATTCACTGCCCTCCATTAGCTGGTCATCCTGGTATTTTTGGTGCCAGAGATTTGGTGAGTCGGTCTTTTTGGTGGCCCGCTTTATCTCGTGATGTCAGGAATTTTGTGCAGTCCTGTGCGACTTGTTCTCGGTCCAAACCCTGTTCTCGTTCTAGTGGATTGTTAGTGCCACTGCCGGTGCCCAGGAGGCCACGGACCCATATATCAATGGATTTTATTTCAGACCTCCCTGTCTCTCAGAGAATGATGGTTATCTGGGTGACCTGTGATAGATTTTCCAAGATCGTCCATCTTGTACCACTGCCAAAGTTGCCATCCTCTTGTGAGTTGGTGCCCTTGTTTTTACAGCAGGTGGTTCGTTTTCACGGTATTCCGGAGAACATTGTGTCTGACAGAGGAGTCCAGTTTGTTTCCAGATTTTGGAGAGCTTTTTGTTCTAAACTGGGAATTCAGTTGTCCTTCTCTGCGTTTCACCCTCAGACCAATGGGCAGACTGAGAGAGCAAATCAGACTTTGGAAACCTATTTGAGATGTTTTGTGTCTGCTGATCAAGATGACTGGGTCTCTTTTTTTGCCCTTGGCTGAATTTGCTCTAAATAATAGGGCTAGTTCTGCCACTTTGATGTCTCCTTTTTTTTGCAACTTTGGGTTCCATCCTCGGTTTTCTTCAGGGCAGGTGGAGGCTTCGGCCTGTCTAGGTGTTGATTCTGTGGTAGAGAGAATGCAGCAGATTTGGGATCAAGTAGTGGATAAGTTGTCTCACTCTCAGGAGAAGGCACAGCGGTTTGCTAACCGGCATATGACTGTTGGTCCCTGGTTTAAAGTGGGTGACATGGTTTGGTTGTCCTCAAAAAACATTCCTATGAAAGTTACATCTCCAAAATTTAAGCCAAGGTTCATTGGACCTTATAAAATTTTGGAAATCCTTAATCCCGTTTCTTTCTGTTTGGCTCTTCCAGGAACGTTCAAGATTCACAATGTCTTTCATAAATCTTTGTTGAAAAGGTTTGTGGAGCCAGTAGTTCCCATGCCTGCTCCCCCTGATCCTGTATTGATTAAGGGTAATCTGGAGTATGAAGTAGAGAAGGTATTGGATTCTCATCTGGCTAGTCGGAGACTCCAATACTTGGTCAAGTGGAAAGGCTATGGTCAGGAGGATAATTCTTGCACCTTTGCTTCTGACATTCATGCCGAGAGATTGGTTCGCGCCTTTCACCGGGCCCATCCTGATCGGACTGGTGGCGTGGGTGAGGGTTCTGTGACCCCTCCTCAAGGGGGGTACTGTTGTGAACACTCTTGACTTGGCTTCTGAGTTTGGGCTCCCTCTGGTGGTTGCTGCTGGTAATGGAGCTGGTCTTGCTGACAAAAGTCACCTGAGCAGGATGATTGGAGGTCAGGTGTTACAGACTGGGGAGATTTAAGGGAGCAACTTTCCCTCAGCTCTTGCCGGTGATTTGTTTTCCTCCTGAGCTTTTGTGAAGTCTGCTTGCCTCCTGCTTCGTCCTGCATCTTTCAGATAAGTTATTTGTCTGCTTGAATCTTTTTGCATATGAACCATTTTTTGCTTGTCTATGATTTCTGCCTTGCTGGTGTAAGTCCAGGCTGGTTCCCTGCTGGGGCCAGTGCTGGACTCTGTTTCAGTTGCCACAGTTTATGTCAGTCTTTGCAGTATTTCTAATCCCCTGTTATATCAGTATTTTTATTTGCGTCCAGTTACACCAGAGTGCTGATTTAATGGGGCAGAGGTCGTGTGGCCTCAGTATTTTTGCACATTAGACGTGTTGGAATTTTGCTTAGGGTTTTTGCATGATTGCAGACAGTATCCTTTCCTGTCCTATTCTATCTAGACAGTTTGGGCCCCATCATTTGCTTACTCTATTTTCTGCCTGTGTTTGTGCCTCATCTTGTCTCACCGGCAATATATGTTCAGGGGCCATCTATTCCTTTGGGGTTCTACTCCGGGGCAGTTTAGCTTTCCCCTTTCTCTCTTTAGGCTTAGTTAATTCTTTGGCTGTGCCGAGGTGTCTAGGGCATCGTAGGTACGTCCCACGGCTACTTCTAGTTGTGTTGTCAGTTTAGGGTCTGCAATCTGCTAAGTTACCAACTTTCTGGTTATCTGGTTGCTTCGCTTATTTCCCTGCTATCCTCCTCGGTTACCTAATCATAACAGTGCATCTCATCCAAGATGGCACATCACTGTGAGCTGTGGCAAGAAAGGTAGCTGTCCAGAGTATGGAGCAGATACAAGGAGACCGGCTAGTTCACCAGGAGATGTGGAGAGGGTCGTAGGAAGGCAACAACCCAGCAGCAGGAACGCTAACTCCTCCTTTGTGCAAGGTGGAACAGAAAGAACAGTGCCAGAGCCCTCCAAAATGACCACCAGCAAGCCCGTAATGTCCATATGTCTGCGCAAACTGTCAGAAACAGACTCCATGAGGGTGGTATGAGGACCTGACATCCACAAGTGGCTGTTGAACTTACAGCACAACACCATGCAAGTCGATTGACATTTGGCAGAGATCACCAAGATTGTCAGATTTGACTTTGGTGCCCTGTGCTCTTAATGGATGAAAGCAGCTTCACACTGAGCACATATGACAGATGCAACAGAGTCTGTAGATGCTGTGGAGAACATTCTGCTGCCTGCATCATCCTCCAGCATGACCGGTTTTGTAGTGCGTCAGTAATGGTGTGGGGAGGCGTTTCTTTGGAGGGCTGCACAGCACTCCCTGTCCTAGCCAGAAATATCCTGGCTGGTATTAGGTACCGGGATGAGATCCCCAGACCCATTGTGAGACCATATACAGGTGCACTGGGCCCTGGGTTCCTTCTGATTCAAGGCAATGATAGACCTCATGTAGCTAAAGTGTGTCAGAAGTTCCTGCATGATGAAGGCATTTATGCTATGGACTGGCTTTTCCGTTGACCAGACCAGAATTCAATCAAGCACATCCGGGACATTATGTCTCACTCCATCCACTAACGGCTCATTACACTACAGACTGTCCAGGAGTTGATTGATGCTTTAATCCAGGTCTGGGAGGAGATTCCTCAGGAGAACATCTGCCGCCTCATCAGGAGCATGCCCAGGCATTGTAGGGATGTCATATTGGCACGTGGAGGCTACACACACTATTGAGCATAATTTCCTTGTCTTGAGGCATTTCCACTGAAGTTGGATCAGCCTGTAATTTGATTTTCCACTTTGATTTTGAGTATCATTCCAAATCCAGACCTCCATTGGATATTAATTTTGATTTACATTGACCATTTTTATGTTTTATTGTACTCAACGCATTCTACTATGTAATGAATAAAGATTTGCCACCAGAATATTTTATTCAGTGAAATCTAGGATATGGTATTTTAATGTTTCCTTAATTTTTTGGAGCAATGTACATTTAAAAACTGTGGTACCAGGACAGTGGCAGAGCAAAAGAGTGCTCGCTAGCCTCCACCCTGGCGTGCAGCGGCGTGATGAGGTCAATGTGCTGCTACCTCATCACACAGCTGGTGCCGGCGGCGCCGCATGAGTAGCAGAGGCAGCATGCATCATTAAGCGCTCCATGGAGGAGCTGGAGATTGGGCTGGCCACTTCAGAGCATCAATCTTGTTGGTCTGGGACCAGGATGTTCCCATTTCAAAGGCATTTCTTCTTCAGCATAAGGCTAGATGAACTCTTCCAGTATTTTGATATATTCAAACTGGTCCATGGTGCCTGGTATGAGAAACATCCCCAAACCATTATGCTTGTACCTCCATGTTTTACAGTCCACAGTGTACTGTGGCTTGAATTCTGTGTTTACGGATTGTATCCAAAACTATCTGCGTGAGACAATTTTGCTCTCATCTGCCAATAGAATGTTTTACCACTTCTCTTTAGGCCAGCCAATGTGTTATTTGGCAAACCAACTGTTTCAACACATCTTTTTTTTTTTTTAGCAATGGTACTTTGCAAAAGTTTCCTACAAATAGTTTGGCTTCACATAGGCATGGTTGCAGGACTCACAGGTAGCTGAAGATGTTCTTTGATCTCCCTGGAGCTGATAATTGGATGCTTCTTTGCCATTCTTGTGATTCTATGATCTATGCGGATGGTAATATTTCTCTTCATACCATGTGTTTTGGGTTGTGTTTGCCATTTTAAAGCATTAGAAATCTTTTTAGGTGACCAGCCAATTAATTTCTGCACTTCTTTATATGTTTTCACCTCTCCAATCAACTTTTTGATCAAAGTGCTTTCTCCTTTGGTACAATGTCTGGAATGACCCATTTTACTCACTAAAACCAGCAGTAACAACATTTGCTGCCCTCCTTCTTTAAATAAGAGCCAGGATTGAAACCTGTTTCTTCACAGAATGAATGACCTCAGTAATTGAACTCAACACTTCTACTAATTAGAACACCTTTCATTAAATGAGTGAATTACATCTAATTAGCAGCGTGCATGTCATTATAGTTGATTCTGTTGGTTGGCTATTACTGGCCTACACCTATTCATTCATTTTTCCCATGTTGTATGATGTTTTCTACCTAAAATAATAATTCATCACATTAGTGATTTTAGACTGCTATTATTTTCCACACCTGTACCTGGATGCAAATGTTTATTTGTAATACTGACTACGTCTCATCAATAATGTAGTATGGTCTGTAGTCGGATGATAGCTGGTAACAACAACTCCCAGTATCTCCATACAATAAGGACATACTGGGTGTTGTAGGTAATGCAACACAATTTTCCATAAGGCTAACCTGACATTACAATTGATCGCTGCACTGTAGTATCATGGATCCAATTAATAGTAGCCAGAGTTTTTTTAAGTCACTTTTTATTTTTGTCTTGATGGATTTGTTGCTATTTTGCATCAAGTTCTTTAAAGTTTTAGGTGTGACCTGTCATTGCAATCCTTTCTTAGATGACAAAAAGCCTTAGGCAGGGATCATACATGCGAGGAATACGGCTGAGTCTCGCATGTTAATACCCGGCACTGCTGCCGACACTCAGGAGCGGAGCGTGTGGCTCCATGTATTGCTATGCGGCCGCACGCTCCGATCCGAGTGCCGGATATTAACATGCGAGACTCGGTCGTATTCCTCGCATGTGTGATCCCGGCCTTAAGGCCCCGTCACACTAAGCGACTTACCAGCGATCCCGACACCGATATCAAGGTGTCAGGATCGCTAGTAAGTCGCTATGTGATCGCTGGTGAGCTGTCACACAGACAGCTTCACCAGCGATCAGCTCAGCGACGCCGAGCGCCCGGCATCGCTTGCCATCGCTGTAAAAAATAGAATCAAAATAAAAAATATAGTTATTCTCACCTTCTGACGTCCCGTTCAGCCATCCCGCCTCTCTCCACACTCCGGTCCCAGTGATCCTTTGCACGAATGACCGCGAGATGTCACGGTCTTGAGGGATAACAAAGTCTCGCGGTCATTCGTGCAAAGGATCACTGGGACCGGAGCGTGGAGAGAGGTGGGAGGGCTGAACAGGATGTCGGAAGGTGAGAATAACTATATTTTTTATTTTTTTTATTATTTTTTACACCTGATCGCTGGTCTCCCGCCTGTCACACACAGCGATGTGTGCTGGCCAGCGGGAGACCAGCGACCAAAGAAATGTCCAGAGGTTTCTTCCAGCGATCAGCGATACCGGCAGGGGGGCCGCTCGCTGATCGCTGTCACACACAGCGATCTCGCTGGTGAGATTGCTGTTACGTCACAAAAGTTGTGACTCAGCAGCGATCTCGCTACCGAGATCGCTTAGTGAGACGGGGCCTTTAGAGAAAGCTTCCTGATAGGAGAGAAAGTATGAGTCTAAGTGGCTAGTGTGAAAATCTCAAGATTACTAATTTTGTTTTTTCTTAATAAGGTTTGTGATATAAAAAAATTGACAATTTTTTTAAAATACATGTAACTAAAAATTGATTTACACAATAAGTCATCTTCTAATGATAGCTGCTCTTTCAGAGTACTACGGGTTTCATACAGTAGATTTTAATATGATCACTTAGGCAAAACAAAGAATTTTCGTAGCAATAAAATGTAGCTGCATAATAAAAAATGTGAATAGAAAAATAGAATAGTTTTAAGAACAATTTAATAATTCATAAGCAATTTACATTTTGTTGTAAGATTGATTATTCTGACATTTGCTCTTTGAGTCACTGCCTAAATGACTGTAGCGATATGACTAACTTAATTGAATGTGGAAAATCTGAAATTACAATTTGACCAAATGTAGAGAACAGAAAAAAAGTAAAATATGTTGATTCAATTTACACTTTAACTAGCCTGCTAACAATGGAAAAGAATTCTCATATGATTTGGGTCAGAATTGTTGTCTTTTAGACACTTGTGTGCCTTTCTAGAAATTTTTGAAAAGTGTCCTGGAAAAGAGGTGTAGCTAAGATGAGATTCCCACAACAATCATACTCAAACCATGATGCACAGATTGGCCAAAAATATCTTGGCACAAATTAACAAGCTTCATATATGCCTTGTGAAACAAAGATGTGTAAATCTGGCCTTAGAGAAAAAAATGACAATGGGACAAATTGTGCCAAATTTTTTGGTAAAAACATTGAACTATAGTAAACAGGCCATGCGATGTTGTAAAGAAAAGTGTTTAACAAGCTTAGCAAGATGTGTCAAATTTATCATAAAGGGTAAGCTGCAGTTATAAACTTGGTCCATCTTCTGCTTGCCTCGTCTAGTTTTAACCCCTTAACCCCCGGAGGTATTTTTGTTTTTACCATTTTCGTTTTTTGATCCCCTTCTTCCCAGAGCCATAACTTTTTTATTTTTCTGTCAAAATGGCCATGTGAGGGCTTGTTTTTTGCGGGACGACTTGTACTTTTGAATGACATCATTACGTTTAACATATCATGCACTGGAAAACAGGAAAAATTCCAAGTGCGGTGAAATTGCAAAAAAGTTCAATTCCACAGTTGTGTTGTTTTTGTTTTTTTACCATGTTCACTAAATGCTAAAACTGACCTGCCTTTAGGATTATAAATAGTAACATAGTTAGCAAGGCCGAAAAAAGACATTTGTCCATCCAGTTCAGCCTATATTCCATCAGAATAAATCCCCAGATCTACGTCCTTCTAAAGAACCCAATAACTGTAAGATGCAATATTGTTACTCTCCAGGAAGACATCCAGGCCTCTCTTGAACCCCTCGACTGAGCTCGCCATCACCACCTTCTCAGGCAAGGAATTCCAGATTCTCGCTGCTCTAACAGTAAAGAATCCTCTTCTACGTTGATGAAAAAACCTTCTCTCCTCCAATACTTTTTGAATCAATAGATTGATTTGCTGCAGCCTTTCAACAAGCTTTATTAGACTGGCGAACCTGAACGGGAAACCGAACATAGAGTAAAAAGTCCGTGTTCGGGGTTCGGTAGCAGACACTAGGTGTCCGGTACAAACCCCAAACTTTCTAGCTCAGGTTTGTTCATCACTAGTAGAAATCTTTCAGTTTTCTCTCTGGTCATTGGGACTTTTTATATTCTAATATTTTTTTATTTCTGGAAACAACAAACTTACATAGCCACCAATTGGTCAGATTCTGGCCCTGTCTTTTGCTTTAAAGCATGTAATAAGGGTGTGCAAAGGTAATTGTGAACAAAAGGGGAGCAGGTGAGCTGTGACATCGCCTAGGGTAATCGCTGGAGCTTGTTTTATCAGCTATGTATTAAGGTGTCATTGTAATCCTTCCTCTGAGATTAGAGATCACCTGTAAACTCTTCTTACAAGGACAGAAAGTATGAGTCTATAACGTCTGATTGGCTAATGTGACAATTGCATGATTACTATTATTTTCTTTAAATAAATGCATGTAACACAAAAACCTGATTTAAACAATAGGCCATGTTGTGATACATTCCCTCTAAAAGCCTTAGATGGGTTAAAATGGCCATACACATTAGATGAATATCGGCCAAACCTGACAATTTCAACCATGTCATGTTTATATTTATGTCCCAAGTGAAGAAGGGTCAGCCATGTCGAAATTCAACATGTTCAATCCTTTTGTTCTAAAGGGAGAATAGAGTTATTGCAGCAGCTTAGTCCTACTTCTCTAATGAGGACACTTGCCCAGCGGGCATATGTAATGCATGGGACAGACTGGATAAATCTAGGCCAGCTTAAAATCTACCAACACAGCCAAATGTTCCCATTACTTTTGTATACGTTAGGTTTTTATCTGCTTCAATAATGTGTATTATTCCAAAGTAATTAATATATAATTTAAAAATATAATTTAAATGAATTTTCAAAGCAGCAGCCTTTGACGAACGTGATGCATTTATAATGTCAAGTGACACCGATATCAGCTGTTTGCATTTCATTAATGACAGATGAGAATAAACCTCTGAGACAGCTAATCATTTAGTCAGATCCTGTCAGTCAACAATTTCCTTGGCTGTTCTTAGATGAGCACCAGCATCAACAACTTTAACATGAGTGGTTTATAAAAAAAAATCAAATTATTATTTTTTTTTATTTTTTAATTTTATTTTTTAAACTCAATTATCCGTGCATAGTTATTATGGATGCAGCCAAGATGCCTCACAGGACTGAGACTTATGAAAAGTAAAGATATAGCTTCTTGAGTTCTTTGGTAGTGTTGAGGGCCTGTTCTGTGATATGTACAGAGGTCATTATTCATGAAGGAGGACACTCATAGTACAAACTTGGATCATTCACATATGACTCTAAGCAGGCGGGCTGCTCTCCTCACACATTCAACTCTACCTGATGACGGACTTTAAGCTTGGCCAAAACGTTGCATTATTGACTAATTTGATGACAAGAATTGGTAAACAGAAATGTTTATAAGTGCAAATGGGATGTAGAGGTGAGCGACTTTGCCTTTTTAGGGTCAAGTCGGGTTTCATGAAACCCGACTTTCGTAAAAGTCGGGTCGAACGAAATCGGCCTACTATAGGGAAAAGTTGGAGGCTGACTGAAACACAAAACCCAATGTAAGTCAATGGGGAAGCAAAGTCGGCAGGGAGTGGAGGACAGTAAACACACCTACAGTGCCCATTTCAGTGCCAAAAACATCAATTCTTATTACTGAAGCTTGTCAACCTTAATTTACTTCATAATAATAGTTACACATTGAAAACTGGGGGTTATTTGGCTAAAGTTGTGGGGAGTAGGGCTGGCTCCAGGTTTTCGTGTGCCCTAGGCCAAAGAGTGTCTGTGTGCTCCTTTAACACATACCACAACTCATGATGCTCCGATACGGCACAGAAATATAGGTATAGAACAATGACAAATACTTCACTGCTTACATGACATGACTGATCTATTTTAAATTGTACAATAGCTCAAAAAAAGGACAGTATATTACTCCATACAGTATTATGGCCACCACATTGTGCGCCATACAGAATAATGAGCCCCATATATTTCTCCATACAGAATAATTGGTAGCATAAAATGTTCCATACAGTATATGATGAGCTCCACATACTGCTACAGTATATGATGGTCCCCATGGACGATGCTCCAGTGTGTTATGGGCCCAAATAATGCTCCATAAATAATGGGTCCCATTTCTAATGCTCCAGTGTATAATGTGCCCCATAGATGCTGCTCCAGTGTCTGATCTGCCCCATTTAGAATGCTCCAGTATATGATGGGCCCCATGGATGATGCTCCAGTGTCTTATGGGCCCAAATAATGCTCCATGTATAATGGGCTCCATTTCTAATGCTCCAGTGTAAAATGGGCCCCGTAAATGCTGCTCCAGTGTCTGATGTCCCCCATTTGGAATGCTCCAGTATATGATGGGCCTCATGGATGAAGATCCAGTGTCGTATGGGCCCAAATAATGCTCCATATATAATGGGCTCCATTTCTAATGCTCCAGTGTATAATGGGCCCCGTAAATGCTGCTCCAGTGTCTGATGTCCCCCATTTGGAATGCTCCAGTATATGATGGGCCTCATGGATGATGCTCCAGTGTATGATGGGCCCTAATAATGCTCCATATGTAATGGGCTCCATTTCTAATTAACCCAGGCAAGGTATGTGAAAAGAGCTCCATGGAGTAATCTGATGTGTGTGCTGCCGCATCCTTCACTTTTGGTGTGGGTGAAGGACACAAGGAAAGGGGTTGCTCCTGACCAGAAGCCTGCACTGACGACTCAGTGCTTGCATTTTTGGAAACTTCAGAAGAGGAAGCGATAGAGCTAGAGGCTGTTTTAGCAATGTAAGCCAAAAACAGTTCCTAATGCTGTGGCTTTAAAAGCAGTCTACCTACTCCCAGAAAAGGGAGCCTTACAGGCCTTCCGGAGCTACACCATGATGCAGGCTCAACACCTCCTGCCTTAGCTGCTATTCTGTTTTTGGCACTACCAGCAGATACACCACCACCACCATCAGTACCAGGTGGCCCTCCACGCCCATGTGCGTGTCCTCTTCCACCATACTTCCTCATGTTTTGGAAAATGGACCCAAAATACCAGCAGACATATGGTACTGTATCAGAAGCGTACAGCTCTATACAGTCTAGGGATTACAGTAAATCTCTGTATATATTTCATGAGTCATGCACAGACGCTCACAGGCTCAGTATGGATTACACAATAAAATAAAAAGTTGAAAAAGGGTACAGTATCACCAGATACAAGGTATATATAGTATAGTGTAAACATTCTGAATCTCCGTATATATTTCAGGAGGCAGCACAAATGCTCTCAGGCCCAGTATGGATTACACAAGAATATGAAAAGCTGTAAATGGGTAATGTAACACAAGTGTACAGCTGTATACAGTGTTGGTGTCATCTTAAATCTCCAAATATATTGCCGGAGTAATAGACAGACGTTCAAAGGCTCATTATGGATTACACCAGAATCTAAATAGCAAAAAAGGTTACTATATCAGAAGCGTACAGCTGTATACAGTGTTGGCCAAATTTGAAATCTCGGTATATATTTCCGGAGTCACCCTCAGATGCTCACTCAGTCTGGGTTTGACCATAATAAAAAATGTTGTTAAAAAGGTACTGGATAACAAGATAGCAAGTATATATATTATAGGGTACAATTGAAATCTCCGTATACATAGTCCCGTAGTCACTCTCAGACGCTTACTCAGTATGGATTTGACCGTAATACTAAATGTCGAACAAAGGTACTGTATAACAAAATACAAGCTGTATCAAGTATAGGGTAAAAATTGGTATCTCCAATTCACCGTATATATAGAAGGCGTAAACACACACGCTCACTCACTATGGATGATACCGTAATAAAAATTTTTGAACAAAGGTACTGTATCAGCACATACCAGGTGTATCCAGTCTAGGGGTAATTGTAAATTTCCGTCTATACTTCCAGAGTCAGAAACAGACACTCACAGGCTCAGTATGTATTACACCAGAATTTAAAAAGAAGAAAAAGGGAAAGGTATTCGAAGTGTACACCAGTATACAGTTTTGTGGTACTTTTAAATCTTTGTATATATATCAATCTCACTAAGCCAGTGCAGACTCTCCGCTACTGGAAACTACATGGATACATGTACAGAGGGAAAGTTGAGTGTTTGCAGAAATTTGGGAATTACTCATCGCGGGAAACCCTCCCGGTAGATGTTGGAGAGGCGATGCAGACCCTCAATTACTGTGTCTGTGGAGACAGCGAAAACATTTCTTTGTGAAGAAAGGATTGCTTTATCACAGTAGCGTGGATCACATCACCGTTACTCGTCTCCATCAAATTGTGATCACAGGGAGAGATGTAGACATGGCCCTCACTGCTTATCATGATGTGTCTTGTTATTTTGGAGTGAAAAAGACAGAAGCCACAGGCCGTAGGTGATTCTATTGGATTGGCATGAGAGGAGACATTGAAAAATGGTGGCAGGAATGTCACACGTCTGTGACTATCACAACTGTGAAAGGTGATCATAAAGCACCACTGCATCAGCTTGAAAGTTGACGTCCATTACAATGGTAGCCATTGATCATCTGAAGGTAGAGGCCAGCAGGACAGGCCATAGCTACATCTTAACCATCATCGATCAATACACCAAATTTCTAGTGGCCGTCCCTGTGAAGGATTTAACTGCCCAGACTACACAGTGGTGGAGCAGGGAGAGGTAAGTATTGCAACTTGCAAGTGCTGTGGCCTTGACCAAGCAGGGGGGGCACACTCGTGGGCGACGGTACTGGAACAGGGCCCCTCATAGTATGCTGGTATGTCTGACGGTGAGTGGGCCCCCCCACCATCAGAGACACTGTATTGTACTATAAGGGGCCCTGTGCCAGTGCCGTCGGCCATCAGTGGGCCCATCCACCTGTTCAGAGCAACGGCACTTGCCCGGGTGCGCCAGGTGTTGACCCCAGCCCTTGGGGTGGGTGGACAGTCCAGTTAGGGAGGTTTAAAAAATGGCATATGTTGATGTGTAGGCTGGACATTCAGCAGCTGCAAATGGCAGAATTGGGCAAGTCCGAGGAAGAGGAGGACAAAAGCGAGGCAGTTTTCTGGCAGCCTATGTGTCATCAGGGGAAGGTGGGACAAATCCTTTGAGATCCCATGCATGGTTCATTTTAATGAAGGTTAGATCATCAACATTTTGGGTCGACAGACGGGTCCTTTTTTCTGTCAGGATTGATCCAGCAGCACTGAAGACTCTTTCAGATAGCACACTAGCAGCAGGGCAAGCGAGCTCCTGTAAGGCATATTGTGCCAATTCAGGCCAGGTGTCCAGTTTAGAGGCCCAATAGTCAATGGGGAATGACCTGTGAGGGAGAACATCGATATGGGAGGAGAAGTAGTTTGTAACCATAGTTGACAACTGCTGTCTCCTGTCACTTTTAATCGATGCAGTATAAGCAGTCTTGTGAGCGGTACTTGAGAAATCAGTCCACAACATGGTCATAAAACCCCTGTCTCCAACACCACTTCGGCTGTGTGCACCACGAACACCTCTTCCATTGTCCCACTACGGCTCGTGGGAGAACCAGCACCGCTGCTGTGTGCTGGGAAAGTCTCAAACAAGCGGTTTACCAGAGTTGCTTGTTTGTTAGCTAATATTATCTCTAGGTTCTCCTGTGGCATGATGTTGTGCAATTTGCCTTTGTAGCGTGGATTGAGGATGCTGGCCAGCCAGTAGTCGTCATTAGAGTTGAACGACTTTAGTCGGATTGGGTTTCATGAAACTAAATTTGTTTCAGATAAGGGCAAAAAAAGTCGGAGTTTCGTCCGAAACCCGGCCGCAATGCAAGTAAATGGGGAATGTCATCCGCTCAATGACGACTTTTATTTCCCATTGACTTGCATTGGGGTCGGGTTTCGGATGAAACTCCGACTTTTTTTTCCCTAGTGGGACCAGTTTTATCTGAAACAAATTTTGTTTCATGAAACCCGATCCGACTAAAGTCGCTCAACTCTAGTCATCATCCTTCATCATTTTGGCAATGCAGGGGTCCCTTTTTAGGATCCGCAAGGCATAATTGCACATGTGGGCCAATGTTCCAGGTGTCAATAATGCACTGCCATTGCTGGGTGGAGGAGCACTTTCTGGCAAATCCACATCCCTACAGTCACGCACAAACCCTGTACCTGACCTTCATCACGAAACAATCACTGACCTCAGGGAGACCAGTCAAAGAAAACACTGCGGCAGCTGGCAAAGGCTCTCAATCACAGTGAAATCCTAGGTGCATTGCTCCCTGGGAAATACAAATATGCAAATAAAGTCTGTGGAGCCTCATTTAAGAGTCTCAAACATGGGACTAGCCAGATCTTCCTCCAGGGAAGGACCCAGCCAAGGAGTGGCTCCTTTCGGAAACCACCATTATCACCATATTAAGTGGCCCTTTAAGTCAATATCCAGCTCTTTACGAGTTTACAGATATGACAAGCGAAATACCAAGGCCAGGTATCCATCCACAGACAGCTGTTTCTTTTTTTTTTTTTTTTTTTTAAACCATTCAGGTTAGTTATAAACAACTCAATATAAGCTCATCAACTTAAACGTCGTTGTTTCAACTCTCATCATCATGGTTCATATTTATTTTAGTATAACAAACCAAGGGTATACACAAAAGACATCCTGAACATCAATAAACATCACTAAAATTCACTGATATTTGATCAGGTGCTGCCATTTTTTAAATTTCCAGACACCCTCTGCATCAGAACCACCACCGCCTTCGCTGTCTAATTTATAAATCAAGTATAATCTAGAAAGGATCAGCCCGACACACTTATTCACAGATACATGCTTCTCTTTGAAAATTCCTAAATTCCTCACATCCCACAAACTCTGCATCACACAAGTCATAATTAACCATAGGATTCTATTTTTCACACAACCACATGCACCAATTCCAAACATCGCAACACGCCAGTCAATAAAACTCACACCTGCTAACTCCTTACACAACCCACCTACACACTTCCACACACTGCACGCGTAATCACAGTCCCACATAGTATGCCACACAGTCTCACATCCACCACATCCTTCCCTCGGGCACACATCAGTTCTGGTCAGACCTCGTCTCTTCTGAACCTGTCGCACAAGCAAAATATTGTGTAAGGACATCCATACAATATCCCTTTGTCTATTAGACATCTCATGCGTTTCCAAACTCTTCCATGCAACCGAAACTTCATTCCCTCTCAACCCCACAATATTACATTCCACATCATTCTTATGTATTATTTTCATCACATTCTTAGCCATTCTAAAATCATTCATCGGTACACTCAGCAAATCATGCTTCCTCACAAACTTCTCAATCACCTCATACCAGACCGGACACTTGAAAGCAACAGGCACTCTAGCATCCCTCTTTCTCCAACATAAGCCATATAACATCCAACCAGCAGAATAACTTGCCATATACGCTCCCTTATTTCCTTTATTCAGCAAAATAACAACAGTTTTGATATACTGAAGCCCCAGAAAAATCTCAATGTTTGGAAAGGCCATGCCACCATGGTGACACGCCTTGAAAAGACTCTCTCTTAAGTTTCTCTATTTTACTGCTCCAGAAAAAAGTAAAAACTACCTTTTCCACTCTTTTTATTTTCCTACATGATGGTGGAAAAACCGTTGCAATAAAAAGCAAAATCGGAAGAATCACCGCTTTTATGACCAAAATCTTATCACTCAAGGTCAAGTCTCTCAGTCGCCAAAAATTTAACTTACGCTCTATGCGCAATCCACACTCCTCCCAGCTCTCCTTACCTTCCAAGTCCTTATTAAATAATACTCCCAGCACTTTGATAGCACCCTCCTCACACTTTACCCCCTCCATTTTAACCCTGTCATCCCCAAAACATTTAAAACTACATTTATTCCAATTCACTCTAAAGCCAGATGCACCACAGAAAAACTCCAGAAGCAACTTAACCCTACTCATAGATGCAACACTTTCACTCACAGCCACAACATCATCCATATATCCAAGAACTTTCACATGCTTCCCACCACTCCCAGGCACCAACAAACCTCGCATCATTTTATCACGTCTCACCAAGCACAACAAAGGATCAATCACACATACAAACAAGACAGGGGACATGGGACACCCCTGTCTTACACCAGACTTAATATTCACTTTCTCACTCAACCACCCATTAACAAGAAACTCACTTGACACACAATCATACAAAGACATTATCCCATTCACAAATTTTTGAGGAAATCCCATTCTATCCAGAACTTTAAACAAAAACACATGCGAGACCCTATCAAACGCTTTCTCAAAATCAATTGACAGAACCATACACTTCCGTTTCCTTCCCATGCAGTCTCCAATCAAATCCCTTAATAACAATAAGTTATCACTCATACTTCTTCCAGGCACAGCACACACTTGATCCTCATCCACAACACTACCAATCACCTCACGCATACGATTCGCCAACAATTTGCTATAGATTTTGTCATCTGCGTTCAGCAATGTTATAGGTCTCCAATTCTCTAAACACTTTCTCTCACCTTTCTTATGCACAAGCACAACCACCCCCTCTTTCATTGATTCACACAACTTACCACTCTCCCACATATACTTACATATCTCAGTCAAATCAGCACCCAGAAAATCCCACGCCTTCACATAGAATTCTACCGGCAATCCGTCTTTACCTGGAGTCTTATTCTTTTTAGCACTCTTCATCACATTTTCTACTTCTTCCATAATTACGTCCTCATTCAAAATATCACATTCTCCACTATCCAACTTGTTCTCTAACCCATTCAGCACTTCTGAAACAAGACCAGAATCAATCCATTTTTTATCATATAACTTGCTATAGAACCTATTCACCTCCTTTATCACATTGTCACCTGACACACACAAACCATTCCTATCCAGGATTTTATCCATATCAACCTTTCTCCCATTCATTTTCTTAAAAAAGAACCTCGTGCACATTTCATCTTTCTCAAGATGTTCTATTTTGGTGCGATAGATGATTTCTTTCCCTTTTTCATCCATAACACTCTTTAATTCACTCTTTGTCTCAGCCAGCAGATCAGACACATCCATGCCACTTTCTCCACACTTCCTTAACCAGTCTAAGCGCCTGTTTAAATCATTAAATCTACTCCGATAAATAGCAGCTTTTTTATAGCCCCACTTTTTGAAGAATTTTTTGCAACACACCTTAACCCAGTCCCACCATTCCAGTACACCCAAAATCCCTCTTACATACTCTCCACTCTTTATACTTTATTTTTAATTCATTCATCACATCCTCATCTTCTAACAATCTTACATTCAGCTTCCAAACCCCACCCCCATACACACGGTCATCAATCGCACTAAACACACCTCTCAAACACTCATGATCAGAAAAAGGTACAGCATTTTGTTCAAAATTCATACACAACATATTTTTGGAAAACAACATTTTATCTATCCTGGATGCAATACCACCCCTATCAGCATGGTACGTTGGCGGTGGTGGGATGCCAAATTTCAGAGCAGCAGCATCTAGAAGGGAAAAATCAGAAATAAGATTAGATAACTTTTTACCAGTTATGTCAAAATTCCCTTCTGTGGTGCAGTTAAAGTCTCCAACTAAAACTGTAGGCATTTTGCCCGGAAGAAACAAACTTAATTTTTCCAAAAGAGCCAGACGCTCCTTTTTCCTGTCGTGTCCTGATGGACAGTACACATTAATAATTCTAGCCCGCCACCCCCTATAGCTAACATGTGCAATTATACATCTACCCACCTCTACCACCGTGTAGCTATCTAAACTAATCTCCCTGTTACCCATTATTATCCCTACACCATCATTCCTATTAACACATGAGCCAGACCATACATGCTGTCCGTAAGGCCAGTCCTTATCGCTTGGAGCGTCCACAATCCCACATTCCTGAAGACAAAAGATGTGAGCATTCATCTGTTTAATATAATCTAGAACGATTGCCCTCCTAAATTTGGATCTAATTTGCCTGACATTCAGGGATGCAATGCCCCAACCAGCTTGGGGATCCATAACATGACTGCGTTATTTACATGACGACAAACACGCCACTTCCTCTTCAGCCGTTTTCATCTTCCATCTGGAACTGCAACTCCTTGAATCTGTTTACGTCTGCGGGAATGCCTAAAAAAGCATTGGTGTCAGGATAGAAGACATTCTGAGGGTAACTACGCTCACTCACCGGACTTAAACCAACTTCACCGGGGTCTGTCCAATCCGTTCTGGGCTTCTTACAGGAATTTCCAGGCTCCTCATCCTCAGAGGACCTCGCAAGAGTGAAGTCACCATGATCTCCACAACTGGCCAACTCCTCCTCAGTAGCAAACCAAGATACACTGGGGGTATTGCCAAGAGTACTCTCCAACTCCCCCTCCCCACAGACATCAGACTGAAGAGGGAGCTCACATTCAACATCAGTAGCTTCCAAAACTGCCACCTCTGGGCTGGGAGACTCCGTTTGGGGCAGGGCCTCCTCATGTGCATCCATGATTTCATGTTCCTCAATAAGCTCCGGGTCTGAAACCTGTGGAATGTCAACAATAGCAGCAGGGGGTGCAGCTGCCCCACCTGAGACCTCAGCGTAAGACCTAGGACTGAGCCTGGCCTTACAGTCCCGATACTTATGGCCCTCCTCACCACAAGCATTACACATAACAGGATTTGTGCAGTCTTTTGCCATATGGCCAGAAGCATTGCAATTCCTGCAAGTTGGCATCTCCTTGCAACTATCCTGGGTATGCCCTAAATTTTTACACCTCCTGCAATACATCGGGGCATCTGGAAAGAACAAAAATCCAGTATTTTTCCCAATTGAAAAATTAAGAGGGGGGTAATGGATGCCTCCCGGGCCTTGGGGATCCATCCCAAATCTCACAAAAAATTTGTACTTCCCAGTCCAGAGCCCTTCTCCATTCAGGACCCTGTGGGAGTACTGAACATAAATGCAATGTCTTTTCAAAAATAAAGCAATGTCCTCCAGGGAAACAAAAGGGTTGTGCATGAAAACTATCTCCCTTAGAGTACAGCACAGTAAAGGTAAGACCTTCCAGCAAAGGATTTGCCACTCCATTTTTCAGGGCAGTAAACAAATTCTGGCAAGCCGCCATAGAAGATAGCACCAGTACATACCTGCCTTCTCTCCTAAACTCCTGCAGGCATATTATATCGGACTTCCGAATCTTCAGGATGTCATAAAACACCATGTTGACCAAATATCCCAGGGAAAAATGCAACTTCTTATCTTCAGCGATGTCAATCCTGAATCCATTTTTGACCCGGCTATCACCGGTCCCAGAGAATTGAAGTCGGACTCCCATCGTCCACAGCTCCAAGGATTTCCTCCCCGAAACCTCCTGGCTATCTCCCAAAAGCAGCGACCGGCTTAAGCCACCGAAGTGGCGATGCCGGAAGGCCAAGAGACAACACTCAAGGTATTCAGGAAACTCCGCACCTCATCAGTGTGGAGTAGGATTCTGGCTAGGTGGGAGCAATGCATAGTAGACCAACATCTCAAAACAATCACTGACCTCAGGGAGACCAGTCAAAGAAAACACTGCGGCAGCCGGCAAAGGCGCTCAATCACAGTGAAATCCTAGGTGCATTGCTCCCTGGGAAATATGAATATGCAAATAAAGTCCGTGGTTTGGAGATGGTATTGGTGGTGATGGCCTAGATTCAGTGTTGTGTTGCAAAACCATTGTGATTCCCTGAGTGCTTTGGCCTTGCGACGACACCTCAACATTTAGTGCTGGTGGTGTGCTTAACGGTGGCGGTGGTCTTACAGTGGGGGAAGCGATGGAGCGTTGCTGGCTACCTTCAGTCGGAGCAGGTGAACATGTGCTACCTGAGGTTTTGTAGTCCATCCACGCTTGCAAGTGCATGTTGGTTAAATGTCTAAGCATGCAACTGGTATTCAATTTTCTGAGTTGTTTACCTTGACTAAAGGTCCTTCCACACTTCTTACAGGTAACCTTTGCCTCATCAATAGGATTTTGGACAAAGAAGTGCCACACTGCACTCTTCCTACTATGCTATACATTTTCTGGCCTTGCACGCTTTGCTAAATTGACCATCTGGCCAAGCTGTCCTGCAACTCTTTTAGTTTTTGGTCTACGTTTTTGTACAGCTACGGGCGTGCCAGATAACTGCTGCTACGATGTCAATGCCTGCTGCGGATCCTTCTCCTTATCTGAACTATTGCCAGCGCCACCCTCCTCCCCCAATGGATGCAAATCTGGGTCAAGAACTGGGTCATCCATCACCTCCTCTTCAAAGTCATCTGCACCTTCCTTGTTACCTTCCTCTGTGTCACCGTGTAAGGTGGTATAGTATGCGGGAAGGGGCACCTGAGTTTCATCAGGGTCAGATTCTGGCTCAGTGGACTGCGAAAGCAATGTAGTGCTCTGGGTCAATGTACCAGCAGAATCATCTAGCAGTGGCTGTGCATCAGTGCACTCCATGTCAGATTCATCTTAGACTGGGGAATTCAGGATTTGACTGGATAACCCAGGCATGGTATGTGAAAAGAGCTCCATAGAGTAATCTGAAGTGTGGGCTGCCAAACCCTTAACTTTTGGTGGGGGTGAAGGACACAAGGAAAGGTGTTTTTCCTGACCAGAACCCTGCACTGATGACTCCATGCTTGCAGGCTTCGAACGTTCAGAAGAGGAGGCAATAGAGCTGGTGGCTGTTTCGGCGATGTATAATATATACCAAAACCTGTTCCTGATGCTCCGGCTTTAAAAGCGGTTTTCCTACTCCAAGAAAAGGGAACCTTACAGGCCTTCTTGGGCCAGACGATGACGCAGGCTCAACACCTCCTGCCTTAGCTGCTATTGTGTTTTGCCAGAATCAGCCAATGCACCACCACCATCAGTACCAGCTGCGCCCCCCTGCCCACGTCCGCGGCCTCTTCCACCATACTTCCTCAAGTTGGGGAAAATGTACCGATCGAAACCCGACATAAGCTAAAGTCGGCGACTTTTGAATTTGACCATCCCGTTTCGCTCAACTCTAATGGGATGTTGTTCCCTACTGTCATCATCTATTGTCAGTGATGGATCCTATATCAACTGTCTCTAACTTTAAATTCGAAGTAGAGAAGAATAAATTATTTATTAACGTACTGCAGTTACTCTGAATTTCTGTTAAAATTTGGCTTCTAATGAATCTGAATTTTGGGGTTTTCTTCTAGTGCAAATGCAACTAAATGGAGGCCAACTGACCACCATTTCAGTTTTTCGTTTTTCGCTCTCCTTCTTCCCAGAGCCATAACTTTTTAATTTTTTCGTCAATATGGCTGTGTGAGGGCTTATTTTTTGAGGGACGAGTTGTACTTTTAAATGACACCATTGGTTATACCATGCTGTGTACTTGAAAAAGGGAAAAAAATATGTGCAGATACATTCTTTGGATCGCCCGTTATTGCACTTTAATGCAATGTCGCAGTTACCAAAAAAACATAATTCTGGCGTTTCGATTTTTTTTCCCACTACGCCGTTTAGCGATCGGGTTTATCCTTTTTATTATTGATAGATCGGGCGATTCTGAACTCGGCGATACCTAATATGTGTATGTGTGATTTTTAAAAAAAAAAGTTTTATTTTAAATGGGGCAAAAAGGGGGTTATTTACATTTTTATATTTTTTTTATTTTTTTCATATTTTTTAAAACTTTTTTTTTAAATTTTGGCATGCTTTAATAGCCTCCATGGGAGGATAGAAGCATCCATAACTTGATCGGCTCTGCTACACATAGGCGATGAGCAGATCGCCTATATGTAGCAGAATTACAGCATTGCTATGAGCGCCGACCACCGGGTGGCACTCATAGCAATGCCTCATCAACAACCATAGAGATCTCTAGGAGACCTCAGGTTGTTATAGCAATGCATCACTGACCCCCCGATCACGCGGCGGGGGTCGGCGATGCACATATTTCTGGCCCGGCGGCCAGAAGCTCTGGTTAAATCCCTCTGTCAGCGTTTGACAGCGGGATTTAACTAGATAATAGGCGCAGGTGGATCGTGATTCCACCTACACCTATTGCGGGCACATGTCAGCTGTTGAAAACAGCTGACATGTCCCGGCTTTGTTGTGGGCTCACCGCCGGAGCTCTCATCAAAGCGGGGGTACGCCATTGGACGTACTATTGCATCCAATGGCAGTAAGGGGTTAAAAAAGCAATAAACTCTTTTGCTGACCTCTTGTTAGCCCTCCCCACACTTGACCTGTAGCCTCTGTTCGTCACCTAGTCCACTGATCAGCTCTTCATCAGTCTTCTCCTCCCACCGGGTCTTCCAGTGGATACCTCCGCAGTCGGTGCTCTCTTTCAAATTAACTGAATCTGTCTGTATTGAATTTTGGGAGATTTTCAGAACTCTACACTTCATTGTGATGGTAATGAGATGATTGTCCCCAATGTACACAGCACAAGAGGAAAACCGATCCAACTATAAAGCCATGCACATGTATGCATGGAAAACAGCAGTACAAATTATGTAGGCAAACTAGATTTAAACTTTAGCTCATCTGATCATTTCATCTGAAGATAATTTTCCTTCTAACTATTTTCTTTCTTAGCAACACAAAAAGACCTTCCTTGAAACCCTTTTCAATTTACTGTGATAGGAATTTAACGAGAAGTAGCACTCAAGACAAATGTGAACTCCCTGTCACAGATTTCTCCTCTTTATTTGAAAGAATTAGGGCCCCTGGGAGTTCTGTACATTTCTATCTGCCTTCTCTGGGGGCCTGTGTAGTGCAGTGTGGTATGGTGACAGATAAAAGCTGCTGCTCTAAGTAACTTACATAGGCATTTTTGCAAAATGAAAACAACAATAATGAGACTTGGTTAATGAGTAATTGAATAAGTATGTTGAGAATCGATATTGCATCTTTAAGAATAAAGGCACTGCACAGTACAAATATAATGGCAGGGAACATTACCAAATGGCCATTAGGGAGTGGTTTTCAGACAAACTTGAAAGACATATGGTCTTTCAGATTGTAAAGACGCCATATAGTAATTATTTACAGTAACATATAAGTTCTGATCACATCTGTTCACATTAGGAAAAGTGTCACTCCAGTGATGCATGTGTAATAACCTGCAGGTACGGAGGATGTCACCATGGATCTGAGGCAGACCAAGAGTTAAAGGTTTATTTGCAGGGAGGGGCAGCAAGGGGAATAATTGCTACAAGTAAGCGGTAATACGGTAGTTAAAGAGATAAACGAAGGCCGGAATAAACTTATCAGTCTGTAGAAGGCTTTGATTGAAGGGTCTAATTCTCCAACGTTGGCACCGTCAACAGCGGCACGTGCAGACTCTCAAGTCTCTGTCCATAATGAAGAAATGGCCTCAGGGGAAAACAACAGGATCTGGGGCAGTGAGAGCGAGCCCTGCTCTCACCACTCTTAGTCACAAGTTCATACTCAGAACGTGTCACCGCAGGAACGATGCCGCGCTCCACGGTCAGTCCAGCTACTTCTCTCAGGGGTTCAGGTCTGTCACTATGAATGCCGGGCTTGCACACACTAGCGACTGTCTATGACCTGTCAGGGGAGTTTCCTCTGATCATGGAGGCTGGCGGGTCCACGTTCACACAAAGGGCGCTCGCCGCGTACTGTCTGTCTCTCATGCTCCGGGAATGCGGTGCAGCTGACAGCTCCCTCTCATGTGCGCTGTTGTGAGTTCATTTTTCCCTTCACCATTGAGGTCTGATGAACTCCCTCCTCTGGTGAAGGTAGTGAGGCTGATTACCAAACACATGGGCAGCTAGATGATGACTGGGTGGCTGGAATTGAGGACTGGATATAAGGCTGCCGACGCCCTTCTTCCTGGCTGGTGATTTTCCTGCTGGATTCTTGGAGACCAGTCTGATTCCTGCATCTCAAAGCTAAGTTTTTCTGCTCTGCTTTGTACACTTCAGTTTGGTTTTTGTTTTGCCTTGTTTTTTGGGAGTTCTGCCATCCCCGGCCGGGGGTGAGCTGAATTCCATTTTTGTCTCTGATCTGTTGATCTTTTGCTCTGTCTTCAGAATATACCTGAGTGCTGATATAGTCTTTTGAAGCCTAGCGTCTTCAAGGCCTGTTTTTCCTATCAGTCGGTTGGCTCATTTTGATAGGGGTTTTGCGGATGGCAGACAGCAGCTTTCCTATCCTGTCCTATGTAGTTAGCTTGGGCCCCATCATTTGCTCAACCTATCTTTCTATCTGTGTTAGTGTTTTCATCTTGCTTCACCGTCATTATATGTTGGGGGCTGCCTATTGCTTTGGGGTCTGCTCTGGGGCAGTTTAGTTTTTCCCCTTTCCGTCTTTAGGCTATATAGTTCTCCGGCTGTGATCGAGGGGTCTAGGGCACCGTAGGAACCCCCCACGGCTACTGCTAGTTGTTGTGGATAGGTTCAGGGGTCTGCAATCCGATAGCTGCCAACCTCTCTGTTTTTTCTGGACTTACCTGTTATTTTGTTTTTCCTCCTTCGGTGACTCATCATAACAGAATCCCCAGCCTTACCGCAGATCCTAGGGTACTCAATAGCAGGGGAGAATTGTAAAAAGAAAAAAAAAAAAAAAAGTGTCAGAATTTTTTTTTTTTTTTGTGTGCATATTTTTTCCTCTATATCTCTGAGGCCGTAGGGGGAATTTTTCTCTCAATGGAGATGAAGCAATTGTCTGATCGTGTGGAGCAGCTTGCTGCTGAAGTGCGGGGAATTTCCGCCTATCTTGCTCATTCACATGCTGCTGAACCAAAGATTCATACTCCTGATATATTTTTGGGGGATCGGTCTAAATTCTTGAATTTCAAGAATAATTGTAAATTATTTTTTGCTTTGAATCCTAACTCGTCGGGGAACTCTGCAGCAGGTTAAAATTGTCATCTCTTTGCTGCGCGGCGATCCCCAGGATTGGGCGTTTTCTTTGAAACCTGATGATCCTATTCTGAATAATGTGAACGCATTTTTTCAAGCCTTGGGGTTGTTGTATGATGAACCTAATGCTATTGATCAGGCTGAAAAGACCCTGTTGGCATTAAGCCAGGGTCGGGATTCGGCAGAGTTGTACTGTCAAAAATTCCGAAAGTGGGCGGTCCTTACTACCTGGAATGATGGTGCCTTGGCAGCCCTCTTTCGGAAGGGTTTGTCAGAAACTGTAAAAGATACTATGGTGGGATTTCCTGTTCCCTCTGGTCTTGACGATTCTATATCATTAGCCATTCAGGTGGATCGGCGTTTACGTGAACGCAAGAGATGTTGCCACCTGTTGAACAAATGTCTGAACCTATGCAATGTGATAGAGTTTTGTCTAGGGCGCAACGTCAGGAGTTCAGAAGTAGTAATAAGCTGTGTTTTTTTTGTGGAGATGCCTCGCATATTATTTCTGTCTGCCCTAAACGAGAGAAACGTTTTGCACACACGTTTTCTGTGGCTGGTGTTCAACCAAAGTTTCTTCTGGCAATTACTCTGATCTGCTCCCTGTCCACATTTTCCGCCAAGGCTTTTGTGGATTCAGGAGCAGCTCTTAACCTGATGGACTTGGATTTTGCTAAACGTTGTGGATTTCCTATGACACCTCTGTAGACGCCTATCCCTTTGAGGGGTATTGATGCTACTCCTTTGGCGAAGAATAAACCTCAGTTTTGGACCCAGGTGGTAATGCGGGTCGCCCCAGACCATCAAGAGAATTGCAGATTTTTGGTGTTGCATAATTTGCATGATACCATTGTTCTGGGGTTTCCCTGGTTGCAAATTCATAATCCAGTTCTGGATTGGAAATCTTTGTCTGTGGTGAGTTGGGGTTGTCGGTGTGCCCTTAGTGATGCTCCTGTTTTCTCCACCTCCCCCCAGTCGCATGATGTTCCTGACTATTTGGCTGACTTTTATGACGTATTTAGTGAGAATGAGTCTGCATCTTTGCCTCCTCATAGGAGTTATGACTGTGCAATTGAGCTGAACCCGGCGTGTAAATTCCCCAAGGGTCGGCTTTTCAATTTATCTGTACCCGAGCACGAGGCTATGCGATCCTATATTAAGGAGGCATTGGAGAAGGGTCATATTAGACCATCCTCTTCACCCTTAGGTGCTGTTTTTTTTTTCGTGGCTAAAAAGGATGGTTCATTAAGGCCTTGTATTGACTATCGTGCCCTCAACAAAATTACTGTTAAATATCAGTATCCGCTACCCCTGATTTCTGATCTATTCTCCAGAGTTAAAGGTGCTTGCTGGTTTACCAAGCTTGACCTCAGGGGGGGGGGCGTATAATCTTATTCGCATTAAGCATGGGGATGAATGGAAGACGGCGTTTAATACTCCGGAGGGACATTTTGAGTACCTGGTGATGCCTTTTGGGCTCACTAATGCCCCTTCTGTCTTCCAGTGCTTCATGAACGATATATTCCGAGACTTTGTGGATAAATTTTTGATTATCTATCTGGATGATATTTTGATCTTCTCCAAGAATTGGGACTCTCATGTGGAACATGTTCGGACTGTGTTCTGGATTTTGAGGGAGAATTCCCTGTATGTCAAGGGATCGAAATGCCTTTTTGGGGTACAGAGGATTTCATTTTTGGGATTTATTTTGTCTCCGTCAACTATTGAAATGGACCCGGCCAAGGTACAGGCCATTTATGATTGGGTTCAGCCCACTTCTTTGAAGGCCCTCCAGAAGTTTTTGGGTTTTGCTAATTTTTATCGGAAATTTATAGCTAATTTTTCTGGTATTGCCAAGCCATTGACGGATTTGACTAGGAAGGGTGCTGATGTGCTGAATTGGTCTCCGGAGGCTGTTTCTTCCTTTCAGGAGCTGAAGCGAAGATTCACTTCTGCTCCGGTTTTGCGGCAACCTGATGTCTCACTCCCGTTTCAGGTGGAGGTGGACGCTTCTGAGATGGTGCAGGAGCGGTGTTGTCCCAAAAAGATCCTGTGACATCTAAAATGAATCCTTGTGCTTTCTTTTCCCGAAAGTTCTCCCCATCCGAACGTAACTATGATGTGGGGAATCGGGAACTGTTGGCCATGAAATGGGCATTTGAGGAGTGGAGACATTGGTTGGAGGGAGCCAAACACCAAGTCGTGGTCCTTACTGACCACAAGAATTTGATTTACCTGGAGTCGGCCAAGCGCTTGAATCCTAGACAGGCTAGGTGGGCCTTGTTTTTCACACGTTTTGATTTTGTGGTCTCTTTTCTTCCGGGCACTAAGAATGTCAAGGCAGACGCCTTCTCTAGGAGTTTCCTTGCTGATTCTCCTGTTGTGACTAAGCCTGCTACCATCTTAGGCGAGGGGGTAGTTCTTTCTGCCATCTCGCCCGATTTGAGACGTGCTCTGGAAGAGTTTCAGGAGGACAAACCTGAGCGTTGTCCCAGTGGAAAGTTGTATGTTCCTGACCAGTGGAGGAAGAGAGTGATGTCTGAAGTTCATTGCTCTGCATTGGCTGGTCATCCAGGTATTTTTGGTACTAGAGATCTGGTGAGTCGGTCTTTTTGGTGGCCCGCCTTGTCTCATGATGTCAGGAATTTTGTGCAGTCCTGTGGGACTTGCTCCCGGTCTAAACCTTGTTCTCGCTCTAGTGGCTTGTTGATGCCTTTGCCGGTGCCCAGGAGGCCATGGACCCATATTTCAATGGATTTTATCTCTGATATGCCTGTCTCTCAGAGAATGACTGTTATTTGGGTGATTTGTGATAGATTCTCTAAGATGGTCCATCTTGTACCACTCCCTAAGTTGCCATCTTCCTCTGAGTTGGTGCCCTTGTTTTTGCAACAGGTGGTTCGCTTGCACGGGATTCCTGAGAACATTGTATCTGACAGAGGAGTTCAGTTTGTGTCTAGATTTTGGAGGACTTTCTGTTCCAAGCTGGGAATTCAGTTGTCCTTCTCCTCTGCGTTTCACCCTCAGACAAATGGGCAGACGGAGAGAACAAACCAGACTTTGGAGTCGTATTTGAGATGTTTTATTTCTGCCGATCAGTATGATTGGGTTTCATTTTTGCCCTTGGCCGAATTTGCTTTAAATAATAGAGCTAGTTCTGCCACTTTGATGTCACCTTTTTTTTGTAACTTTGGTTTTCACCCTCGATTTTCTTCAGGGCAGGTGGAGCCTTCTGCCTGCCCAGGTGTTGACACTGTGGTGGAGAGAATGCACCAGATCTGGGACCAAGTAGTGGATAAGTTGTCTCTCTCCCAGGAAAAGGCCCAGCGGTTTTCCAACTGGCGTAGGACCGTTGGTCCCCAGTTTAAGGTGGGTGATATGGTTTGGTTGTCATCAAAAAGTATCGCTATGAAGGTGGCTTCTCCTAAGTTTAAGCCTAGATTTATTGGACCTTACAAGATTTTGGAGATTATTAATCCGGTCTCTTTTCGGTTGGCTCTTCCTGTCACATTTATAATTCATAATGTGTTTCATAAATCCTTGTTGAAGAGGTTTGTTGAACCTATAGTTCCTGTGGTGGCACCTCCTGACCCTATATTGGTTGAAGGTAACATGGAATATGAGGTAGAGAAGATACTGGATTCCCGTCTGGCTAGACGGAGACTCCAGTATTTGGTTAAGTGGAAGGGTTATGGTCAGGAGGATAATTCCTGGGTCTCTGCCTCTGATATTCATGCCGAAAGATTGGTGCGTGCCTTTCATCGGGCTCACTCGGATTGCCCTAGTGGCATGGATGAGGGTTCGGTGACCCCTCCTCAAGGGGGAGGTACTGTTGTGAGTTCATTTTTCCCTTCACCATTGAGGTCTGATGAACTCCCTCCTCTGGTGAAGGAAGGTAGTGAGGCTGATTACCAAACACATGGGCAGCTAGATGATGACTGGGTGGCTGGAATTGAGGACTGGATATAAGGCTGCCGACGCCCTTCTTCCTGGCTGGTGATTTTCCTGCTGGATTCTTGGAGACCAGTCTGATTCCTGCATCTCAAAGCTAAGTTTTTCTGCTCTGCTTTGTACACTTCAGTTTGGTTTTTGTTTTGCCTTGTTTTTTGGGAGTTCTGCCATCCCCGGCCGGGGGTGAGCTGAATTCCATTTTTGTCTCTGATCTGTTGATCTTTTGCTCTGTCTTCAGAATATACCTGAGTGCTGATATAGTCTTTTGAAGCCTAGCGTCTTCAGGGCCTGTTTTTCCTATCAGTCGGTTGGCTCATTTTGATAGGGATTTTGCAGATGGCAGACAGCAGCTTTCCTATCCTGTCCAATGTAGTTAGCTTGGGCCCCATCATTTGCTCAACCTATCTTTCTATCTGTGTTAGTGTTTTCATCTTGCTTCACCGTCATTATATGTTGGGGGCTGCCTATTGCTTTGGGGTCTGCTCTGGGGCAGTTTAGTTTTTCCCCTTTCTGTCTTTAGGCTATATAGTTCTCCGGCTGTGATCGAGGGGTCTAGGGCACCGTAGGAACCCCCCACGGCTACTGCTAGTTGTTGTGGATAGGTTCAGGGGTCTGCAATCCGATAGCTGCCAACCTCTCTGGTTTTTCTGGACTTACCTGTTATTTTGTTTTTTCCTCCTTTGGTGACTCATCATAACAGTGCGCTGTACTTTCCCGCCCTGACTCCACTCTGCTTCCTGCGCACTGCCCCTTCTAACAGGTCTCCGGCCCCGCAGTCACATGGAAAGGTACGTCCAGGTCCGATAACCTTGCCCAGGAAACGCTGCTGCCTTGCCAGGTGGTTCCGGACACGGAGCAGGAGAGGTAACCCCATTTAAGTTCCTCCTTCTCTTCACCCCCGTACACATGCAAAAAATTAAAATACTCCATGCAAAAAAATCTTATATGGGACCCTCAGCAGAATATCAATAAGCATCTACTAATGATTGTAAGAGTTAAAATTTATTAGATCAATCCCTTAGATTCAATGTAATGAAAAATAGGAGGATGAGGCTCCCTTCTGAGGCGAAATTTGAAGCTTTGGGACCTCAACAATCGATCTCAACAAATAAATGATTTTTTTTTACCATGTGTCATTTATAATCATGTTTTCTTCCTTTCAGTACTCATTAGTAGAGTTGAGTGAATTTTTTAATATTCATTTCGGATTATGAACGCCGGTGAATATTGAGCTTGCAATATTCGCCGAACGCCATTGGAGTCAATGGGAGTAAAAATGATTGAATATGTTTGGAAAAGATCGTCAAACATAAATTCAGCAAGAATAGGGTACCAATATGGCCTGAATATGGCAAATTCAGATGCAGCAATCGTTTCCCAACATACGTATTTGCTCCACTTTACTCATTAGTTACTCTCAACTTTGGTCTACCTTAGCTACTTCACTGCTGCATTTTGCCACTGGTCAGCAAAGAAAATGCACATAGTTACATATATTATGTGTGCGCTTGACTTCCTTCATATCTGATAACACAGTTTAGATGCATCGATAGATAAAGTGCCATATAGTAAATATTAACATCTGGATTCACGTCTACACTTGTATTTGTGATAGAGAAGAGCAAGCACTAAAATGCTCAGGTGCTCATTGCTGGAACTGAGGAATTCCTAATACCTGCATGCTCGTTTCATGTAACAAGTGTAATGGGAGTCAATGGGAAAGCCAAACTTTTTTCTGGCAGACCCTACACAGAGGTCTGGGGGGCAGTGTAAATGTTGGAATGGATGTGAAAAGTACTGAATGGTAGAACAGCATGGGGAAGACCCCCGGAAGCATCTCTGATTCCCAGATCGCTGCTGAGAACAACAGTGTCACACTTTTATTCCACTTTAAGGACTGACAATAAAACACTCCAAACCGACGAGAAATTGCAATTTTATAGGAAAAAAAGTTAAGAAACATTTTTTCTTGTATATAAAGCAAAACTTTAATAGGATTTAAGAAAAATAATAATTTAAGTAAGCCAAAATAGATTTTTTTTTTTAAATTAAAAAATAGGAAATTTCAGTTTCATTTATGAAGGAAGCAAGATCTGCTAAATTGTTATGTATTTGCATTCCTAGACTCATAAAGGTTGTGCACTTTTGAGGTTTATATACCAAGGAAATGTACTCCAGACCATGGAATAGTCTATGGGGGAGAAATATGAGAAATATATTTCTGATAATTTTTTTAACAAGGTTTTTTTGAGAGTTATATACCAAGGAAATGTACTTTAGACAACTTAATAGTCTACGGATAAGGAATATATCATACCGATCAAGTTTTTAACAAGTTTTTGGAGGCTTATATACCACTGAAATCTACCCAAGAATTAGTAAAAGTCTATGGATAAGCAATATACAATACATTTTTGAGTTTTTTGAGGCTTATATAGCAATGAACTGCACCCAAAGAGATGTAATATCCTACAATTGAGCAATATAATACAATACACTTTTATCAAGTTCTTGGAGGCTTATATATCAATGAAATGACCCAAGAACATGTTATACTTTTTGACCCAGTTCTGGAGGGTTTTGTTCACTGAAATCTACCCAAAAACATGTAGTACTCTATAAATGAGCAATTTAATACAGAAAAAAATTTGAAAATTTTTTCGTAGAGTTATATATCACCAGGATGCATCCAAAAAGACATAATACTCTATGGATTAGCAATATAACACCTTTAAATTTGTGAACAAGTTTTTTGAGGGTTATATACAGTAGCAACAAAATGTATCCCAGAAGACGGAATAGTGTATGGGTAAGAAATTTAAGACAGCAAAAATTTTTAACTCTTCTTTTGGAATGTTATATGTCATAAAAAATGTACCCCAGAACACGAAACAGGGTTTTAGTGAGAAATGTAACCCAGTTAAACTTTTCTACACTTTTTGGGAGTGTTCTATGTCATAGAAATGTACTCAAGACAACATAATACTCTTTGGCTGTAAAATTTAACCCAGCAAAAATTTTTAAAGCTTTTTTCGAGTATAATATGTGACAAAAATTTACTCCAGACAACAGAATAACGGATGGGTAAGAAATGTTACCCAGAAACATTTTTAAATGCTTTTTGGAGTGTTATACTGTTTATGCAAGCAATGTAACCCAGATCACAGAATAGCGAATGGGTAAGAAATGTAACCAAGTCAAATTTTTAAAGGTTTCTTTGTACTATTATATATGTTCCTCCCTCCCTTCTGAGCCCCACAGTGTACCTAAACCACATAATGCGTCCACGTTTGGCAATTCTGATGCGACGAGAGCCCACCTAACTTACGAGTGCATGTCTCCAGAAGCACGGGCTGGGCATAACGTACTGGTCACTACAACGGCAGTTTGTAATTTTCACTCGGCAACATTCATTGCTGCTTGTTTCTGGAAAATACCCATGAAGTCAAAATCGTTACTACACCTGTAGATAAATTCCCCAAGTGGTATAGTTTCCAAAATGAGGTCACTTGAGGGGGAATTCTACTCTTCTAGTAATTAGGGGCTCTGTATATGAAGTCCACAAACTGTTGTAGGAAAATCGGCGCTCCAGGAGGAAAATAGCGCTCCATTCCTCCCAACTCTCTCTGTATGGCTAAGTAGTACTGTACAGTCACATATGGGCTATTGCCACGTTCAGTAGAAATTGTGGGATACATTTTGGTGCCATTTTTACCCTCTTCTTGTGTGAAAATGTAAAATCTGGGGCTGAAACAAAATTTTGGTGTTAAAAATGTAGTTATTTTTTTCTTCACTGCCCAATGGTATAAAATTCTGTGACACACCTGTGGTGTCAATATGATCACTGCACACCTAGATGAATTCATTGAGAGGTGTAGTTTATAAAATGGGGTCACTTATGGGAGGTTCTGCTGTTCTGGCACCTCATGGGCTCTCCCAGTGGGTCATAGCACCTGCAAGCCACAGCAGTAAAATCTGTCACTTCTACCCTTCTGAGCTTTGCACTGTGCCTTAAAAATACATATAGGGTATAGGCGCACTCAGGAAAAAAAGGAGCTCAGTTTGTTGTAAAATAAATTCCTATTAGCCCTTAGAAAAATTAAAAACTTGTGGCTAAAACAACATTTTAGTGGTAAAAAGTAAATTTTTTCTTTCTTCACCGCTCAGTGGTAAAAAGTTCTGTGATGCACATGTGGTGTCAATATGATCACTGCACCCCTAGATGAATTCATTGGAGAGTGTAGTTTGTAAACTGAGTACACATATAGGGGGATTCTGTTGTTCTGGCACCTCAGGGACTCTGCCAATGTGACATGGCACCCTCAAACCATTCCAGCCAAATCTGAACTCCAATATGGCGCCTCTTCCCTTCCGAGCTTTGCAGTGTGCCTCAAAAGTAGTATTCTCGCACATATGGGGTACCGGCGTGCTCAGAACAAATTGCACAACATATTGTGTGGTGCAATTTCTCCTGCTACCCTTATGAAAATGCCAAATTTGGGGCATTTTTGTGGGGAAAATGTGATTTTATTATTTCCACGGTTCAACGTCATAAACTTCTGTGAAGCACCCGGGGGTTCAAGGTGCTCACCACACATGTAAATACATTCCTTGATGGGTTTAGTTTCCAAAATGGGTAAAATTAATGGAAAGTTGAGTGGAAGGAAAAAGTGTGTTAGAAAAAGGTGCACAAGCAACCGGGATAACCGGAGCCTTAAAAGGATTGTTAAGAAAAGGCCATTCAAATATTAGGGGGAGATTCACAAGGAGTGGACTGCTGCCGGAGTCATTTCTTCAAGAGCCCCACACACAGACTTATCCAGGACATGGGCTACTAGTGTCACATTCCTTGTGTCAAGCCACTCATGACCAATAGACAATGCTAGAATGAGAGAACTAACTAGAGAAACAGCCAACAGGCCCATGGTCACTCTGAAGGAGTTGCAGAGATCCACAGCTCAGGTAGGAGAATCTTTCCACAAAGCAACTATTAATTATATACGCCACAAATCTGGGCTTTACGGAAGAATGGCCAGAAGTTAGCTATTTTTACAGCAAGTCATAAGAAGTACTGTTTGCAGTTTGCAAAAAGCCATGTTAGTGACACAGCATGTGGAATACGATTCTTTGGTCAGATTAGACCAAAGTAGAACTTTTTGGGTTAAATGCAATATACTACATGTGGTGGATAATCAACACTATGCATCACCCTTAAAACACCATTCTCACTGTCATACAAGGTGGAGGCAGCATCATGCTGTGTGGATGTTTTTTTTCAGCAGAGACAGGGAAGATGGTCATTGTTGATGGGAAGATGGATGAAGCTAAATACAAGGCACTGATTTCAGCAATGTGTCACTGATTAGTTTTTGTGCTGTTGTTTCCTTACAATGAGTGTTTTATCAGCAGGAGATTAACACTGTAAGAGTGCTGAATATTCTGCTTAATATTAGCATAATAATTATTATTCCAACCACACCCACAGCAGTTGCAGCAGCCAAAGAGTAGTTCAATTCCACACGCCAGGGATAACCCCTTCAGAAGCGGGGGCCCATCCAGAGTCTTGGGGCCCGTATTGCGTCTTATCTGGGCCAAGGAGAAAAAGAACTGGACTGTTGCTCAGTGGTCCAAGGTGTTGTTTTCAGATGAAAGTAAATTTTGCATTTCATTTGGAAATCAAGGACCCAATGAGTTTATATTTGTTGTAGGTGTAATTTTTGGCCACATGAAATAACTCTTTATTCCAAAAGAAATTATTTACAAACACCATAAATAGAGACAGACTGTGTTTTTTATGACTTGTGATAACAGTCTTATTTTGCTTATGTATCTCCATTGTTTACTTTTTATCAAAAACATGCTTGTTTGAATAAAGATGGATTACTATTTATTAACATTAGGCGTTGACTTCCATTTTTTGTAGGATTTATTGATTGATGGGAAGTGCCATTTTTAGACCTGGTTTTTCTTTTTTGTGAATATATATATATTGTAAGATGGCCGCTGGACAAGTCCTTGAGGGGAGATATGTGTCATCATGGTTATTAGTTGCGGTGATGTGAGCTCGGAAGTATGCTCCAGCATGTATAGTGCTGAGAGAGTTGTTTGAGCCACTCCAGGGCCGGGTTTTAGGAGCTGTCATAAGAGATGGGTGGGAATGACCGCTCACATATCCCCACCCCAGGGGTGTGGTTTGGCTAGTAAACTGGAGGCCAGTGTGACGACTCCTGGAGTGGACCCTCTGGGTCGTGACACCAACCCTCCCAGGGCGAGCTGACCTAGTGAAAACCACCCCCTATACAGGGAGTGTCAGGGGCAAGCCCCAGGGGGTGAGGCACCACGACTGCTGGCACCAGGCGGCCGGCTCACAGGAGACACGAGTGGGTGAGAGTGTCTGCAGGAACGTGTAAAGTGTGGACACGGGAACACGTGGTATACAGAGAATTCGTTCGTCCGGGTGTGAGTGAAGCAGGAAGCGTGCAAGGAGCACGTCAGAGCACTGAGTCAGGCAGCAGGTGTGCCAGGAGGTGTAACAGAGTAAGAGACTGAGTACAGGATCAGAGTGTGTGCCCGGAGGCACAACTGAGTATAAGACAGAGCACGGAATCAGAGTGTGTGCCAGGAGGCACGACTGAGTATAAGACAGAGTACAGGGTAAGAGCGTGTGCCAGGAGGCACAACCGAGTATGAGACAGAGTACAGTGTCAGAGCATGTGCCAGGAGGCACAACCGAGTACGAGACAGAACACAGGGTCAGAGCGTGTGCCAGGAGGCACAACCAAGTACAAAGCAGAGTGCAGATTCAGAGCGTGTGCCAAGAGGCACAACAGAGTGCAAGGCAGAGGACCTGAGTACAGCACACAGCCAGGCAGGGACACGGCAGACCAAGCCAGGAAGCACAACAATAATCAGGCACCTCCCCTAGGGAGAGGTCGTCTGATATAGCACATGACTACTACTGGTTCCGGGTCAGGAACTAGCCAGAAAGCACATGACCACTACAGGTTCCGGGTCAGGTCCTCCATTACCATAGAGAGGACCGAGCCCTATACAGCACTGACAGGAGCGCGCAAGCGCAAACGTGACATGTAGGAGGAGGCCCGGGGACGAGAGCTGCGCGTGCGCACCCTACGGGACCCCTGGAGTGACCGCAGCTCCGGGAGAGATGACGTCGGGACCGAGGTCCCGCCCCCAGGTGAGCACGGCGTGACAGTACCCCCCCCTTTACGCCCCCTCTTTCTAAAACTGGAGAGGAACTTAGACAAAATCTGGGGTGCGTGGATATTCTCCCTGGGTTCCCATGACCTCTCCTCGGGGCCAAAACCCTTCCAATCGACCAGGAACATGGTTCTCCCTCTTACCTTCTTCATGGCCAAAATGTCATTCACCTCAAACTCATCCCCCAAGCCAACAGGCTGGGGTGTGTGGCCTGGAGAAGGATGAAATCGGTTAAGAACCACAGGTTTTAGGAGAGACACATGGAAGGAATTGGGAATATGGAGTGAAGGAGGCAGCTTCAATTTGTAAGCAACATCATTAATCCGCCTGAGGACCTCAAAAGGACCAATGTAACGGGGACCCAGTTTGTAAGATGGTACCTTAAGGCGGACGTATTTGGTGGAGAGCCACACCTTGTCACCAGGGAGAAATGGAGGAACGTACAGGCGCCTCTTGTCAGCGTGTAATTTCATTCTGTCCCGTGCTTTCTCGAGAGCGGTTTTGGTCTCCTGCCATACCCTGGAGAACTCCACAGACTGAGAATCGGCAGCAGGTACCCCCGAGACAGGAAGTACCGGTAGAGGCACATTGAGATGCTGTCCAAAGACGATGAAGAAAGGAGACTTGGTAGACGATTCACTGGAGTGATTATTGTAGGCGAACTCAGCCCAAGGAAGTAGACCGACCCAGTCATTCTGATGAGCATTAGAAAAATGCCGGAGATAGGATGTAAGGATCTGGTTGGTACGTTCCACCTGCCCATTGGTTTGGGGGTGATAGGCGGAAGAGAAATCCAATGACACTTTCATGAGTCCGCATAGAGCTCTCCAGAACCGGGAGGTGAATTGGACCCCTCTATCTGACACGATGTGCTGGGGGAAGCCGTGAATCCTGAAGATATGGGAAATGAAGATCTTCGCCAAGTCAGGAGCAGAGGGTAGTCCGGGAAGAGGAATGAAGTGAGCCATCTTTGAAAATCGGTCTACAACCACCAAGACCACAGTACAACCGGAAGAACAAGGCAGATCAGTAATGAAATCCATGGCTATGTGCTGCCATGGAGCCGACGGAATGGGAAGCGGGAACAGAAGACCGGAGGGTGGTTGTCTGGGTATCTTGTTCTGGGCACAGGACGGGCAAGATGCTACAAAGTCTTTAACATCCTGGGAGAGTGAAGGCCACCAATAATGGCGAGAGATTAAGTCCAAAGTCTTTTTGACACCAACGTGGCCGGCAATCTTGGACGAATGTCCCCAATTTAGCACTCATTTTCGGTTATTCTCAGCCACAAAGGTTCTTCCCGGAGGTAACGTGGTTAACTTGACAGGAGCCACAGTAATTACTTTGGATAAATCAATGATATGAGAGGGTTCTTCCTCTGCATCAGACGACAGGAATGATCTTGACAACGCATCCGCTCTAACGTTCTTATCGCCGGGCCGAAAATGTAGCTCAAAGTCAAAGCGGGCGAAGAATAGGGACCACCTGGCTTGCCGAGGATTGAGCCTTTGTGCGGACTGGATGTACCCCAGGTTCTTATGGTCTGTGAAGATCTTGAATGAATGTATGGCACCCTCCAGTAAGTACCTCCACTCCTCCAAGGCCAACTTAATGGCCAATAGCTCTTTGTCGCCAATGGAGTAGTTCTGCTCAGTGGAGGAAAATACTTTAGAAAAGAAGCCACAGGTGACAAAACGTCCAGAAGAGGATTTCTGCAGAAGGACTGCGCCAGCCCCAGTAGAGGATGCGTCTACCTCGAGAGTGAAAGGTCTACTAACCTCAGGTCGGTGAAGCGCCGGAGCAGCGGCGAAGGCTTGTTTCAACGACTGGAAGGCCTCTTCAGCCTCAGAGGGCCAAGCCTTTGGGTTAGCTCCCTTGCAGATAAGGGACGAGATGGGGCGAACCAACGAGGAAAAATGAGGAACGAACTGTCGGTAGTAGTTCGCAAAACCAAGGAAGCGTTGGATTGCCTTCACCCCATGGGGCTGTGGCCAATCGAGGACGGCGGACACTTTTGCCGGATCCATGCATAGACCTGATTCTGAGATAATGTACCCCAAGAATGGCGGGGACGTTTGCTCGAAGGCACATTTCTCGAGCTTGGCATAAAGGCGGTTCTCCCTCAGGCGCTGGAGGACTTGACGCACGTTCTTTCTGTGGGCGGAGAGGTCTGGAGAAAAAACGAGGATGTCATCCAGATAGACTACCACGCAGGAGTACAGCATATCCCGGAAGACGTCATTCACGAACTCCTGGAAAACCGCTGGGGCATTGCAGAGGCCGAAGGGCATGACCAAGTACTCGTAGTGACCGTCTCTGGTGTTAAAGGCGGTCTTCCACTCATCCCCGGAACGAATTCGGATCAAGTTGTAGGCCCCACGAAGATCCAGTTTGGTGAAAATTCGAGCTCCTCTAAGTCGGTCAAAGAGCTCCGGGATCAATGGCAATGGGTACTTGTTCTTGACCGTGATATTGTTCAGGCCTCGGTAGTCTATGCAAGTACGGAGGGAGCCGTCCTTCTTTTTTACAAAGAAAAATCCCGCTCCCGCGGGCGAGGAGGACTTACGGATGAAACCTCTAGCAAGGTTCTCCTGGATATAGTCAGACATAGCTTGGGTCTCAGCAGGGGATAGCGGGTATATCCTACCCCTGGGTGGCGTAGAACCAGGAATGAGGTCAATCGGACAGTCATATGGCCGATGGGGGGGCAGAGTCTCGGCCTCCTTCTTGTCAAAAACATCTGCAAAGGACCAGTAAGCCGACAAACGAGACTCCATGGATTTCAAAAAGACCATAATCCTGGTCTGACTCTCCCGTAGGAACACCAGTTCCTTTTGGATGGAGGTGGTGGCACCAGCGGGGTCCATGGCCTGATTATACTGTGACGACTCCTGGAGTGGACCCTCTGGGTCGTGACACCAACCCTCCCAGGGCGAGCTGACCTAGTGAAGACCACCCCCTATACAGGGAGTGTCAGGGGCAAGCCCCAGGGGGTGAGGCACCACGACTGCTGGCACCAGGCGGCCGGCTCACAGGAGACACGAGTGGGTGAGAGTGTCTGCAGGAACGTGTAAAGTGTGGACACGGGAACACGTGGTATACAGAGACTTCGTTCGTCCGGGTGTGAGTGAAGCAGGAAGCGTGCAAGGAGCACGTCAGAGCACTGAGTCAGGCAGCAGGTGTGCCAGGAGGTGTAACAGAGTAAGAGACTGAGTACAGGATCAGAGTGTGTGCCCGGAGGCACAACTGAGTATAAGACAGAGCACGGAATCAGAGTGTGTGCCAGGAGGCACGACTGAGTATAAGACAGAGTACAGGGTAAGAGCGTGTGCCAGGAGGCACAACCGAGTATGAGACAGAGTACAGTGTCAGAGCATGTGCCGGGAGGCACAACCGAGTATGAGACCGAACACAGGGTCAGAGCGTGTGCCAGGAGGCACAACCAAGTACAAAGCAGAGTGCAGATTCAGAGCGTGTGCCAAGAGGCACAACAGAGTGCAAGGCAGAGGACCTGAGTACAGCACACAGCCAGGCAGGGACACGGCAGACCAAGCCAGGAAGCACAACAATAATCAGGCACCTCCCCTAGGGGGAGGTCGTCTGATATAGCACATGACTACTACTGGTTCCGGGTCAGGAACTAGCCAGAAAGCACATGACCACTACAGGTTCCGGGTCAGGTCCTCCATTACCATAGAGAGGACCGAGCCCTATACAGCACTGACAGGAGCGCGCAAGCACAAACGTGACATGTAGGAGGAGGCCCGGGGACGAGAGCTGCGCGTGCGCACCCTACGGGACCCCTGGAGTGACCGCAGCTCCGGGAGAGATGACGTCGGGACCGAGGTCCCGCCCCCAGGTGAGCACGGCGTGACAGCCAGTTGCCTCATTAAGTGTCTGTGGCTGGAGGTGTGGAGACCTCCATGAGTGTGTTGCTGGAGACACTGACCTGAGCGGGCATGCCCGCAGTTCTATATGGACTGGTTATTTTCTGTTTGTTACTTTGCGCCAGAAAAGGCTGTTCATTTGTTTTTTCTATCCACAGCAGTTTTTGCCATTTTAAATAAACTTGCTTGGACTTTCCAGTAAAACCACTTCCAGTGCCTACCTCAACTGCAATTGAGTGAGTACAGATCCCCACAATATATACATACACATAAATACATATACAGTTGAAATCAGAAGTTTACATACACTATGTAAAAATTCACATGTACATGTTTTTTTCAATATCTGACATGAAATCATAATAAACCTTTTTTTGTTTTAGGTCAATTAGGATTACCATAATTATTAATATTTGCCAAATGCCAAAATAATGAGAGAGGGACAGAGAGAAAGTTTTAAGACATTTTAATTACTTGCGGCAAAGTCAAAAGTTTTACATACACTAAGATTACACACTAGTTTTACATACACTAAAATCAATTCTGGACTGCCCATATGATGGTGTCATGTGTTTGGAAGGTTTTTTGGCAACATCTGAGTTCATTAGAGACACAACTGTGGTTGTATTTTAATGCACACCTGAAACACACTGCTTCTTTGTGTAGCAACATGGGAAAGTCTAAAGAAATCATCCAAGATATCAGGAAAATAATTGTGGCCTTGCACAATCTTGCTCATCCTTGGGTACAATTTCAAGTTACCTGAAGGTGCCTCGTTCCTCTGTACAAATAATTATACGCAAGTACAAACAAGCTGGGAATGTCCAGTCATCATACCGCTCAGGAAGGATGCTGCTGGGAAAGGAACAGTGCAGGAGGCAGGAGGCTGCTCTTCTTCCATTATTGTTCCTTGTGTACTGTGCAGTCAGGTTCCATGATAAATGTGCATCATGCAGTGGTACGGACACAGCAGCCAGTGAGTGTTCTCATCTGTCTGATGGGGTAGCGCTCATTGGCTAGCGGCCTGTCTACCTGTATGACACACCCCATTTTTCAATGCTCGCACTCAGGGCAGTGGCCTCTCCGTGGCTCTAAGTATCAGAATGATTATGGGTGGGAATGGGAGGGACCCGGTCTCAAGCAGTATTGGGTCCCTTGACTGAGTGGCCTCATAGCGGATATGCGCAGGGCTGCCACTAGAAATTTTGGGGCCCGATACTGACAAAATTTTCGTGGCCCCCTTGAGACTGCGCCCAGGCTCCACCCAGACCTGCCTCCACCCCTCGAACTGTCCACAGTTCCACCCCTCTCTCTTAGAAAAACTCCACTTCTCACCTATCACACATTAACAGTTCCCATCACCAGATCACACATATAGCCGGCTGCTTTTGCTTTTGCCAAAAGATTTTTTTAAGCCGCTACCATAACAGGGTAGACACTTTAACAAGGCCCTACTCTACTGTAGCCTATTAAATATTTGTTAAAGTATGCAATACAATTTAGGTATATTTTTATTTATTTTTCAATTTTTAAAATGACCAATAATATCACATACAAGGAACAAATACCGCTACACCATGTCCAGACCACATACAGTACAGACCAAAAGTTTGGATACACCTTCTCATTCAAAGAGTTTTCTTTATTTTCATGACTATGAAAATTGTAGATTCACTCTGAAGGAATCAAAACTATGAATTATATAATTAACAAAAAAGTGTGAAACAACTGAAAATATGTCTTATATTCTAGGTTCTTCAAAGTAGCCACCTTTTGCTTTGATTACTGCTTTGCACACTCTTGGCATTCTCTTGATGAGCTTCAAGAGGTAGTCACCGGAAATGGTTTTCACATCGCAGTGTGTGGGATTTCTTGCCTTATAAATGGGGTTGGGACCATCAGTTGTGTTGTGCAGAAATCTGGTGAATACACAGCTGATAGTCCTAATGAATAGACTTTTAGAATTTGTATTATGGCAAGAAAAAAGCAGCTAAGTAAAGAAAAACGAGTGGCCACCATTACATTAAGAAATGAAGGTCAGTCTGTCCGAAAAATTTGGAAAACTTTGAAAGTGTCCCCAAGGTCAGTGGCAAAAACCATGAAGAGCTCAAAAGAAACTGGCTCACATGAGGACCGCCCCAGGAAAGGAAGACCAAGAGTCACCTCTGCTGCAGAGGATAAGTTCATCTGATTCACCAGCCTCAGAAAATGCAGGTTAACAGCAGCTCAGATTAAAGACCAGGTCAATGCCACACAGAGTTCTAGCAGCAGACACATCTCTACAACAACTGTTAAGAGGAGACTTCATGGTAAAATAGCTGCTAGGAAACCACTGCTAAGGACAGGCAACAAGCAGAAGAGACTTGTTTGGGCTAAAGAACACAAGGAATGGACACTAGACTAGTGGAAATCTGTGCTTTGGTCTGCTGAGTCCAAATTTGAGATCTTTGGTTCCAACCACCGTGTCTTTGTGCGACGCTGGAAAGGTGAACGGATGAACTCTACATGCCTGGTTCCCACCGTGAAGCATGGAGGAGGAGGTGTGATGGTGTGGGGGTGCTTTGCTGGTGACACTGTTGGGGATTTATTCAAAATTGAAGGCATACTGATCCAGCATGGCTACCTCAGCAGCTTGCAGCGGCATGCTATTCCATCCGGTTTGCGTTTAGTTGGACCATCATTTATTTTTCAACAGGACAATGACCCCAAACACACCTCCAGGCTGTGTAAGGGCTATTTGACCAAGAAGGAGAGTGATGAGGTGCTACGCCAGATGACCTGGCCTCCACAGTCACCAGACCTGAACCCATTCGAGATGGTTTGGGGTGAGCTGGACTGCAGAGTGAAGGCAAAAGGGCCAACAAGTGCTAAGCATCTCTGGGAACTCCTTCAAGACTCCTTCAAGACAGTTAGAAGACCATTTCTGGTGACTACCTGTACTTAGTATGCAGTGTCTGTGTACAGGTAATATAGTGATAAATGACATTATACACAGGAGCTCTGTATATAATGTAAAGGTAACACAGTGATCACTGGTGACATTATACACAGGACCTCTGTATATAGTATACACTGTATAGTGTCAGTGTATAGGTAACACACTAAAGGCCCCGTCACACACAGCGATCTCGCCAGTGAGATCTCTGTGTGTGACGGGGATCGGCGATCGGCCCCCCTGCCGGGTATCACTGATCGTTAAAAGAAAAAAAAAGGTCTTACCAGCTCACTTGAAATCAGCCTGTGATGTGTGGAGCAAGGAATCACGTTGTCCAGCGTGTAGTTACTCCAGAAAAAAGAAAAAAAAAATTACAGCTACTATGAGATCCATTTATTGAGTGAAAAGTAAGACAGAGTTCGCATGATTGTCTCTATACAATAGAGACAATCATGTGAACTCTGTCTTACTTTTCACTCAATGAATGGATCTTATAGTAGCTGGAATTTTTTTTTCTTTTTTCCGGATCGCTGATCGTTCTCGATCGGCCTGGGCCATCTTTTGATCGATGGTCTCCCGCTGGCCAGCGCGCATTGCTGCGTGTGGCAGTGAGAGACCAGCAATCAGCGACGCTGGATGCTGGTTTCCAAGGTAAACATCGGGTATCCAGGAGCCGCGCGGCTCTTAGATACCCGATGTTTACCTTGGAAACCAGCGTGAACGCCGATTTCCAAGGTAAACATCGGGTATCCAGGAGCCGCCGCTCCTGGATACCCGATGTTTACATTAGAAACCAGCTTGCTCGCTGGTCCTGATCGCTGGAGGGGCTGTCTATGTGACAGCTCACCAGCGATCAGCCTAACGATGTCCCAGTGATCCCATCCATGTTGGATCTTTGGTGGGATCGCTGGGACATCGTTATGTGTAACGGGGTCTTAACTCACCAGTGATGTCTCTAGGTGAAGTCCTTCATCCTTGCATTTTATCTTTCATCCAGCACAGATCGCCATCTCGTCTTCCAGCCAGGGCTCGTCTCTGCCGGAAATAACACAGTTATCTAGAGCTCCACTTGCAAAGCACATTACTTATTTTTTCCCAACTTCTATATTACACCACATGAAGAAAAAAGGCGACATAGTGTCGCTCTGCACAGTAACAGGACTGCCCCCCCATTTAAAACAGTATACTCAAAAAATGAAATACATCACTGCAGTAATAATATCTCTTAATTAGCCCCTATGGTAATAATATCCCCCATCCTCGCCCCCGTGTGTCTCATTCCTGGCTCCAGCCATATGTTCTCCCATCCCACCTTCATGAGTATCCATTCTGCACCATATGATCTCCCCATCCTGCCCCATATGTCTCCATCGTATCCATCCTGCCCATGATCCTGTGCGATCCGTCTCCAGCCCTGCCCCATCTGTCTCCAATCATGCTCCGTATCTCCTTTCTGCCCCATCCTGTGCCTTACTGTCACATTCAGCCCCAGCGTCCAGCATTCTGCCCCAGCGTCCAGCATTCTGCCCCAGCGTCCAGCATTCTGCCCCAGTGTCCAGCATTCTGCCCCGTGTCTCCATTCTGCCCCCGAGTCTGCATTCTGCCCCAGTATCCAGCATTCTACCCTAGTGTCCAGCATTCTACCCCTGTGTCTGCATTCTGCCCCAGTGTCCAGCATTCTGCCCCCATGTCTGCATTTGGCCCCAGTGTCCAGCATTCTGCCCCAGCGTCCAGCATTCTGCCCCAGTGTCCAGCATTCTGCCCCAGTGTCCAGCATTCTGCCCTCATGTCCGCATTCTGCCCCAGAATCCAGCATTCTGCCCCAGCATCCAGCATTCTGCCCCATGTCTGCATTCGGCCCCAGTGTCCAGCGTTTTGCCCCAGTGTCCAGCATTCTTCCCCCATGTCTGCATTCTGCCCCAGTGTCCAGCATTCTACCCCCGTGTCTGCATTCGGCCCCAGCATCCAGCATTCTTACCTAGCGTCCAGCATTCTGCCCAGCGTCCAGCATTCTGCCCCAGTGTCCTGCATTCTGCCCCCATGTCTGCATTCTGCCCCCGTGTCTGCATTCTGCCCCAGTGTCCAGCATTCTGCCCCATGTCCAGCATTCTACCCCAGCATCCAGCATTCTGCCCCATGTCTTGCATTCTGCCCCAGTGTCTAGCATTCTGCCCCATGTCCAGCATTCTGCCACCGGTGTCCAGCATTCTTCCCCAGCATCCAGCATTCTGCCCCAGTGTCCAGCATTCTGCCCCCATGTCTGCATTCTGCCTAAGGGTCCAGCATTCTGCCCACATGTCTGTGTTCTGCCCCAGTGTCCAGCATTCTGCCCCAGCATCCAGCATTCTGCCCCCATGTCTGCATTCTGCCCCAGTGTCCAGCATTCTGCCCCAGTGTCCAGCCTTCTGCCCCAGTGTCCAGCATTCTACTCCCATGTCTGCATTCTGCCCCAGCATCCAGCATTCTGCCCCAATGTCCAGCATTCTGCCCCATGTCTGCATTGGCCCCAGTGTCCAGCATTCTGCCCCAGTGTCCAGCGTTCTGTCCCAGTGTCCAGCATTCTGCACCAGTGTCCAGCATTCTGCACCAGTGTCCAGCATTCTACCCCTGTGTCTGCATTCGGCCGCAGCGTCCAGCATTCTGCCCCAGCGCCCAGCATTCTGCCTCAGCGTCCAGCATTCCGCCCCAGTGTCCTACATTCTGCCTCTGTGTCTGCATTCTGCCCCAGCATCCAGCATTCTGCCCCATGTCCAGCATTCTGCCCCAGCGTCCAGCATTCTGCCCCATGTCTTGCATTCTGCCCCCATGTCCAGCATCCTGCCCCCGTGTCCAGGATTCTGCTCCCATGTCTGCATTCTGCCCCAGTGTCCAGCATTCTACCACCGTGCCTGCATTCTGCCCCAGTGTCCAGCATTCTGCCCCATGTCCAGCATTCTGCCCCAGCATCAAGCATTCTGCCCCATGTCCAGCATTCTGCCCCAGTGTCAAGCATTCTGTCCCAGTGTCAAGCATTCTACCTCCATTTCTGCATTCGGCCCCAGCATCCAGCATTCTACCCCGTGTCTGCATTCTGCCCCAGTGTCTAGCATTCTGCCCCATGTCCAGCATTCTGCCCCCCGTGTCCAGCATTCTGCCCCAGCATTCTGCCCCAGTGTCCAACATTCTGCCCCCATGTCTGCATTCTGCCTAAGGGTCCAGCATTCTGCCCACATGTCTGCATTCTGCCCCAGCGTCCAGCATTCTGCCCCCATGTCTGCATCCTGACCCAGTGTCCTGCATTCTGCCCCAGTGTCCAGCATTCTGCCCCAGTGTCCAGCATTCTACTCCCATGTCTGCATTCTGCCCCAGCATCCAGCATTCTGCCCCAATGTCCAGCATTCTGCTGCATGTCTGCATTTGGCCCCAGTGTCCAGCATTCTACCCCAGTGTCCAGTGTTCTGCCCCAGTGTCCAGCATTCTGCCACAGTGTCCAGCATTCTGCCCCAATGTCCAGCATTCTATCCCCCATGTCTGCATTCGGCCCCAGCATCCAGCATTCTGCCTCAGCGTCCAGCATTCCACCCCAGTGTCCTGCATTCTGCCCCGTGTCTGCATTCTGCCCTAGTGTCCAGCATTCTGCCCCATATCCAACATTCTGCCCCAGCGTCCAGCATTCTGCCCCATGTCTTGCATTCTGCCCCCGTGTCCAGCATTCTGCCCCCATGTCTGCATTCTGCCCCAGTGTCCAGCATTCTTCCACCATGCCTGCATTCTGCCCCAGTGTCCAGCATTCTGCCCCATGTCCAGCATTCTGCCCCAGCGTCAAGCATTCTGCCCCATGTCCAGCATTCTGCCCCAGTGTCCAGCATTCTACCCCCATGTCTGCATTCAGCCCCAGCATCCAACATTCTGCCCTGTGTCTGCATTCGGCCACAGTGTTCAGCATTCTGCCCCCATGTCTGCATTCTACCCGTGTCCAGCATTCTGCCCCCGTGTCTGCATTCTGGCCCAATGTCCAGAATTCTGCCCCATGTCCAGCATTCTGCCCCAGCATCCAGCATTCTGCCCCAGTGTCCAGCATTCTGCCCCCGTGTCCAGCATTCTGCCCCATGTCTGCATTCTGCCCCAGTGTCCAGCATTCTACCACCGTGCCTGCATTCTGACCCAGTGTCCAGCATTCTGCCCCATGTCCAGCATTCTGCCCCAGCATCCAGCATTCTGCCCCAGCGTCCAGCATTCTGCCCCAGCGTCCAGCATTCTGCCCCAGCGTCCAGCATTCTGCCCCAGTGTCCAGCATTCTACCCCCATGTCTGCATTCGGCCCCAGCATCCAGCATTCTACCCCGTGTCTGCATTCTGCCCCAGTGTCCAGCATTCTGCCCCATGTCCAGCATTCTGCCCCAGCATCCAGCATTCTGCCCCCATGTCTGCATTCTGCCCCAGCATCCATCATTCTACCCCCGTGTCTGCATTCGGCCCCAGTGTCCAGCATTCTGCCCCATGTCTGCATTCTGCCCCAGTGTCCAGCATTCTACCCCCGTGTCTGCATTCTGCCCCAGTGTCCAGCATTTTGCCCCAGCGTCCCGCATTCTGCCTCATGTCTGCATTCTGCCCCAGAGTCCAGCATTCTGCCCCATCTCACATTCTGCCCCGGCCCCCTGGATTGCCGCTCTCAAAAATAAAAAAGCTAAAAAAAACAAGTTCTTACATGGCCACGCTCCAGTGGCGAGGCTCTGTCCCTCCACGCAGCTGAAGCGCGCACTCGCCGGCGACTGACAGTGATGTCAGACGCCGTTGATGGCTGGCTGGCAGCTGTTAACTATTGACGTGCGGGCCGGCGGGCCCGCATGTCAATAGCGTTTAGCTGCCGCAGCGCCGCGCTAAGGGCCCGGTTTACCTGCCGGTAGGGGCCCAGTGAGCAGATGAGACCAGGCCCGATGAAGGCCCCCTCTGCTCACCGGGCACCATACGCTAGTCAGAGCAGTAATGACCTGATGGCGGCCCAGGATATGCAGTCTGTCACTAAGGACAGTACGCCCGTGCCAGCAAGGGACTCGCTCCACCTTTGATCCCTGATGCAGCTGCACTGGCGGTATCTCCCCCACTGAGGTACAGTGCTATTATAACTTTTATAGTGGATAAGTCCCTTATCGTATTACTGTATAGATTATAAAATATAAAATTTTGGGGGTGACAGATTCTTGTTAACAAATTAAAAGTGACCCTGTCAGCAGGATTGTGCTGAGTAAACTAAAGACACTGTCAGGTTGACACCATTATACTGAATAAAATGATACATAGGTTGATGAAATCCATTTTGTGATTGTTGTGTATTCTTTATTTTCAGTTTTCAGTTAATGAGATTCTTTTGCTCCGGGGCAGGCTGTGGGGGGGTCTTCATGTGATGCTCTGCTTAGGTATACACCAATATGGTTTCTGACAGGTCACTGATCCCTCACTGTACTGTCCCCTATTTTACATACTGAATATAACATGGTTTGAATAAATAACAACATTCACATTCAGCAGGCAGGCGTCGGTGGCAGCAACTACACTGTAGTATGATATGGGGATAATATGTATATTTCGTTTTATGCACACATATAGTTTTGTTTTAGAAAAAAATGTTTTCAAGCAAAATGGCACCGTTGGCGGCACCTGTGCTGTAGCATCTATAGGAACGCCATAAATGCTACTGCAATGGTGCCGCCAGCGCCATTTTAGCAGAAAAAATAGACTTCATCAAGATTGTGCCGGTTGCGTCTGCGCAGTAGCATCTATCAGAACACGATAGATGCTATTGCACAGGTGCCATCGCCGTTTTGCTAGAAAAAAAATTAGGCTCCAGCAAGATGATGCCGGCGGCGCATGCGCAGTAGCATCATGCTACAAAGCAGGTGCTGCCTCAGGTGCTTGCCTGCTGAATGTGATTTTTTTTTTTCAAACCATACTTTATTCAGTATGCTAAATAGGGGGCAGGTCACTGAAGGATCAGTGACCTGTCATAAGCCATATAGATGAATACCTAAGCAGAGCACCACATGAAGACCCCCCACAGGCCTCCCTGGATCACGAGCAGATTATTAACTGAAAACTACAAATAAAGATTAAACAACAGCCACAAGACGGATTTCATCACCCCAGGTATCATTTTAATCAGTATAACGGTGCCAACCTGACAGTGTCTCTAGGTTACTATGCACTATCCTGCTGACAGGATCACTTTAAATGTGTTAATTGTATTACATGTCATTGTGGCACTTATCATAAAATTGGCTTCCAGTGCATAGACTGATCTTACCTATTGAAATCATTGATAAGACAATGAGAATAAGATCATAAATATGAATCAAGGATGTCACTGTAATAAAACCACGGAGGCATCGATCACATGCAGCCTGATGCCTTGCACTGGGACATAAAATAGATGTTCTTGTTAGGTCAGGTCAGTTATATATAACATCCTCAGCAGCATTAAACCTGCGGCAAAATTTATTGGATTCCAACACACTGCAAACCTTGTTATGTTGAATTCAAGACCTACTGGTCTAAAGGTATAAAAGATGAACATAAATTGCCAGAACCCTGTACACTCTGGAGGGTGCTGTGCCAAAATGTGAATTTATAGAGCTGTTGTTTCATATGAAGAAGTGTCTCTGTCTTGAAGCAAGCCTGAAATGCTAGGGAAATACTAGATACAGTATACACTGACATGCAAGATGCAAACTTGTGAAAAGAAATGCTTTCTTTGATAGAAATTAGTTGTTAATTCAATGGGAACCGTGCAAAATTTGATATTCCGTGCTGAAAAAGTCATGTGTGATTTCAATTTGCTCTGTTGTGAGTAATATATTTTAATCAATAGTTGAACATTTTTAATAAAATCTTCTTATTAAATTCATCAATGTGAAAGAATATCAAATAAAGATAATAGGATGGTATTTATTTTCTTTTGAGTATTACATAATGAGATTATAATGACTCTCAACAAGTCCAGTGCTCAGTGGGTAAACTCAAGTGCTATGACTCTCCCTAATACTCTTCTCCCAAACCCATCCCATTTGAAGGTCACTGAAAGTACATAAAAATCCACAAGAGCTATACATCAATGAACAGGGAATGTCACTGAGCAGGCAATGATTTCAGAGCCACAAATCAATTCTATAGCCATCATTCAACAGCCTAAAAGGAAAGGAGCTGGACAGATTTTAGTGATGAACGTTAGAGCGCTTGCCAGCAGTAGCATAGCTAGCAGGGGGCAAGGGAACGGTTGTATAGGGCCCATCTACACATTAGGTCTAGCCCAAATTTCTGGTTGACCACCATTCTTAACTGTTTAAGGGTGTGACAGGGCATGTCATATGTCTTCCCCTAAAGGCAACAATTGTAGTGTAAATACTAATATTCGGTTGTATTGTGTTTTTATGATATAATGTAAAATGAAAAATGCATAGGGTGTTATGCTGCTGCTGTGTCGGTACTTAATGGATAATGCCTAATGTAATCTGATACACTCAGTTCAGGGGTAGGGACAATATACAGCATAGTTTAGTGCTTAGTAAGTGATAGGGACATAGGATAGCAAGGCACTAGTGGGCCCTATTGGTGTACAGTATATGAACAAAATAAGATACAGTTTAATGTTTGAGACCACCTCGACATGGGAGGGGAGATCAAGCAAAAATAGGCAGCATTTCTTAGTTTTAGCCAGTCTGGGTTAATGTGTGAGGTTCGTGTCAAGTTCGAGTTCAAGTGGCAGTGGGCTGGGGGCACTAGAGCACATAGCATTCTGACAGCATGAGGTAGTACTGAATTTCCTGAGGACATTTCTGTAATGTCTGGGGACTATGGCCCAAACTAGGTACTGGGAAGTGTGCTGTAATCCCTTACATACAGAGCAAGCAGATGGGAAAATGCATGAGGGAAATGTAACGGATCTCGGGAGTGCTGTGGTGACGGACAGAAAATCTCTAGGGCTGACAGGAGGATGAAGTGGAGGCATAGTCTGAGCTGAACATGAGCAGGAGCTTGAAATGTGCTGTATTTATGAAACTGGAGGGTGCTGTGCCCGATATTGCGTGTTAAAAACTATGGACTTGAACTGTCCAGTAAAGTTAAACTTGTTATAACAAAACAGGTATCCACTGATGTGTGTGCAGCTGATTCTAAACTTCAGGACATGGATGCATGTCTGTTTGTTTGTCAGGTCTGTGGAGAAGCAGCAGCTTGACCCCAGCTACCACCCTGGGCACCTTTTACATACATAGCATACTGATACAATCAAAACCTATGATAAAACAGGGAGCCATGGTCTTCTTGCTTGATCAACCTAAGTTTTGAAGGCAGCACTTTGCTTTAACATCTTAACAACATCTGCCGTACATGTATGGCGCAAGTTGGTAGCAGGTATATGGTGCAGGCACAAAGGGTGCTCATCCCATACCCAGCAGATAATGGCTGTGCATCACAGCCAAGACCTGACTTTAACAACTGCGAGTTAAGCGAAGTTACACCTACGACTGTTAACCTGTCAAATGCCGCTGTCAAACTCTGACAGCGGCTTTAGCAGCTCCAGTAACGTGATTGCAGTTGTTGAGGCCTGTGATCATGGAGATCATTTTAAATCCAGTCTGTGGCTGGTCTCTAATGTGCTTTTTAATATATGCAGCAATATTATGGTATTGCAGTATATAGCACAAGTGAGCAGACAATTGCAGATTCAAGTCCTTTAAATGGACTAATTTAAGTTAAAAAATTATCAAAATAGAAAAAAACATAAATTAAAATCACTGCCCCTTCTCTGATGAATAATGTTAATAAAATTTTAAAAAAATATACACATTTGTGGCATTGCTACGTCAAGAAAAGCCCAATCTATGAAAATATAAACATAATTAACCTGATTGATAAACACTGTAAACAGAATTTTTAAAAAAAAAAAGCCAAAATAGAGTATTTTTGGTTAACAGAATATCACAAAACTGTTTAAGGTTATGAAAATGTCATATCTATCCCTAAATGGTATCAATAAGTACATTAATACATCATCTCATCGTATATATACAGCTCTGGCAAAAATTAAGAGATCAACGCACAGTTTTATAAAAATCAGCTTCTCTACATGTCTGACAGCCATTCCATTCCAGTGTCAGTTGAATTCAAACCAGAGTACACCTCATTCTACTTAATGTGCTTCTGATTAGGTGATCACCTGATCCAAATCTTATTTAAAGAAGGAAAGTATAAAAAACCCTGCTGTGGTGTTCACAATCCTCTTGCAATAGGACAAGCTGGATGGCAAAACAAGTGCTAGTAATATCCCAAAAGTAATAGGAATGAAAAAATAACTTTTAACCATGCCAAAGGAGTTGATAAGAAAATTCTTGAGTGAGGAAAAGAAGGGCTTAATTCTGGCTTTACTAGCAGAGGGATACAGTGAGCATCATGTTGCCTCCATCCTTAAAATTTCTAAGACAGCAGTCCATTACAACAAGGTCAAGCAGCAGAAATTGGGGACAACAAAGCTACAGACTGGCAGAGGGTGAAAACGATTCTCCACTGACCGGGATGACCATCACCTTATTCGAATGTCACTCAACAACCGCAGGATGACATCAAGTGACATCAAGGAATGGCAAATGGCAGCTAGGGTGAAGTGCATGGCAAGAACAGTTCGTAACAGGCTCCGTGAGGCACAGATCAAGTCATGTAAAGCTAGAAAAAAGCCTTTCATCAATGGGAAGCAAAGGAGAGCCAGGCTGAAGTTTGCCAAAGACCATAAGGATTGGACCATAGAGGACTGGAGTAAGGTAATCTTCTCTGATGAGTCTAATTTTCAGCTTTGCCCAACACCTGGTCATTTAATGGTTAGACGGAGACCTGGAGAGGCGTACAAGCCACAGTATCTTGCACCCAATGTGAAATATGGTGGAGGATCAGTGATGATCTGGGGATGCTTCAGCAAGGCTGGAATTGGGCAGGTTAATCTTTGCGAAGGACGTATGAACCAAGCCACATACAAGGTTATCCTGGAAAAACAGTTGATTCCTTCTGCTCAGGCAATGTTTCCCAAATCTGGGGACTGGTTTTTCCAGCAAGACAGTGCGCCATGCCACACAGCTAGGTCAATCAATGTGTGGATGAAGGACCACCACATCAAATCCCTGTCATGTCCAATCTCCAGACTTGAAACCCATTGAAAACCTCTGGAATGTAATCAAAAGGAAAATCACAAGCCATCGAACAAAGAAGAACTGCTTACATTTTTGTACCAGGAGTGGCAATAAAAATTATGGTTATTCCACAAAATATTAATTTCTGAACTCTTCCTGAGTTAAAACATTAGTATTGTTGTTTCTAAATGATTATGAACTTGTTTTCTTAGCATTATTTGAGGTCTGCAAACACTGCATTTTTTTGTTCTTTTGACCATTTCTCATTTTCTGAAAATAAATACAAAATTTAGTGCTTGGAAATTCGGAGACATGTTGTCAGTAGTTTATAGAATAAAAGAGTAATTTACATTTTACTCCAAAGTATACCTATAAAGAGAAAAATCAGACAAACTGAACATTTTTAGTGGTCTCTTAATTTTTGTCAGAGCTGTATATATATACTGCTGAAAAAAAATAAAGGGAACACTAAAATACCACATCCTAGATAGCACTGAATGAAATATTCCAGTTGCAAATCTTTATTCATTACATAGTGGAATGTGTTGAGAATTAAACTAAAAAATGATCAATGTAAATCAAAATTAATATCCCGTGGGGATCAAATTACAGGCTGATCCAACTTTTATTGTTCCCTTTATTTTTTCAAGCAGCATATATACTTTATATATATTGTAGGGATGTGACTCGCTCAGGTGCAGCGGGAGACAATCATGAGGCAGGTTCTTCCCAAAGTTCATGAGGTTTATTTGCTCCATAAACCATAACTCAGCGTATCACCAAAATAGCCTCTATCTTAGGCACAAAAGAACATAAACGTCCGTGGCTTCAGACTCGGACCGAGAGTCTCAGCACATGCTGGGAGGTGTAGTCCTCCCCATATACAACTAATATACATAGGCCAGGGCAATGTCCAGAGCAGCGCTCTATCTGCAGCCGCAGACACAGGAAGGCTTCTCCTTCCTTGGAACACAGACCACTCTCTGTAGTGTCCCACCTGGACACATGGAAGTCTGTCCACACTCTGACAGACTCCCTCCACACTCTCACATGTGCCAAACACCTCAATTACATAGCCCTGTAACCACACCCAAAGGGGATCACATGGCTATGACATCACCAAAGGTTGTATAGACACACAGGCTTCCCTGACACAGTGTAACAGAAAGATCAGCAGTACCTCTGCTGATCAATACACCCGTTCAAACTTGTGGGGTTGAACACATGACATCACCCAGGTATCTTGAGACCTGGCACCCATGTCACCTTGCCCTACAAGTCGAGAGGACCATCTCCATCTGTTTCGGTAGTCAAACTGCCTCATATTCACGTTAGGCCTCCCCCGCCCCCAGCGGTCAGTATCTCGGCCTTGGGCTTTGGCCTTCCCGTCAACGTCCGTCAGTGTGATCAGACACTCTTTAGTCTCCACCTGTTTGCAGTGCGCTCCGTCACCCGACCTTTCTCTCACTGGCCGGCTCTCCCAGTTCACACGGTCATGAGTCCCACGTCCAGCTGGGCCAACTGGCTGGTCTGAGTCTGACCCTCTGTCACTATGTCTACCACCGGGTCTCGTGCCTATGTTACAACGATTAGAACGGCCACTTGCGGACTCTCGACGTTCTTGCCTTCGACTACCTGTCCTTTCATTCCTTGGAGGATTCCTTCGGGTCCTTACACCTTGGGTTGGAGGTGGACGCCACCTGACGTTCTGTATCTGCTTATTCATCTGCAGCCGATCCTGTCTTAGCTGCTCAATCTCCTTCAGGTACGCTACCCGATATTCCAGGAGCATGCGAAGCGTCTCAATGCTTTCCACCGAACCAACCACAATGACAGGAACCATGTCATCTTCAACAGCGACTTGGATTTCACCAGCAGGTGGGATCCTCACTCTCTTCACACTGGATCGATTCACCATCTCCTGCATCACCTTTCCAAGTCTGCCAACGACTTTCCCCACCAGATTTCTGGGTACCGGAATTATGTCTTCCACAAAGCCCAGCCGACTTTGTGCTTCCCTTGCAAGCTCCAGACGTCGAGCGGCTTTCCTATTACGCTCCACGAGCATCTGTTTCGTGCGGAGACATTGTAGGTGCATCTCCTTCAGGACAGCCACCCTTCTCTCTGTGTCTTCCGTTTCTGCCAGTATCACCAACTGGTCTGTTTCTGGTGCCCAGCTCACACTATAGGCCTTTACTGCCTTTTTAAAGGTCTCATGGACACCTTCGCTGGCACACGCTTCTCGCACGTTTTCGGGTACCTCCATCACGCACTTGAAGGTCATGGACTTGCTCTCATCCTGGACAGATGGCTCTGGGTTCCCCACGGACACTTCCCTCAAGGTATCTGCCAAGACCGGGTGACTGTCTTGTGCAGCTCTTGGTTCACCATCTTCCTGAGATTTACAGTCTTCAGGACCCTTTTCCAAGATGGGCTTTGGCAGTTCTGCCTTGCTATCAGTCGGGCACGGCCGCTGTACGTCTTCACCCACCCACTTCTTCTGCAGAAGACCTTTTACTACTCCACTGAGTTCTTGCAGAACTTTATCTCGCTCCTCTGCCAGGTAGCGACGCTGATCCTCTCTCCTGAGAATCTCCTGTTGATGCTTCTCTTGGGCCTCTCTGAGCACCTCCATATCTTCCAACAGGGTCTTGTTCATGGTTTTACATGCTGACAGGTGACCTCTGAGCTCAGAGACTTCCTTCTCCAGCTCATCCACTCTGTGCTCAGCTGCTTGCCTTAGGACTCTTTCCCGTTCGACATGTTCTGTTACAGTCTCCTTTATCAGCTGTATCTCATGATCTTGTTCTCTTTTGGCCAGCACGTGTCTCACCACTACCTCTTTAATTATATCATCAAAGGGTACCACTGGGTCAGTCACACCAGTCGAGTGAACCCTCCAGTTACCGTCCAGCACCAATGTGTCTAGTCCAGTAGTCTCATCTCCCAGCCCACCATCTGTCTTATCACGAGACGTCAGGTCCGTCAGTTGGGCAGATGTACTTCTTCCTCTGGTCAGTTCTACCTCTGACCTGTCCATGTCAGGAGCCGTCACTGTCTCAGTGTCCGCTGGCCCCACAGTCGAAGCATCTCCATCATCCGACCAAATGTCATCAAACAAAAGAAAGTCCCGGCCCCTCTCCCAGGCATAGACTAAGTCCCGTGGTATCCCTCTACCTTGGCACTCACCACCTTTGGTCCCCTCAAACACTACTGTGTCTACTGCGTAGTTCACCGTGACCCCGTGTTTACAGCGAACCCTGACGTTTTTCTCGGTCAGAGAGAAAACGAGAGGCGTTCCTGTCAGAGTCACCTGACTCTCTGAGTCCAGCCGACCAAAGGCTCCTTCCCGGTGCAGCATCACTGTACACATCTGTGGCCCGTCATTACTACCTGGAAAGGATATTCCACATTCTGAAAAAGACCTGCACATACACTGCGGTACTCCAGACGTACCTACTGAGTCACCTAGTGCTGTCACTTCTTCAAACTTGGACCCTTTCTGGACCACCACCCCGCTTTGGGTTGCCACTCCAATTTGGGTCACCGCCCCCTTTCGGGACTCCACCCCCTTTTGGGTTACCACTCAAATTTGGGTCACCTCCCCCTTTTGTGACTCCACCCCTTTTTGGGTTACCACTCTAATTTGGGTCACCGCCCCCTTTTGGGACTCCACCCCTTTTTTGGTTACCACTCCCTTTTGGGTCACCGCCCCCTTTTGGGATTTCCCCATGTCCGTTCTGCAGAACTTCTTATGCCACAGTTCACACAGTACAGTTTGTCTCTCACGATACCACACAAGTCTTTGCTGGCACCACCACAGCTCCTGCTGTCACTGATCACCGGCACCTCCGGCTGCTGTTCACACACATACACAGCGGCTGGTGTCACTGCAGCTCCTGCTGCGCCATCTTCGTGGACCCGCTGATCCACCGGAAGCCGCTTGTCACCTTCGTAACCCCGCCGGATTACTGGAAGCCGCTTGTCACCCTCAAAGATAAAAAAGCCACAAAAGTGCGCCCATAGAGCCTTACCAGTGCAGGTATAATGGGTTATGCAGCAATAATACAGGGTACTCACCCTTAATAGTTATGTAAAGCCACAACTACTGTATCCGCTTAGTCACATGCAATAAAGCTGCAGCAGGATGGTGTAGACAGACAGCGTCTGCTACCAATGCTCCCAGGGCAGATCCCTTAAAGAAAACACCAGGTCCCTGTGCTGCGAGACCTTCGTGACCCCACTGAGCCACAGCAAGCACCTTCAGGTTTTGCAGAGGAAAAGAAAAAAAAAAAGAAAAAAAAACACATGCACAGTCTCTCACATGTCCTGTTCGTGTGCCACTCAGGACGTACCGTCTCCACCTGAGACCGTCCAACACACAGGGCACACCGGGTGCTATTCAGGGAGCCGACCCTCCTCCCAGGGTCTCCCAACACACCAGCCTCACCAGGTCCAGGGGCTCAGCAGGTGCTCTTCAGGACATCCGTCTCCGCCTGAGACTGCCCAACACACGCCTCATCAGGTCCAAGGTCATATCACGTGTTCCAGGGATCCGATTCCTCTCCCAGAACCTCCCAACACTGACCCTCCAGGACCTTGCTCACTGACCCCTCCAGGAACACAGTCTCTCACTGACCCCAGTGCAACACAGACTCCTGTCTGTTACCTGTGTCGGCCACACAGGTTCCTGGACGCCTCTTCTCCTCAGAGGTATCCCACAAATTTTAATACAGTCACTTTCTCTGACCTCGGTCAGTATTACTCACGGTTGTCAGACCGTCTGCTCTCCTGGCTCAGAATCGCCAGCGCTGCCACACGTGCTTCTGGGAGTCGCTGCCCGCAGTCTCCACCAATTGTAGGGATGTGACTCGCTCAGGTGCAGCGGGAGACAATCATGAGGCAGGTTCTTCCCAAAGTTCATGAGGTTTATTTGCTCCATAAACCATAACTCAGCGTATCACCAAAATAGCCTCTATCTTAGGCACAAAAGAACATAAACGTCCGTGGCTTCAGACTCGGACCGAGAGTCTCAGCACATGCTGGGAGGTGTAGTCCTCCCCATATACAACTAATATACATAGGCCAGGGCAATGTCCAGAGCAGCGCTCTATCCGCAGCCGCAGACACAGGAAGGCTTCTCCTTCCTTGGAACACAGACCACTCTCTGTAGTGTCCCACCTGGACACATGGAAGTCTGTCCACACTCTGACAGACTCCCTCCACACTCTCACATGTGCCAAACACCTCAATTACATAGCCCTGTAACCACACCCAAAGGGGATCACATGGCTATGACATCACCAAAGGTTGTATAGACACACAGGCTTCCCTGACACAGTGTAACAGAAAGATCAGCAGTACCTCTGCTGATCAATACACCCTGGAGCCTGCATCCCAAGGCCACCCACCTTGAGACCCACAATGGTCATTTAGGACCCTGCTCCTGTTACCACACTGAATGTGCCTGTACACCCGTCCTGGGACACCCACACAGCGCCCCCTAGCCGACACAGTGGTAACTACACCACAATATATATATATATATATATACTAGATGTGTGACCTATGCTAATGTATTGCATCGGGAGGGCAGTAACATCACGATGGAGGCAGCTTTATGGCACTGGGGGTGGCGGCCCACACACTTCGGTGCAGTCACAACCGGCAGGAAAGATGGTGTTTTGCGGCCTGTGCTGGAGATGGTGTGCAGCGCCACCGGAGGGTGGCTGCACCCAATCTCCAGCACAGGCTTCAAGCCGCGGTCTTTCCTGCCGGCTGTGACTGCACGGAGGTGGGTGGGCAGGCAGCGGTGGGATTTGGCGCAAGTAGTCAGGCGGTGGGTCCTGGCGGGGTTCTGGCGGTGGCATCCCTCTCATTACTCCCCCCTCATTACACCCTATCATTACACCCCCTCATTACACCATCTCATTATACCGCCCTTCATTACACCCCTCTCATTATATCCCCTCGTTACACCCCTTTCACTGCTTCGCGATCGCAGCGGCGGCCTGGATCCGAGCGGCAGCTGGGATCTGAGAGGCAGCTGGGATCCAAGCAGCGGCTGGGATCCAAGCGGCGGTCGAGATCGCAGCGGTGTTCGGGATTGCAGCGGCAGCCTGGATCCGAGCGACAGCTGGGATCCCAACGGCGGTCGGGATCGCAGTGACGACCTGGATCCGAGCGGAGGTTGGGATCGCAGCAATGTTCGGGATCACAGCTGCGTCCCATATCCAAGCGGCATCACTTGGGTGTTCCAAAATATCGGTTGGCGTACTTCCGGTGTGGCGCAGTGTATTGTGGGATTCGGAGACATGATGACGGAAGTGGATGACAGACAATTTAAGGCAATTATGTATATATAAATATATATATATATATATATATATATATACACACATACAAGGTGGGCCATTTATATGGATACACCTAAATAAAATGGGATTGGTTGGTGATATCAACTAACTGTTTGTGCACATTAGTATATGGAAGGGGGGAAACTTTTCAAGATGGGTGGTGACCATGGCGACCATTTTGAAGTCAGCCATTTTGGATCCAACTTTATTTTTTTCAATGGGAAGAGGGTCATGTGACACATCTGGCTTACTGAAAATTTCACAAGAAAAACTGTGGTGTGCTTGGTTTTAACATAACTTTATTCTTTCATGAGTTATTTACAACTTTATGACCACTTTTAAAATGTGTTCAAAGTGCCGCCCATTGTGTTGGATTGTCAATGCAACCCTCTTCTCCCACTCTTGACACACTGGTAGCAATGGCTCACCCTGTATAAATATATATATATATATATATATATATATATATATCACAAAAGAAGGAGCTGGGGCTCATCGAGTATAATCCTAAAATAATATTTATTAGAATTGAATTAAATTATATAAATAATTCAAATACAGAGACTACAAAGCAAAGTGCAGGGTGCATGAAGACTGACAAGCTAATGTGCTTAGTGCTAAATAGGTAACAATACATCCATGTAAAGCAACAGAAAATAGAGCCTGGGTAAGGTAATTAGTAGCATGAGAAAAAATGGAGTTCTCACAATTAGTGCACTTAGTAATCACAATACTGTGGCACTTGCAGGTACGCAGGATGCAGTGACGAGTCGCGAGACGGTTTGGTGCTTTTTATAATAACGTTTATAGGCCTAGAGGTAACTATCCTCAGTCACAGCCTGACCAACAAAAAGGGGTAACAAGGGTTGCCCTCGCAGGGGCTCTATACAAGCAAACACAAACAGGGTAGAACACGACTACGTCCGGCAATAGCCGGTCACTATAGGGCCGCGGTAAGGTCCTTAATTATATAGTCAACTTAGCCGTCCAGACGTCCCTCGCCATTCGGGATGGTGGTCTTTCAGCGTAGCAGTTGCTGGGCCCAGTTGCTGAAGCGTTGACAAAGTCTTCGAGCGCTTCGGTGCTCTGATGACACTGGAGCACCACAGGCCCCAGCGGAGTCCTTGGGTGGATGGGCTGCAGCCCCCACACTGGGGCAAGTGGCAGCGATGTGGAGTGGCGAGGGGCAGGCCACCTGTGCAGCTAACAGCTGGGACGGGGAATCCGCGGCAAGCAGAGGCTCGGCCCCTGCCGCAGAACAGAGCGGGACAATGGTGGCCGCCGACGGCACTGGACTTGCCGCAACCACGGGTGAGGGCAGTGCAGCTGTGGGCGGCAGGAGACAGGCCACAGCCACGGGCTGGAGTGAGGCGGCAGCGGCCGCTGGGGTCCGCGGGCAGTCCGCAGCCACGGGCAGGAGTGAGGTGGCAACGGCCGCTGGTGACCATGGGCAGGCCTCAGCCGCGGGTAGGAGGAAGGCGGCGGCTGCCGCTGGTCATCGCGGGGCAGCGGTTCTCGGACGGTCGTTTCGGCGCCGTCCCACTGATGTCCAGGGGAAGTATCTCTCCTGTCTCTGGCCTCCTTCCTGGCTCGGGTGAGTCGCTCTGGCTCTCAGTTGCTCCCACGATCTCCTGCTCCTTCTGTCTCGTTCTGCTGACTCACTGTGACTCGCGTTCCCCACCCCTTTTATATTGGCTCCTCCCCCAGTCCACCTGTCAGTCTCCACGGTCCATCTCTGAACTCTGTCCCCCAGAAACAGTTTCCCCCGGAACCCAGGTGGCGGTCCACTTGGTTCCGACCTGGACACTCGATGGGGACCCTCTCTCCCACACTACTATGGCATAACAAGAAGTGGCTGGCTGAATAACAGGCATTGAAGTGGCCTACAGTAAAAGTCATAGGAGGAAATACCATGTAGTAAGAGTGAAGCCAGGAGGGCTTAAGGAATACAGCTACTTACGGATGATTCACAATAGTTTTACTTTTCCAGTATTTCAGTACATTGTATGGTAATATGAATGGAGTCATTGAGAACAAATACTCATCCTAAGCCCTTCTAGTATTATACCGAGGGAAAAAAATAAAAAGTTATAGCTCTTAGAAGAGGAGGAAACATGACAATGGAAAAACAAAAATGGCCATGTCTCCAAAAGGCTTAAAGAAACCTGTTAGAAACTTTTATTCACTCACCCAACAATTTACATGATTGTGTAGTCCTTTAAAAGATAAGTTGATTGCTCCCTTTATAAACTTAAAGCACTGTTTTGAAGTTGTGTCCTTAAGTACATTAGGCATGATGATACACTTACAGCTTCTAAGCCACTGATGTATTCCCTTTCTAGCAGCACTCTCCTTTCTGGCTGATTGACAAATTGTTTGCTCAGCCAGGGGAGGGTACCGCTTGGTTGGAAATACAGCTTAAAGGCTCATGCAGATGAATGTGCAAATTGGTCAAATCTCGGAATGCAATGTACGGACTAGCCACAAGTCTTCCGACCAAAGCATGAAAACTTCATCTACTTCTATGAGGCTGTCACGCAGACACGTAGCCAGTCTGTGCATTGCAGTCCGAGAATGGACCAATTTGCAATGACGTCTGAATGAACCCTAAGGCTTAGAAGCTAGTAGTACATCTTCTCCCCTGATGCATTTCCAGATGCAAATTCTCAAACTTGATTCGGAGCAACACTTTGGAGTCATAAAGGTATCAACTGGCTTATCTTTAAAGGGATAAACACTCTTACAAATGATTTAGGTTAGAGGTTAAAGTCATTGACAGGTTCTCTTTTACAGTCTCTAAAATTCTCTAAGGCAAATCAGATATTTACAGCTATGAATAGTGACCTGCCCACCTTAGTCGTAAAAGTGTTCAAAAGACATAACTATACTGCAGGTTATCGTGTTCTTAAGCAGTACAAATATCATCATATATGTCATTATAAGTATGTTATCAGCGTTTATAAGGGAATTTATCAGGATGGTGAACATTATTACTGCTAAGGGACTGGGATGGGGGAAATTATACCTAGAAGAGGCCTACGATGGGGGGCCATTATTACAGGAAGGGCCCAAACTGAAGGACTTTATTACAGGAAGAGGCAAGGCTCGGGAACATTATAGCAGGATGAGAATATTTATTACTGGAAGGAGCCCAGGAGGGCGGTCATTAGACCAGGATGGAGGACATAAATTACTGAAAGGGATCCAGGATGGGGGACTTTATACTAGGAAGGGGCCCAAGATGTAGGACATTATGCCAGGAAGGGGAGACAGTAAACCAGGAAAGAATCGAGGATTGAGACTATATACCAGGATGGTGGACATTATTATTGAAAGGGGCCCGGGATGGGGACATTATATGTTGAAGGCGCCCAAGATCGGGGGACATTATTATAGGAAACGTTTAAAGGAGTACTCGTACTACGATTCAGGCATATAACCACAAATACTGATTATACTTGTAGTAGTGTAGTAGATTTTCATGTATGGAGTGCCAGTTGATGAGTCAGATGTAGGATCAATATGGCGAACTAAATTGGAGGGATAAAAAGGCTGGTAAAAAATGCACTTGCAATTCTAAATACAAAGAATATGAAAATTTTTTTTTATAAATATGTGCTTTGGCAGCTGTACAAATGAGCAAATAGAAATACTCTAAAGTGCATGAAGTGCTAAATGGGTTTGAACCCTAATAGCTATAAAGGAGACGGCACTAAAGTGCTAGGAGTGCATGCATGGGCTGCTAAGAAAAACACAAACTGTGCAAACAAGCGTATGATAATAGCATTAAGGTGCTAGTAGTGCTAAGGGCCCCGTCACACATAGCGACTCACCAGTGATCCTGACAACGATATCACTTTGTCAGGATCGCTGATGAGTTGCTACATGATCGCTGGTGAGCTGTCAAACAGGCAGCTTCACCAGCGATCGGCACCAGCGACGCCGAGCGCGCGGTGTCGCTGTGTACGTTAGTTACCATCTCGCTGATGCAGGGAGCTGGCAACTAAGGTACACATCGGGTTTCTAAGCACAGCGCGCTGCTTAAAAACCCTGCGTTTAACTTAGTTACCAGCGCGCTGTTCGCTGGTTTCCCGCCGGTCACACGCAGCAATGCGTGCTGGCCAGTGGGAGACCAGCAATCAAAAAAATGTCCAGTGCTTTCCAATAATGATCAGCAATACTGGCAGGGGGGCTGGTCGCTGATAGGTGTCACACAGAGCGATCTCGCTGATGAGATCGCTGTTGCGTCACAAAACTTGTGACTCAGCAGTGATCTCGCTAGCGAGATCGCTATGTGTGACGGGGGCTTAAGTGGGTCCAGAGGAGTGAGTGGACAGTTTAGCAGCAAACAGGCAAGTCCGATACCTTCAGCTAGTTATGTAGAATAGATTCCGTTCTGGTAGAATATTTAGTACCTAGCTTTGAATCTTTTAGGTTTCTCCCGAGATGAGAGAAAGCTTGCATTTTAGAGTATTACTATTAGCTTGCACTTTAGAGTATTTCTATTTGCTCATTTGTACAGCTGCCAAAGTACATAGGGGCATTTAATCGAACCTTCCTTGTACCTATATATTTATATAATTTGTTTTTTGCATATTCTTTGTATTTAGAATTACAAGTGCATTTTTTACCAGCCTTTTTATTGCTCCAATTTAGTTTGCCATATTGATCCTACATCTGACTCTTCAACTGGCACTCCATACATGAAAATCTACTACACTACTACAGGTATTTAATATTATTCAGTATGTGTAGTTACTGTATATGCCTGAATCGTAGCGCGAGTACTCCTTTATACTTTTTTTAAGTCTTTTTCCCTCCAAGTGGTGAGGGCCTTTGTACTTGCCGCTGATCAAGCATATATAAATATACTAGCGCCGCTATAATACCGTAAATATACAATTCTCATTATTATAGGAAGGAGCAGGGTGGAGGACATTCTTACAGGAATAGGCCAAGGTGGGGAACATTATTACAGGAAAGGAGCCAGGATCAGGGAGATTATTAAAAAATAGGAGACATTGTTACATGAGAGGGCAAACATGTTTGTTTTCACAGGATCTGGAATGCTAGAAGGGCCAATACATGAATGTGGGGGCCCAGGTCCAAATTTTGCACCTGGGCCCATCGGACTCTAGTTACTCCACTAGCATTTACCATCTCCACTGAGGTCCAACAAATTGAAAAAACTGTTTAGAATTATCACAGCTGAGCTTGGCTTCTCCATTAGATTCAATGCCGATATCCAAATATAATATCTGGTAACAGATGGAATGACCGGACATTTTGTAAAATCTCCGATTCACATCAAAATCTCAAAGCTTCAATACTGTGCAAATGTTATTTAGAGTAAATGCTGAACTGGAGGTGGGTGTTAATTTTTTTCAGCAACAAAGTTTTTATGTGGGATGATAATTGGCAACTGGTAGTGTAATTAAAATCTCTTCTGTCATCTATAATTCATTTCATAGCATAGCTAATTACATGTTTTTTTGACTAACCATCTCCCCATGTTTCTTGCAAACATGAATGCAGCAATACTACATGTAAATGAAAAACCTTATTCTGAACAAATGGAACCATAAAATTATACGTTCCTAGTTTTCATACACTGCACTTTTGTTGAAATTTCAATTGAGGTTTATACATACAGAAATACAGAAATGACAAAAAAAAAATATATAAACCATTAAAAGCAAAACTAGCAATTTTAAACTAACCGTCCTCCTCCTCCTGTTTCCATAAATCAGCGTGGATACAATGGAGATTATGAGCTGTTGTACGATGCTCTGGACAGGTAGTCTCTCCTAACGTGTAATACTTCTGTCTGATGCACTTACCATTGCACTGTGTTATTTCCCTGATTCTCTTTTGTGTCTATTAAACATTCTATACAAATTAACTATGTGTGTATATTATAACAGCTGAATCACTGGTAAATTCATTGCGTTCGGTTCAGAGAAAATCATTCAGAGTTATATCACCACTTCAGGAAATCTTAGTTATGGCTGTTGATGCCTATAAATGTTATACAACTTACTCAAAATGTGAAGTGAAAAAGAGAAAATACCAATTACTGTACCAACATGATTTGACTACGCACAGTGGATTTTTATGACTGCCACGGAAACCAAAGAAAAAAATATAAATATACAGTTGTGGCCAAAAGTATTGACACCCCTGCAATTCTGTCAGATAATACTCAGGTTCTTCCTGAAAATGATTGCAAACACACATTCTTTGGTATTATTATCTTAAATTTGTCTTAAATGAAAAAACACAAAAAGAATTGTCCTAAAGCCAAATTGGATATAATTCTACACCAAACATAAAAAAGAGGGTGGACAAAAGTATTGGCACTGTTTGAAAAATCATGTGATGCTTCTCTAATTTGTGTAATTAACAGCATCTGTAACTTACCTGTGGCACCTAACAGGTGTTGGCAATAACTAAATCACACTTGCAGCCAGTTGACATGGATTAAAGTTGACTCAACCTCTGTCCTGTGTCCTTGTGTGTACCACATTGAGCATGGAGAAAAGAAAGAAGACCAAAGAACTGTCTGAGGACTTGAGAAACCAAATTGTGAGGAAGCATGAGCAATCTCAAGGCTACAAATCCATCTCCAAAGACCTGAATGTTCCTGTGTCTACCGTGCGCAGTGTCATCAAGAAGTTTAAAGCCCATGGCACCGTGGCTAACCTCCCTAGATGTGGACGGAAAAGAAAAATTGACAAGAGATTTCAATGCAAGATTGTGCGGATGTTGGATAAAGAACCTCGACAAACATCCAAACAAGTTCAAGCTGCCCTGCAGTCCGAGGGTACAACAGTGTCAACCCGTACTATCCGTCAGCATCTGAATGAAAAGGGAGTGTATGGTAGGAGACCCAGGAAGACCCCAATTCTTACCCCGAGACATAAAAAAGCCAGGCTGGAGTTTGCCAAAACTTACCTGAAAAAGCCTAAAACATTTTGGAAGAATGTTCTCTGGTCAGATGAGACAAAAGTAGAGCTTTTTGGGCAAAGGCATCAACATAAAGTTTACAGGAGAAAAAACGAGGCATTCAAAGAAAAGAACACGGTCCCTACAGTCAAGCATGGCGGAGGTTCCCTGATGTTTTGGGGTTGCTTTGCTGCCTCTGGCACTGGACTGTTTGACCGTGTGCATGGCATTATGAAGTCTGAAGACTACCAACAAATTTTGCAGCATAATGTAGGGCCCAGTGTGAGAAAGCTGGGTCTCCCTCAGAGGTCATGGGTCTTCCAGCAGGACAATGACCCAAAACACACTTCAAAAAGAACTAGAAAATGGTTTGAGAGAAAGCACTGGAGACTTCTAAGGTGGCCTGGAGCAGTTTGCCAAAGATAAATGGTCTAAAATTCTAGCAGAACATTGTAAGAAACTCATTGATGGTTACTGGAAGCGGTTGGTCGCAGTTATTTTAGCTAAAGATTGTGCAACCAAGTATTAGGCTGAGGGTGCCAATACTTTTGTCTGGCCCATTTTTGGAGTTTTGTGTGAAATGATCAATGTTTTGCTTTTCGCTTCATTCTCTTTTGTGTTTTTTCATTTAAGACAAATTAAATGAAGATAATAATAATACCAAAGAATTTGTGTTTGCAATCATTTTCAGGAAGAAACTGAGTATTATCATTGAAAAGGGAGCTGCCAGCAGTGGATCTTGATGATTTGCCCAAGTGCATTTAGCATTGCAAAACATTCCTAGGACAACCTTTAAAAACCTCATTGATAGCAGCCAGTGAATATAATTGCAGGGATTTCAACATGTAGAGCTCAAATTCGACAATAAATAAATCAAAATTTTTGGCAATTTTTTTCTTATTTTTTCTTTGTTTGCATATCAGTAATATGTCTATCCATTCTGTGATTTCCATAATTCCATGACTTTTCCTTCTTTTTGCAATTACGATGTTGGATAGTTTATTCTGGGTGACTCAGTTCTCCTCACCTAAAGTACCATAGTCCACATTTTTTTCTTTGTTATTCTGCTGCTTCCTGTTTTAAAAGTTATTACGGTAAAGTAACACGGGCGTTACCTATCCAAAAAACTCAGATGCAGCTGGTGAAGAGACAGGACTGTGTCGGCTCCTGTTATAAAGTCTGAGCGAACCGTATATTTGTGTGATTCACCTCACTATGCTGAGCAGATGTGTACAAAAAAAAAGGGGAAATAAATACTTAACAGCAGTTATACGTACTTACTTAAAAATGAAGTTGATGTAGAATATTCTGTGTAAGTTGAGATGTCTACGTGGTAAGTAGTTTGCAGGTTATCTGATGGTAGAGATCTCGTTTTTGATAGCTGCTAATGCTATTGGAACAATGATATATTAAGGTACCAATAAAACATACAAAAGGTCACACCACTCCTTGCATGTCCACCATACTCACTGGTTGTATCTTAACATTTATATTCTCTTCGGGGTGTTCCCTTTATGGTGGATCAATTGATACAATACTAAATATGAAGAGAATTTCAATTACTAACAGTGACCACAACCTTGATTTTCAGTCCCAGTTCCTGGGGTACATATGCACTTACTTGTGCTAGATTTGTTATGCTACCCAGGTGTAAATCTGATAGACTCTCTATAATGGTCTTTGTTGGCTGTATTTAGAGCCAGTGCAGGGACGATATCCACCGTTGAAAAAAATGACAAAGTGCTGGGTAAGGAGGGATCCACTAAACCCACAAATAGAGCTAGCGTTCCAGTAGCCAGTTAGTCCTGGTAGGACTTCTATGCACTTACTTCTGGTAATTGCTCTGTCACAGTCTGGCTGAGGCAGCGGCTGCTGATAGAGTGATAAGTGATGCAGTGTAAGGAGGGATCCACTAGACACCCTAATTATGCTAGCGTTCCAATAATCAGTTAGTCCTAATAGGACTTCTATGCACTTACTTCTGGTGATTGCTCTGGCGCAATCTGGCTGAGGCAGCGGCTGAGGCAGCGGCTGCTGATGGAGCGATAAGCTATGCAGCATGTAGTAGGGGAGCGGGTAGACGCCAGCACCTCGTGTACTCCGGCCGGAAGTATTGACGAGGACGCCGCGAGAGTGGGGGGCAGAGCTACTGTGACGTCACAGGCAGGGAGGAGGACAGGTGCACGAGAGGCACAAACCAACCAACGCGTTTCGAGGGGGCTTCCCTCTTCGTCAGGGCTATGCTGAATACCTGTCAGCCCGTCCTTATATAATAGCTCACCCAGCTGCAACCCATACCAATCATTAGTCTTGGGCAGAAAAGTATGTTTTTTTTTTTGTTTTTTTTTTTCTGTGTATATTGTTGCCTCAAGATACGCCTTGCTGCTATAATTACAATATTATATTGTTGATTTATTAAAATGGATAGTCCGCTTTGTCTCCTAAATAATAAAAGTATACCTAACTTGTGTGCATAATATACTAAACTAAAACATAACTTTTATTTATACCAATTTTAAGATAATTTCAAATAATTTTACTGGAACTAAATAAATAAAACATGAGTATGGAGGGTTACACGAGCAGACTGACCTTCCGCACGTTAATAAAATAGATACCTATATTTTCTAAAAAGTATATGTGTGCTGCCAGCAATTTAGCAAAAAAAGAAAAAAAAAAAACCAAACCGGAAAAAAGGATAGAAATGGAAGGGGGGGGGAAGGACTAATTTGACCATATGGTACTCGTCGTGAATCTCTATATAAAGAATATATGGATAAAGATGAAAACTGACGCACAGATGTAGTATGTACATCCTTAATTGTATGTTTCATAAAATGTAGATAGAAATAACAATAAGTGTATTAAAAATAAATAAAAATAAATAAATAAATAAAAAAAAATTATAAAAATAAGATTAATGTTTTAATAATTTTATCTAAAAAGCATATAGCTCAATCTCATGGTTGAGGCCTTTTGGGGCCAGGCTGTCAAGAGTGTAAATGCACTTTGACTCCACTCTTGACATAGCTTTCAAATAGTTGCCCTTCCTTGGATTTTGGGGGACCACCTGGATTCCACAATAGGATACCCCCTTGTAAGACTGATTATGTTTGTCCAAAAAATTACGCGATAAGGGGTGACCTTTGAATCCTTTTTTAATGTTATCCAGGTGCTCCTTAATCCTATCCATTAAACGTCTCTTGATTCTGCCTACATAGATTTTATTGCAAGGGCACCTGAGTATATATATCACCCCCTTAGTTTGGCATGTTATTTCATCTCTAATACTAAATTTATTATTTGTCATATCTGTGAATGTCGCTTGTAACTTCCTTTGTGTCAACGTTCTATTGCAACATAAGCATCTCCCACATGCCAAAAACCCAGATGGTTGTGTATTTGAATTAGTAAGGAGTGTTTGGTGTAAGGATGGCCTTGTTATGGGTTTGATCATTTTTGTGGTGGGTGCCACTAGAAGCCCTAAATTCTGGGCTCTAGTGTAAACAAATCTAGGACGTTGCGGTAGCAATTCCCCTATGTGTTTATCCCCCTGTAATATTGGCCAATATTTCCGAATAATGTTATTGAATCGTTTATAGCCCGCATGAAATTGTGTAATAATAGGTAATTTTTTAATTTGATCTTGAATACTAAGTGGAGTGTCACTATTCTGAGATTTGTATATTAGAGATGTTCTAGACATGTTTTCCACCTCTTTCTTGGTTTGGTTCAATTGTTGAGGATCATAGCCTTTTTCCATGAACTGGTCTGTCAGACATTCTGTTTCCTTATGGAAATCCTGGGTATTTGTACAGTTTCTTTTTACCCTCATGTATTTGCTTTTGGGTATATTTGTTAACCACACCGGTAGGTGACAGCTATTAATGTGAATATAGCTGTTTGAATCCACTTCCTTGCGGTAATCCTTGGTGATTAATTTATTGTGTTCTACACAGATCGTTAAGTCAAGGAAGTTCACACTAGTCTTGCTATATGTAGGTGTAAATTCCAGGCCGTATGAATTTGTATTTAGACTAGCAATGAATGTTTGTAAGTCTAAGAGTGCGCTATCCCAGACAAAAAGTATGTCATCGATAAAACGCTTCCATAATCTCAGGCCTTTATGAAGGCTGTTGTTTTGAAAGATCAAATCATGTTCCCACATGCCTACATATAAATTTGCAAAACTGGACGCGAATCGCGTGCCCATAGCAGTGCCGTGTGTCTGTAAATAATATTGGTTGTCGTATGAAAAATAGTTGTGCTTGAGTATAAATTCAATACACTCAACAATGAACGCTATTTGGGAATTATGATATGTTCCCAGAGTGTCAAGAAAAAATTGGGCTGCCTGGCAGCCTTTCAATGGGTCTATGACTGTATAAAGAGACTTGATATCTAATGTTCCCAGAATGGAGTTGCTATTCAACTCTAGCGAATTTAAAATTTGTAAAGTTTGTGTAGTATCTTTTAGGTAGGCTGGTATTAGTGGCATGCATTTTTGTAAGTGTGTATCCACATATCTTGATAAGTTGGCAGTCAGGCAGTTTATGCCGGATATGATTGGCCTGCCTGGTGGTTTTTGTATGTCCTTATGAATTTTTGGGATATGGTAAAATACTGCTATAGAGGGAGTTTTGTTATTTATGTATTGGTATTCTTTTTTATTTAGGATCCCTACAGTTTTACCTTTTGTTGATAACCTCTTCAATTCCTTCATAAACTGGATGGTAGGGTCAGAGGGTATTTTTTATACGTGATTGTGTCCCCTAGGAGTCTCAAGGATTCTTCGTGATAGGATAAACAATCCATTACTACAATACCCCCACCTTTGTCCGCCGGGCGGATTACAATTTGGTTATTTTCCTGGAGTTTGATGATTGACTGTCTTTCTCCCAGGCTTAAATTATGCATAACCATTTTAGTTGATCGGTTATTGATCTTTCTTATTTCTGCTGTTACTAGGGTCTCAAATGTTCTGAATGAATTTGAGTATTCATTCAGAGGGTTGAAAGTTGAAGGTAGGGACAAGCTGGTGTGGATGAAATTTGTGGGCATAGAATTAACACTAGTGTGAGTGGATTGTTGGTGATTGTCCCCTTTTTTAAAAAAATATTTTTTAAGGGCAAGGTTACGGAGGTATTTCTTCATACTGATATATAGATTAAATGGTTTAGATGTGGCAGTTGGAGCAAATTTTAGACCCTTTTGGAGTAATAATCTCTCATTCGCTGAGAGTTTATAAGAGCTTAAGTTAAAGACTTTTTGTGTACTGATTGATTCTGTATGGTTCAATTTATTTATTTTCTTTTGGGAGAGTGACCTACCCTTTTTGCCTTTTGTTTTTTTTTTTTTGGTTTTTTGTACCTGAAAAAAATCCTTAATTGGTGGATGCTTCTGGAGACCTCCTTGTCTTTTGGGTTTTGTCAATTGGTTAGTGGTTATTTTTGATCTATAATTAGGTTTATAATTTAAACCATAGTTTGAAACTGGTTGCCTGCGTGCTGGGTTTTTCCCATTTGAGGGTCTATTGTTAGACAGGGTTTCTCTATATATTGGATTAGTAGATCTTGTCCCTTTGGCCAAATTTGACAGTGTGCTCATAGATCTGCTGGATTCTTGTGTCCGCAATGTATTGCTCCCTGAGGGAGTAGATTCTTCCCAATTACTAACATTGTCTGGTTCCTCCGCCAATGCAGCTAGTTCCGAGTACCTGTTGGTGGTAGGAATGTTATCCGTATTCATGAAGGGAGAATCTGTGATAGTGGAGGAATCCTCCTGGCATTGGAGGTGATTAGGGGTATCATCCACCTCTGGAGAATGGTTTTATACCTGTCTTGAATGAGTGCGAGTTGAGACAGGTGTATATTGTGTTGAGTTACTATATGTAGAAAATACCATTGATATTTCTGATGAATTTTGTATTGTAGACCGATTATATTCATCCAAGGTTATAAGATTGTTATTGTCAATTGGGCTATAAACAGAATCCTCATTATTAATAGGATGATTCTGTTTATATGTCTCGTTTATAGAGATATTATCTCTTGCAAATTTACGCATTTTCTTGGTTATTATCTCTTTTTCTTTTTGCTTCAATCTATACATGATGTTGTCGGTGAGGTTCTCCAGCCCCTCTAGATCATTAAAGGTATTTAATTGATCAAAAAGTGCATTGATTATGCCGCTTGTTTTTTTAAGATTAGCTGCTCTTTTAGCAATAATAAATTGTAGTATTTGGTTGGAAAATTTTACAAAGAGATTATCCCATTCTATTTGTATATCGGGGTCTCCAAAGTCGCCTGCTAGTGTTTTATAGACTACCAGGCCTTTGGGAACCACACCTACTTGGGCATACTTTTCCAAAGACGCAATTTCCCACATATCTCGCATTTCAATGATTAACTGTTTCTCCAGTGATTTTAAAAGGTCAATTGATCCACCATAAAGGGAACACCCCGAAGAGAATATAAATGTTAAGATACAACCAGTGAGTATGGTGGACATGCAAGGAGTGGTGTGACCTTTCGTATGTTTTATTGGTACCTTAATATATCATTGTTCCAATAGCATCAGCAGCTATCAAAAACGAGATCTCTACCATCCGATAACCTGCAAACTACTTACCACGTAGACATCTCAACTTACACAGAATATTCTACATCAACTTCATTTTTAAGTAAGTACGTATAACTGCTGTTAAGTATTTATTTCCCCTGTTTTAAAAGTTTTTTTTCCTCCCGCATTATAGTCTACGATCACCTCAAATGCTTTTTGCAGAAGCTGATTTCAAGCCTACAGCAATGACCTCCTCACCAACATGTCTCCCTGTACCTACAGTACATCATTCCTTACGGACTCTTCTGATTTTCACCTGTTTCACCTTTGCCATACAATTTCTGTGAGCTCTGCTGCTTGAGCTTAATTACCTTCTCCTCACTTAAAAAAGAACCTTCATGTCACATGTGGCTTCACTACTACCATCTCCTTTATATAACTTTTCCCTGATCTCAGCTAAATCATAAGACTTCAACGCCCTCTCCCCAAAAAGCACATTTTATTATAATGTAGCATAATATACCCCTTGACATGTGTGTAAGTAACTGAACATTTCTGCAACTCTCCTTTTTTATGGAGTGAGTGGAAGAGCTGAACCTGCAGCTTATCAGGAATCTGCCTGTAAAAGCTGTGACAGGAGCTTGCTCCCATCGCTGCTATTTAACCTTTTACATCTATTACTGTCATTTAATTGGCTTGCCATCACCCACCACTAATCTCCCCACATGATGCCATTGCAGGGTACTGGTGGCTCTGGTTATCATGGCAATAGGTGGCATGCTGAAGGCAGGCATGGATGCAGCTTGGCATTCCTGTGAAGTTCAACCTGGACAATGTATAGGTATTCTTGGTACTTCAGGGTATAGAACAAGCATTGAAAGGATTCTAGGTTCAAGTCCTATACAGTGGGGCAAAAAAGTATTTAGTCAGTCAGCAATAGTGCAAGTTCCACCACTTAAAAAGATGAGAGGCGTCTGTAATTTACATCATAGGTAGACCTCAACTATGGGAGACAAACTGAGAAAAAAAAATCCAGAAAATCACATTGTCTGTTTTTTTTTTCATTTTATTTGCATATTATGGTGGAAAATAAGTATTTGGTCAGAAACAAGCAATCAAGATTTCTGGCTCTCACAGACCTGTAACTTCTTCTTTAAGAGTCTCCTCTTTCCTCCACTCATTACCTGTAGTAATGGCACCTGTTTAAACTTGTTATCAGTATAAAAAGACACCTGTGCACACCCTCAAACAGTCTGACTCCAAACTCCACTATGGTGAAGACCAAAGAGCTGTCAAAGGACACCAGAAACAAAATTGTAGCCCTGCACCAGGCTGGGAAGACTGAATCTGCAATAGCCAACCAGCTTGGAGTGAAGAAATCAACTGTGGGAGCAATAATTAGAAAATGGAAGACATACAAGACCACTGATAATCTCCCTCGATCTGGTGCTCCACGCAAAATCCCACCCCGTGGGGTCAGAATGATCACAAGAACGGTGAGCAAAAATCCCAGAACCACGCGGGGGGACCTAGTGAATGAACTGCAGAGAGCTGGGACCAATGTAACAAGGCCTACCATAAGTAACACACTACGCCACCATGGACTCAGATCCTGCAGTGCCAGACGTGTCTCACTGCTTAAGCCTGTACATGTTCGGGCCCGTCTGAAGTTTGCTAGAGAGCATTTGGATGATCCAGAGGAGTTTTGGGAGAATGTCCTATGGTCTGATGAAACCAAACTGGAACTGTTTGGTAGAAACACAACTTGTCGTGTTTGGAGGAAAAAGAATACTGAGTTGCATCCATCAAACACCATACCTACTGTAAAGCATGGTGTTGGAAACATCATGCTTTGGGGCTGTTTCTCTGCAAAGGCGCCAGGACGACTGATCCGGGTACATGAAAGAATGAATGGGGCCATGTATCGTGAGATTTTGAGTGCAAACCTCCTTCCATCAGCAAGGGCATTGATGATGAAACGTGGCTGGGTCTTTCAACATGACAATGATCCAAAGCACACCACCAGGGCAACGAAGGAGTGGCTTCGTAAGAAGCATTTCAAGGTCCTGGAGTGGCCTAGCCAGTCTCCAGATCTCAACCCTATAGAAAACCTTTGGAGGGAGTTGAAAGTCCGTGTTGCCAAGCGAAAAGCCAAAAACATCACTGCTCTAGAGGAGATCTGCATGGAGGAATGGGCCAACATACCAACAACAGTGTGTGGCAACCTTGTGAAGACTTACAGAAAACGTTTGACCTCTGTCATTGCCAACAAAGGATATATCACAAAGTATTGAGATGAAATTTTGTTTCTGACCAAATACTTATTTTCCACCATAATATGCAAATAAAATGAAAAAAAACAGACAATGTGATTTTCTGGATTTTTTTTTCTCAGTTTGTCTCCCATAGTTCAGGTCTACCTATGATGTAAATTACAGACGCCTCTCATCTTTTTAAGTGGTGGAACTTGCACTATTGCTGACTGACTAAATACTTTTTTGCCCCACTGTAAATGTTGAAAAAAAAAAACATAAACATGCAATTTTCCCTTCTTTTAACAGTTTAAAAGCAAAATAAAATCTAAAAACAAATCTGCTATTGCTGCATTCAAAAACATCTGAGCTATAAAAATTATAAATAAAATTAGTTAAACCATACAGTAAATAACAAAAAGATATACCGTATTTTGCGGCTTATAAGATGCACCGGATTATAAGATGAACCCCAAATTTTGAGGAGAAAAAAAGGAAGAAACCTTTTTTTAATAAAATGGTGGTGCTTCTTACAATCAGTGTGTCTTATTGCGTACCAGGGGTGGTGGCTGCGATGAAGCGGATTCCCAGGGTCGCTGCTGGTGGAGGCAGGAGTGGGGCGATGCTGCAGAGCCCAGACTGGGAGAAAGGGATGTTCGAATGTGCGACACTGCGGGTGTTCGGTGGTGAAGTTGAAAAGAAGATGGCTTCTACAAATGGTTAATGATCCTTAACACACGTCAAAATCCACAACAGACTACCTCAAAAGGCACAAGCTGACGGTTTTACAAGGGCTCTCACAGTCCTTTAATCTGAAAAGCATTGAAAATCTGTGGCTAGAACTCAAACGAGCAGTGCATGCAAGACAACCCAGAATCTCACAGAACTGGAAGAATTTTCCAAGAAACTGTTGGAATTTGTATGGTGCAACAACTCCATTCCTGTCTAGGAGTGTTTAGTTGCTAGATGTGTATGTTGTTTATAAAGTTAGAACAAAAAAAACTGTCAGAGGCTCACACAGGTAGATCATGTGACTGTATTTCTGATTTCTGTGTCTGTGTAAGGAAGATGAAGCAGCCTGCTGCAGATGCTGCACAGATAGATACACACAAATTATTTATTTCTGATCTATTAAGCTTATCATATATTGTTCCTGATTGTTCCGGAATAAAGAACCTCTGTTGTCACACGCTTGGAAAGTATCCTGAATATTACACTGCCAACAGGTTATGGGCCCAGAGTGACACAGGACCCCAGAGTAGCACAGCAGCAGAAGTCCAAAGCAAAAGCAGCACAGAGCAACAGAGAAGATGTCCACTAGCAGCAATCCTGTCAAGCTCTTAGTGCCAAGCCTCATTAACCAGAACTACCAGTCCTGGAAATTCAAAGTAAAGATGCTGCTCATAAGAGAAGGTACGTGGAAGTATACTCAGGAACAAGTGCCTCATCCATTACCAGAAGATTGGCTGGAGAAGGATAAGAAACCACAAAGCACGATCTCCCTCAGTGTAGATGATAATCAGATTATGCATATATGCAAGTGTGCAACTGCAAAGGAGTTGTGGGATAAGTTACAGAAAGTGCATGAAAGATCAAATCTCAGCAATAAACTTTATCTCATAAGAATGCTGTATCATTCAAAGTCAAGTAATGGACAGAATATGTAGGACTATATAAGAAACACCGTAGAGATTGTGAAGCACCTCAGGGGTATTGGAGAAGAAATTAAATTTCCATGTTGCTGCACTTCTATTAAGTGGTCTTCCAGAAAGATATGACACACTCATGACAGCACTCTCTGTGTGTGGCACCATAATAACACCCCAACAGCAGGCGCGCTGTCTGGGTGTTATGTTTGACTCCGATCTCTCCTTCACCTCCCATATACAATCTCTTGCCCGCTCGTGCCGCTTACACCTAAAGAACATCTCTAGAATTCGCCCTTTTCTCACCATGGAAACAACAAAAACTCTCACTGTCGCCCTGATCCACTCCCGCCTGGACTACTGTAATGCTCTATTAATTGGCCTCCCTCTCACTCGACTCTCCCCTCTCCAGTCTATCCTTAATGCAGCAGCCAGGGTTGTCCATCTGGCTAATCGTTACTCAGACGCGTCCGCTCTTCGCCAGTCGTTACACTGGCTGCCAATTCATTACAGGGTACAATTCAAAGTACTTGTTCTCACCCACAAAGCTCTCCACAGTGCGGCACCCCCTTACATCTCCTCCCTCATTTCTGTCTATCGGCCTAACCGACCGCTGCGCTCTGCAAATGACTTTCGACTAACCTCTGCCCTAATCCGTACCTCCCACTCCCGACTCCAAGACTTCTCCCATGCTGCGCCAATTCTCTGGAATGCTCTACCCCAAGATATTAGGACCATCCACAATTTGCATAGTTTTAGGCGCTCGCTCAAAACACATTTGTTCAGAGCGGCCTATCACATTCAGTAATCAAAGTCATGTTATGTTTGTGTGTGTGTAGCCCATTCACTATCTCCATCTAACCCCCACCCCCTGAAGATGACTGGACCATCATTGTAAATACATCATTGTAAATACAAACCTGTGCTTTGTATCTCCCCCACCTCATTGTAGATTGTAAGCTCTCACGAGCAGGGTCGTCTTATTTCGCTTTAATTATTGTATTGTTAACGTTGTTACTTATGACTGTTGTGTTTGAAACTGTTCAACTGTAAAGCGCTGCGGAATATGTTGGCGCTATATAAATAAAGATTATTATTATTATTATTATTATTATTGGTCCAATGAGTATTCAAACTCCTAGCAAGAAGAGATATTTTCTCACATTTATTGATGACTACTCCCAGATATACAGTCGCCTACCTTCTTCACAGTACAGCTAAGCGCACATGTTGCGGAACTCCAGCGGAAGTTACCGCGAGAATTCCGGAATTACATTCCACGGGAAAACCGCATTTTAAATTCCCGTGATTTTCCCGCGTAATTAGCTTGCAGAATGCTAGTGTTTTCCAAGCGATCTGTAGCATTGCATGGAGAACTGATTGACAGGTTGGTCACACTCGTCAAACACAGTGTTTGACTAGTGTGACCAACTATTTACTATTGAGGCTGCCTATGTAGCATCAGTAGTAAAAAGATCTAATGTTAAAAATAATAATAAAAAAAATCGTGTTTTTCTCACCTTCCGACGTCCCGCGCAGCGTTCCCGATCATCGTGATGCTCCCATTCCCAGTAATGCCTTGCGAGACCTTTGATGATGTAGCGGTCTCGCGATACTGTAGCGATCTTGCGAGACCGATACGTCATCACAGGTCCTGGCCGCTTACTGGGAACGGGAGTTGGCGGGAGCATCGGTAAGGCTGCTTGGGACGCCGGAAGGTGAATATAACCCGATTTTTTATTTCAATTCTATTTTTACAGGGATATGGTACCCAGAGCCAGGAGGACAGTCTCCTCTCCTCCGGACCGTGGGTACCATCGGCAAATGTTCTGCTTACTTTTCGCATGGTGGGCACAGCCACATGCGGAAAGTAAGCAGAACCATGCATTCCTATGTGGGCAGAATCGCCGCGATTCCGCAAAATAATGAGCATGCTGCGTATTTTTCCATGATGGAATTCCGCCGCTGGAAAATCCGCAGCATTAGCACAGCATTGCGGAATCCCATAGGATTGCATGGGATGCTTTTTTTGCGTTTTCGTGGCAAAATCGGGCTTCAAAAACCACTGCGAAAACGCGAAAAAACCGCAACGTGTGAATGCAGCCTAAGGATGAAGTTCCACAGAAGCTTGAAGAATATCTTGCTGTAGTGTTTAACAATGTGGAAGAATGCCAAAAGCCCTACGTGCAGATAATGGAACCGAATATACAAGTGGTAAGGTGCAAGCTATTTTGAAATAGGATGGAATCGTGTTCCAGACTACCATTCCATACAGCCTAGAACATAATGGCATTTCAGAGAGAAAGAGCCATACTCTCTGTGAAAGTGGAAGAAGTATGTTGTTTGATGCGAATCTACCTACAACATATTGGGGAGAAGCCATCATGACAGCTTTCTATCTTCAAAACAGAGTGCCAAGTAAAGCCACCACTTCTGTGACAATTTCTTATCCTTGCTTCTTAGCATTGTATTATCAATTTGTCTGCCTATTCCTAATAAGTAGAGTTGAGCGACTTTTGTTTTTTTAGGGTCGCGTTTCGTTTCGTGAAACCCGACTTTTCCAAAAGTCGGGTCGAGCAAGATCGTCCGATTATAGGGAAAAGTCGGGGTCGTCCCGAAACACGAAACCCAATGTAAGTCAATGGGGAATAAAAGTCGGCAGTGAGAGGAGGACAGGAAACACACCTACAGTGCCCATTTGAATGCCAAAAGCATCAATTCTTCTTACTTAAGATTGTCAACCTTAATTAACTTCATAATACAAGTTACGCACTGAAAAATGAGGGTTATTTGGCTAAAGTTGTGGGGGGGGAGGGCTGGCTGCAGGTTTTCATGTGCCCTGGGCGAAAGAGCGCCCCTTTAACACATACCACAACTCATAATGCTCCGATACGGCAGATAAATAGCGGTATAGTACAATGAAAAATACCTCACTTTTTACATCTCATGACGAGGCCCATCTATTTCTCCATACAGAATCATTGGTCCCATATAATGTTTGAAACAGTATATGATGAGCTCCACATAATGCTACAGTATATGTTGGTCCCCATGGATGAAGCTCCACTGTCTTATGGGCCCAAATAATGCTCCAAACATAATGGGCCCCATTTCTAATGCTCTAGTGTATAATGGGCCCTGTAAATGCTGCTGCAGTGTCTGATGTCCACCTTTGGAATGTTCCAGTGTATGGTGGGCCCCATCTATCATTCTCCAGAGTATAGTGCTCCCCAAAAATTGCTGTCCCAACATTGAAAACAATCAAATAAGTCTCCTCGCTAGGGAATCCCTGTACTTGTCTGGACAGGTGCTGTAGCTTGCTTAACAGCTCGCCAGCCGTTCTCACGCCCAGTATGGATTGCACGTGATTGCACAAAGGTTAGAAAGGGTACCGTATCCCTGGATAACATGTATGGATAGCGTACACATTCAAAATATATGTCTCAGGAGGCAGGCTCAGACGGTGTCAGGCCCAGTATGGATTGCACGTGATTGCACAAAGGTTAGAAAGGGTACCGTATCCCTGGATAACATGTATGGATAGCGTACACATTCAAAATATATGTCTCAGGAGGCAGGCTCAGACGGTGTTAGGCCCAGTATGGATTGCACGTGATTGCACAAAGGTTAGAAAGGGTACCGTATCCCCGGATAACATGTATGGATAGCGTACACATTCAAAATATATGTCTCAGGAGGCAGGCTCAGACGGTGTTAGGCCCAGTATGGATTGCACGTGATTGCACAAAGGTTCGAAAGGGTACCGTATCCCTGGATAACATGTATGGATAGCGTACACATTCAAAATATATGTCTCAGGAGGCAGGCTCAGACGGTGTCAGGCACAGTATGGATTGCACGTGATTGCACAAAGGTTAGAAAGGGTACCGTATCCCCGGATAACATGTATGGATAGCGTACACATTCAAAATATATGTCTCAGGAGGCAGGCTCAGACGGTGTTAGGCCCAGTATGGATTGCACGTGATTGCACAAAGGTTAGAAAGGGTACCGTATCCCCGGATAACATGTATGGATAGCGTACACATTCAAAATATATGTCTCAGGAGGCAGGCTCAGACGGTGTTAGGCCCAGTATGGATTGCACGTGATTGCACAAAGGTTAGAAAGGGTACTGTATCCCTGGATAACATGTATGGATAGCGTACACATTCAAAATATATGTCTCAGGAGGCAGGCTCAGACGGTGTCAGGCCCAGTATGGATTGCACGTGATTGCACAATGGTTAGAAAGGGTACCGTATCCCTGGATAACATGTATGGATAGCGTACACATTCAAAATATATGTCTCAGGAGGCAGGCTCAGACGGTGTCAGGCCCAGTATGGATTGCACGTGATTGCACAAAGGTTAGAAAGGGTACCGTATCCCCGGATAACATGTATGGATAGCGTACACATTCAAAATATATGTCTCAGGAGGCAGGCTCAGACGGTGTTAGTCCCAGTATGGATTGCACGTGATTGCACAAAGGTTACAATGGGTACCGTATCCCCGGATAACATGTATGGATAGCGTACACATTCAAAATATATGTCTCAGGAGGCAGGCTCAGACGGTGTCAGGCACAGTATGGATTTGACGGCCCAGATTACACAGCAGAGGAGCAGGGAGAGGTAAAGATTGCAAATGCTGGGGCCCTGCCCAAGCAAGGGGGGCCCACTCGTGGGCGTCGGTACTGGCACTGGGCCCCTCATAGTACAGTGGTGTGTCTGACGGTGGGTGTGCACCACCACCGTCAGAGACACTTGATTGCACTATGAGGGACCCTGTGCCAGTGCCCGCGCCCAAGAGTCGGCCTACCCACCTGTCCAGGGCAACGGCACTCGCACGGTGTCGTGCGCTAGGTGGTGACCCCGGCCATGGGGGGGAGGCAGCACAGTTAGGGAGTTTTAGAAAGTGGCATATGTTGATGTTGGACATTCAGCTGATGCAAAAGGCGAAATAGGTGAAGTACCAGGAAGAGGTGGACCAAAGCAAGCCATTTTTCTGTCACCCTATGTGTCATCAGGGGAAGGTGGGACAAAATCCTTGGAAACCCATGCGTGGTTCATTTTAATGAAGGTTAGATCATCCACATTTTGGGTTGACAGACGGGTCCTTTTTTCTGTCAGGATTGATCCAGCTGCACTGAAGACTCTTTCCGATAGCACACTTGCAGCTGGGCAAGCGAGCTCCTGTAAGGCATATTGGGCCAATTCAGGCCAGGTGTCCAGTTTAGCGGCCCAATAGTCAAAGGGGAATGACCTGTGTGGGAGAACATCGATATGGGAGGAAAAGTAGTTTGTAACCATAGTTGACAACTGCTGTCTCCTGTCACTTTCCATCGATGCAGTATTACCAGTTGTGTGAGCGGTATTTGAAAAATCAGTCCACAACATTGTCATGAAACCCCTGTCTCCAACGCCACTTCTGCTGTGTGCACCACGAACACCTCTGCCAAGCTGCCCCCGGCCTGTACGGCTCGTGTGAGAACCATCACCGCTGCTGTGTGCTGGGAATGCCTCAAGCAACCGATTTACCAGAGTTGCTTGTTTATTAGCCAATATTAGGTCAAGGTTCTCCTGTGGCATGATGTTTTGTAATTTGCCTTTATAGCGTGGATCCAGGATGCTGGCCAACCAGTAGTCGTCATCTTTCATCATTTTGGCAATGCGGGGGTCCCTTTTTAGGATCCGCAAGGCATAATCTGACATGTGGGCCAATGTTCCCGGTGTCAATGATGCACTGCGAGTGCTGGGTGGAGGAGCACTTTCTGGCAAATCCACATCCCTCCAGTCACGCACAAACCCTGTACCAGACCTTGCCACGCCAACATTTTCACTTGCCCCACGAGATGCATCCTCCTCCCCTAAGTAATCATCCCCATCATCCTCCTCCTCCTCCTCTTCTTCCTCCACCTCGTCCAGGAGAGGTCCCTGAGCAGACAATGGCTGAATGTCATCAAGGATTCCCTCCTCCTCTTCCTCCTCATCAACATTGGCTGCAGACGCCAGCCATGTGCATTCCTCAAAACACTGAAGGACTTTACAAAGGTCTTTCAGCTTCGACCACTGCACGCCTGTCAACTCCATGTCTGCTCTCAAAGTGCCTGGCCGTGTATCCTCCCACAAATGCATTATGGCCTGCCTCTGCTCGCACAGCCGCTCCACCATGTGCAGGGTGGAGTTCCACCTTGTTGCAATGTCGATAATGAGGCGGTGGTTGGGAAGGTGGAGCAATCGCTGCAGCTTCTGCATACGAACGGAGTGTACAGGCGACCGGCGGATGTGCGCGCACAGTCTTCGCACCTTCTGGAGCAGGGCTGTTAACTTCGGATAATTTTTGAGGAAGCACTGCACCACCAGGTTCAAGGTGTGAGCCAAGCAAGGTATGTGGCTGAGTTTTGAAAGGGCTATGGCTGCCACAAAATTACGGCCATTATCACTAACTACCTTGCCTGCCTCAAGATGTACACTGCCCAGCCATGACTCAGTTTGTCGCTTCAAGTTCTCGGCCAGCACCTCGGCGGTGTGTCTGTCGCCCAAACACATCATCTGCAACACCGCCTGCTGACGCTTTCCACTAGCTGCTCGATAGGGGGACACATCGTGTGCAACAGTTGCAGCTGCAGATGGAGTGCTCGTATGACTGCGCTCTGTGGACGAGCTTTCGCTTCTGGAGGAGGAGGAGGAGGAGGAGGAGGAGGGTCGAACGCCTACAGCCAACTGTTTCCTATACCGTGGGCTAGGCAGCACTGTCCCACCACCGCTGTCCCCTGTGGACCCTGCATCCACCACATTAACCCAGTGCGCAGTGATGGACACGTAACGGCCCTGGCCATGCCGACTGGACCATGCATCAGTTGTGAGGTGCACCTTTCCGCTCACTGACTGCTTGAGTGCATGGACAATGCGGTCTTTCACATGATGGTGGAGGGCTGGGATGGCTTTGCGAGAGAAGAAGTGGCGACTGGGTAGGTCATAGCGTGATACTGCATAGGCCATGAGTTCGCGGAAAGCTGTGCTTTCCACCAACCGAAAGGGCATCATCTCAAACGAGATTAGTTTGGCAATGTGGGCGTTCAAACCCAGTGTACGCGGATGAGAGACTGAGTATTTTCTTGACCTACTCATAGTGTCTGGGAGGGTGAGCTGGACTTGAGAGCTGCATATGGTGGAAGTAGCGGTGGACAGGGCGGACTGAGAGAGGGTTGATGATGGTGATGGAGTTGGTGTTCTTTCTGATGGCCTAGAATCAGTCTTTCGTTGATATAACAGTGGGATTCCCTGACTGCTGTGGCCTTGCAACGACACCTCAACATTTGCTGCTGTGCTAACCGGTGGGCTTACAGTGGGGGAAACAATGTAGCGTTGCTGACTACCTTCGTTGTGATCAGTTGCACATGTGGCACTTGAGGTTTGGTGTTGTGTCCACGCTTGCAAGTGCATGCTGGTTAAATGTCTAAGCATGCAACTGGTATTCAAATTTTTCAGATTTTTCCCTCGGCTAAAGGTCTTTGCGCACTTCTTACAGATAACCTTGGCCTGATCATGAGGATTTTGCTCAAAAAAGTGCCACACTGCACTCTTCCTACTTTGGCAGACATTTTGCGGCCTAGCACGCTGTGATCTTTTGACCCTCTGGACAAGCTGTCCAGAAACTCTTTTGATGTTTGGAACCTGTCTTTGGAGTGCTCCGGGCCTGCCAGATAACAGCTGTTGCGATGTCGATGTCTGCTGTGGATGCTCCTCATCTGAGCTATTGGAAGCAGCACCCTCTTCCCCCAATGGATGCCAATCTGGGTCAGCAACTGGGTCATCCATCACCTCCTCTTCTATGTCATGTGCACCTTTCTCTGTGTCACCGTGTATGGTGGTATAGTGTGCGGGAAGGGGCACCTGAGTCTCATCAGGGTCAAAATCTGGCTCTGTACACTGCGAGGACAATGTAGTGCTCTGAGTGAATGTACCAGCAGAATCATCCATCAGCGGCTGTGCATCAGTGCACTCCATGTCAGATTCATCTTGGCCTGGGTAATTCACTATTTCACTTGATAATCCAGGCATGGTATGTGAAAACAGCTCCATGGAGTAATCAGTAGTATGGCCTGCGTCATCCTTCAATCTTGGTTGGGGTGAAGGACACAAGGAAAGGTGTGGTTCATGAACATGAGCCTCCAATGACGACTCAGTGCTTTTACTTTTTACAACTTCAGAAGAGGAGGCGATAGAGCTGGAGGCTGAGTCAGCAATGTAAGACAAAACTTTTTCCTGATGCTCTGCCTTTAAAAGCGGTTTGCCAACTCCTAGAAAACTAAGCGTTCGAGGCCTTATGTAGCCAGACGATGATGCAGGGTCAGCACCTCCTGCATTCGGTCCTATTTTGCTCTTGCCACTACCATCAGATCCACCCCCAACACCATCATTACCAGCTGCCAACCCCCGCCCAATTCCACGGCCTCTTCCACCAGCCTTCCTCATTTTTGGTAGAAATGTAGACAAAATCCAACAAACTATATAGTAATGTAAAACAAGGTACAAGGTGTCTATAGGACAGGGGAGATTTAGAATTTCTGCACACACTTGTGGACAGTGGACACTTTTGGATTGTGTGAGGCCCACTGATATCTGAGCGCTATGTGACAGGCTCGATGGCACAGCTGCCTGTGACCAAAGAGACGAGAGGATAATGGAGATTTTGAATCTCTGCGCACACTTTTGGACACTGGACACTTGTGGATTGTGTGAGGCCCACTGATATCTGAGCGCTATGTGACAGGCTCGATGGCACAGCTGCCTGTGACCAAAGTGACGAGAGGATAATGGAGATTTTAAATCTCTGCGCACACTTTTGGACACTGGACACTTGTGGATTGTGTGAGGCCCACTGATATCTGAGCGCTATGTGACACGCTCGATGGCACAGCTGCCTGTGACCAAAGTGACGAGAGGATAATGGAGATTTTGAATCTCTGCGCGCACTTTTGGACACTGGACACTTGTGGATTGTGTGAGGCCCACTGATATCTGAGCGCTATGTGACACGCTCGATGGCACAGCTGCCTGTGACCAAAGTGACGAGAGGATAATGGAGATTTTGAATCTCTGCGCACACTTTTGGACACTGGACACTTGTGGATTGTGTGAGGCCCACTGATATCTGAGCGCTATGTGACACGCTCGATGGCACAGCTGCCTGTGACCAAAGTGACGAGAGGATAATGGAGATTTTGAATCTCTGCGCACACTTTTGGACACTGGACACTTGTGGATTGTGTGAGGCCCACTGATATCTGAGCGCTATGTGACACGCTCGATGGCACAGCTGCCTGTGACCAAAGTGACGAGAGGATAATGGAGATTTTGAATCTCTGCGCACACTTTTGGACACTGGACACTTGTGGATTGTGTGAGGCCCACTGATATCTGAGCGCTATGTGACACGCTCGATGGCACAGCTGCCTGTGACCAAAGTGATGAGAGGATAATGGAGATTTTGAATCTCTGCGCACACTTTTGGACACTGGACACTTGTGGATTGTGTGAGGCCCACTGATATCTGAGCGCTATGTGACACGCTCGATGGCACAGCTGCCTGTGACCAAAGTGACGAGAGGATAATGGAGATTTTGAATCTCTGCGCACACTTTTGGACACTGGACACTTGTGGATTGTGTGAGGCCCACTGATATCTGAGCGCTATGTGACAGGCTCGATGGCACAGCTGCCTGTGACCAAAGTGACGAGAGGATAATGGAGATTTTGAATCTCTGCGCACACTTTTGGACACTGGACACTTGTGGATTGTGTGAGGCCCACTGATATCTGAGCGCTATGTGACACGCTCGATGGCACAGCTGCCTGTGACCAAAGTGACGAGAGGATAATGGAGATTTTGAATCTCTGCGCACACTTTTGGACACTGGACACTTGTGGATTGTGTGAGGCCCACTGATATCTGAGCGCTATGTGACACGCTCGATGGCACAGCTGCCTGTGACCAAAGTGACGAGAGGATAATGGAGATTTTGAATCTCTGCGCACACTTTTGGACACTGGACACTTGTGGATTGTGTGAGGCCCACTGATATCTGAGCGCTATGTGACAGGCTCGATGGCACAGCTGTGACCAAAGTGACGAGAGGATAATGGAGATTTTGAATCTCTGCGCACACTTTTGGACACTGGACACTTGTGGATTGTTTGAGGCCCACTGATATCTGAGCGCTATGTGACAGGCTCGATGGCACAGCTGCCTGTGACAAAAGTGACGAGAGGATAATGGAGATTTTGAATCTCTGCACACACTTTTTGACACTGGACACTTGTGGATTGTGTGAGGCCCACTGATATCTGAGCGCTATGTGACAGGCTCGATGGCACAGCTGTGACCAAAGTGACGAGAGGATAATGGAGATTTTGAATCTCTGCGCACACTTTTGGACACTGGACACTTGTGGATTGTGTGAGGCCCACTGATATCTGAGCGCTATGTGACACGCTCGATGGCACAGCTGCCTGTGACCAAAGTGACGAGAGGATAATGGAGATTTTGAATCTCTGCGCACACTTTTGGACACTGGACACTTGTGGATTGTGTGAGGCCCACTGATATCTGAGCGCTATGTGACAGGCTCGATGGCACAGCTGTGACAAAAGTGACTAGAGGATAAGGGAGATTGGATTGCTTTTAAAAAAGCAGTTTGCGGAGCAGTGGGTAAACAGCAATGCCAGCGTGTCAGGAAGCCTTAAAAGGCAGCCCAACAACCAACACCACTGATACACCACAATATAGCCTCCCCTTGCACTGCACACACAGTGACTTGTGTGTTGTGCAGGCCAAATCGCTAGCAGCAGAAGCAGTTTTTTTGTCTTCTTCCCTGCCTAACGCTCTCCCTACAGAATCAGCAGCAACCTCTCCCTATACTAAGATTGGCAGAAGTAAGATGGCGGTCGGCGTGCACGCCCTTTTATACCCCCTGTGACGCCCACCAAAGCAAGCCAATCACTTGCATGCCCTTCTGAAAGATGGTGGTGACCCGTGCCTAGGTCATCACGTTGCCCACAGTGTCCGTGGATCCTGATTGGCTGAAAAAGAGCGCAAAACAAATTTTTGAAACGCGACTTTGGCGCGTAAGTCGCCGACCTCGTGGCCGACCTCATCCTAGGGTCGGGTTTCGTTTCATGAAACCCGACTTTGCCAAAAGTCGGCGACTTTTGAATTTTTTCGACCCGTTTCGCTCAACTCTACTAATAAGGATGGTAATACTATCAATTAGACAATATAACTAACTCATGCCTTGCTGAATACCGTATGAATTTATAATAAATAATTACCTAAAGTACAATTACCGAGCTGGAAATGTGTTGTGATTTCATATTCATTGTTTTTATCCCCAGCGTTCTATCCTATTCCTCACTACATTCTAAATCTCTATAAAAAAATTGAACTACTGGACCTGATATTGAGATGCAGTATTGCCTGGGATGGATTGATGTACATTACTAAAATTAAATAAAATTGATGAATAAAGACCAAATCAGGGGGTATGGGTGAAAACTTTCACCAAAATTATTCCTTATTGTGTAACATAAAGGGAATATTTTTCCTTTAAGTTATTCCTGAACATTTATTTAACCAATACCATGCAAGACCGGATTCACTCAAATATGTGTCAAAGTCAGAGTATGAACCACAATGCACGGACTGGCCACCGGTTTCCAAACCCTAACTTGACAGTATAATATATATGCCTATAAGGCTGTTGAGTCCTTTGTCCTGTCGATGAACCATGACACATACAGTGCTTTGCGACAGTTTTGGGCTCCCTGGAACTTTTCATCCTATTCCGAGATATCATCCTTAAAACATAAAGAAATCAAATGTAAATTTTTGGTGAAGAATCAACAACAAGTGGAACACAATTGTGAAGTTTAATGAAATTTATTGGTTATTTTAAATTTTTGTGGGGCGTGCAATATTATTCGGCCCCTTTAATTTCAGTGCAGCAAATTCACTCCAGAAGTTCATTCTGGATCTCTGAATGATCCAATATTGTCCTAAATGACTAATGATGATAAATATAATCCACCTGTGTGTAATCAAGTCTCCGTATAAATGCACCTGCTCTGTGATAGTCTCAGGGTTCTGTTTGAAGCACAGAGAGCATCATGAAGGCCAAGGAACACAACAGGCAGGTCCGTGATACTGTTTTGGAGAAGTTTAAAGCTGGATTTGGATACAAAATGATTTCCAAAACTTTAAACATCCTAAGGAGCACTGTGCAAGAGATCATATTAAAATGGAAGGAGTATCATATCACTGCAAATCTACCAAGACCCGGCCATCCCTCTAAACTTTCATCTCAAGCAAGGAGAAGACTGATCAGAGATGCAGCTAAGAGGCCCATTATAACTCTGGATGAACTGTAGAGATCTACAGCTGAGGTGGGACAGTCTGTCCATAGGACAACAATCAGTCATACACTGCACAAATCTGGCCTTTATGGAAGAGTGGCAAGAAGAAAGCCATTTCTCAAAGATATCCATAAAAAGTGTCATTTAAACTTTGCAAAAAGCCACCTGGGAGACACACCAAACATGTGGAAGAAGGTGCTCTGGTCAGATGAAACCAAAATTGATCTTTTTGGCAACAATGCCAAACGATATGTTTGGTGTAAAGGCAACACAGCTCATGACCCTGAACACACCATCCCCACTGTCCAACATGGCGGTGGCAGCATCATGGTTTGGGCCTGCTTTTCTTCAGCAGGGACAGGGAAGATGGTTAAAATTGATGGGAAGATGGATGGAGCCAAATACAGGACCATTCTTGAAGAAAACCTGTTGGAGTCTGCAAAAGACCTGAGACTGGGACGGAGATTTCTCTTCCAACAAGACAATGATCCCTAACATAAAACAAAATCTACAATGGAATGGTTCACAAATAAATGTATCCAGGTGTTAGAATGGCCAAGTCAAAGTCCAGACCTGAATCCAATCTGTGGAAAGAGCTGAAAACTGCTGTTCACAAATGATCTCCATTAAACCTCACTTAGCTCGAGCTGTTTGCCAAGGAAGAATGGGCAAGAACTTCAGTCTCTCGATGTACAAAACTGATAGACACATTCCCCAAGCGACTTGCATCTGTAATTGCAGCAAAAGGTGGCACAACAAAGTATTAAGTGAAAGGGGACGAATAATATTGCATGCCCCACTTTTCAGTTTTTGAATTTCTACAAAAATTTAAAATAACCAATAAATTTCGTTCAACTTCACAATTGTGTCCCACTTGTTGTTGATTCTTCACTAAAAATTTACTTTTGGTATCTTTACGTTTGAAACATGATATGTGGGAAAAGGTTGAAAAGTTCCAGGGAGCCAAATACTTTCCCAAGGCACTGTAGGTGTGTGAGCTTGGCTTTACTCTGTTTATTCTGAATTCCAGTGTTCTCACATTCTAAAAAATGGTATCACCACAAATCTGCTAAAGGAAGATGTGACAAAATTGCAATGACCACATACGGTGTCCACCCTTAATTGCTTTACGCCTTGCACTGAGCTGGTGTCTTTGTTTCCCTAATGAAAATAAATCTCCTTCCATGCAGAAGGTAAATAATACTTAACAAGTCCAACTAATACGGCATGGTGAGTGAACAACTGATAATACTCAACCCTTCTCCTCCAGTTTAACTATACTGGATATTAGAACAGCTACGAAATATTTTCAATTTGTTTTTCTCGTTTGGAAGGAAATAATAGGTTTCATAACTGAAAAATGTCTTTTTTGACTAGCTCTGTGTTTATCCCCTTTCAGCAGGGTGATATAACGTTTTTGCGCTTTGAATTTTCTCCCCCAACTTCTAAGAGTCACAACTTTATTATTTTTACATTGACATAGCCAAATGAGAGCTTGTTTTTTTGTGTGTTTTGAATAAAACTATTCATTTTTCCATATAATACACCTGAAAAGAGAAAAAATGTGGGATGAGAAGGTGAAAAAATGCAATTCCACCATTCAGTTTCAGTCCCCTTAGGGATTATAGAATATAGTCAAAATTACATCCTTCTATGAAATTCAACCAAAAGCTGGGCTTCATAGGAGGACTAAGATGGCAATCAAGGGACCGTCAACAGTTGCAATGTCAACCCACTTGAATGCCACTGTCGGTGATAAATGGTTTAAAAGAAATGATTGGATCAAATATCTGCCAGGAACAGTGCAGGCTCAGCTCCTGAGCAGGCATCATATAACAGTACCTGATGTGTGACACACATACTGTATATGTTTAAGTGTTTACATTGCCAGTAAGGAAAGTTAAATTGCCTTTGCTCAAATTAAATTACAGGTATTTCAAATAGAATGTACAAATAATAATAACAATAATAATCACGTCAACAATTTGAAAACCTTACATTTGTCCCCGTCTTTCCAACCCCAACAATAGGTAGTAAAAGACTAAGCAGAAAAGCTTTCTGAAATTCAAATTCCTAGAAAATTTAGCAGGATATCTTATTTAGAAGACAATGAATGCAAAGTATGAGCTTGTATTGCAAATCCTATAAATGAAAAAATAATAGTACTGTCATATTTTTATTACACTAGAAAATTGACTTTGCATTTTAGCTGCCAGTAAATTATTTGCTGAAGATGGTTTTGTCTAGGTTATTAAAAGTTCTCATACACATTTGATAAACATTGATACTGGCAGCTATGCCAACTATCCAATGTGCATTGAAGTCTCCAGGCTATAATGTAAATGAACTTATTGGGGAAAAATGGGATTGAGCGTGTTGGATTTCAACATGTCTGATCCCTTGAACATAGGATGGTTGCAGTTTGCTCCTTCCCCCAAATTTAAAAACATGCACACTCGGCGGAGAGCCAACAGCTAAAACAAACATCAATGCTGCCTAGAAAACATCAATTCCTGACTTGCCACTAACTCTTCTGCAAAAAATATTAATGTTATTCACATTGGGAACACTCGCTGGGCAGCCAAATAACCAGGTCCGGCACAGGTTTTTCATATAACATCAACAGTCGGTTTATTAATCAGCATAAACCATAACAGCATGAGGAAAACGGAACATTCTTTCAGCAGACAACAATGAATCTTCATAGTGGAGCTCTGCTCCCTTAGCCCTGTAGTCACACAGGCTGTGCTTTATCCAGCCATCAGGCTATACAGTCTCTCACTTAATCGTCCCTGTCCGGGTTACCTCTTAGCTGCTCACACTGCAGACGTCCATTCCCTCCTGAGAACTGTCAGACACGCAGTCATTATACACAACCTTACCAGGACCACGGCCTCAGCATGTGCCGTTCAGGAGGGCAGCAGACCCTCTAGCACGTTGGCCTCCCGGGACCTTCCACACGTGCTCCAATCAGATCCAGGCACTCACTCATGTGACCTACCCTGGTCACCTTATATGGCCTGTAGCCACGCCCACCAGATCACATGGCTATGACCTCATTGCAGGTCCTACAACCATACACACATAGGCTTTACTATGGGCGTTTAGGCACACACCCATGGGTGGGTTTGTAGGTGACTGGTCCTACCCGTCTCACCAGCCACCTGGAAGAGCTCTCCCTGACACATTGCAACAGAAACCTCAGCAGATTAACACTCGAGCCTCCATCCCAAGGCCACCCACCTTGAGATACATAATGGTCATTTATCATTCTACTCCCATTACCACAATGGATATGCCTGTACACCCATCCTGGGACACCCACACAGCGCCCCCTAGTGGACACAGTGGTCACTACACCACAGTAGGTGGAAGAGGGATCTTTAACAGGCTGTTATGTCAAAGTGCATGCAATGACATACTAGCATTATTAAAGGGGATCTGCCAGGTTTTTACTTTCTAATCTGAGAGCAGAATACTGTGGAGACAGAGACCCTGATTTTAGCAATGTGTAACTTATTGGGCTGCATGCGTTAGTTTTGATGAAATCATAGTTTTATCAGCAGGATCATTTTCACTAGAGGACTAGTAAACCTGCTGCCATGTAGTCCTCTATATTCATGAGCTCTCTTTAAACAATTCTGCCCCCACCACTGATTGGTAGCTTTCTGACTATGCACAGTGTAGACAGAAAGCTGCCACTCAGTAGTGTGGGCCGGGACATACAGAGATCAGCATTCAGAGAATTAATACATCAGCAGCAGAGAAAACAGATTTTATCAAAACCGCAGCAAGCAGCCCAGCAAACGATACATCACTAGAACTCAGGTTCTCTGCTGCTACATAAGATAAGATAATCCTTTAATCGTCCCACCATGGGGAAATTCAGAGCATTACAGCAGCAAGGCAGGAACAAGTACAGATACAGATGCATAAAGGCATTACATTGACAGTAGGTAGGTACATATACGAAAAAAAAAAAAAAAAGATATAACCGGACTATCACAACTTTGGATCTATCAGTTCTCCGTTTTGGACAGTGCTGGTTATACAGCCTAACTGCAGCAGGAAGGAAGGACTTTCGATAGCACTCCCTCTCACATTTAGGATGAAGTAGCCGGTCACTGACAGTACTGCACATCTTTGTCACGGTCTCATGCGTGGTATGGGAATCATTCTGCACCATGTAGCTCACCTTGGCCAGTATCCTCCTGTCGCCTACTTCCTGAACTGGATCAAGGGGGCATCCCAGGACAGAGCTGGCCCTTCTAATCAGTTTGTCCAGCCTATTCCTGTCCCTGGTTGATATGCCACTACCCCAGCACGCCACATCAAAGAAGATGACTGATGCCACAACAGAGTTGAAGAAGGATGCAAGGAGGGCCCCCTAACTCTGAAGGCTCTCAGCCTTCTGAGCAGATAAAGCCTACTGTGGCCCTTCCTGTACACTCCATCCAAGTGATGGGCCCAGTCAAGCTTATTATTGAGGATCACACCAAGGTACTTATAGGTGTCGACTATCTCAATGTCATTTCCCTGAATGTTCACCACTACTGGTGGATTTTTTCCCTTGCGAAAGTCCACCACCAACTCCTTGGTCTTCCCGGAATTAATCCTAAGGTGGTTCCTCTGACACCACTCCACAAAAGCTTGGTTAGTATCTCTGTACTCTCTTTCATCTCCTCCTGTGATGAGACCTACTATTGCAGAGTCATCAGAATACTTCTGCAAGTAGCAGCTAGATGAGTTGCACTTAAAATCCGCAGTGTACAGTGAGAAGAGAAAAGGGGCAAGAACTGTACCTTGATGTGCCCCTGTATTGCAGATCACCGTGTCTGACACACTGTCCCGAACCTTTACAAACTGAGGTCGGTTCGTGAGGTAGTTAAGGATCCAGGTGGAGAGTTGGAGGTCCACGCCAGCAAGGCCCAGCCTGTCTCTCTGTTGACCTGGCTGTATGGTATTAAAAGCACTAGAGAAATCGAAGAACATTATTCTCACAGTGTTCCCAGGTTTCTCCAGGTGAGAGAGAGTCCTATCTAGAAGGTGGATAATGGCATCATCCACACCAATGCCCGGCCTGTAGGCAAACTGGAGAGGGTCCATGTCCGAGCTCACTAGAGGACTGAGATGTGTGAGAACTCGCTCTAGTACCTTCATCAGGTGTGATTTCAATGCTACAGGTCTATAATCATTAAGGTCTTTCGGATAAGGTTTCTTCGGAACTGGTACCACACAAGATAATTTCCACAGTTGTGGTACTATACTTATTCTCAGGCTCATATTGAACAGATATGTAACGATCTCACTCAGCTGGTGCCCGCAGGTTCTGATTAACATCATGCTGATCTCAAATGGGATAGCAAAAATGTGGTCACAAATTTCTTTTAAAAGACATGGTAAGCATTCCTAAATTAATAGAAAAATATTTAGTAAATTACATAACGGTAAAAAATCTTTATATCACCATAATAGTAACAAATGTAAAAAAACATATAAAGGGTTACCTTACTTTTCAACATTCCCCCTTGGTCTCTTCAGGATTCAGTGATTTTTTTTGGTGTTTCAGTTCATTTTTTTAAAAATCTCCTTTGAAGGGGCATATGCATAACTTTTTTATTGTTTGATCAACAATTATTCTAGGGCTTGTGTTTTTTTATACGACAAGTTTTGAATGACATTTTTTAATTTACCATATGATGCTCTAGAAAATTAGGAAAATTGGCAAGTGGGATAAAATGGAGAAAGAAAATTCAATTCCGCCATTTTTTGGGGGGTTTACTTTTTTGAGACATTCATTATGCACTAAAAATGACTTGGCATGAATGTTCTCCAGGTCAATTCAATTATGTCAAAACCAAACTTGTACAGTTTTTTTTTTTTTAAATTCTTTTAGTGGTTAAATAAATAGAACTTTCTAAAAAGAAAAATTGATTTGTGTTGTCATTTTCTGACACCCATTTTTTAATTTTTCCATCAGTGGAGATGTATGAGAGCTCATTTTTTGTCTACATAGCTGTTGTTCTTATTGATACCATTTTGGAGTTTACATTACATTTTGAATGATTTTAATTTCATTTTTTGGATGGGCAACCTGAAAAATGACAATTACGGCATTTTGACTTTTTTTTCTTTTTGGCATTTAGTGTATGAGTTAAATAATGTTATATTTTGATAAATTGGACAGTGGAGTCATAGAAAAGCTAGGCCTTGAGCAATTACATTCTTGTAAAAGCCAAAACATTGTGACTTCAAGAGTAAAAATAGACACATAAATACGGTACTAAGGCCTCTTTCACACTCCCGTTTTTTGCCGTCAGTCAAAATCCGCCAATTTAAAAAAAAAATGGATCTGCCAAAAAAGGGGCGGATCCGTTTTTTCCCCCATAGACTTACATTATTGGCGGATCTTGACTGATGGTCGTCCGTCCCACCCGTTTTTTTACGGATCCGCCAAGATTTTAGCGGCTCCCGGGCTGATGAGACGGACCCTGCAACGTTTTTTTTCTTTGACGGTCCGCTATTTTGAACCACGCATGCCCGAAATCTTAACTCCGGGAAGCATTTTAACCCATAAATGTCTCTCTCCTCACCTGTCCTCGGTTCCACTGCGTCGATCATAGAAGCCCGCGGGATGGAAGTTCTCAGCAATCATGTAAGCCCTCGAGATCATGGAAGATCTCATGGAAGCCCGCGAGATCGCGGTGAGCATGGAAGCCTGCGAGATCGCGACGATCTCGATCATGGAAGATCTCATGGAAGCCCGCGAGATCGCAATGATGAAGGCCACGGTCACTTTAAATGACGCCGCTTTCCACCTTCCACGGATCCGTGGTCCGCTGTCATCCATAGATCACTGAACGGCGATCACCTTTGGCGGATTTCAGCTGACTGCCGACAACGGAAGTGTGAAAGAGGCCTAAGAGTCAGCATTGCTATATTGAAAAATTGGTGTTTTATTTGCTTTCAGCATTATTCTTTACCATGGGCTGCATCTATTATTACGGGCCACGGCATTCAGTCTTAAGAGGATGAGCTGCATTATTGGACACAACCCTTTAAATTTGGAGTTTATATTCGCATATTGGGGTTCTCTGTAAATCTACATACTTTTTTTTTTCTATTTGAACAATTTTATTTCCTAATTCCAAGGCAACTACTCCAAGCTATTATAATATTGGTAGATTAAGACCTGTATAATATTTGCTGTGAATTTTAAGAACTGTTCACTTTTTATGAAACATAATCAGTTTATTAACTATTGTATTTTGCTAAAGCTTTCAAATCGCGTCTCACTTGGTTGTGTGACCTTCATGGCTTATTTAGAATTATTTTAATCTGTAATGATATAGAAATAGCTGTATGATTGCCGTGCATAATGCAAGAAAACAACCCCCAGATAATAACAGTACTGCCAGTCGAATTTCTACCTCCTCGAGAGCAATAAAATGGACGGTATGTTAGTATATATATATATAATGTTTTGGTCACACTACTGACCCATTTAGGTTTCATTACAGAGTTAATTGCAGCTTTTAGGTTACTGCTATAAAAAGATGTTGTCTTGAAACTGCCCACTCTGAAATATAGAATTGTTCATGAAGACAGAAATGCTCCCATACAATTATATAAAACGTATTTTCTTTAAGGATGTCATAAAATCTAATTTTCTGGCTGCTGCTGTTCAGAAGATATTGGTACAGTTTTAAAATCATTGCAAAAACCGACATAATCAAAGGTTGCTGTGTTAAGTTTACAGGTGATATAATCCAGAGTTGTTCAATAAAATAAGCCTGGTACTCCATGAAATAGATCATTACATCTGGGGATGAAGGTTTCTTTCTTCATTTTGCAGGAATAGGCAATGCAATGAAACAAAGATGAGCATCCATTGCAGTGAAATCGAGTTGAAATACAGGACCGCCTACGAAAATTGTTATGGTACACATTCCAAATATTACTGAACAAAGTCATACGATGATAAAAATGAAAAAAAAAATAACAGAGAAAGTCAAAAAATATTTAAAAAAAATATTTCCAACATGTGATGCATTGTTCAAAATTAAGAATGCAGTGGAGAGTCAATTAATAAATCAGGCTCCAACCTCCCATCCAGATAAGTATGAATATTTTATCTAAAGAAGAGGCCAAGCTCTTTAACACAAAATTATTTAGAGACGTAGTGCTCTGCTGCATTTATTATTCAATTTTTACCAGGTTTTGGTTGAAATTGTATAGATTTAAAGGTCATAGCTAAAATTTCTAAAAAGTTTGCCAAAAAAATTTGTGACATTTAATTTTCCACTGTAAAAAAATAAGAAAATGTGCACTAAGGCTAGTTTCACACTAGCGTTTGGCAGAGCTGCTGAGAGCTGCGTAGTTCCTTCGTGAAGCTCCGCCCACTGCCACACCTCCTCCATTCAGCTCCGCCTACGTCTGCATGCGGCCTGCGTAACTATCTTTAACATTGGGTACGCAGGCCATGCGGATGTATGTGGATGCGTCCGCAAGCGTTGCTTTGACGCTGCGGCAACCGCGACAAAATGCAACATGTTGCATTCGATGCAGGTCATTGCAGCATCAAAACGACGCATGCTGACACATCCGCATACATCCGCATGGCCTGGGTACCCAATGTTAAAGATAGGTGCGCAGGCTGCATGCAGACATAGGCGGAGCTGAATGGAGGAGGTGTGGCAGTGGGCGGAGCTTCACGGAGGAACTACGCAGCCCTCCGCAGCTCTGCCAAACACTAGTGTGAAACTAGCCTTAGAGGTAAAACATTATAAAATGTTTACTGGACTTTTGCAGTGAAATTGAAGCATTTTTTGAAAATTGTACATTTTAAAATTAGTGGCACAAATGTAATAAAATAATTTTTTCAATAATTACCCTCTCCAGTTTTACTGTTGCAAAATATGTAATTAATGAATGTAACCTGCTAAGGATACAATTATAACATAACATATACAACTGCTTGCTTGAAGATCTATAACAATGCTTTTAGCTGAAATGCCTATGGGAGAAAAAAATCTGAAAATTTAGGGCAGAAAAACATTCTGTAAACAGAAGAGAACTTCTTTTACCATTTTTATGGATCCTTTTAAATGAACATCTTTGGCAAAATAAGCCAATAGACAAAAAAAAGAGTTTCAGAGTTTACACGGCCTTCCACCTATTTGAAAGCAAACCATTTCATCATTGTTTCCAGTGATAAACAGATCACCACTAGAAATTAGCAGAAATACGTATACTTACCTCACTGCTCACCTCTCCAGCCCCACTGCCCCTCACCATCACCCGTCAAAAATCAAACAAGGAAACCAGTGAATAGGAGTTCCTCATTGAGTCCTTTTGGAGTAACAGAGTTCAAGGTGAAGATCCAGCCTTCTAGCACCTGGTGTCTGGTGGACGTCTGACGCATGTGCGAATGAGTCATTACCCGGCCACCTCCGCTCTCTCCTGGTACTTGGCGTGCATGCGCACCAGTAGAAGAGCCGGGATCCTGTCATCTTCATGGCAAGGGGCTTGTGACCATGGTCAGTCTCCTCCAGGGCTTCGCCTAATTATTTTTTGCTGGGTTACTTACAAGCTGGCTGTATTTTCCCTGCTTAGATATGGTAATCATTGGCTGTGTTGCTACATTATGAGTCCTCATTATACATTTTCTACATCCTTTGGGAACTAATTGTTTTTGTAGGTGCTACAGGGCATGGTTCATTTAATCAATACCTGATTGTATGATACAACTATTACTCCAAGTGGAGTTAGAATTATTGATATCGTATGAGACATCCTGTGTGTTATGTGTTCTGCCTTATTGATGCAATGATACTTGTGTAATGGGCTTTGGCAGAGCTGTTGGTTATTTTTATTGTTTTTACATGTTTGTCAATTTTTTGCCTCAATAAATATTTTTTTAATTTTCTAACATTTAGGTGTGCACATTGCTCGGTAGTCCTCTTTTTTTCTCTCTTTCTCTTCAATATTACCATTGACTACATTATGTAGCACCCTCTCTACTCATTGTCTGTTATTATTGGTTGTGCACGCTACAATAGTTTTCTTTGGCGTAAACAGTTTGGAGAAGAAAACGCCATAGACAAACTTCCAGTAAGAAGTTTTATTTAGAAGCACTACCTCGCCACCAAGAGATGAGGCATCTACCAAACTGCTTGTTGGAATTGGGGTGATACAGCACCAAAGCACTTGAGAAGGACCCTTTCATACACTGAGTCTGACACTACTCAAGCCAATCTCTGGTATTGCACTCCTTCTTAGTTAAGGTGGAGAAAAGCACCCTAAGTGATGAGAATTACCGGATAAATTGCCTGTAGAAATTGGCAAAACCCATGAAATGCTGGATGGCATTCTTTGGATCCATTTCAAGACCTTGATTGGAGACTACATAGCCAACGAAAGGCAAGGATTTTTTTTTAAAGTCACATTTGTCGATTTTTGCAAACAAATTGTTCTCCAGGAGGCACTGCCAAACTTGATGGACGTGCTGCCTGTGGGAATGAAGGTCGAGGGAGAATATGAGTATATGGTCCAAATACACAACCATGGAAACAGAGAGGAGATCCCAGAAGATGTCATTAATGAACTCCTAATACACAGCTGGGTATAACAAGATATTCATAGTGGCTGTCACAGGTATTAAAGGTTGTTTTCCATTCGCCGCCATTACAGATACATATCAAGTTGTAAGCCCCTCGGAGATCTAATCTAGAAAAGATGTTACCTCCACGGATTCTCTCAAGTAGCTTAGAAATCAGAGGCAGAGTCTCATGTAGAGATAGTGGATATACCCAATTCTGGGGTGGTGAAGTTCTGAGAAGCAGGTTGATGGGACAGTCATAAGATCTGTGGGGTTGCAGAACTTCAGTCTTCTTTTCAAAGAAGACATCCACAAAGACTATAGTGAATGAGCAGAAAAGCAAGGTTCGAAGTACAGGAGGAAGAGTCCTAGGCATAACTTTGTCCAGGCATTTGGAAGCACATTGCAGTCTCCAGTGAAGTACCTAACAAGAGCACCCGTCGATATCCGGCAAGTGTAGATGTAGCCATAAAAGGCTCAGGAGAATGGAATTCTCCAATCTGGATAGAACATAGAAGGAGATCCACCCAGTATGCAGCGCACCAACCTGCAACGTAACTGGCAGTGTAATGAAACAAGTAGGTGAAGCCTGGAGGCAGCAGTCAGGGGAGAATTCAGCTGTTGTGTACAGAGCTGAATTTAACGGACCAGATCCAGATGAATGATGTTACCTGTGGAGCTGGAATCCAGATGGGCAGGTACGGAGAGGGACTTCTCCTACCAAGTCAAGGTAACTTCAGACATTAGCTTTGGAGAGCAATCACTCTCATCCAGGGTATTCTCTCCTTTCAACCCAAGGTGCTGGAGTTTCCTGGTATCACTGGGCACTGGTGAACAAAATATCCTTTGCCTCCACAATACAGACAAGAATTTTTTCTGTACATCAGCTATTGTACAGAAAGTGTTATGCTCTCAACCTGCATTGTTTTGGGAGGTGATGGTGACACTTGCTGTGGCAAAGGAGCCCAGAAGTTTAGTGCCCATCTGGGAGGTACTGTGGCACAAGGAGACACTGAAGCTTGTTCTATAGCTCACTCATGGAAGTGGAGATCAATTCTGGTGGCTGGGTGTATCATGGTATCCAGCAAGGAAGGAAAGTCTCTGCCAGCCAGCTCATCCTTAAGAGAGGCCCGGCCAGAATGTTGTCACCAGAGCTTCCTTGTTCCAAGATAGCTCCACCGCCAAGGAGCAGAAGCACAAGACATACTGGGCTATGGTATCCATGCTCTGTGTTAGACTCAACAGGGACAAAGCAGCATAACGGGTATGGCTTGGATCCCTAAAAACCACACGGACCATTTCCAGAAACTTCTCCACATAGCAGGTCTCCAGACCACCATGCTCCCAAACAGGGTTCACCTAAGCCAGGTGTGGAGACATGAGGGTCAGTGGCTGCTATTTTCTGCTGTCCCAGTTGTTATTAGAAAGACTGCATGGACCAGTGCTCATCCCACTTAGTGCCCGCTCAACTTTCCCATGGGCAAAATACTACTCAGACAAAACAGGGTGAGGGAAAAATGGTGTGGCAATAATATATTGAACCACCAACAGAAAAAATAGAACAGTCTCAGCAAATACAGAAGATGGTGAAAATTACAGTCTCATCCTTCAGCTGGTTTGATGGAATTAGAGCATCTGTGAGTTCAGGACTGCTAGGGCTGTCTACCCCCACCAGTGGCACCCCACTTTTGGTGGGAATCCACAGAAAGGAGGTAATGACAAACGTAGGAAGCTGACAGTACATTGAGGTACATGGACAGATGACTTGATTGTCTCAAACTGACTTCTCCGCACGTCTCCAAGGGGCCAGGTGACCGGAGGGTTCAATCCTGGCTTCTCTGAACGTCTCCATGGGTCCAGGTGACCGGAGAGTCCCAATCTGTCTTCTCTGATTGTCTCCATGGGCTTAGTGATGGTCAGTGGAGCAGGTGTGTATTCCTCCAGCTAGGGCCATGATCCCTTAAGCTAGCATCCTGTAGAATGTCAAATCTGTATTCCTCTTGATGGACCCATGGTTCCCTGGCTGTTGATCTATAGAGTCTCTCCAGAAGGATATAGGTCTATTTTTATAGCCACATATGTGGTTCAGGCCATCATCTAAAGGTCAGGAGGTAGGTTGGATGAGATTAACTTTCATCGCTTGAGTATTTAATCAATCTGCATAGTTTGCCCTTCACAGTTTGCAGCTCAACAAGCTACATGGACTTATACAATGGGTAATCAACATATTAGTAAAGATTGATTATTCAATGACCCTATGTCCCTGTCCTCCAAAGATAGAAAAACAATAAACTGTAACAGCTGATATAATAGGTAAACAGCAGTCATTCAAGAATTCACAAAAATAAATTCAAGAGTCAATGTTCAGACTCATACAGCAGTCCATATCTCCTGGCCATTGAAAATATATGTCTGGCATAATTAAAATTAAATGCTGTGTCATCACACCAGGGCTTGTTCAGACACCAAGGAGACCATAAATGCTATCTTAGTGTAGTCTGAAGGGAAGAGGTAAGAATGTAGTGCAAAGTAGAACCTACACTGATTGACGAAACCGCAGCTCTTAATCAAACCGGGAATTTAACGGACCAGATCCAGATGAATGATGTAACCTGTGGAGCTGGAATCCAGATGGGCAGGTACGGAGAGGGACTTCTCCTACCAAGTCAAGGTAACTTCAGACATTAGTTTTGGAGAGCAATCACTCTAATCAAGGGTCTTCTCTCCTTTCAACCCAAGGTGCTGGAGTTTCCTGGTTTCACTGGGCACAGTGGGGCTCCATGGGCTTAGTGATGGTCAGTGGAGCAGGTCTGTATTCCTCCAGCTTCAGTGGATGGAAGTAAAAGCTCCATGAGAAACCGGAGCATAAGGTGGATCCATCATAGGGACTGACTGTCCAGAAGGGGGCTGGCTGGATATGGTGGTGGACAGACCATGCAGCTGGGTTGACATCACAGATGCCTCCTAGGGGGGCACGTGTGCGGGTCAGGCATGTGTCTCCCTGCAGCATAAGTATCCCTGCAGCAAAAGTATCGTGAAGATGCAGTTATTACTATGGCCGATAGTTAACATCAAGCTCTTCTCCTTTCTTCACACTGGTACAATCTCTGCTACTGCTACTGCTGCAATCCCTAATTGCTGTCATCTAGTGCAACATTTCATTTAATGATACAATCTCTGCTACTGCTACTGCTACAATCCCTGTTTGCTGTCATCTAGTGCAATATTTCATTTACTGGTACAATCTCTGCTACTGCTACAATCCCTGTTTGCTGTCATCTAGTGCAACATTTCATTTAATGGTACGATCTCTACTACTGCTACAATCCCTGTTTGCTGTTATCTAGGGCAACATTTGATTTAATGATATATAACAGTGCCTACTGAATGTTTGCTAAATTCATTTGTTGCATTGAACTCAATACTTACTGCTGTATAGCCATGTTGGGGCCAGTAGAGATGTTATCAGGTGTAAGGTGTTACTAGTATATGGATGCAGCCAGGCCCTGTGCCTTTGATTGTCTAACATCCCCTGGTCTGCTAGCCAATTGGTAATTTATCCCAAATCAGTTCCCACAATCCCTCTCACCTGATCCTCTACTTAGTCCTATATAGAGTTGAGTGACTTTTGGTTTTTTAGGGTCGAGTTTCGTTTCGTGAAACCCGACTTTTCCAAAAGTCGGGTCGAGCAAGAACGGCCGATTATAGGGAAAAGTCGGGGTCGTCCCGAAACACGAAACCCAATGTAAGTCAATAGGGAATAAAAGTCGGCAGTGAGAGGAGGACAGGAAACACACCTACAGTGCTCATTTGAATGCCAAAAGCATCAATTCTTCTTACTTAAGCTTGTCAACCTTAATTAACTTCATAATACAAGTTACGCACTGAAAAATGGGGGTTATTTGGCTAAAGTTGTGGGTGGGTAGGGCTGGCTCCAGGTTTTCATGTGCCCTGGGCGAAAGAGCGCCCCTTTAACACATACCACAACTCATCATGCTCCGATACGGCAGAGAAATAGCGGTATAGTACAATGAAAAATACTTCACTTTTTACATCTCATGACGAGGCCCATCTATTTCTCCATACAGAATCATTGGTCTCATATAATGTTTGAAACAGTATATGATGAGCTCCACATAATGCTACAGTATATGTTGGTCCCCATGGATGAAGCTCCACTGTCTTATGGGCCCAAATAATGCTCCAAACATAATGGGCCCCATTTCTAATGCTCTAGTGTATAATGGGCCCTGTAAATGCTGCTCCAGTGTCTGATGTCCACCTTTGGAATGTTCCAGTGTATGGTGGGCCCCATCTATCATTCTCCAGAGTATAGGGCTCCCCAAAAATTGCTGTCCCAACATTGAAAACAATCAAATAGGTCTCCTCGCTAGGGAATCCCTGTACTAGTCTGGACTCCTCGTCGTCCCCATCTTCCATCTCACTGCACAGTATTTCAACCTTGCAAGTGCTGTGATCCTGAGCAAGCAGGGGGGGCCCACTCGTTGGCGACGGCACTGGCACAAGGCCCCTGATAGTACGGTGGTGTGTCTGATGGCGGGTGGGCCGAACCTGCACTTTCATCTGCAGCTTCCTCTTTGTCACCGTATAAGATGGAACTGTATATGGGACGGGTAACCTGAGTTTCATCAGGGTCAGATTCAGGCCGTGTAGCGTGCGAGGGGAATGTAGTGGTCTGGGTCAATGTACCAGCAGATTCATCGAGCAGTGACTGGGCATCAGTGCACTTGTGTCGCCCCCAGGAGTACGGTCGCCACAGTGGCATTACCTTCCTCCTAGGGAGTGTGATGTCATTCTTGGGAGCAACGAAGGATCTCTCTAGCAGGTTAACTGATTGGGCGGCGTTATTCCCACGAGTCATGACCCTCCAAACAGCGTTCATGAAGGCAAAGTGTTTGTTTTACGTGGGCAGTATGGTTGCAAAGCTGAACCTTAAAGGAATGTCCAGAAGGGCGCCACCAGGAGTGGAGCCTACGGTTAAATTCGACTCCACCTGGGAAACCTCAAGCATGCCAGCTACAGAACAGATGCACACATTGCAAGCTTAATTCCGTTAACGAACGAGACTCCGTCATGCCCCGCGGTCCGAGTCCGGCTTACTAGAGGGACACGTGAGGCTCTGGCACATGAGATTGGCCAATAACTGGTGTGTCATGCCCTTACATGTCCGTGGCTGCATGTGCGCTACACTGAAAAGGCCAGCGTTTGTCGCTTACAGGTGCAGATAACCCGCTGAACAACGTTAGTGATGCGGATCACTGATTACAATTATTACCCGCTAACGATGATTTCCCAGTAAGTGCAGGTCAACCGCAGTTCCGGAATTAGGCCTAACCGTCGTTCCTGAAAAAATGAAAAACTTACGTGTGCAAACAACAGGTGCTGTAGCTTGCTTAACAGCTCGCCAGCCATTCTCACGCCCAGTATGGATTACACGTGATTGCACAAAGGTGAGAAAGGGTACCGTATCCCCGGATAACATGTATGGATAGCGTACACATTCAAAAGATATGTCTATACATCAGGAGGCAGGCTCAGACGGTGTTAGGCCCAGTATGGCTTGCACGTGATTGCACAAAGGTGAGAAAGGGTACCGTATCCCCGGATAACATGTATGGATAGCGTACACATTCAAAAGATATGTCTATACATCAGGAGGCAGGCTCAGACGGTGTTAGGCCCAGTATGGCTTGCACGTGATTGCACAAAGGTGAGAAAGGGTACCGTATCCCCGGATAACATGTATGGATAGCGTACACATTCAAAAGATATGTCTATACATCAGGAGGCAGGCTCAGACGGTGTTAGGCCCAGTATGGCTTGCACGTGATTGCACAAAGGTGAGAAAGGGTACCGTATCCCCGGATAACATGTATGGATAGCGTACACATTCAAAAGATATGTCTATACATCAGGAGGCAGGCTCAGACGGTGTTAGGCCCAGTATGGCTTGCACGTGATTGCACAAAGGTGAGAAAGGGTACCGTATCCCCGGATAACATGTATGGATAGCGTACACATTCAAAAGATATGTCTATACATCAGGAGGCAGGCTCAGACGGTGTTAGGCCCAGTATGGCTTGCACGTGATTGCACAAAGGTGAGAAAGGGTACCGTATCCCCGGATAACATGTATGGATAGCGTACACATTCAAAAGATATGTCTATACATCAGGAGGCAGGCTCAGACGGTGTTAGGCCCAGTATGGCTTGCACGTGATTGCACAAAGGTGAGAAAGGGTACCGTATCCCCAGATAACATGTATGGATAGCGTACACATTCAAAAGATATGTCTATACATCAGGAGGCAGGCTCAGACGGTGTTAGGCACAGTATGGATTTGACAGCCCAGACTACACAGCGGAGGAGCAGGGCGAGGTAAAGATTGCAAATGCTGGGGCCCTGCCCAAGCAAGGGGGGCCCTCTGGTGGGCGTCGGTACTGGCACTGGGTCCCTCATAGTATGGCGGTGTGTCTGACGGCGGGTGTGCACCACCACCGTCAGAGACACTTGATTGCACTATGAGGGACCCTGTGCCAGTGCCCGCGCCCAAGAGTCGGCCTACCCACCTGTCCAGGGCAACGGCACTCGCACGGTGTCGTGCGCTAGGTGGTGACCCCGGCCATGGGGGGGGAGGCAGCACAGTTAGGGAGTTTTAGAAAGTGGCATATGTTGATGTTGGACATTCAGCTGATGCAAAAGGCGAAATAGGTCAAGTCCCAGGAAGAGGTGGACCAAAGCAAGCCAAGTGCTGGTTGGAGGAGCACTTTCTGGCAAATCCACATCCCTCCAGTCACGCACAAACCCTGTACAGACCTTGCCACGCCAACATTTTCACTTGCCCCACGAGATGCATCCTCCTCCCCTATGTAATCATCCCCATCATCATCCTCCTCCTCCTCCTCTTCTTCCTCCAACTCGTCCAGGAGAGGTCCCTGAGCAGACAATGGCTGAATGTCATCAAGGATTCCCTCCACCTCTTCCTCCTCGTCAACATTGGCTGCAGACGCCTGCTCCTTAAGGTGCGTCAAAGTTTGCATGAGCAGACGCATAAGTGGGATGCTCATGCTTAGGATGGCGTCGTCTGCGCTTACCAGCCGTGTGCATTCCTCAAAACACTGAAGGACTTTACAGAGGTCTTTCAGCTTCGACCACTGCACACCTGTCAACTCCATGTCTGCTCTCAAAGTGCCTGGCCGTGTATCCTCCCACAAATGCATTATGGCCTGCCTCTGCTCGCACAGCCGCTCCACCATGTGCAGGGTGGAGTTCCACCTTGTTGCAATGTCGATAATGAGGCGGTGGTTGGGAAGGTGGAGCAATCGCTGCAGCTTCTGCATACGAACGGAGTGTACAGGCGACCGGTGGATGTGCGCGCACAGTCTTCGCACCTTATGGAGCAGGGCTGTTAACTCCAGATAATTTTTGAGGAAGCACTGCACCACCAGGTTCAAGGTGTGAGCCAAGCAAGTTATGTGGCTGAGTTTTGAAAGGGCTATGGCTGCCACAAAATTACGGCCGTTATCACTAACTACCTTGCCTGCTTCAAGATGTACACTGCCCAGCCATGACTCAGTTTGTCGCTTCAAGTACTCGGCCAGCACCTCGGCGGTGTGTCTGTCGCCCAAACACATCATCTGCAACACCGCCTGCTGACGCTTTCCACTAGCTGCTCGATAGGGGGACACCTCGTGTGCAACAGTGGCAGCTGCAGATGGAGTGCTCGTACAACTGCGCTCTGTGGACGAGCTTTCGCTTCTGGAGGAGGAGGAGGAGGAGGGTCGAACGCCTACAGCCAACTGTTTCCTATACCGTGGGCTAGGCAGCACTGTCCCACCACCGCTGTCCCCTGTGGACCCTGCATCCACCACATTAACCCAGTGCACAGTGATGGACACGTAACGGCCCTGGCCATGCCGACTGGACCATGCATCAGTTGTGAGGTGCACCTTTCCACTCACTGACTGCTTGAGTGCATGGACAATGCGGTCTTTTACATGATGGTGGAGGGCTGGGATGGCTTTGCGAGAGAAGAAGTGGCGACTGGGTAGGTCATAGCATGGTACTGCATAGGCCATGAGTTCGCGGAAAGCTGCGCTTTCCACCAACCGATAGGGCATCATCTCAAACGAGATTAGTTTGGCAATGTGGGCGTTCAAACCCAGTGTACGCGGATGAGAGACTGAGTACTTTCTTGACCTACTCATAGTGTCTGGGAGGGTGAGCTGGACTTGAGATCTGCATATGGTGGAAGTAGCGGTGGACAGGGCGGACTGAGAGAGGGTTGATGATGGTGATGGAGTTGGTGTTCTTTCTGATGGCCTAGATTCAGTATTTCGTTGATATAACAGTGGGATTCCCTGACTGCAGTGGCCTTGCAACGACACCTCAACATTTGCTGCTGTGCTAACCGGTGGGCTTACAGTGGGGGAAACAATGTAGCGTTGCTGACTACCTTCTTTGTGATCAGTTGCACATGTGGCACTTGAGGTTTGGTGTTGTGTCCACGCTTGCAAGTGCATGCTGGTTAAATGTCTAAGCATGCAACTGGTATTCAAATTTTTCAGATTTTTCCCTCGGCTAAAGGTCTTTGCGCACTTCTTACAGATAACCTTGGCCTGATCATGAGGATTTTGTTCAAAAAAGTGCCACACTGCACTCTTCCTACTTTGGCAGACATTTTACGGCCTAGCATGCTGTGATGTTTTGACCCTCTGGACAAGCTGTCCAGCAACTCTTTTGATTTTTGGAACCTGTCTTTGGAGTGCTCCGGGCCTGCCAGATAACAGCTGTTGCTATGTCGATGTCTGCTGTGGATGCTCCTCATCTGAGCTATTGGAAGCAGCACCCTCTTCCACCAATGGATGCCAATCTGGGTCAACAACTGGGTCATCCATCACCTCCTCTTCAATGTCATGTGCACCTTCCTCTGTGTCACCGTGTATGGTGGTATAGTGTGCGGGAAGGGGCACCTGAGTCTCATCAGGGTCAGAATCTGGCTCTGTACACTGCGAGGACAATGTAGTGCTCTGAGTGAATGTACCAGCAGAATCATCTATCAGCGGCTGTGCATCAGTGCACTCCATGTCAGATTCATCTTGGCCTGGGTAATTCACCATTTCACTTGATAATCCAGGCATGGTATGTGAAAACAGCTCCATGGAGTAATCAGTAGTATGGCCTGCGTCATCCTTCAATCTTGGTTGGGGTGAAGGACACAAGGAAAGGTGTGGTTCATGAACATGAGCCTCCAATGACGACTCAGTGCTTTTACTTTTTACAACTGAAGAAGAGGAGGCGATAGAGCTGGAGGCTGAGTCAGCAATGTAAGACAAAACTTTTTCCTGATGCTCTGGCTTTAAAAGCGGTTTGCCAACTCCTAGAAAACTAAGCCTTCAAAGCCTTATGGAGCCAGACGATGACGCAGGCTCAACACCTCCTGCATTCGGTCCTATTTTGCTTTTGCCACTCCCATCAGATCCACCACCAACACCATCATTACCAGCTGCCAACCCCCGCCCAATTCCACGGCCTCTTCCACCAGCCTTCCTCATTTTTGGTAGAAATGTAGACAAAATCCAACAAACTATATAGTAATGTAAAACAAGGTACAAGGTGTCTATAGGACAGGGGAGATTTATATTTTCTGCACACACTAGTGGACACTGGACACTTTTGGATTGTTTGAGGCCCACTGAATATCAGAGCGCTATGTCACAGGCTCGATGTAACAGGTGTGAAAAAAGTGACTACAGGATAAGGGAGATTTTGAATTTCTGCAGACACTTGTGGACACTGGACACTTTTGGATTGTGTGAGGCCCACTGAATATCAGAGCACTATGTCTCAGGCTCGATGGCACAGGGGTGAAAAAAGTGACTACAGGATAAGGGAGATTTTGAATTTCTGCAGACACTTGTGGACACTGGACACTTGGTTTGTGTGAGGCCCACTGAATATCAGAGCGCTATGTCACAGGCTCGATGGCACAGGTGTGAAAAAAGTGACTACAGGATAAGGGAGATTTTGAATTTCTGCAGACACTTGTGGACACTGGACACTTGGATTGTGTGAGGCCCACTGAATATCAGAGCGCTATGTCACAGGCTCGATGCAACAGGTGTGAAAAAAGTGACTACAGGATAAGGGAGATTTTGAATTTCTGCAGACACTTGTGGACACTGGACACTTGGATTGTGTGAGGCCCACTGAATATCAGAGCGCTATGTCACAGGCTCGATGCAGCAGGTGTGAAAAAAGTGACTACAGGATAAGGGAGATTTTGAATTTCTGCAGACACTTGTGGACACTGGACACTTGGATTGTGTGAGGCCCACTGAATATCAGAGTGCTATGTCACAGGCTCGATGGCACAGGTGTGAAAAAAGTGACTACAAGATAAGGGAGATTTTGAATTTCTGCAGACACTTGTGGACACTGGACACTTGGATTGTGTGAGGCCCACTGAATATCAGAGCGCTATGTCACAGGCTCGATGGCACAGGTGTGAAAAAAGTGACTACAGGATAAGGGAGATTTTGAATTTCTGCAGACACTTGTGGACACTGGACACTTTTGGATTGTGTGAGGCCCACTGAATATCAGAGCGCTATGTCACAGGCTCGATGGCACAGGTGTGAAAAAAGTGACTACAGGATAAGGGAGATTTTGAATTTCTGCAGACACTTGTGGACACTGGACACTTTTGGATTGTGTTAGGCCCACTGAATATCAGAGTGCTATGTCACAGGCTCGATGGCACAGGTGTGAAAAAAGTGACTACAGGATAAGGGAGATTTTGAATTTCTGCAGACACTTGTGGACACTGGACACTTTTGGATTGTGTGAGGCCCACTGAATATCAGAGCGCTATGTCACAGGCTCGATGGCACAGGTGTGAAAAAAGTGACTACAGGATAAGGGAGATTTTGAATTTCTGCAGACACTTGTGGACACTGGACACTTGGATTGTGTGAGGCCCACTGAATATCAGAGCGCTATGTCACAGGCTCGATGGCACAGGTGTGAAAAAAGTGACTACAGGATAAGGGAGATTTTGAATTTCTGCAGACACTTGTGGACACTGGACACTTGGATTGTGTGAGGCCCACTGAATATCAGAGCGCTATGTCACAGGCTCGATGCAGCAGGTGTGAAAAAAGCGACTACAAGATAAGGGAGATTTTGAATTTCTGCAGACACTTGTAGACACTGGACACTTGGATTGTGTGAGGCCCACTGAATATCAGAGCGCTATGTCACAGGCTCGATGGCACAGGTGTGAAAAAAGTGACTACAGGATAAGGGAGATTTTGAATTTCTGCAGACACTTGTGGACACTGGACACTTGGATTGTGTGAGGCCAACTGAATATCAGAGCGCTATGTCACAGGCTCGATGGCACAGGTGTGAAAAAAGTGACTACAGGATAAGGGAGATTTTGAATTTCTGCAGACACTTGTGGACACTGGACACTTTTGGATTGTGTGAGGCCCACTGAATATCAGAGCGCTATGTCACAGGCTCGATGGCACAGGTGTGAAAAAAGTGACTACAGGATAAGGGAGATTTTGAATTTCTGCAGACACTTGTGGACACTGGACACTTTTGGATTGTGTGAGGCCCACTGAATATCAGAGCGCTATGTCACAGGCAGAAATTGGCTAGTGTATCACAAACTACAAGATGTATGTAGAATTGGGCAGAATAGGAATCTCCCTAGAGTGTAGGTCTGTAAGAACGGAACAAGTCCTCCACTTATCCTTCCACAGTGACACACAGATAGCTTCACTGTGGCTGTGATACAGCCGTTACACGGTACTGTGTGAGGAGCGTACACCGCTGTATGGTGTGAATAAATGCATGGTCAGTACCTCAGCAGGACAAAAAAAAAAATTGGGATTGCTTTTAAAAAAGCAGTTTGCAGAGCAGTGGGGAAACGGCAATGCAGCTGTCAGGAAGCCTTAGAAGGCAGCCTAACAACCAACACCGCTGATCCACCACAATATAGCCTCCCCTTGCACTGCACACACAGTGACTGGTGTGTTGTACAGGCAAAATCGCTAGCAGCAGAAGCAGTTTTTTTTTCTTCTTCCCTGCCTAACGCTCTCCCTACAGAATCAGCAACCTCTCCCTATGCTAAGATCGGCAGAAGTAAGATGGTGGTCGGCGTGCACGCCCTTTTATAACCCCTGTGACGCCCACCAAAGCAAGCCAATCACTTGCATGCCCTTCTGAAAGATGGTGGTGACCCCTGCTTATGTCATCACGTTGCCCACAGTGTCCGTGGATCCTGATTGGCTGAAAAAGAGCGCAAAACAAACTTTTGAAACGCGACTTTGGTGCGTAAGTCGCCGACCTCGTGGCCGACGTCATCCTAGGGTCGGGTTTCGCTTCATGAAACCCGACTTTGCCAAAAGTCGGCGACTTTTTAAATTTTTCGACCCGTTTCGCTCAACTCTAGTTATTACTACGGCAGTTAGTCTCTGCAGGAGTCAGGACCCCACACTATGTACCTGTCTCTTTTGGGTATGTCTGCTGAGTAAGCCCTTCTTATTACTTGGACTTAGCTTTTCTTTTAACCTATCTTATTTTTTCACCATGTTTACATATGCCCTCACAGTGTTTGCTCCTTTAATCCTCACTCTCCTTCGCTATCCCCAAACCCCAGCACCCTCTAACCAAATAATCATCTCCCTTTCCCTCTTTCCTCCCCACCTGACCTCCTCTGCTGAACTGCTCCTCAACCTCAAATCTGTCCAAATGAAAAATAAAACAAGCTGCCCACTCTCCTTCTCCCATCTGCTCTCCCTTTCTCTGCTTCTCTTCACTGCCGGCGACATATCTCCAAATCCTGGACCCCCACAGCTCATACCCCCCATTACTACCCCTTCCTAACGCTCCCTATCTAATAAGAACTACCGCAATCTTTCCAACTTAAAACCTGTGCCATTGACACCCAACCCACTGCTCCGTCTCTCTCGGGAGCACTTTGGAATGCCCGCTCCATTTGCAATAAGTTCCGTGTGATTCATGACCTCTTTCTCTCTCACAATCTTGCCTTCCTCAGCCTCATAGAAACATGGCTGACACCCTTTGGCACCTTCAACCCACTCCCACCTCTTCCCTCCCTAATCCTCCCGTCTTTTGAAGTCCACTCTGTCCGCATCTACTCTCCCTCCAACCTCCAAGTGGCCGTCATATACCGACCTCCAGGCCCGACCACTGCCTTCATTGACCAATTCTCTACCTGGCTTCTTCATTTTCTTTCAACAGACACCCCCACTATCATCATGGGTGACTTCAACATCCCCACTGATACCCTTCAGTTAGCAGCCTCCAAACTCCTGTCCCTTACTTCATCCTTTGGACTTACTCAGTGTTCCTCCTCAGCCACCCACACAGATGGACATACATTAGACCTGGTCTTCACCCACCTCTGCTCTCTTTCTAACTTCACCACCTCCCCTCTCCCTTTATCTGACCACCATCTACTCACTTTCTCATCCTTGTCCTCCTCACCTGGCACCCATGTCCAGCAACACGCGCACACCCACAGAAACCTTGCACACCTAGTGTTATGAATGAGTCACCGAAGAAGGAAAAACAAAAATACAAGCTAAGTCCAGAAAGCTGGAGAGGTTGATAGCTAGCGGATTGCAGACCCCTGATCCTATTCACAGCAACTAACAGTAGCCGTGGAGCGTTCCTACGGTGGTCCTAGATGCCTTGTCACAGCCGGAGAACTAAATAAGCCTAAAGAAAGAAAGGGGAAATCTAAACTGCCCTAGAGCAGACCCCAAAGCAATAGACAGCCCCCAACATATATTGACGGTGAAAACAGATGAAAACACAAACACAGACAGAAAGACAGGCAGAGCAAACGATGGGGCCCAACTAACTAGATAGGAAAGGACAGAAAAGATGCTGGCTGCAATCCGCAAAAACCCTACCAAAAATGTCCCAACACGTCTGATAGGAAAAACAGCCCTGAAGTCACTAGACTTCAAAATCCCTATATCAGCACTCCGATATATTCTGAAGACAGAGCAAAAGAGACTTAACCGATCAGGGACAAAAATGGAAATTCAGCAAAGCCCCATTCGGGGGTTGCTGAACACAAAACTAAGCAATTCAGACAAAATCTCATGGAACAATAACAGAGCAAAAACTTAGCTTTAGAAGACAGGAACTGAACTGGAGGCCAGAGCTCAGAGCAGAGAAATCACCAGCAACGCTACAGGGCGTCGGCTGCCTTATATCCACTCAAAGATTCCGGATGTCCAATCCAATCCAACTGTTCAGGTGACAGGTTTCTCCCATCCAAATCAGTTTCACCACCTCCTTTCACCAGCAGAGGGCGTTCATCGGACAACAAAGGTGGACGAGAAAATGAGCTCATAACAGTATCTCCCCCTTGAGGATGGGTCACCGAACCCTCATCCACGCCACCAGGCCGATCAGGATGGGCCCGATGAAAAGCACGAACCAATCTTTCGGCATGAATATCGAATGCAGAGACCCAAGAATTATCCTCCTGGCCATAACCCTTCCACTTAACCAAATACTGGAGTCTCCGTCTAGCCAGATGAGAATCCAGTAGCTTCTCAACCTCATATTCCATGTTACCTTCAAGCAATACAGGGTCAGGAGGTGCCACCACAGGAACTACTGGCTCAAAAAGTCTCTTCAACAGAGACTTATGAAACACGTTATGGATCTTAAATGTAACAGGAAGAGCCAATCAAAAAGAGACCGGATTAAGAATCTCCAAAATCTTGTAAGGTCCAATAAATCTAGGTTTAAACTTTGGAGAAGCCACCTTCATAGAGATATTCTTTGATGACAACCAAACAATATCACCCACCTTAAACCGGGGACCAATGGTCCTATGCCGGTTGGAAAACCGCTGGGCCTTTTCCTGGGAGAGAGACAACTTATCCACCACTTGGTCCCAAATCTGGTGCATTCTCTCCAACACAGTGTCAACACCTGGGCAGGCAGAAGACTCCACCTGCCCTGAAGAGAATCGAGGATGAAACCCAAAGTTACAAAAAAAAGGTGACATCAAAGTGACAGAACTAGCTCTATTATTTAAAGCAAATTTGGCCAAGGGCAAAAATGAGACCCAATCATCCTGATCAGCAGAGATAAAACATCTCAAATAAGACTCCAAGGTCTGGTTTGTTCTCTCCATCTGCCCATTGGTCTGAGGGTGAAACGCAGAGGAGAAGGACAACTGAATTCCCAGCTTGGAACAAAAAGTCCTCCAAAATCTAGAAACAAACTGAACTCCTCTGTCAGATACAATGTTCTCAGGAATCCCATGCAAGCGAACCACCTGTTGCAAAAACAAGGGCACCAACTCTGAGGAAGATGGCAACTTAGGGAGTGGTACAAGATGGACCATCTTAGAGAATCTATCACAAATCACCCAGATAACAGTCATTCTCTGAGAGACAGGCATATCAGAAATAAAATCCATTGAAATATGGGTCCATGGCCTCCTGGGCACTGGCAAAGGCATCAACAACCCACTAGAGCGAGAACAAGGTTTAGACCGGGAGCAAGTCCCACAGGACTGCACAAAATTCCTGACATCACGAAATAAAGCGAGCCACCAAAAAGACCGACTCACCGAATCTCTAGTACCAAAAATACCTGGATGACCAGCCAATGCAGTGCAATGAACTTCAGACATTACTCTCTTCCTCCACTGGTCAGGAGCATACAATTTTCCAATGGGACAACGCTCAGGTTTGTCCTCCTGAAACTCTTCCAGAGCACGTCTCAAATCGGGCAAGATGGCAGAAAGATCTACCCCCTCACCTAAGATGGTAGCAGGCTTGGTAACAATAGGAGAATCAGCAAAGAAACTCCTAGAGAGGGCGTCTGCCTTGACATACTTAGTGCTCGGAAAAAAAGAGACCACAAAATCAAAACGTGTGAAAAACAAGGCTCACCTAGCCTGTCTAGGATTCAAGCGTTTGGCCGACTCAAGGTAAATCAAATTCTTGTGGTCAGTGAGGACCACGGCTTGATGTCTAGCTCCCTCCAACCAATGTCTCCACTCCTCAAATGCCCATTTCATGGATAACGGTTCCCAATTCCCCACATCATAGTTGCGTTCAGATGGGGAGAACTTTCGGGAAAAGAAAGCACAGGGATTCATTTTAGATGTTACCGGATCTTTTTGGGACAAAACAGCTCCTGCACCAATCTCAAAAGCGTCCATCTCTACCTGAAAAGGGAGTGAGACATCAGGTTGCCGCAAAACCGGAGCAGAAGTGAACCTCCGCTTCAGTTCCTGAAAGGAAGAAACAGCCTCTGGAGACCAATTCAGCACATCAGCACCCTTCTTAGTCAAATCAGTCAATGGTTTGGCAATACCAGAAAAATTAGCTATAAATTTACGATAAAAATTAGCAAAACCCAAAAACTTCTGGAGGGCCTTCAAAGAAGTGGGCTGAACCCAATCATAAATGGCCTGTACCTTGGCCGGGTCATTTCAATAGTTGACGGAGACAAAATAAATCCCAAAAATGAAATCCTCTGTACACCAAAAGGCATTTCAATCACTTAACATACAGGGAATTCTCCCTCAAAATCCGGAACACAGTCCGAACATGTTCCACATGAGAGTCCCAATCCCTAGAAAAGATCAAAATATCATCCAGATAGATGATCAAAAATGTATCCACAAAGTCCCAGAAGATATCATTCATGAAGCACTGGAAGACAGAAGGGGCATTAGTGAGCCCAAAAGGCATCACCAGGTGCTCAAAATGTCCCTCCGGAGTATTAAACGCTGTCTTCCATTCATCCCCATGCTTAACCCCTTAATGACCAGGGGTATTTTTGGTTTTGCATTTTCATTTTTCCCTCCCCTTCTTTCCAGAGCCATAACTTTTTTATTTTTCCATTTATATGGCCATGTGAGGGCTTATTTTTTGCGGGACGAGTTGTACTTTTAAATGACACCATTGGTTTTAGCATTTCGTATACTCGAAAACGGGAAAAAAAATTCCAAGTGCGGTGAAATTGCCAAAAAAGTGCAATCCCACAATTGTTTTTTGCTTGGCTTTTTTATTAGGTTCACTAGATGCTAAATCTGACCTGCCATTATGATTCTCCAGGTCATTACGAGTTCATAGACACCAAACATGTCTATGTCCTCTTTTATCTAAGTGGTGAAAAAAAATTCCAAAGTTTGCTAAAAAAAAAAAAAAATTTGCACAATTTTCCGAGACCCGTAGCGTCTCCATTTTTCATGATCTGGGGTCGGGTGAGGGCTTATTTTTTCCGTGCCGGACTGACGTTTTCAATGATACCACTTTTGTGCAGATACGTTCTTTTGATCGCCCGTTATTGCATTTTAATGCAATGTCTTTGTGACCAAAAAAACGTAATTCTGGCGTTTTGAATTTTTTTCTCGCTACGCCGTTTAGCGATCGGGTTAATGCTTTTTTTTTATTGATAGATCGGGCGATTCTGAACCCAGTGATACCTAATATGTGTATGTGGGATTTTTTTTTACTGTTTTATTTTGATTGGGGCGAAAGGGGGGTGATTTGAACTTTTATGTTTTTTTAATTTTTTTTTATTTTTAAACATTTTTTTTTTTACTTTTGGCATGCTTCAATAGCCTCCATAGGAGGCTAGAAGCTTGCACAACCCGATCGGCTCTGCTACATATGGGCGATGAGCAGATCGCCCATATGTAGCAGATTTACTGCTGTGCTTTCAGCGCCGACCACCGGGTGGCGCTGAAAGCCTTATGCCTGGAACAACCATAGAGGTCTCATAGAGACCTCTGGTTGTCCAGGCAACGTGACGCCGACCCCCGATCACGTGACGGGGGTCGGCGATGACGTCATTTCCGGCCCGGCGGCCGGAAATGCTATTTAAATGCCCGCTGTCAGCTTTGACAGCGGCATTTAACTAGTTCATAGGCGCGGGCGGACAGCGATTCCGCTCGCGCCTATTGCGGGCACATGTCAGCTGTTCATAACAGCTGACATGTCCCAGCTTTGATGCGGGCTCAGCGCCGGAGCCCTCATCAAAGCAGGGGAGATGTCCGATGACGGACTGTGTCCGTCATTGGACATTAAGGGGTTAATGCGAATAAGATTATACGCCCCCCTGAGGTCAAGCTTGGTAAACCAGCAAGCACCTTTAGCTCTGGAGAATAGATCAGAAATCAGGGGTAACGGATGCTGATATTTAACAGTAATTTTGTTGAGGGAACGATAGTCAATACAAGCCCTTAATGAACCATCTTTCTTGGCCACAAAAAAAAACCCAGCACCAAAGGGTGAAGAGGATGGTCTAATTATGACCCTTCTCCAACAACTCCTAAATATAAGATTGCATAGCCTCGTGCTCGGATACAGATAAATTGAAAAGTCGACCCTTGGGAAATTTACACCCAGGGCTCAACTTAATTGCACAGTCATAACTCCTATGAGGAGGCAAGGACGCAGACTTATTCTCACTAAATACATCATAAAAATCAGCCAAATAGTCAGGAACATCATGCGGCTGGGGAGAGGTGGAGAAAACAGGAGCACACCGACAACCCCAACTCACCACAGACACAGATTTCCAATCCAAAACTGGATTATGGATTTGCAACCAGGGAAATCCCAGAACAATGGTATCATGCAAATTATGCAACACCAAAAATCTGCAATTTTCTTGATGGTCTGGGGCGACCCACATTACCACCTGGGTCCAAAACTGAGGTTTATTCTTCGCCAAAGGAGTAGAATCAATACCCCTCAAAGGGATAGGCGTCCGCAGAGGTGTCATAGGAAACCCACAATGTTTAGCAAAATCCAAGTCCATCAGGTTCAGAGCCGCTCCTGAATCCACCAAAGCCTTAGCGGAAAATGTGGACAGGGAGCAGATCAGAGTAATTGCCAGAAGAAATTTAGGTTGAATACCACCCACAGCAAATGTGTGTGCAAAACGTTTCTCTCGTTTAGGGCAGACAGAAATAATATGAGAGGCATCTCCACAGAAAAAACACAGCTTATTACGCCTTCTGAACTCCTGACGTTGCACCCTAGACAAAACTCTATCACATTGCATAGGTTCAGACATTTGTTCAACAGGTGGCAACATTTCTCGTGTAATTTTACGTTCACGTAAACGCCGATCAACCTGAATGGCTAATGACATAGATTCGTCAAGACCAGAGGGAACAGGAAATCCCACCATAGTATCTTTTACGGTTTCTGACAAACCCTTCCGAAAGAGAGCTGCCAAGGCACCATCATTCCAGGTAGTAAGGACCGCCCACTTTTGGAATTTTTGATAGTACGACTCTGCAGAATCCTGACCCTGGCTCAATGCCAACAGGGCTTTCTCAGCTTGATCAATAGCATTAGGTTCATCATACAACAACCCCAAGGCTTGAAAAAATGCATCCACATTAGTTAGAATAGGATCACCAGGTGTCAAAGAAAACGCCCAATCCTGGGGATAGCCGCACAGCAAAGAGATGACAATTTGCTCCCCGATGAGTTAGGCTTCAAGGCAAGAAATAATTTACAATTATTCTTAAAATTCAAAAATTTAGACCGATCCCCAAAAAACACATCAGGAGTAGGAATCTTTGGTTCAGCAGCATGTGAATGAGCAAGATAGGCAGAAATTCACCACACTTCATCAGTGAGCTGCTCCACACGATCAGACAATTGCTTAATCTTCATTAAGAAAAAATTCCTCCTACGGCCCCAGAGAAAAAGAGGAAAAAATATACATTAAAGAAAAAAAAAAAATTCTGACACTTTTTTTTTTTACAATTCTTTCCTGCTATTGAGTACCCTAGAATCTGCGGTATGGCTGGTGATTCTGTTATGAATGAGTCACCGAGGAGGAAAAAACAAAAATACAAGCTAAGTCCAGAAAGCCAGAGAGGTTGGTAGCTAGCAGATTGCAGGCCCCTGATCCTATTCACAACAACTAACAGTAGCCGTGGAGCGTTCCTATGGTGGTCCTTGACGCCTCGTCACAGCCGGAGAACTAAATAAGCCTAAAGAAAGAAAGGGGAAATCTAAACTGCCCTAGAGCAGACCCCAAAGCAATAGACAGCCCCCAACATGTAGTGAAAACAGATGAAAACACAAACACAGACAGAAAGACAGGCAGAGCAAATGATGGGGCCCAACTAACTAGATAGGAAAGGACAGAAAAGATGCTGGCTGCAATCCGCAAAAACCCTACCAAAAATGTCCCAACATGTCTGATAGGAAAAACAGCCCTGAAGTCACTAGACTTCAAAATCCCTATATCAGCACTCCGATATATTCTGAAGACAGAGCAAAAGAGAATTAACCGATCAGGGACAAAAATGGAAATTCAGCAAAGCCCCAGCCGGGGCTTGCTGAACACAAAACTAAGCAATTCAGACAAAATCTCATGGAACAATAACAGAGCAAAAACTTAGCTTTAGAAGACAGGAACTGAACTGGAGGCCAGAGCTCAGAGCAGAGAAATCACCAGCAACCCTACAGGGCGTCGGCTGCCTTATATCCACTCAGAGATTCCGGATGTCCAATCGCAATCCACCTGTTCAGGTGACAGGTTTCTCCCATCCAAATCAGTTTCACCACCTCCTTCCACCAGCAAAGGGAGTTCATCGGACATCAAAGGTGAACGAGAAAATGAGCTCATAACACCTAGACACCCACACGCTCTCTGACTTTATTCTACCGCTGGCATCCATATCCTCACTCCATGACACAGATGGTGCCACTGCTTTCTACAATGCCACTCTCGCATCAGCTATTGATGCGGTTGCCCCTCTCGTTCATGGCAGAATGCGACGTATCAACAGACAACCCTGGCACAATAACACCACTAGTGTTGAGCATTCTGATACTGCAATATTGGGTTTCGGACGATATTCGTGGTATCGGAGTTCCGATACTGAGTTCCAATACTTTTAGAATATCGAATACCGGAATCGGAAGTTCCCATAAGGCAATGAGCCAGTTTGATTTTATTCATCCAATGAGGAATCCTAATAAGTGTGGGCACATCCTGTTATGCATGTTAGGCATGTTAACTAATGGCATGGGTGTGATTGGCTGCTGAAATGATGTCATGATGCACTATAAAAGCCACCGCCGCCATTTTGGGTTCACTCTACTGTGAATTTACTTAGGGACAGGACGTTGCTGTTCTGACTCTGAGGGACAGTTTGAGCTAGCGATTTGCTTTATTGTGCTTTACCCAGGCTACTTTAGCAACCGCCGTGTGAGAAGCTTTCTTTTGCCTTGCAGCGCTGTTAACGGCTGTCTGCGAGGTCTCTGTGTGTGAGTGCAGCTCACGCTGTAGTGTGTTCTGCAGCCACCTCCAGTTGTAGTCCGCTCAGCGTGCGTCATTGCCTCATACATTGTCCTTTTCTGCATTAGTGCTGCTCATTTTTCCAGATTTCTCCTATTAGTGTGGTTCCGTCTGTATCCAGCTAGATTGCTTGAAAACACTATATAGGAGTAGAAAGATGAGCTTTTCTGCAGCCTTGCAGCGCTGTTCACGGCTGTCTGCGAGGTCTTTGTGTGTGAGTGCAGCTCACGCTGTAGTGTGTTCTGCAGCCACCTCCGGTTGTAGTCCGCTCAGCGTGCATCACTGCCTCATACATTGTCCTTTTTTGCATGAGTGCTGCTCATTTTTCCAGATTTCTCCTATTAGTGTGGTTCCATCCATATCCAGCTAGAATATTTGCGAACACTATATAGGAGTAGATAGAGGAGCCTTTCTGCTGGCTTGTGCCCTGCAGCCCCAGCCAGATTGGTATTAGCCTATTTTTGGAGCCTCATCTATTGCATTGTAGGTTACCTTCCTGCATTGTAATAGCTATAAAAAGTTTGTGATACTATCGGTTTTACATCTTTGGGCACATCCAGTGTCTTTTTGTGGAGAAAAAAAAAAAAAGGTAATAAAGTTCACCAAACACTCCACTTTACAGTTGTGTAGGCCACATTAGCTCATATTAAAGTCTAGTCCACACTTTATAAAATTAGTGTTTCTTATACCTGTTAGCAGCTGTTCAGGAATAAGCACACTAAGTCCTTAGTACTTTTCTGCCTATCTTTATCAGTCTACCAAGATGAAAAAGGCAGGGAGTAAGGCACGTGGTCGTGGGTGTGGAGTTTCTGCAGGGAGAGGACGTGGGGATTCTGTGCCTGCTGCGGGCACCAGTGACTCAGCATCCCCCAGTTTTACCAGGGAACAGTCCTTTATGCGCAGCTTTGTAGGAGCTCGCCGTACCCAACTGCTGCGGGACGAACAAATTGAAGCCGTTGTCGAATGGATGGCAGCTAACGCATCGACTTCAATTAGTTCCAGATCCTCTCAGGTCCAGAGCACTGAAGAGCACCCATCTGTCTCTTTACCACCTGCCAAATTGCCCAGGCAGTCAGAGAGCCCTGGACAGGAGCCATCTCTACTTCTGTTCTCTGAATCTGTTGGCTTGGAAAGAGGGGGCCAGCCAAGCAGCATTCGAGAATTTGAAGAAGAGGTAGTATGCAGTGATGCGCAACAGCTTTGTCTCTCTGAATCTGAAGAGGCGGGTGGGCCAGTGCCATTGTCAGCACACCTCAGTACACATATGATGAGACTCAGGTGCCACTTTCTGGTGCGTACTGTGCTGTCGAGACTACCCAGGAGAAGCAGTCGTTTGAAGAGGGTAGTGTAGATGATGAGGTCCTTGACCCATCATGGCGTGAGGTACAGGAAGGTGGTGGGAGCAGCTCTGAGGAAGAGATTCCCCGAATGGCCAAAAAAGGGGGGAGAGGGAGGGGGCAGACTCGGTTGCCTGTAGCCTCCTCTTCAGCACCCATTAGGAGCATGCCTCTTCCAAAACCCAAAACGGGCGCTCCCAAGACTTGCAGTGCCTGGTCCTTTTTTGACACAGTTGCAGATGACATTTGCTTTGTCAAATGCAAGCGGTGTAATCAGAAAGTGAAAAGAGGGAAAAGTGTCAGCAACCTCAATACCACAAATATGTGGAAACATGTGCAGACCAAGCACGTGGTGGAGTTACAAAGACACACTGAAGACCTAGGCCAACCTACAGCGCCACCTACCACCTCTTCAGCTCATGTTGTAGCCACTTCCTCCAGCTCACACACAGCTGGTTCGGCTTCCTCACAGGATCACCATGGAAGAACCTCTGGCACTGTTGTACAGAGACACAGTGTCATTCCACCCACAGCACCACGTTCCCTGTCATCCTTACACTACCAGGCCAGTCTAAAGCCATCGGTAGCACAGGCATAGGAGAAAAGGCGCCCATACTCGGCAAACCACCACCCCGAGCACAGGCTCTGAATGCTGGCATTGCAAAACTACTGTCCCTTGAAATGCTCTCATTCAGGCTGGTGAAGACTGACACCTTCTGTAGCTTCATGGCATTGGCAGTCCCACAATACAATGTGCCCAGCCACTTTTATTTCAGCAGGCAAGCCATCCCTGCCCTGCAAAAGTATGTGGAGGGAAAAATTAAACATGCGCTACTAAACGCCGTCAGTAGCAAGGTCCACCTGACCTCGATGCGTGGACCAGTAACCATGGACAGGGACGATATCTTTCCCTCACTGCCCATTGGGTAAATGTTGTGGAGCCGGGTACAGATCTTGAGAGTGGTGCTGTACGTGTTCTGCCAACTTCAAGGATTGCAGGAATCCAGTCTGTACACATTGACTCCTCCTCATACTCCAGTTCCTCTGAATCAGCGCTGCAGGAGCTGTCACAGTCTACCTCCACATGGACCCGTGAACGCTTACCTGTTACGACCGATATGAGCAGAGCCATGGCCAAACGTCAACAGGCCATATTGAAATTAATTTCTTTGGGGAATCGAAGCCATACAGCGCAGGAGCTCTGGAATGCCATCAAGCAGGAGAGCGACGTGTGGTTTGTGCCAGCGAATCTCCAGCCAGGCATGGTAGTGTGTGACAATGGCTGAAATCTGGTGGCAGCTCTGGGCCTAGGCAACCTCACTCACATCCCATGTCTGGCACATGTGCTCAACTTGGTCGTGCAGAGTTTTTTGAGGGACTATCCGGATCTTGATGCACTGTTGCACAAGGTCCGCATAGAGTGCGCTCACTTGTGGCGTTCCAGCATGGCAAGATCGCGCATTGCAGCTCTGCAGCGCCGATTCTGCCTTCCGGAACATCGCATCATATGTGACCTACCCACCAGGTGGAATTCAACGTTACATACGTTGGAGAGGTTGTGTGAGCAGCAGGCAGCAGTAATGGAGTACCAGCTGCATCAGGCGCAAACAAGTCACACTGCGCGCCGTTCACACTTTACCACCACTGAGTGAGCCTCTATGAAGGACATCTGCCACGTTTTGCGTGCATTCGATGATTCCACGCGGATGGCGAGTGCAGATGATGCACTAGTCAGCATGACTATCCCCCTTATCTGCCTGCTTGAAAAAACACTGCAAGCACTAAGGGAGGAGGTTGTGGAAGAGGTGGAGGATGAGGAGTTACAAATACCATCTGCTTCTGGTCAGTCTGCGCAACGTGGTTCCTCACAAAGGCCTAGGCAGGGGACACTTTGTGAGGAGGATGAGGAGGAGTCAATTGAGGAGGAAGACATCTGTCCAGAGGAGGGAGGTACACAATGCTCTAGTACTCAGTATGAAGAGCTACGGTGGGGTGATGCAGAGCAGGCAGAGATGACGCCTCAAGCAGGGGACAGCGTTTCTTGGCCAGTTGGCAGTCTGCAGCACATGGTTGATTTCATGCTGCAGTGCCTGAGAAACGACCGCCGCATCGCCCACATTCTCTACACGGCTGATTATTGGGTGTACACCCTCCTAGATCCTCACTACCGGGACAACTTACAAAGCCTCATAACACCATTGAACCGGGAGCGTAAAAAGCGGGAGTACCAAGACACACTGAAGCATTCCATCATGTTCTCCATTCCACCCGAGAGCAGTGCTGCTAGTGCTTTACAAAGCAGCTCAGTGCGTCGAGGCAGTGGACGAAGCTCTGCACAAAGAGGGAGCAGAAGCAGCGCCTCAGCACAAGACAAGACTAGTATGGCCCAAATGTGGCAAAGTTTTGTGTCCACGCCACAAATGTCTACACCATCACAGACGGCTCCAGTCAGCAGGAGGCAACGTTTCTGTCAGATGGTGACAGACTACATGTCTTGCAGTCTCAGTGTTCTCCCACACGGCTCTTCCCCCTTCAAGTTTTGGGTCTCTAAGCTGGATACATGGCCAGAGCTTAGCCAGTATGCATTGGAGGTGCTGGCTTGCCCTGCTGCTAGTGTATTATCGGAACGCGTCTTTAGTGCCGCAGGTGGTGTACTAACAGACCGTCGCATGCGACTATCCTCCGATAACGTTGACCGACTTAATTTTCTGAAAATGAACAAGGCCTGGATTTTGCAGGAATTTGACAGTCCTCTTCCAGATTAAATAATTGATTGGCAACAGTATCCAGGTCTCCTGTTGTGTTCATGTTTCTACCACCTGAACTGTAATCCCAGGGATCCAACACCGCCAGTTGCTGCTCAGAAGTGCCATCTGCACAGTCAACACTTGCTCCTGTGTTATTGGGGTTCAGTAACGTCAGCTGATCCCCTGCTGTGTGTCCGGCAATTTCTCCTGCTCCGACCACACTCACACTACTACAGATATTAAACTTGCTCCAATTAGGCCTCTGGCTACACTCTGTTTCTCCTGTAATCCCTGGGCTCCAACACCGCCAGTTGCTGCTCAGAAGTGCCGTCTGCACAGTCAACACATGCTCCAGTGTTATTGGGGTTCAGTAACATCAGCTGATCCCCTGCTGTGTGTCTGGCAATTTTGCCTGCTCTGTCCACATTCACACTACTACAGATATTAAACTTGCTCCAATTAGGCCTCTGGCTACACTCTGTTTCTACCATAATCCCTGGGCTCCAACATCGCCAGTTGCTGCTCAGAAATGTCTTTGGCACGGGTACTCCCTCCTGCACAGCCAGGTTCCAGCACGCCAGCTTTTTCCGGGTAGTGTCCACGTCACTTTGCCTCCAATACGTTGTCCTGTCATGTTGCGGTCGGGTTAGCCGACTCTATGGTGCCTGCAGTTTAGGTGCTTCCTATGTGGGCTGCGGGATCTGGCAATGAAGGCTGGTTCCGTAGTGCCAATAGGACAAGCTCCCCCTGTAGGACTGTGGGTTTCGGTAACTCCGGCCGGCTCGCGGCCTTGCAACTTTTTTTTTCATGTGTACCCTCTGCTGCCTATCTGAGTTCCAGTACCATTAGCTGGTTCTTTGGAAGTCAATCTTGAATATGTCCCCCTGGGTTCCAGTAATGCCAGCTGGTTCCAGGCAGAGCCTTTGGCTTAGGTGCCTCCTTCTCGGTATCCGAGTTCCACCAACGTCTGCTGGTCCTTGGTAGAGCTTTCTGGCACAGGTACCTCCTGCTTAGAAACCGGGTTCCAGTACCATCAGCTGGTCCTCGATAGTTCCATTGGCTCTTGTACCTTCGGCTACCCATCCAGGTTCCAGTACCGTCAGCTGGTTCTCAGCAGTTCCTCAGCCTTCTTGTACCTTCTGCTACATTTCCAAGTTCAAGCTTTTTGAAATGGTTTTTGGTAATCACTCTGGATCTCCCTGACGATGACCCTAAAGACGACGACCCTGAAGACCACCCCGAAGAAGACGATGAACCCAAAAACGACGACCCTGGAGACAATGACCCTGAACACCACCCCAAAGAAGACGACAACCCCAAAGACGACCCTGAAGACCATCCCGAAGAAGACCAAGAAGATGACCCTGAAGAAGATGACCAAGAGGACAAAGAACAAGAAGACAACCACCAAGATACAGAAGAACAAGAGACAGAAGACCAAGAAGCAGAAAAACAAGAAGCTGCAGAAGAAAAAGCGGAAGAACATTAAGCATAAGACTAAAAATCAGAGCAAAAGATATTATCTAAATTATAAGCAGAAGAAGACTAAGCAGTGTATGGGGGTGAGTCCATTCCTCCTCGTGGTGCCCCTGGAAAATGCCTCCTGCTGCAGGCAAAACTGAACGCGGACAAATCCTGTTTTAAATCTTTTGTGACAGGCAGAACGGAAGGTGTAAACTTCAAACTTTTATAGATAACAACTACAGGAATGCCTGTCACAGATAAGAATATGATGAAGAAGAAGAATATGAAGAAGATGAAGAAGTAGAATATGAAGAAGAATAATAGTTGAATAAGAAGAATATAAAGAATGTAGAAAAAAATAATAGGAAGAAGGTGAAGAAGAAGATGAATAAAGTGAAGAAGACATTGATGAAAAAGATGCTGCTGATGATGATGATGAAGGAGAAAGTGTGGCAGAAGTAAAAAAGAAGGTGAAGAGCATGGAAGTAGTGAAACATAAATATCTGACAAAATATCAAAAAGCTTAACATAGTCAATATATTTGTAACTCCGAACGTCTTAAAAAAAAAAATTCCTGCTATTCCATTTGATTGAATATTTCAACACTGTGTCCAATTATAAAAAATGTCACTTCAACAAATCAGAAAACACACTATGATGGCCACAAAGTGAGCTCACCACAAAGAAGCGAACCACAAAATTATAAAAAAATTATTTTTATTAACAAAATCATGTACATTAAAAGGGCCACATACCCATAATTACAAAAATAACCCAAAGAGGGGACTACAGCATTATTTTACTAGTATAATGCATAGGTAAGAAAATGTATTGACATTCTGAGGGTACGGCCCATATCAATCCATTGCACAACATCATATATCCATATGTAAAATAACTCAACTAGTGCTAAAAATAGCTTTTATTATGAATGATATTATCCATATTTAGACAATGGACCACCCTCAGAAAATCAACATACATTGTTCCACATATAATCTCTCCTAACATCAGATTAAATCCATGATGGCAAAAAAGGAGGCATAGTTAATCAATGCTAGATGAATCCACAGCATTAGCCCCCATACTCCACTATACAATGTACAAGTGGAGCGACCAATATATTAATAACAGCCACCAATAAGGAGTTTTTAAATAGATGGAGATATAATATAGAAACCTTATGAATGTGCTATATGTAATCCAGCCGCTGTCCCCTGCGCCCCGACGTGCGTTTCGTCCTGCTGCTACATTCATAGGGTATCTATATTATATCTCCATCTATTTAAAAACTCCTTATTGGTGGCTGTTATTAATATATTGGTCGCTCCACTTGTACATTGTATAGTGGAGTATGGGGGCTAATGCTGTGGATTCATCTAGCATTGATTAACTATGCCTCCTTTTTTGCCATCATGGATTTAATCTGATGTTAGGAGAGATTATATGTGGAACTATGCATGTTGATTTTCTGAGGGTGGTCCATTGTCTAAATAAGGATAATATCATTCATAATAAAAGCTATTTTTAGCACTAGTTGAGTTATTTTACATATGGATATATGATGTTGTGCAATGGATTGATGTGGGCCGCATCCTCAGAATGTCAATACATTTTCTTACCTATGCATTATACTAGTAAAATAATGCTGTAGTCCCCTCTTTGGGTTATTTTTGTAATTATGGGTATGTGGCCCTTTTAATGTACATGATTTTGTTAATAAAAATAATTTTTTTATAATTTTGTGGTTCGCTTCTTTGTGGTGAGCTCACTTTGTGGCCATCATAGTGTGTTTTCCTATTCCATTTGATTGGGCAAAACCTCTATGCCTTTAATGTCTCCTCCACCTCCCCAATACATTCTACATTATTCTTAGTTGTTTTCCTTCATGTTGAATTAACCTACAAGGAAAGTAAGGGTTTATTTTCATTCCGATATTTGTGTCCCATTGACTTGCATTGGTTTCCGGTATCGGAATCGGCGATATCCGATATTTTTGGGGTATCGGTCCGATCCAATCCGATCCGATATTTCCTGATATTGGAAGGTATCGCTCAACACTAAACACCACTAAAAAGCTCCGGCAAGTGTCCAGGACTGCAGAGCGGCGCTGGAAGAAAAAAAAATTCCCAAGATGACTTCACCACATTCAAACAGGCAACACTCGATTTCAAATCTGCCCTCACCTCTGCTAAATAGGCCTACTTCACAACCCTTGCATCTTCCCTATCTTACAACCCCAAACAGTTATTCAAAACTTTTAACTCCCTCCTCCGCCCACCACTGCCTCCTCCAACCTCCCTCATCTCTGCCGAGGACTTTGCCACACGCTTCTTCAAAAATAAGATTGATCAAACAAGGCAAGTATTCATCGCTCAACCACCACAACCCCTTTGTATACCAGATCAATGCCCAAACCCCATAACCTCACTCTCCAACATCACTGAAGGGAAGCTTAGTCGTCTCTTCTCCAAATTGCACCTGACAACCTGTGCACTCGACCCCATCCCATCATACCTCCTCTCCAACCTCACCACCACACTTATCCCATCCCTAACCCACCTCTTCAACCTATCACTAATGTCTGGTACCTTCCCTTCTGCTTTCAAATATGCCACAATCACACCTATCCTTAAAAAGCCAACCCTTGACGCACCCGCTATGTCCAATTATCTCCCAATATCGTTGCTCCCATTAGGTTCCAAACGCCTGGAACAGCACGTCCACGCTGAACTTTCCTGCCACCTATCATCTAACTTGCTCTTTGACAATCTACAATCTGGTTTCCGCCCCCATCACTCCACTGAAACAGCCCTGACCAAAATTACTAATCACCTACTTACAGCCAAATCAAATGGACAATACTCTATACTCTTGCTTCTAGACCTGTCCTCTGCATTCGACACAGTTGACCACTGCCTCCTACTACAGATCCTCTCCTCCTTCGGCATCAAAGACCTCGCCCTATCATGGATCTCCTCTTACCTTTCCAACTGCACATTCAGTGTCTCCCACTCCCACACCACCTCCTCATCCCACCCTTTCTCTGTTGGAGTCCTCCAAGCCTCTGTTTTAGGACCCCTACTCTTCTCAATCTATACACTTGATCTGGGGCAACTCATAAAGTCCCACGGATTCCAGTACCACCTTTATGCTGATGACACTCAGAACTACCTCTCTGGCCCAGACGTCATCTCTCTGCTGTCCAGAATCCCAGAGTGTCTATCAGCCATATCCTCCTTCTTCTCCTCTCGCTTCCTCAAGCTCAATGTGGACAAATCTGAACTCATCATCTTTCCTCCATCTCACAGATCTTCCTTACCCGACCTAGCTATAACAATTAATGACATCACACTTTCCTCAGTACCGGAAGTCCGCTGCCTCGGAGTAACCTTTGACTCTGCCCTGTCCTTCAAACCGCACATCCAAGCTCTTTCTACCTCCTGTCGCCTCCAGCTCAAAAATATTTCCAGAATCCGTTCTTTACTCAACCCTCAATCTACTAAAATGCTTGTGCATGCCCTCATCATCTCCCACCTTGACTACTGCAGCATCCTTTTCTGTGGTCTCCCTGCTAACAACCACGCACCTCTCCAGTCCATCCTTAACTCTGCTGCCCGATTAATTCATCTATCTCCTCACTACTCCTCCGCTTCTCCCCTCTGCAAATCTCTTCACTGGCTCCCATTCCCTCAGCTTATCCAGTTCAAATTACTAATACTGACCTACAAGGCCATCTATAACCTGTCTCCCCCATATGTCTCTGAACTAATCTCCCGATACCTTCCCTCACGTAATCTCCGGTCCTCCCATGACCTCCTTCTCTCCTCCACACTTGTTCGCTCCTCACCCAATCGCCTCCAAGACTTCTTCCGAACTGCGCCTATTCTCTTGAATTCTTTGCCCCAACAAGTCCGACTATCAACCACATTTGGATCCTTCAGATGGAACCTGAAAACCCACCTCTTCAAGAAAGTCTACAGCCTGCAATGACCCCGCTACCTCCTTCTCTCTCACGATTACCGGTGATATCACCTCAACCAACAACGGAACTGCTGCAACCCACCAACCTACTGTCTCCTTTCCCACCATCCTGTAGCATGTAAGCCCGAAAGGGCAGGGTCCTCTCCCTTCTGTTTAAGTCTGTCTTTGTTAGTTTGTGTACTGTAAGTGATATCTGTAATTTGTATGTAACCCCTTCTCATGTACAGGACCATGAAATCAATGGTGCTATATAAATAAATAATAATAATAATAATAATTGATGGCTTGCATGAACTAGTCCTGATACTCATGCTGAGAGTGGACCTCCTCATACAGCACTTGTACTGAGGTCTTTGAGTTCTTGGATCCTGACTTGTGAACAGGCCCCATCACCTGAACATAAAGTAATGCTGTTAGGTGTGGATCCACTGCTCCACAGGCTGGCCATACCCTGTAGGGTTTGACTAAGCAGCTACCTGGCGTTCGCTAGAACCTCTGGTGGTGAGGGTAGACATGGCCGCAGGTAATCGTCAGCATATCACCCGCTGTCTAATGGGCAAGCTTTATTAAGCTTGCCCATTAGACAGCGGGTGATATGCTGACGATGAAAATAATCTTGAGACTTTTCTTAGTTGTTTTGTGCCTGAGAATCACTAAGATTGGGTTACCTACTTACCTCTAGCTGGATTTGTGGTGAATAATCGTTGCCATGACTCTACTGGTAAGTCCCAGTTTTTTGAGGGGCATATGGGTTTCATCTTCAGTTCTTCTGGAAACCTGAAGAAGAGCAAATTTCATCGTCTATTATGTTTGTGTGGCAAGGGGTTCTTGATAATTTGAGGGAGATGGGGTCCAAATATAAGAGTGTGGCTGATCGGAGATGTTTTGTGGGTCCAGATCTGTGTGTTGCAGACTTGGTGTGGTTGTCCTCAAGGACCATTAAGTTGAAGGTTCCCTCTTGGAAACTGGGTCCAAGGTTCACTGGTCCTTATAAGATTGTGGCCGTCATCAATCCTGCAGAATACCGCCTTGCGTTGCCTCTCACGTTTAAGATCCATAATGTGTTTCATCGATCTCTACTCAAAAAATATGTTGCGTCCTCTGTACCATTAGCGCTACCACCATCTCCAGTCATTGTGGATGGTCATATGGAATTTCAGATAGCCAATATCGTTGATTCTCGCTTAGTTCTTCAGTCGCTTCAGTATCTGGTACACTGGAAGGGATACGGTTCTGAAGAGAGGATGTGGGCACCAGCATCTGACATCCATATGGCCAGGCTAATATGGTCTTTTCACGAGGCATACCCTGATAAACCCGGTTCTGAAGTTCCGGAGGTCCCTTGCAGAACGGGGGGGGTACTGTCACGGGGTTACAATGACAGAGAGGAGCCATAAGACTGCAGTGTCTGATTTCTCCTACTCCTACACTAATTAAAAGCAATTTACCTTCTTATTAAATGGTCTAAATTTATTTTGGCACTTCAGGGATTAATCTGCTCTGTTGAGAGCTTCTGGAGCGATTAGACTCTCAGCTGTGCAGCAATAGCCACTCCCATCTCCTATATAAAATAGGCCCTGGCTAGCACTCATTGTTAGAGAGAGCTTATGCTGCATGGCTGGAAGTTGTTGTTGGTTATTGTAGGAGAAGGCGTTTGGGGTTTATCTGTGACTTTTGGTTTTGAGTGTGTGATAATTTCTTTCTTCTCCTACTTTGGTTTAACCCCCATCCTCCACTACCCAGTGCATTAGTGCATTCCTCGGTTATCTGTGTGAGAATATTTGTATTTTTGGTATTTTTTGTTATCCCTGTTCGTATTCCCTTGTTAGAGTTGTTGGTGTATTATGGTACACTACTACTCCCCTCTTCCAAGGGTGGGGTAAGGGTATAGACTGAGGGTGGATTCAGTAGCTAAGGCAAGGTACATAGCCCTGACCTCTTCACCATCAGAAGTAATCCAGGGAACAGGGAGAGCTAGGGTTCCTCTAGCATTAGAGACAGGGAAGGAGCCACTGATCCTGGGACACTCGGCAACAGAGTTCTGAAGGGAAGTGATTGATTGCAGTTATTTATTCCAAAAAGTCTGCAACCAAATATTGAGTTGAGGGTGCTAATTATTTTGTCCAGCCCATTTTTAAGGGTTTGTGTGAAATTATGTCTAATTTGCCTTTTTTCCTCTGTTTTTTGTGTTGTTCCAATGCACACAAAGGAAATAAACGTGTATAACAAAACATTTATCATTGCAAAAATTTTCTGGAGGAAATACTTTATTTTCTGGAACAATTTCAAGGATGCCAACACTTTTGGCCATTACTAAATGTTACTTGTAAATTAATATAAAAGTCTAAAGGCAAAACCATTACAAACACAAATCGATTTAAAGATTCAGCCCTACCATGGACAAAAATTTTTTCAGTGAAATAAATAAACTGCTCAAATAATACTTTGATACAGATTCCAAAAAAAAGCATTGCAAGAATAATATGCTTCTTATTGTTTAATGTTCAGTAAATATCCCTACATAATATTTAAAGGTTCTGCGTTGGTGGCCACTTTATTTTCACACGTACTGGAGAAAAAAGAGTTTCTGTGACATTTAAGTAATGTGATAGACAGGCCTCTATTCCTTATATTTAAAGACTCTATAGAAACAGGGTCTGTTCCTTTTGATTGGCGGCAAGCAAATGTGGTACCAATATTCAAAAAGGGGTGTAAAAGGGAACCTGGAAACTATAGGCCGGTAAGCTTATCATCTGTTGTGGGTAAAATTTTTGAAGGGTTTCTAAGGGATACCATTATGGAATATCTCAATGTTAATGAATGTTTAACTCCATATCAACATGGATTTATGAAGGATCGCTCCTGTCAAACTAACCTGATCAGCTTCTATGAGGATGTAAGCTCTCAAATGGACCAAGGAGAATCATTGGATGTCATTTATCTCGACTTCTCTAAAGCATTTGACACTGTCCAACATAAAAGATTGGTAAGTAAGATGAGAAAGCTTGGGCTAGGGGAAAATGTGTGTAGATGGGTAGGTAGCTGGCTTAGTAATAGAAAACAAAGAATGGTTATTAATGGTGCATACTCAGATTGGGCTAGGGTTACTAGTGGGATACCAGAGGGTTCTGTATTGGGCCCCCTACTATTTAATATATTTATTAATGATTTAGTGGATGGCTTACACAGTAAAATATTAGTATTTGCAGATGATACAAAACTATGTAAGGTAGTTAACACAAAGAGGTTTGCAAAGGAGTTTGCAACTACAGACAGATTTGAATAAATTGGAGAATTGGGCTGAAAAAGGCAAATGAGGTTTAACACAGATAAGTGTAAGGTTATGCACATGGGAAGGAGAAACAGATGCTACAATTACTTACTAAATGGGAAACTGCTGGGGAAATCAGACATGGAAAAAGACTTAGGCATCTTAGTCAATAAGAAGCTAAATTGGAGTGCCCAGTGTCAGGCAGCTGCCACCAAAGCAAATAGGGTCATGGGATGCATTAGAAGAGGTCTGGGGACACGAGATGAAAACATAATTCTCCCTCAGTACAAATCACTCGTCAGACCACACTTGGAGTATTGTGTGCAATTTTGGACGCCGGTGCTCAAGAAAGACATTACTGAACTTGAAAGGGTTCAAAGGCGGGCTACTAAAATGATAAATGGAGTTGGTTCGCTACAATACCCAGAAAGGTTATCAAAATTATGTCTATTTACTCTAGAAAAGAGAAGACTTAGGGGAGACCTAATATATATGTACAAGTATATCAGAGGGCAATACAGAGATCTCTCCAATGAACTGTTTGTACCAAGGACTGTGACAAGAATAAGGGGGCAATCTCTTCGTTTGGAGGAAAGACAATTTCTGCACCAGCATAGAAGAGGGTTCTTCATGGTAAGAGCAGTGAGGCTCTGGAATTCTTTTCCTGAGGAAGTGGTGATGGCCAACTCACTGAATGAATTTAAGAAAGGAATGGATGCTTTTCTTGTGAGTAACAGTATAGAAGGTTATGAATAACATAATATTATAGGTAGATGAATGACCCAGCTTAGGGGAAGGAATTTTTTTTCCCTATGGAGAAAATTGGCTTCTACTCTGTGGGTTTTTTGCCTTCCCCAGGATCAACAATGCAGAACAGCTGCACTAAAAATAGGTTGAACTAGATGGACATGAGTTCTTCCTTCAGCCTTCAAAACTATGTTACTATGTTATTTGCTGTAGTACTTACATATTTCCCTAACACATTTGTTAAAATAAAGATAACATGATTAAACCTGTTAAGTAGAGATGAGCGACTTTGCCTTTTTTCGGGTCGAGTCGGATTTCATGAAACTCGACTTTCTCAAAAGTCGGGTCGAACGAAATCGGCTGATTATCGCGAAAAGTCGAAGGCCGACTGAAACACGAAACCCAATGCAAGTCAATGGGGAACCAAGGTCGGCAGAGAGTGGAGGACAGGAAACACACCTACAGTGCCCATTTTAATGCCAAAACATCAATTCTTATTACTTAAGCATGTCAACCTTAATTTACTTTATAATAATAGTTAGGCATTGAAAACTGGGTGTTATTTTGCTAAAGTCGTAGGGGGGTGGGGTAGGGCTGGCTCCAGATTTTCGTGGGCCCAGGGCCAAAGATTGTCAATGGGCTCCTTTAACACATGCCACAATTCATGATGCTCTGATACGGCAGAGAAATAGCGGTATAGTACAATGAAAAATACTTCACTTCTTACATCTCATGACTGATATCTGTTTTAAATTCTCCAATAGCTCAAAAAATGCACAGTATATTACTCCATACAGTATCATGGCCACCGCATAGTGCGCTATACAGAGTAATGAGGCCCATATATTTCTCCATACAGAATCCATGGTCCCATATAATGTTTGAAACAGTATATGATGAGCTCCACATAATGCTACAGTATATGTTGGTCCCCATGGATGAAGCTCCACTGTGTTATGGGTCCAAATAATGCTCCATATATAATGGGCCCCATTTCTAATGCTCCAGTGCATAATGGGCCCTGTAAATGCTGCTCCAGTGTCTGATATCCACCTTTGGAATGCTCCAGTGTATGGTGGGCCTCATATATCATTCTCCAGAGTATAGTGCTCCCCAAAAATAGCTGTCCCAACATTGAAAACAATTAAATAAGTCTCCTCACTAGGGAATCTCTGTACTAGTCTGGACTCCTCGTCGTCCCCATCTTCCATCTCACTGCACTTGGACTGTTTAGGCAGAGGGCATACAGACGTGATGTCATCGCGCTCTCTGACCAGAATGACACTGTCTGGAAACTCGGAAGACGTCACGGCGGTGGAGCAGGGAGAGGTAAGTATTTCAACTTTGCAAGTGCTGTGATCCTGAGCAAGCAGGGGGGGCCCCCTCATTGGCGACGGCACTGGCACAGGGCCCCTCATAGTACGCCGGTGTGTCTGACGGCGGGTGTGCACCCCCACCGTCAGAGACACTTGATTCTACTATGAGGGACCTTGTGCCAGTGCCGTTGCCAAAGAGTGTGCCCACCACCTGCCCAGGGCAGCGGCACTCGCACGGGTGTGTGCACCAGGTGGTGACCCCGGCCCTGTGGGGGGAGGCATTCAAGTTAGGGAGGTAGAAAAATTGGCATATGTTGATGTTGGACATTCAGCAGCTGCAAATGGAGTAATTGGAGAAGTCCGCGAAAGAGGAGGACAAAAGCAAGCCATTTTTCTGGCAACCTACGTGTCAGCAGGGGAGGGTGGGACAAAATCCTTTGAAACCCATGCATGGTTCATTTTAATGAAGGTTAGATCATCAACATTTTGGGTTGACAGACGGGTCCTTCTTTCTCTCAGGATTGATCCAGCAGCTGTTAGGCGTCGGGTTTCTACGTCTGCTCTGCATGAATCCAGAGCCTCACATTCTGCGGTCTCCTGCTGTCTTTCTACTGCAGAGGAGATTGCTTTGCAGCAGACTACTCCAGAGACTAAGTCCCTCTGTGCTCCTACTGGGCATGTGTTGCGAGTTCCTTTTCCCCTTCACCATTGAGGTCTGATGAACTCCCTCTTCTGGTGAAGGAAGGTAGTGAGGCTGATTACCAAGCACCTGGGTATGATGATGATGAGTGGGTGACGGGAATTGCTGACTGGATATAAGGCAGCCGACGCCCTTCTGCCTTGCTGGTGATCTCTCTGAGGGATTCTAGGAGACCAGTCTGATTCCTGCTCCTCAAAAGCTAAGTTTTCTGCACTGCTTTTTGCATTTGCGTTTTGTTTTGTTTTGCCTTGTTTTTCTGAATTTCTGCCATTCCCTGCTGGTGTGAGTTGAATTCCTCTGTCTTCAGAAAATACCTGAGTTCTGATATAGTCTTTTTGAAGCCTAGCGTCTTCAGGGCCTTTTTCCCTATCAGCCTGTTGGCTCTTGTTTTGATAGGGTTTTTGGCGGATTGCAGACAGCAGCTTTCCTGTCCTGTCCTATTTAGCTCAGCCTATCTTTCTATCTGTGTGAGTGTTTTTTCATCTTGCTTCACCGTCATTATATGTTAGGGGCTGCCTATTGCTTTGGGGTCTTCTCTGGGGCAGTTTAGATTTCCCTTTCTGTCTTTAGGCTATGTAGTTCTCCGGCTGTGATCGAGGGGTCTAGGGCACCATAGGAACCCCCACGGCTACTGCTAGTTGTTGTTGATAGGTTCAGGGGTCTGCAATCCGATAGCTGCCAACTTCTCTGGTTTTCTGGACTTAGCTAGTATTTCTGTTTTTTGCCTCCTACGGTGACTCATTCATAACAGGCATGCTCACGAGACGATCTCCCATTGGAGATCGGGAGTCATGTGTCCAGATCTCATTGGTCCATCTCGGAGATCTGGAAGGTCCCGCATGGCTATAAAAAGTGCGCATGGTAGTTTCGCCATGCGCTAGTATAGACTATGCTTGCTATGTGTGAATGGTGACGGATGTATGATTCTGTTGACTGGCTCATTTGAAACCCCTTCCCTCTGATATTGTGCATTGTGAAAGGGAATTAGTTTAGCAGTCAGCGCCAGTCAGTGGCAAGCCTTAAGCCACTGTGCACACCGCACCGCTACGCTAGCGTCCGACATCGTGCTTGCTATCTGGCTTTGTCGTCGAGTGGCAGTGTCCTATGCCGCGCTGCAGTTGCAGCCCTTCATGGCGCTCGCAGCAGCGGCGCCGCATGCATGGTAGGTCTAGAGGGATGCAGCTCCTCTGTCTTGGGTCCTGCTCCTGTGACCAGATACTGTGTGTGCATTTACCTGAAGACTGTGTCACTAACAGGTTCAGTGTTTTGTATGCTACCTGAAGCCTATGTCACTAACAGGTTCAGTGTTTTGTATGTTTTGTTGCGGCATCTCTGTGTGTGAACAGAGTCCGCTCTGCACACTCCGGGTGAAGTTGAACCCTTGTGCTTCATACCGCCATATTGCTTCTCTGTCATCACTCAGCAGCGGTTGTTACACCTACTGCACGGTGGACCCCGAGCGGCGAACGTACTTTATTATTTATTTTTATTTAGTGCGTTCCGCCGTTCCTAACAGCATCATTGAAGACTCGTTCAGATAACACACTAGCAGCAGGGCAAGCGAGCTCCTGTGAGGCATATTGTGCCAATTCAGGCCAAGTGTCAAGTTTACTGGCCCAATGGCCAAAGGGGAATGATCAGTGAGGGAGAACATCGATATGGGAGGAGAAGTAGTTTGTTACCATAGTTGACAACTGCTGTCTCCTGTCACTTTCGATCGATGAATTTTTACTAGTCGTGTGAGCGGTACTTGAAAAATCAGTCCACAACATGGTCATGAAACCCCTTTGTCCAATGCCACTTCGGCTGTGTGCACTATGAACACCTCTTCCATGTTGCCCCCTACGGCTCGTTGGAAAAACATCACCGCCGCTGTGTGCTGAGAATGCCTCAAACAAACGGTTTACCAGAGTTGCTTGTTTGTTAGCCATTATTAGCTCTAGGTTCTCCTGTGGCATGATGTTTTGGAATTTGCCTTTATAGCGTGGATCCAGGACACTGGCCAACCAGTAGTCATCATCGTTCATCATTTTGGCAATGCGGGGGTCCCTTTTTAGGATCTGCAAGGCATAATCAGACATGTGGGCCAATGTTCCAGGTGTCAATGATGCACTGCGATTGCTGGGTGGAGGAGCACTTTCTGGCAAATCCACATCCCTCCAGTCACGCACAAACCTTGTACCTAACCTTGCCATGCCAACATTTCTTCTTGCCCCCCGAGAAGCATCCTCCTCCCCAAAATAATCATCCCCATCATCCTCCTCCTCTTCTTCCTCCACCTCGTCCACGAGACTTCCCTGACCAGACAATGGCTGACTGTCAGCAAGGCTTCCCTCCTCCTCTTCCTTCTCGGCTGCAGACGCCTGCTCCTTAATGTGCGTCAAAGTTTGCATGAGCAGACGCATAAGTGGGATGCTCATGCTTATGATGGCATCGTCTGCGCTTACCAGCCGTGTGCATTCCGCAAAACACTGATGGACTTTACAGAGATCTTTCAGCTTCGACCACTGCACACCAGACAACTCCATGTCTACCTACAAACTGCCTGCCTGTGTATCCTCCCACAAATTAATTACAGCCTGCTTCTGTTCGCACAGCCTCCGAACCATGTGCAGGGTGGAGTTCCACATTGTTGCAACGTCGATAATTAGGTGGTGCTTGGGAAGGTGGAGTATTCGCTGCAGCTTCTGCATACGACTGGTGTGTACGGGCGACCGGAGGATGTGCGAGCACAGTCTTCGCACCTTATGGAGCAGGGGTGTTAACTCCAGATAATTATTGAGGAGCACTGCACCACCAGGTTCAAGGTGTGAGCCAGGCAAGGTATGTGTCTGAGTTTTGAAAGGGCTATGGCTGCCACAAAATTCCGGCCGTTATCACTAACTACCTTGCCTGCCTCAAGATGTAGACTGCCCACCAATGACTCAGTTTGTTGCTGCAAGTAATCGACCAGTACCTCCGCAGTGTGTCTGTTGTCGCCCAAACACATCATCTTCAACACAGCCTGCTGACGCTTACCCCTAGCTGTTCGATAGTGGGACACCTCCTGCGCAACACTGGCAGCTGCGGATGGAGTGCTCGTGCGACTGCGCTCTGTGGACAAGCTTTCGCTTCTGGAGGAGGGTCGAATGCCTACAGCCAACTGTTTCCTATACCATGGGCTAGGCAGCTTTGTCCCACCGCAGCTGTCCCCTGTGGACCTTGCATCCACCACATTAACTCAGTGCGCAGTGATGGACACGTAACGGCCCTGGCCATGCCTACTGGCCATGCATCTGTTGTGAGGTGCACATTTCCACTCACTGATTGCTGGAGTGCATGGACAATGCGGTCTTTCACATGCACGTGGAGGGCTGGGATGGCTTTTCGCGAAAAGAAGTGCCGACTGGGTAGGTCATAGCGTGGTACTGCATAGGCCATGATCTCGTGGAAAGCTTTGCTTTCAACCAACCAGTAGGGCATCATCTCTAACGAGATTAGTTTGGCAATGTGGGCGTTCAAAGCCAGTGTACGCGGATGAGAGGATGAGTACTTTCTTGTCCTACTCAGAGTCTCTGGTAGGGTGAGCTGGACTTGAGAGCTGCATATGGAGGAACTAGCAGTGGACATGGCAGACTGAGAGAGGGTTGGTGATGGTGTTGGTGGTGTTGCTGATGGCCTAGATTCAGTCTTTCATAGCAATAACATTGTGATTCCATGACTGCTTTGCCCTTGCGACGACACCTCGACATTTGCTGCTGGTGGTGTGCTAACCGGTGGGCTTACAGTGGAGGAAGCGATGTAGCGTTGCTGACTACCTTCATTCGGAGGAGGTGCACATGTGGTACGTGAGGTTTGGTAGTCCATCCACACTTGCAAGTGCATGGTGGTTCAATGTCTAAGCATGCAACTGGTATTCAAATTTCTCAGATTTTTCCCTCGGCTAAAGGTCTTTGCGCATTTCTTACAGATAACTTTTAACTGATCATTAGGATTTTGTTAAAAAAAGTGCCACAGTGAACTCTTCCTACTATGGAAGACATTTTGAGACCTTGCACGCTGTGCTAATTTGACCGTCTGGCAAAGCTGTCCTGCAACTCTTTTGGTTTTTGCAACACGTTTTTGGACTGCTACGGTCCTGCCAGATAACAGCTGTTGCGATGTCGTTGCCTGCTGCGGATCCTCCTCCTCCTCTTCTGAGCTATTGGCAGCGGCACCCTCTTCCCCCAATGGATGCCAATCTGGGTCAACAACTGGGTCATCCATCACCTCGTCTTCAATTTCATGTGCACCTTCCTCTCTGTCACCGTGTAAGGTGGTATAGAATGCGGGAAGGGGCACCTGAGTTTTATCAGGGTCTGATTCTGCCTCAGTACACTGCGAGGACAATGTAGTGCTCTGAGTGAATGTACCAGCAGAAAAATCTAGCAGTGGCTGTGCATCAGTGCACTCCATGTCAGATTCATCTTGGACTGGGGAATTCACGATTTGACTTGCTAACCCAGGCATGGTATGTGAAAACAGCTCCATGGAGTAATCAGTAGTGTGGTCTGCCACATCCTTCACTTTTGGTAGGGGTGAAGGACACAAGGAAAGGTGTTGTTCCTGACCAGGAGCCTCCAATGACGACTCAGTGCTTTTATTTTTTGAAAGTTCAGAAGAGGAGGCAATAGAGCTGGAGGCTGTGTCAGCAATGTAAGCCAAAACTTGTTACTGAAGCTCCGGCTTTAAAAGTGGTTTACCTACTCCCAGAAAAGAGAGCCATCAAGGCCTTGTGGAGCCAGACGATGACGCAGGCTCAACACCTCCTGCCTTAGGTGCTATTGTGCTTTTGCCACTACCAACAGATGCAACACCACCACCACCACCATCGGGACCAGCTGGCAACCCCCGCCCACTTCCATGGCGTCTTCCACCATACTTGCTCATTTTTGTGAAATGTACCCAAAATACCACCAGCTATATGGTACTGTAAAAGAAGGTAGAAGGTGTATCTACTATTGGTAAGAATTTGAATCTCACTATAGATTTGAGGACGCTGAACTATTGTCTCTGGCCCAGTAGAGATAACACCTCAATGTAGCAGGCTGAAATTGGATGGTGAATGACAAGGTGGAGGGTGTCTATAGGATTGGTGAGAATTTGAATCTCACTATAGATTTGAGGATATTGAACTATTGTCTCTGGCCCAGGAGAGATTACACCTCAATGTAACAGGCTGAAATTGGATGGTGAATGACAAGGTGGAGGGTGTCTATAGGATTGGTGAGATTTTGAATCTCACTATGGATTTGAAGACGCAGAACTATTGTCTCTAGCCCAGGAGAGATTACACCTCAATGTAAAAGGCTGAAATTGGATGGTGTATGACAAGATGGAGGGTGTCTATAGGATTGGAGAGAATTTGGATCTCACTAGAGATTTGAGGACACTGACAATGATGTTGTTGTGAGTTCATTTTCCCCTTCACCATTGAGGTCTGATGAACTCCCTCTTCTGGTGAAGGAAGGTAGTGAGGCTGATTACAAAGCACCTGAGCAGAATGATGATGACTGGGTGACTGGGATTGCTGACTGGATATAAAGCAGCCGACGCCCTTCTGCCTTGCGGGTGATTACTCTGAGGGATTCTTGGAGACCAGTCTGATTCCTCCTCCTCAAATGCTAAGTTTTCTGCTCTACTTTTTGCATTTCTGTTTTGGTTTTGTTTTGCCTTGTTTTTCTGGATTTCTGCCTTTCCCTGCTGGTGAGCTGAATTCCTTTTTGCTCTGTCTTCAGATAATACCTGAGTACTGATATAGTCTTTTTGAAGCCTAGCGTCTTCAGGGCTTTTTTCCCTATCAGTCTGTTGGCTCTTGTTTTTGAGAGGGTTTTGGCGGATTGCAGACAGCAGCTTTTCTATTCTGTCCTATTTAGTTAGCTTGGGTCCCATCATTTGCTCAGCCTATCTTTCTATCTGTGTGAGTGTTTTTTCATCTTGCTTCACCGTCATTATATGTTGGGGGCTGCTTATTGCTTTGGGGTCTGCTCTGGGGCTGTTTAGATTTCCCTTTCTGTCTTTAGGCTATGTAGTTCTCCGGCTGTGATTGAGGGGTCTAGGGCACCGTAGGAACCCCCCACGGCTACTGGTAGTTGTTGTTGTTAGGTTCAGGGGTCTGCAATCCGATAGCTGCCAACTTCTTTGGTTTTCTGCACTTAGCTAGTATTTCTGTTTTTTGCCTCCTACGGTGACTCATTCATAACAGAATCACCCACTTCTGGCGGATTGCAGACAGCAGCTTTTCTATTCTGTCCTATTTAGTTAGCTTGGGCCCCATCATTTGCTCAGCCTATATTTCTATCTGTGTGAGTGTTTTTTCATCTTGCTTCACCGTCATTATATGTTGGGGGCTGCTTATTGCTTTGGGGTCTGCTCTGTAGCCGTGGGGGCTATTGCTAGTTGTTGTTGTTAGGTGCAGGGGTCTGCAATCCGATAGTTGCCAACTTCTCTGGTTTTCTGGACTTAGCTAGTATTTCTGTTTTTTGCCTCCTACGGTGACTCATTCATAACAGATGCTCTCAGTCCAAGTATAGACGCAGGCAGCCTAATAAGCAGGACTGCTGCACAGTGCGCACACAAAAGGGTGGAAAAATGAACGCTTGGTAACTGTGCAGAAAAGAGGAAGAAAAGTATTTTTGCTTTTAAAAAAGCAGTTTGCACAGCAGTGTGCAAACAGCAAAGCAGCTATCAGGGAGCCTTATAAGGCAGCCTAATAACCAACAGAGCTGATGCACAAAAATAGAGCCTCCCCTGTCACTGCACACAAAGTGTTGTGTTGTAAGTGGAAGTCGCTAACAGCAGAAGCAGTTTTTTGGTTCTTCTTCCCTGCCTAATGCTCTCCCTACAGAATCAGCAGCAGCAGCTCTCCCTATGCTAAGATCGGCATAAGTAAGATGGCGGTTGGCGTTCACGCCCTTTTATAGCCCCTGTGACGCCACACAAAGCCAGCCAATCACTTGCATGCCCTTCTCAAAGATGGTGGTGACCAATGCCTATGTCATCGCATTGCCCACAGTGTGCATCCTCCATCATTGGCTAAAAAGAGCGCTGGAAGCATCTTTTGAAACGTGACTTTGGCGCTCTGGTCGCCGACCTCGTGGACGACCTCACGCTATGGTCGGGTTTTGTTTCATGAAACCCGACTTCAGCGAAAGTCGGCGACTTTTGAATATGACCGACCCGTTTCGCTCAACTCTACTGTCAAGTAATATCAACATATGGTGACCAATGAAAAAAGTAAAAGTAACGGCTTCATACATAAAAGCATCCTAAAAATAATGCTAAACAATGTCTTAAGAAAATGACTTGCAATTAAAGGGAACCTGTCAATTGATTCATGTTGCCAAACCACAGACAGCAAGTACTAGAGCCTGGATGTTCAACTGCAGCCAGGTATATTGTACTCTTAAACGCACCAGTGATTCAGATAAAACATAGTTTGATGGGACGGTCAGGGACTACGACGCATCTCTTCCTATGTACATACATGGAAGAGACCTTTCGATCAGTTAGAACGGATCAGAAAGAACCCAGCACCAAACTAGTTGTCTTTCCTTATAGTCGCTGACTAGACCCGTTCCTCACCGTTACCAATCTGGTACTCATCGCATTTTCTGATCATGGCTGCTCATGCTGCAATCCTGGGGTTCTCATGCTGGGACTTATGGTTCTGATGATATCCAGGTAGTTTCTGCGCAATTGCATGAAATGTCACTATGTCATGACGGCGATGTTAATAAGATTCAATGAGGCTTAGACAGTTGACGGTGAAAAGTAGAGGGGCCAGAAAGGTGAACAGAGAAGTGAGCAAAAGGATTTTTTTTTTATTTTTTACTTTTTGATGTCCCTTTATGTGCAGAAAAATGGCATCCAGCAGTTCTGCGCATGTACATGCAAGGTCATAGCATTTTGTAACGTAATGCCTTTGTGCACACTTTGTGCAGTACCCTCTCGGATGTCCTTTTCTAGCGTGAGAAGATGACGGAAGATTAGGACCAGATAAATGATGGTGAGGAGTGGAGGGTTCCAGAGATGTGAGCGGTAGGGTGATTACAAGGATTTTTTTGTCTCTTACATCTTATCTAATTTTTATTATGCTCTTGGGTCTGGGAAGACCCAAAAGCATAATAAAGGGTATGTATTTTGCAGAGAATGACTTTTCTGTTAATCAAATTGGCGAATTTGAATATTGCATGATCCACTCATCTCTAGTTGGCACATATCAAAGAAAAGCATACCTGGCTGCAACCAGAGAACCTGGATCTGATTCATGCTGCCCATGGTTTTGGTAGCATGAATTAAGTGACAGATTCCCTAAAATATTTTGAATCATGTTAGTTGCAAACATCAGTTGCCAGGTCATCTACAGCACCCCCTTCAGTACTGCTAAAGACCTTTCTTTTATAATCATGTAATTTACTGTTTCACAACATCTATGCTGAAAGAAAAGATTGGTCAATTTACAGTATATTTATGAAATACTGATATTTCAACTGGACCTGAAATATTCTATGCAACGATGTCACAAAATCAAATTTATAAAAAAAAAAATCTGTTTTTTTGGAACATTATGTTAGCAAATTACATTGCTTCATATATACTACCATCTGTGTCAAATAAATCACTGGCAAATGACTCAAGCCCATAGAATGTCATTATATCCTCCTAATTGAAATAAATTTAGCTGATAATATTGGACATGGAGGTAATCAAGATGCATTTTGTGGAACTGGCACAATTTCCTTGATCAATGTATTCCATTAATTTTTTACTGTGTGGATTTGGAAACTTAGGACAAAATTGTAGTGTAGTAAGCAGTTATTCTAGTTTATAGGGTTCTTGCTACTGGTGATGGAAATATATTTGCTTTCTTCAGTAATTGCAGCTCAGGATTTTAAATCATAATTTAAAGTTTTTTTAGTTGATGGTCATGAGTAGATTGTGGATATTTAGTCAAATTCCACATCTAATATGTCTGGTTATATGGGTAACGGGTGCTTTCTATATGGATGTTATGGTCTACATTTTGGAGGGGGACAATGGTGGATAAGTCAGAAGATTTTGTTCTTTATATACAGTACATGACTAATAGAGATGAGCAGACCAATCCACGGAAGATTCAGATTTGATTAACAGTTCACAAAAACACCCTCTCCAGCACCATTTCTTACACTGCTGAATCACAAGAGAAAGAGCTAATGTTATTCAGTGTAGTCATACATGCCTTCCCATAATGCCCATGCAGTTATGACATCTAGCGGATTATCATACTTTGCACAGTGGTGGTCAGTACCTGGGCCATCACAGACCAGTGGTTCCCAGTGTAGCACAGTTTATACGGCAGAGTCATTATACATTTTCAGAGTCACTGGACTGTTTTGTACCTGTCCTGGATCTTTGCATTGCTTCCCTCTCTCCGGTTCACTAGACTCTGCTATGGTCCATGTAGTGCTTTGCAGATGGCCAGACGTGATCCCATGTGAGCATTCGCCCAGGTCTATATAAGGCTCACTGAGACTCACCCTTGTGTCTTGTTATTACATTAAGACTTCTGTGTTGCTAGACCTTGGTTTGCTACACAGCTTTTCCTGCACTCCATTTTCACGCCTGTGGTCTCCTAACGTCTTCTGCCTGCCTGCGGTTTCCTGCGCTCCACCTGCCAGCCTGCAGTCTCCTGACTAAAATAGTAATGAACTTGGCACTCAATATTTGTTGAAAAGAAGATTCAATATTTTATTTGCATCCAGGTGAAGTATAATTCTAACCGTTTTCGGTCCAACACAAGACCTTCATCAAAGAATCTCTTTAAAATTACTCTGGATGCTGTATTTTATGGTATTGTGCTAAATGGCGTTAATGGTAGGGCGACTAACCGTCGCTTTAGTTGTGTGCTGTGAATACGGCTCCTCTGGCCTGCGGTCTGTGCCGCTGGATTAAGTAGCGCTGGGAGTATGGCGACGTCCGTCGTTATGGTATTGCGCTGGGGTGGTGGTTCCTATGGCGTGCGGTCAGTACCGCTCTAATGGCCTCCTCCACACAGAGCGGTACTGACCGCACGCCATAGGAACCACCACCCCAGCGCAATACCATAGCGACGGACATCGCCATACTCCCAGCGCTACTTAATCCAGCGGCACAGACCGCAGGCCAGAGGAGCCGTATTCACAGCGAACAACTAAAGCGATGGTTAGTCGCCCTACTATTAACGCCATTTAGCACATTACCATAAAATACAGCATCCAGAGTAATCTTAAAGAGATTCTCTGATGAAGGTCTTGTGTTGGACAGAGAACGTTTAGAATTATACTTCACCTGGATGCAAATAAAAAATTGAATCTTCTTTTCAACAAATATTGAGTGCCAAGTTCATTACTATTTTGGAAACGGGCTGGATACCCTACTTGTGCACCTATGAGAAACTGTTTAAATTTTAGTGCCTTGTTGTCTCTACCACTTTGCAGTCTCCTGATGTTTTCCACCTGCTTGGATTTTCCTTCGGTCTGTGGTTTCATGCATTCCACTCGCTTGCTTGTGGTCTCCTGACAATCAGCATGCCTGCAGTTTCTTGCATTTCTTGCATTTCACCTGCCTGTGGCCTCCTGACATCTTTTTGCCAACCTGCCTACTTGCCTGTGGTTTTATGTTTCTCGGCTGTCCATATCCCGTGTGCCCTGCCTATCTGTTGTGCTAACACCCATGGCTTGTGAGACTACCTGGACCTTAAGCTTGGTGCATCCACCTCACCTGGCTAGTCTAACAGGTAAGTCTCTCTTTCCTGTAGAGTCTAAGCTCTTATGGTCAGCGGAGTCTTCTCTTGCTCCTGTAATGTATAAGCTGTTATGGTCAGCAGTGTTCTCTCTCCTCTCCTCTATGTCTATTTTTCTAAAAATATAGGCTATCTTTCCAGCATTGAAATTTTGGTGGAAAATTCAGGAAAATCAACAAATTCAAATTTCAAAACAACTCCTCAACTCTACAATTAAAGTTATCTCGGTATTATGAAAAACATCTATTATTACATTCCACTTTTATCAGCTTTGATTGGAAAACTTTATAGCCAAGTCATAGGCATGTCAGTCGTCTACCAGGGGTTTCATATCATCCTAAAAAATGAAAATTAGTTTATTGACTAGCCCATCTTCATTGAAAAAAAAGATTGTCTTGATAGGAGCCCTTTATATTCTTTCCACCATGGCTAGTTTATGTTTCTGCGCTTTCATTATTAGCCTTCTCCTTTTCCAATAACTATAATATTTTTAGATTTTGTTTTTATTGTTTTAATTGTGCAGTAAAAATGTCAATTTTATTGCCAAATCTGAGACTTTTTGTGAGCTGTATGAAGGCTTGTTTTTTGTTTGACCTGATAATTTTCGTAACACCATTTTCGTGTATACTGTATAATTGACTACTTATCGCTTCATTTTTGAGGAAGGTGGGGCTACTGAAAGATAACAATTCTGGGGGTTTTATTATATTTTTTTTTTGCCTTAGGAAATTTATCTAGTGTCAGCAGTGTTCACACAGAGCGACAGATAGGCAGGGACCCCAGAAAGTTCAACTTAAAATGTCTATCCCAGAAAAACTCACAAAAACAGGTAAGCAATGTCCTCTGGTTCACAGCCGGGTCCTCAAAACAGATCGTGTCCAATCTTTTTGCCGTGGGCAACTGCACTGACACTTCTCTTGTGTGCGTCAGCAGCTTTGAAGTCCTTGGCTCTGTGGTAACTTTACACCGGCCTGGGCTGCAAAGAGTCTCCTCCGTACATCCGCAGCGTCCAACCTGCAGCATCCAGCTGGTACAGCATAGTGGAGGGGATTTCAAGAAATCCCATACCCTCTATGTGTGCACCGATTCCCGCAGCTCTGGTTAACAAATATAGGGGGTCCCCATGCTATTTTTTTGGGAGGGGATCCCACCAGTTTTGCTAATTATCCAAGGTAAGCAGACTGCTGCGGCCTGGTATTATCAGGCTGGTAAGGTTCACGGATATTGGATCCTTAACTGCCTGAAGTACCAGTCCCAGTAGTCTGCTTTACTCTGGCTGGTTAACAAATAAAGGGGGACCACATGCCTTTTTTTTATTATTTATTTATTTATTTATTTATTAAAAAGGGGGGAACCTCTCTCTGTGCTTTCCTCCACTTCCTGTGTCATGTACTTCTGGCTGTGTCACATGATTCGCCATTATATAAATTACTACACATGCATAGTAAGCTGCGTTCCCGCAGTTAATACGCATGTGACTAAGAAGATAATGCAGTTTCACTGCATCTAATGATAGTGAATGGGTAATTTACGCAGCAGAGACGGAGCGTCTCCACTACATAAATTGACATACTGGAAAGATGCACTGCTTGTGCATCTCTGCAGGGAAGCCAGAGGCGTCCATGCACGCATAGTGGGCATGGGATTTCTTGAAATCCCATCCACTATGCTATAACATCTGGCCACTGTGGGTTTGACGCTGCGGATGTACGGAGCGTCCAACCCACAGCTTTTACTGATAGTGGGAACGTACCCTTAGGCAACTTGCTTTCCTCAGGCAAGATGGGACCAAAAAGAATCTGAAAAGTCATGAATTGTGATAAGTAGTGTTGAGCAAAACTGTTCGAAAAACGATTGCCAAACATAAAATCGGCACGAATATGGCACATTTTGATTCGTGATCTGAAACATGAGGAAAATTTTATAAAATAATAAAAAAATCAAAAACACTTGGTACAAAGTATAAGGAAAATATACGCTTTGCCAATAAACTATTTTGAACACTTTGGCTACGATAATGGTGGTGCATGATGAGCATGGGGCACATGTTTGATGAGGGTAGGGGGTTGGCAGAGCTCATAGGACCGGCATGCTTTTAAATTTTTTTTTCTTCTATGTGTGCACATTGCAGCTAGTTAATGATGGGTGAGCACTAAAATGCTTGGGTGCTTGTTGTTATCCCAAATGATTTGGATAAGCAAATAGGACCTCCTGGCTGAACATCTATATTAGGCATAACTATTTTTAGGAGGAAATGGGGCCTCCAGTTTCCTCACTGCAACACAGTTTTTGCCAAAATGATTTTGATTAGCCAATGAAGTCTCATGAGACTGCAACACAGTTTTAGAACAATCTAGTTACAAGCTGGAGATCGATTTCACACAAGACAGGATCCTATTTAGCTAATTTACAAGTTCACTTTCAGCAGCAGCAGCAGGAGCAGCCTCTGCGCTACTACACTGAACAAATGGTGACAGAAAAACAAATGTCCGCTTTTTATATAGACATGGACATGTGACTTCGGCAGTCAATCACAGAAAACCTTGTGTCATGATGTTGTACATGGTTTGGGTGCTCTGAATGGCTGCAGGAATGTACACACATTAGGTTATTACAGAGCAAAAAAACAAAAAACTACACTCCGCTGCTCCTGTGACATAGACACAATCCCTCCCCTCATAAAACACGCCCCTCACACTCATCATACAGCACCACTATCCTAGACAAAGTGAAAACATAAACATTAATGGGAAAAGGATCGCTAACCCATCTGTGACCGAATTTTGCCGACTTTGAAGAAAAAATGCTCTGGAAACCAAACAAGAATCTGAATGTGCGACGTCTGTGCCGAATTTGAGATTGCTGAACATTTCCTGAACAAGTTCGCTCATCTCTAGTTATGATAGTGTGATAACTCACTCGGGAAAATAGTTAACAGACTAATAACTGCAGTTGACCCTGCTGATTCCTGTTGTCACAGGTGTGACAGGTGCTACAGACAGTCGCTCTGCATCTGGCTGCAGAAGGTCTCTGCATTTGGTATTACAGATGACTCCTTAATCCTTCTGACTCTTGGACCTAGCAGCAACCTTCCTCCAGCTCTAGTTGACACACCTGGACCTGGGCATTTTAAAATCCCCAGTCTGCTGCAGAGGTCACCTATGATATTCACATTTTTCCCTTGTGAAAGTTTGGAGCTATAGCAGTCAGCTAACGTCCTCTTTGGAGCTGTTTGAGGACGTTTGGTTTTACCTCTGAGTTTGCTCAAGTTAAGTACATTTCCCTTGTCTGTCTACCTTTTTGTCTTTAGATTCCAATGGTGACTGACCAGTGCTCATCCCACCCTCTCCCTATCCAGTGCTTAGCTCTAGGGAGATACAGGGCTCAGGTTTCCTGCTTGGCGATTGGTGAGGAACCAATTTAGGGATGGTAGGGCAGGTAGGGTGTCATTAGATCTGCCTAGGGGTATCCACTCACCCTTTCTCTAGTGTCTGGACTTCCTTTTCCTCATCCCCTTATGTTGCACTTAGTCTTTCCCACACTGTGCATGACACTTGTACAGACTAGAGATCTTTACTCAACAGTCTCTAGTTGTTACTGCATGAGACTAGACAACAGAAACTAGGAACAATGCTGCCTAAAAAGGCAGTGGAGCGCTTCACGTTCCTCCTAAAGAACCAGAGGGCAGAGCAGAATGCAAATTACCTACAGAAGTAAAAGTGGGCTGTAATTGAACAAAGTGAGTAAAACAAACCACAAAATAAATTATTTAATACAGTGGGAAAAAAAGTATTTATTCAGCCACCAATTGGGCAAGTTCTCCCACTTAAAAAGATGAGAGAGGACCGTAGTTTACATTATAGGTAGACCACAGCTATGAGAGTCAAAATGAGAAAACAAATCCAGAAAATCACCTTGTCTGATTTGGCAGATTTATTTTTCAAATTATCTTGGAAAATAAGTATTTGGTCATTAACAAAAGTTCATCTTAATATTTAGTTATGTATCCTTTGTTAGTAATGACAGAGGTCAAATGTTTTCTGTAAGTCTTCACAAGGTTGGCACACACTGTTGGTGGCATGTTGACCAATTCCTCAATGTAGATCTCCTCTAGAGCAATGATGTTTTGGGCCTGTCGCTGGGCAACACTGATTTTCAAATCCCTCCAAAGGTTTTCTATGGGGTTGAGATCTGAAGACCGGCTAGGTCACTCCAGGACCTTCATATGCTTTTCATGAAGCCACTCCTTTGTTGGTCTGGTGGTGTGCTTGGGATCATTATCATGTTGAAAGACCCACCCATGTTTCATCTTCAATGCCCTTGCTGATGGAAGGAGGTTTGCACTCAAAATCTGACAATACATGGCCCCATTCATTCTTTCATGTACACGGATCAGTTGTCATGGTCCCTTTGCAGAGAAACAGCCCCAAAGCATGATGTTGCCACCACCATGCTTCACAGTAGATATAGTGTTCTTTGGATGCAACTCAGCATTCTGTCTCCTCTAAACACGACGAGCTTTGTTTTTACCAAACAGTTGTACTTTGGTTTCATCAGACCATATGACATTCTCCCAATACTTTTCTGGATAATCCAAATTCTCTCTAGCAAGCGTCATACGGGCCCGCTCATGTACTGGCTTAAGCAGGGGGACACGTCTGGCACTGCAGGAGCTGAATCCCTGGCGGCATAGTGTGTTACTGATGTTAGCCTTGGTTACAGTGGTCTCAGCTCTATGTAGGTCATTCACTAGGTCCCCCCATGTGGTTCTGGGATTTTTGTTTACCGTTCTTGTGATCATTTTGACCCCACGGGGTGAGATCCCCAGATTGAGGGAGATTATCAATGGTCTTGTATGTCTTCCATTTTTTTATTATTGCTCCCACAGTTGATTTCATCACACCAAGCTGCTTGTCTATTGCAGATTCAATCTTCCCAGCCTGGTGCAGGGCTACAATTTTTTTTTCTGGTGTCCAGCTCTTTGGTCTGTGACTGTTTGAGTTTGTGGACAGGTGTCTTTTATACTGATAACAAGTTCAAACAGGTTCCATTACTACAGATAATGAGTGGAGGACAGAGGAGCCTCTTAAAGAAGAAGTTGCAGGTCTATGAGAGCCAGAAATCTTGCATGTTTTTAGGTGACCAAATACTTATTTTCCACCAAAATTTGAAAAATAAATCTTGCCAAATCAAACAATGTGATTTTCTGGATTTGGTTTCTCATTTGTCTCTCATAGTTGTGGTCTACCTATGATTTCAATTACAGGCCTCTCTCATCTTTTTAAGTGGGAGAACTTGCACAATTAGTGGCTGACTAAATACTCCCCCCCCCCACAGTATGTATAGCTAGAAAATAAACTGCCTACCTCTTAACAAGAAACCGAACAATGTTGCAGAGTAAAGAACATAAATAGAAAGGGTTAAACTCTACCTGGTCTTTCACTGACTAGCTTAAACTACAGCAATATGGCTGGACATCCAAATGAAAAGGAAATACCAGCAGTGGAAAAGTATATACAGCCGCACCCGAAAGGTGATATGGCATCCAAATGAGTAAATGAAAACACCTGCTACCCTAAAAAGACTGCAGCAAGGATAACAGAAACTAAATACCAAGAGAAAAGGTACATATGCTGTTGCTCAGTGGACAGAAAAGCAGACCACAGAGGGGTTCAAACCCAGACACATGACAGATGTACTCTTGTACTGGTGATAATTCTGGTGCTGTATAAAAGTAATGACTATTCTTATACTGCATTCATGTACTTAGAGTTTCTGGTGTTGTTTTTAAGTACTAATGATTAGTCCGGTACTGTATTCAAGTATATCTGATGGTTGTTGTTGTGCTATGTTCATTTGCTAATTATGGTTCTGCCATTGTATTCAAGTACTGATGACGGTTCTGGTGTTGTATTTATGTACTTATGATGGCTCTAATGCTGTATTAATTTACAGACAGTGGTCCTGTTGCTGAATTCAGGTGTTGATACTGGTTCTGATTATGCATTCATGTTCTGATGGTGATTCTGGTATTTTATTCCTGCACTGATGGTGGGTCCAGTAATGGATTAAAATACTGATAATGGTTCTTTTGTTGTATTATTAGGCCAGGGTCACACTTGCGAGTGTGATGCAAGAAACTTGCACGAGTCTCTCGCATCAATACCCAGCACTGCCACCGGCACTCGGGAATGGACTGTGTGGCTGCATGTATTTCTATGCAGCTGTACACTCCGGTTCCTAGTTCCGGCGGCAGTACTGGGCATTGAGGCGAGAGACTCTCGAGAGTTTCTCACATCACACTCGCAAGTGTGACTCCAGCCTTATACTCATTTTGGTTCTATATTTATTTACTGATGGTGGTTCTGATGCTGTATTCAAACACTGATTGATGGTTCTGGTGTTGTATCAATTTAGTGATGGTGGTGCTGGTGTTATATTCATGTACTGATGATGGTTTAGGTGCTGCATTTGTGTACTGATGGTGGTTCCTGTGCTGTAGTCATGTACTGCTAGTGGTTATGGTGATGCATTCCTATAATGATGATGGTTCTAGTATTATGTTCCTGTCCTTACTGTTAAAGACTGGCGGAACGCACCTAATAATAAAGATGGTAATAGGATTTGAGGTGCGTTCGCAGCCCGGGGTCCAACGTGCAGAGGTGATAACCTGTAGCTAAGCAATGAGGAGAGATATAAAGTATGTGAAAGTCGGACACCAGCGGGTAACCACTGACCCGGTGTTTGCAGAGGCGGACTGTGTTACTCCACGGAGTCCACATCAGCCAGCGTGTAAGCGAGACCTGTTAATGTCACAGGTCATTGCTATATATGGCACCGCTCAGAGCGGATGCAATGTCTGCCCTGGGGAGGACCACCAACCAGCCTAACAACTGTGCTGGTAAGCGCACGAACAGAGCACGGAACTGCTCTTGCAGACACTGCGGTAGCAGCAGTACTTAAGGCCTGTACTGGCTGGCACCCCAAGGCACTAGAGAACGGTGAGAGACTAGACTGCGGTGCTAAGCAGTGCTGGAACTATGGTGCTACTCTGATCCCTGAACCCTAACTCATACGTATCAGAGGAGGGGGAATCTTAATGAGTCAGTCACCAGTCTCAAACATCCGTCATCTCACACACACTAAACGTTATAGCATCAAAGTCTATCATAGCGCATGGCGGGGTGGCCATGCAAACCTTTTGTAGCCGCGTCCTTCTGGGGCCTTCCTGATGGTCCAATCCGAGCAGGAGAAGGACCTGAGCATGTGACCCCCGATCTCCAATGGGAGATCGTCCCATGAGCATGCTCAGTGGACCGACAGAAGGACTTAAGGTACTGTCACACTTAGCGATGTACCAGCGATCCCGACCAGCGATATGACGCGGTCAGGATCGCTGGTACATCGCTAAGTGGTCGCTAGTGAGCTGCCACATAGGCAGATCTCACTAGCGACATCGCTGGGGACGGGGATCGCTACTTACCTGTCACACCAGGCGATCCTGCGTCCTCCCGCCCGGCTCCACGCGTCGCTCGTCCTCACAGCAGGAAGCGCCACAGGAAGCTGACGACGAGAAACAGTCCTGAACGTTCTCGCGCAATCAGCGATAACCAGCTGGGGAGCCGGTCGCTGGTAAGTATCAGACACAGAGATATCGCTAGCAATATCGCTATAACGTCACTATCGCTTGCTAGCGATATCTCTTAGTGTGACAGGCCCTTTAGTCCCTGGAATCATTTGCTGCTGGCCAGCATGCGTTACTATAGCTGGACCAGAGGTAGCAGCAGCAACCAGACCCACAATGCTGGTGTGAGCAGAGTGCTGTGATCGAGGAGTCTGCTGAGCAGGCTCCACTGAAGCTGATGAGGGATGGGAGACCGAGGAAGGCAAAGCTCGGGATTCCCGCTGTGCAGTGCCCGGAACCCGACGCCTAACACTTACATTGCTTATGGTGCTGTATTCATGTACTGCTGCTGTACAAATGTAGCAATCCAACTTCTTAGATGATATTCTACATGGCCAAGTTAATAAAGTGGTGTGTTATCCGACATGTTAAGAATTACTACATCTGTATGTATGTTAGGACTGGAGCAATAAACCTTTTATGGGGGACAGAAAGATGGAAATCATAATTGAATGAGCTGTAGATACTGTAATCTTGTTAAATACTTCTACAACACCAACTTAATTCAATGATAAAATATTTGTCACTATGTATTATTAATGGGTTTACATGGGACTGAAGAAAAAATGTGCATTTCATTTTTAGGTTAGCATTATGTTTATTTTATGGGTAAGGGAGGGATGTATAACTGGGTGTGGTTTTCAGAAATTATCTGAAAAAGGTGCATGGTTTCCCTCATGCAAACAAGGAAACTGTTTAAAGTTTGAATCCTATACTTGGGTGAACTGCAACTGGCCCAGTTCTATGTTATGCTAGTAATGGTTTCTACTGATTGCAAGACCAAAACTTAGTTTAAACAATGAGAGTCTTGTTACCTATTGATCTAACGAAGAAAATTTATGAGACCAGAATCCATTGACTTCATCATGCCAGCGGCCAAACAAATCAATATTAATTGTAATAATGGACAGGATTGAATAAAACTAGTTACTAGCAGATCAATGCGACTCAGCAAAGATAAGTGCCACTGTTTATTCATGTCATCCCAGAATAACCCTGACTTATGAATGTTTCTTTGTTCTTCACTTCTAAAGGCTGCATTCATTAGGGAGAACGATGTTCAGGAGAGTCAAGGAACATGGAGAAACTTCTTGTGCATTTTATCATTTGCTTTAAAGTCTCCTGAGATCTGGTTTTCTTTCTGCCTTATGTAGTGGATACTTTAATCCTTTTTGTGCTAATGGTACATTAGTACCAATTAGAAGAGTTTACTTAACCGTCATGTAAAATTTACTTCTACAGTGGCACATGGATTTCTGTTTCACACAGCAGATATAAAGTGCAACTTCTTCCATAAATCTGAAAGTTCAACTCGATGTAAGTTTGCACCTCTGATGTGTTATTTATGGAAAACTAACAGAAAAAAATTGGCAAAGGTACACTTTCATAGATCATTTTTGAAGTGGGCTTGCAATGATCCATTACCGATGCAAAAAAGTCCATAGCAATCTGGTACAAGCAGTTAGATTCTTATTAGAATACTTTAAGTGATAAGCAAATTTGCTGAAAATCGAATTCTGCAATTCGCCTCTAATTTAGCTAGGAAATTTGATTTGCATTGATTTTATGCTCTGTGGTGTAAGTTCTCTCTAGATTTCAGAGCATAATAAACATGAGTAAAACATTTTTAAAATATTTTGCTCAATCAGCCTTCACAGCCCTGCTCCCATCCAATCATCCTCTTCAGTCCGGTCACCGTTGCGGTGTTCATTTGGCCACCTTCAGCATCTTCCAGATGCATAAGTCATGCAGCTATGGTTCAATATTGAGAACACTGCTACAGGTTGTTGCATAGATATATTGTATGAAAAAAATTAGAACCAACATACAGGAGCATTATACAAGAACATTATCCTCTGAGACACACCTTTAAAATGAATACCAACAACAAAGAACATGTGGTGTACTGGGTCTCATAAAACTCAATATTTAATAGAATTATTAGAAAAAAGATAATGTTAAAAAAGCAGAGTCACCCAATAGAGTACCGCATCAATTATTTTCTATTATTAAATGTACACAACAAACTTTATCAAACGTGTCCAATAAAATGCATAACAAGTGTTTGTCTGTGCCTAAGGCATCAACTCTATGGGGCAACAATTGTTTACAGAAAATACATTGACCTAAGTAAGATATTTACATATTAATATGAAGAACAGCTTCTCCAACATGTGTTCCTGGTGCCACAACGCGCGTTTCACCCTTGCTTCATTATATGGATTTTTAACCTAATAAAGTTGGAATAAATATTCTTACCAGAAGCTGGAACGCATTTCTCTTTCTCTACATTTGTCCTAGTGTAAGGTTTAAAATGTTTTGCTCTCCTCCAGATTTTCTTTGCTAACCTGGTACAACATGTTTGCTTATTTTTGCTGTATATTTCTGTAACTCTAATCATTGCATACCATCCATAGTCTCTTTTTTATCCCAGCCTTTCATAACTAATACATTTTAAAACATTAAAGATACAAGCTTTGAAACAAATGTACATATTTCAGTTTTATTTTTTTCAGTAAGTTTTAGTATTGTACAGCACCTGATTGCAAATGGCTAACAATAGCCTTTATCTAGAAGCTGTAGATTTTCTGGCTTTATTGGTTGGATCAAGGTTGACGGAGGCCCCGGGTCAAATTTTCCGGGTAAAATTTTCTATTCAAAATCTATAAACGTTAATATGGAGTTAAACCCTGTTTTGCAGCTATAACAGCTTCTACTCTTCTGGGAAAACTTTCTACAAGGTCTTGGAGTGTGACTGTAAACATTTTGTCCAATCATTCAAAACAACATTTGGTAGGATGAAACTGAATGGGAGGAGACACAGATTAGATATTAGAAAAAACTTTTTGACAGTTAGAGTGATCAATGAGTGGAACAAGCTGCCATGAGAAGTGGTGAGTTCTCCTTCAATGGAAGTCTTCAAACAGAGGCTGGACAGACATCTGACTGGGATGATTTAGCGAATCCTGCTTTGAGCAGGGGGTTGGACCAGATGGCCCAGGAGGTCCCTTCCAACTCAACGATTCTATGATTCTATGATTCTAGGACAAACACTGATGCTGGATGAGAGATCGTACCATGCAATCTCCATTTTATTTCAACTCAAAGATGATTAATGGGATTGAGTTCAGGACTCTTTACAGACCAGTACTGAATCCTTTTGTTCATAGAATGTAAATGGTAGCAACAACATTGTCACTTTGACTGGTGTCTCCTAGTGAGTCGGCTGCCATTTTGCTAGAATAAAGAGTGCTGTGAAGGGATTAATTAAAGAAAACAATTATACTCACCCACACCTGTCCCACTACGCATCTTGACATCATTCCAGTTGTCTTTTTCAGTCTGAATTTTGATGTCATTTTTAGTGCCTCAAGTACTGACTAGATGCCGCAGTGGTGATGACGCTATGAGATTGACAGAAATTAGGGCTCATGCAACTGTAAGGGGGTGAAGCACAAGAAGACTCAGAGGGGGGTTACCTTCTTTGCTCCTCATCTGGAACCACTTGGCCAGACAGCAGGCTTGCTAGGGGGAAGACTTTCTGCCCTGGATGTGCTGGGTCATGTGACTGCTGGGAGGAGAGAGGAACAGGAAGGAGGGCAGCCTGAGAGCGCGCGAAGCTCAGAGCAGCATGTGCAGGGGACAGGGCAGGTTGCAGCTACATGCAGGGGAGAAGAGAGAACTCCCGTTCAGAGGACAAATCCAGGGGGACTGTGCAGAGAGACTGCATCTTGTGAGTGCGTGAGACCAGAGCCTGCAGTGACTGGAGAGGTGCGCCCTGACCCCGTGCAGAGACAGTGACCCCCATGCATAGCCCTGATACCTGCGGTGTTGGTGCAGAGCCCCTGACTCCTGTTGAGAGACTTATAGAGACACAGAGCCCTTGATTCCTGCGGAGAGACTGTTTAGTTTTGGAGCATAGGCTCAGAGCAGGGGACACCAGGAATGCCTTGTGTTCCCTCTGCCTTTCTCATTAACCCCCAAGACCCCTGTTGTGGGTCCTTAGAGACTGCAGAGCCAACAGTGACTAGAGATATGACAAGTGCCGCTGATGACGGCGCCGACGCGGGAAAAGACGACCCTACAAGCAAGTACTCAGCAGACTGATAAGTTCCAAGAACACCTGTTTCTAACTGTTATTCTTTTTGACTGCTTGATATACTGCTTTAAAACCAGTTTAACCCCCACTGCTTTCTCCCTGCAAGGAGTATCATATCCTTGTAAATAAAACCCTTTAACTTTTCATCTGTCTCGGTTCCGTGGTGGTCCTCATGGATATAATGTTATTCTCGGGCTTACTGTGCGCTGCTTGACCAGAATAAAATCACCACAATATGAGAAATTTGACCATTTAATTCCCAACGCGTTTCAAAGTGTGAACCACTTCTTCTTCAGGGGAACATAAAGACTTTATGTCATCCCCTGAAGAAGAAGTGGTTCACACTTTGAAACGCGTTGGGAATTAAATGGTCAAATTTCTCATATTGTGGTGATTTTATTCTGGTCAAGCAGCGCACACTAAGCCCGAGAATAACATTATATCCATGAGGATCCGTATTGGAGGTCACGCAGTGGACCTTCGGGCGTGCAGCAGGCTGACGGCGGGTTTCTATGCTTATACCTCCCCTGGAAAGGGTGAGTAGACTTTTGTCATATCTATTCAATCAATCACCAGATAAGACCCTATTGCGCTTTTCTGTTTCCTAGTTTCATTATATTGGTTCCGTGGTGGTGACATACCAGCACCAGCACGTTTATTAGTCCAGTAGGTCATTATAAAGCTCCTCTTTTTGAGCTTGGGACAGGAACTGCTTCTAGTGTGGGAGGTGGACGTGCATCCCCTTACCTTTTGGGCTCCACTATGGCTGCACAGGTTATACCAATGAACTTGCTCATGGGTCTACAGTGAGCTCCGAGCATAATAAAGTACATTCAAATCAAATCTACTTTTCCAGACAAACTCAAGTGAATTTGTTGAATTTCATTCAGACAGATTGGCTTAACTCACAACCAAGCAGATCGTATAGGTTGCCACTTATGACCTTCTCCTTAAGGTAATAAATATATTGGCTTGACCATTATATTTCTTCTAGATAGCAGTGTACACAGGAGATTTAACACTTTAAATCAAACTGATGAGAGTGTGGGAAAAAACAGAGGGCATAGACCCATATATCATGAGGGCCCCTCAAGCATCTACTTAGAATTTGGCCTCACTTCAACCATAGAGATATAAAGTAACAACAATATGAAACTTTGCAAGGATAGAACTCCTCGTAGAACTTAGCTCTGTATTCTCAATGGAATTCTAGAAAATCTGAACAGTCCCTGGAAATCACAATTCACCAACACTCTATTAAAGTTCACTTTGTAGTCTGTGTTATCTTAGATTGATCCTCCACTTTCGCGTTTGCACTACATTGTGAAGCAATTCCTGCAAGGCTTAGCATTCTGCATCATTACATAAGGCTGACAAGCTGTTGTCCAACAACGAAAGTGGGATCACAGGTTAAAGCTTGCTCTTACAATGCAGCTAATTGATTCCTCAGCCAAGTCAAGGCTTTTATATTACAGGCTGCCTATTATGCAATAAACAAGAAGATTTCTCCCTCCGATGTTTAGGTGCTTATCTTTAATGAGTTAAGAATCCGGCCAGCTTTCCTAAGGACTTAAGATCAATAAATGATTAAAGACTATTTTTCATCCAGGCTTGTGTTTGACAATAGCTGGCATAATTTTTTTGGCCTTGGTGCTGATGCACATATGTTTAACTTTCTAACAGAAAGTAAGAGGCATTGATCCAGTATAAGCAGTAAACAGCCGTAGAAAAACACTCAGAAGACAAACACAAAATCAGGTCGAGACCACAAACTCCCCAGAAACTTAATTAGAAATATGATTAATAATGATGTATTTGGAAGCTTACATTTACAGGTTGGCTGAAATAGTACAAATTGTGGCAAGATTGTCAAACTGGCGCACAACTTGATACCCTACGTGGACAAACATATTGGGACACCTCCATGTTCCATTTATAGGATCATTTATGATCTTCCATATATAGTTGGTCCCCCCATTGAAGCTATAACAGCTTCAACTCTTCTGGAAAGACTTTAAAGATTTTGGAGGATCTGTGGGAATTATTTTCCATCGATCCAGAAGGGCATTTCCTATATTTGACACTGTTATTGGCTTGGTTCACAATCTCTTTTTTAGTTAGTCTCAAAGGTGCTCACTGGAGTTAAGATCAGAGCTATGGAAGGCCAGTCAGGTTCTTTGACACCACACCCACCCAGCCATGCCTTTATGGACATTTCTATGGGTACTGGAACAAAAAAGAGCATTACCTAAATAATAGTCCAAAATGTCTTGCTATTCTTAAGTAATAAATAGTGTCATTTCAACAACGCTCTCGCTACGCCCGTCTTGCTGGTGCAGAAGGTGCCACTTTCACTAAGAGATGCACGCCAATTGATTGGAATAGTATTTTTGGACATACAAAACATTGTCACTTTTGATGAATTTGACGGGGAGCACTGACTGTGCCGTCATCCTACTCTGACTCCTGCCCAGCTCCATTCATTTCTTTGAACCTGACTCAACCTGTCGAGAAAACGGCAGACATTGCAAATTTTTGTTGTAATTCCTTATTATGCAAAAATATGATTTATCAAATCTTTTAAATGTAAAAGTGTTGATTTAGTGGCAGGTAAATTGCTGCAACATCATATAAACCGCCAGTGAAAACTGTTGTGTTTTATTATTGCGCAATAGCCTAGAAAAATTTTTAAAACTTCCCATTAACTTTTTTTTTTAGATTAACATGTGAAAACTACTAGTTGTGATTGGATATTTTATTTGCTGGAGTGCAGGTCTTGTATCTTGTCATCAACAACCGAAACAGCTCTCTCTTGTGACTCTTGGAACTCTAGATATCTACAATGAGACTGTCTGGCAGAAATACTCTTGATATTGGAGGTGATTTAATACACATTTTCTGTCTTAGACTATTATGCACCAAGGAGCTGTCAGCTGGTAATGAATTTGTCAGTTTTGACCTTAAGACCACCATTGATCAGCACTAGCTTTCACGAAGACAAACGTCTACAACAGTTTCACTTACTCAATGAATTCTATACTTTATTATCCACAAATATAATTTTCTGTGCTATGTGTACAAGTGGACATGATGTGACTAAAAAAATAAAAAAAATACTTGGTATAAGTATATTTCAAAGAAATAGTTTAATAGGTGAATTATTCCAAATTTATCCAGTTTACAATTGTTACTAGACAGCATTGCATTATGGACTTGTCCATTATTTATATAGTAATGATCTACTCTTAGGAAGGTCATCAATATCAGTACGATGGGGTCCGGCACCCAACACCCCTTTCATCATCTGTTCAAAGCTATTGCTGGGGCCCAGATGTAACAATACTCTATATATGTGTATATGGTGTAGTGGCCAGTGTCAGGTGCTGGAGCTCAGTTTCCAATTATTTCAAAAGGAATTGAGCTTCTGGTCCAAGGAAGGTCATACTCTTTTCTCAATACTTTGTGCATCTGGCTGCATTAGGAGCCACAAACAGACGACTTTTAGGGTTAGTAGCTGTCAGACCCATCAATCTGATTTTGATGACCTATCTTAAAATTAAGCTATCAATAAATAAATCTTGGACAGTCACTTTCACACAACACCATCTGGTAATTTAGCCAATAAAATATACTTTCCAATTGTGATAACCCTCGCTATTGCCTTAAATTGTGTGTATATATATATATATATATATATATATATATATATATATATATATATACATATATATACAAGTATGAGGTGCCAAACTTCCACTTGTTATATCTACAGTGGGGAAAAAAGTATTTAGTCAGCCACCGATTGTGCAAGTTCTCCCACTTAAAAAATATGAGAGAGGCCTGTAATTTACATCATTGGTAGACCACAACTATGAGAGTCAAAATTAGAGGACGAATCCAAAAAATCACCTTGTCTGAATTGGCAAGATATATTTTTGGAAAATAAGTATTTGGTCATTAACAAAAGTTCACCTCAATATTTTGTTTTATATCCTTTGTTGGCAATGACAGAAGTCAAACATTTTATGTAAGTCATCACAAGGTTGGCACACACTGTTGGTGGTATTTTGACCCATTCCTCCATGCAGAACTCCTCTAGAGAGATGTTTTGGGCCTGTCGCTGGGCAACACGGATTTTCAAATCCCTCCAAAGGTTTTCTATGGGGTTGAGATCTGGAGACTGGCTAGGCCACTCCTGGACCTTCATATGCTTTTTACGAAGCCACTCCTTCATTGCCCTGGGGGTGTGCTTGGGATCATTATCATGCTGAAAGACCCATCTTCAATGCCCTTGCTGATGGAAGGAGGTTTGCACTCAAAGTCTCATGATACATGGCCTTATTCATTCTTTCATGTACACGGATCAGTCGTCCTGGACCCTTTGCAGAGAAACAGCCCCAAAGCATGATGTTGCCACCATCATGCTTCACAATAGGTATGGTGTTCTTTGGATGCAACTCAGCATTCTGTCTCCTCCAAACCTAATGACTTTTATTTCTATCAATCAGTTCTACTTTGGTTTCATCAGACCATATGACATGCTCCCAATACTCTTCTGGATATTCCAAATGCTCTCTAGCAAACTTCATGCGGGCCCGGATGTGTACTGGCTTAATCAGGGGGCATGTGTGGCACTGCAGTCCCTGACGGCGTAGTGTGCTACTGATGGTAGCCTTGGTTACAGTGGTCTCAGCTCTATATAGGTCATTCACTAGGTCCCCCCATGTGGTTCTGGGATTTTTGTTTACCGTTTTTGTGATCATTTTGACCCCACGGGGTGAGATCCCCAGATTGAGGGAGATTATCAATGGTCTTGTATGTCTTCCATTTTTTTATTATTGCTCCCACAGTTGATTTCATCACACCAAGCTGCTTGCCTATTGCAGATTCAGTCTTCCCAGCTTGGTGCAGAGCTACAATTTTGTTTCTGGTGTTCTTCGACAGCTCTTTGGTCTTCTCCATAGTGGAGTTTGGTGTCTTAGGCCAGGTTCATATAGCGTTAATATAGCCCGTTCAACGCATAGCATGGACGGGCTGCGCTAACGCTATAGCATAACGCGATATGCGTTATGCTATACCACTAGCGCTGATGATTCATCAGCGCTAGGGGTGACGGAGCCTCAGACGCTGCAGCCCGCATCCGAGGTTCCGTCAGTGAATAACGGCACGTCGCGAACGCGTTCTGCTTTACGGCATACATCGCAATGCGCCACATAATGGGGGTCTATGGCGGCATTAATGGACTGCGTTACATAATGCAGTGTGACCCCGGCCTCACTGTTTGAGTTTGTGGACAGTTGTCTTTTATACTGATAACAAGTTCAAACAGGTGCCATTACTACAGGTAATGAGTGGAGGACAGAGGAGCCTCTTAAAGAAGTTACAGGTCTATAGGAGCCAGAAATCTTGCTTGTTTTTAGGTGACCAAATACTTATTTTCCACCATAATGTGAAAAATAAATCTTGCCAAATCAGACAAGGTGATTTACTGGATTTGTTTTCTCATTTTGACTCTCATAGGTGTGGTCTACCTATGATGTCAATCACAGGCCTCTCTCATCTTTTTAAATGGGAGAACTTGCATAATCGGTGGGTGACTAAATACTTTTTTTCCCCACTGTATATTGTCATTGCTCAGTTAATAATCAAAAGAGCATTAAAGTCGACCTTCTGCCATTCCCAAGTGCAAGCATATTTCAGTGTCTATTCCCTCTGTGTTATATATGTTCTGCTGTCCTTTAAATTTAATTTCCTTGGCCCAAAGATTGAGACTTTTTGTTAAATTTTATATTCTGTCCCAGGGGCCTGTGGCTGCAAATATGGCTTTGTGAGATGCTGGATCCTTTCACCTTACTTACAATTGGCGACGGTCGCAGATAGCTCAACTCAGCTGCCGGCACACATGTTATGAAGAATCCAGAAGAGACTTTGATTTCTTTAAGAATTGTTGTTGAATGCATACAAACAGCAGCAGGTAAAAAAGACTTTCTTCAGACAGGCTGAAAACATATGTGCTTCTAATGAAGCCAAGATGGAGAATGAGACACAGGGGGAAGAAGAAGGAAGTGACATCACACCCAGAAGAGGGGGACAGGGAGACAGAAGGGACAATCTTGATGGAAAGGGAGGATTTCAGGTATGCAAAACACAGGAAAACATAGCAACAGTAAACATGATAACATAATAACATAGTTTTGAAGGCTGAAGGAAGACCTTACGTCCATCTAGTTCAGCCTATTTTTAGTGCAGCTGTTCTGCATTGTTGATCTTGGGGAAGGCAAAAAACCCACAGAGTAGAAGCCAATTTTCTCCATAGGGAAAAAAATTCCTTCCCCTAAGCTGGGTCAACCATCTACCTATAATATTATGTTATTCATAACCTTCTATACTGTTACTCACAAGAAAAGCATCCATTTCTTTCTTAAATTCATTCAGTGAGTTGGCCATCACCACTTCCTCAGGAAGAGAATTCCAGAGCCTCACTGCTCTTACCGTGAAGAATCCTCTTCTATGCTGGTGCAGAAATTGTCTCCTCCAAATGAAGAGAATGCCCCATTGTTCTTGTCACAGTCCTTGGTACAAACAGTTCATTGGAGAGATGTATACTTGTACATATATATTAGGTCTCCCCTAAGTCTTCTCTTTTCTAGAGTAAATAGGCCTAATTTTGATAACCTTTCTGGGTATTGTAGTGAACCAACTCCATTTATCATTTTAGTAGCCTGCCTTTGAACCCTTTCAAGTTCAGTAATGTCTTTCTTGAGCACCGGTGTCCAAAATTGCACACAATACTCCAAGTGTGGTCTGACAAGTGATTTGTACAGAGGGAGAATTATGTTTTCATCTCGTGTCCCCAGACCTCTTCTAATGCATCCCATGACCCTATTTGCTTTGGTGGCAGCTGCCTGACACTGGGCACTCCAATTTAGCTTCTTATTGACTAAGATGCCTAAGTCTTTTTCCATGTCTGATTTCCCCAGCAGTTTCCCATTTAGTAAGTAATTGTAGCATATGAGAGACTGCAATACAGCATGTAGAATGCACAGGACAGTCTGTAAAATATCTCATTAATGGGACATAACACTCCCCATCTGAAATCTATAGATTTCAAATTTTTTATAATGTCCTCTGGATTTGTCACTGTAAACCTGAAAAACAAAGGGAAAAACAAGCATGCAAGTAATAACAACAACAGTTGTAGTCCAATTGGCATGGTCCAATCTTCAGTTGGAGGCATGAAGTCCTCAACAGCGGAATAGACCGAGTCCAAACATAAACCCATCTTCAAATTGGGGGCGCCGCAACGTGCAAACACTTCCACCAACCCAATAATCCGCTGGAGAAAGTTCAAATGTTTGAATGTTCCTACACAGCTGGAGGAATATGTGGAGGTAGGCTCCCTGCCGTGAGCTGTGTCCATAAACATGACTTTATGTGATGTCCTCCTTCGGTAAAAGTAGCACAAGCTCAGTGACTGGACGAAAGAAAATACGAGTTGAACCGCCTTTCGTAACCTTGACTTCTACCTTACGGATCTTCCTGTCATTGCTTGGTGTAACCTTGGTAATAAGACCCATTGGCCAGTCGTTGCGATGAGCTTCTTTATCTTTAAGGAGGACGAGGTCTCCCTCTTGGAGATAAGGTTTAGTAGTCTGCCATTTGTGACGGCTTTGAAGCAAGTGCAAGTATTCGGTTTTCCAGCGGTGCCAAAAGACATTGGACAAGTGTTATACCTGTTTCCACTGACGTTTGTAAATGTCCCTGTCCACAAACTTCCCAGGAGGAATTGCAGCAGCTCCAACCTCCTGAGTAAGAAGCGTAGCAGGAGTAAGGATCATTGGTGCATCAGGGTCTGATGTTACTGGTACTGCTTTGCAGTCTGTGTACAAGGTACATGAATCAATAGCAATGTCTATTTCGTCCTTTATAGCTTCAGCTAACTCCACTGCCGAACGGCGGCAGAAAGTTTGAGTCTTGGAACAGAGGGAGCAGGCTTCGGGGTTAGTTTTGCCTTACCGAGGATGAATCCACAATGCACCTTGTTACCAGCTTCCAAAGTCTTCAGGTAGGCTATGACAGCTGTAGCCTCTGTAGAAGCGTCGGAGAAAATGTTGACTTCTCTTCTGATGGTGGCTGAAAGGGTGCCTGGGGAATAACAACATGGGACTTGGAAATGCTCTAAGACCTTCAGAGATTTCTTCCACGCCTCCCACCTTTGTTGTTTCTGGGACAGTAGCAGAGGGTCCCAATCTGTACTCTCGGTGGTCAACTGTCTCAACAGCATCTTGCCTTGAATGGTGGTGGGTGCGATAAACCCGAGAGGATCATAGATGCTGTTCACAACAGATAGGACTCCACGCTTAGTGAAAGGTTTATCGCAAGCTGACACCTGGATAGTGAACGTGTCCTGCTTGCTACCCCAAAGAAGACTGAGGCTGCGTTGCATGGGAGGAACGTCAGAACCCAGAACAAGATCCCTTACACCAGCAGCGTGATCCTCAGATGGGAATGCTTTCATTACCCTTTCACTGTTGGAGATGATTTTGTGGAGTCTAAGGTTCACTGTTGACAGAATTTCCTGAGTTCTAGAGAGCAGATCGATAGTCTCTTCACTTGTGGGAAGAGACTTAAGCCCGTCATCTACATAGAAGTTTCTTTCCACAAATAGACGAGCATCAGACCCATACTCTCTCTCACCTTCCCGTGCTGTCCGTCTTAGTTCATGGATGGCCACTGCAGGCGAGGGGCTGTTCCCGAAGATGTGCACCTTCATCCTGTAGTCTATGACCTTGCTGCGGACGTCATTGTCTTTATGCCATAGGAATCTGAGGTAGTTCCTGCTGTCTTCTCTCACGTTAAAGCAATGAAACATTTGTTGAATGTTGGCCATTACTGTGACAGATTCTTGTCTGAAGTGAATCAGTACTCCTATAAGGATGTTGTTTAGATTAGGCCCAGTAAGGAGCAGGCTATTTAGGGAGATGCCTTCATACTGAGCACTGGAGTCGAACACCACTCTAATTTGGTCAGGTTTGCGAGGATGGTAGACACCAAAAGATGGAAGATACCAGTATTTTTCACGTTCTTTTAGCGGGGGTGCAGGTTCCACGTGATCTCTATCGAAGATATGCTGCATGAAGTCGACAAAATGTTTCTCCATCTCCGGCCATCTCTTTAAGGTGCACTTTAGGGATGAAAACCTTGCCGTTGCTTGTTGCAGATTATCAGGTAACCTTGTTCTTGGAGAACGAAAAGGTAAAGGTGCTACCCAGCTATTTGAATTGTCTTGGGCGAATTTCTTTTCCATAATCTTTATAAATTCTTTGTCCTCCCTTGCAGGTGCTAGCTGGTTGTCTTCTTTTGTAGAGTTGAACACTGTTGACCCGAGGTCATCATTGTGGGAAAGGAATATGTTCACGTCATCAGAGGTTTCTTTCTTCCACTTGTAGCTTATCTTCTCTTTTACCCAGTAATGATGTGAGCATGGTTGAAAGTACATGCTGCGACCATTTGGTAGGGCGTGAGTCTTAAATGAGGAAATCCTGGTGGGTCTCTTCATCTTTTCTATACAGACATTGCCTTTGAAAACCCAGCCTAGGTCTAAGCGTTTAGCAAAGGGAGCGTCATGTGGACCGTTGATTTGCTGACGTACCTTGTGTAGTCGCAGAATGTCTCTGCCACGCAGGATCAGGATGTTTGCGCTGTTGTCGAGAGCTAGTATCTTGCCTGCCAAAGTCTTTAGATGAGGGTGATGGAGTGCAGCCTCTGGAGTTGGAATTTCCTCTCTGTTGGGCGGTATCTGGTTGCATTCGACCAGAGTGAGTAAGGGTATCTCCACATTGTTCTCAAGAGAAGACACCATGAGTCCATTGGCTCTTCTCCCAGAGACCTCCGTAACACCGCTGCAGGTACCTAGGGTGTAGGGGTGAGAGTTTCCCTTTAAGTCAAACATGTCAAAGAGTTCTGACCTTGCCAGTGATTGGTTGCTCTGATCGTCCAGGATAACGTACACCCTTGTGGTTTTCTCTGGGATACACATTCACCAGGCATATCTTTGCACATAACTTGTCCCAGAGGCCTTCTCTGCAGACTTCTGTGCATGAAGAAGATATTGAGATAGAACTCACTGTTTGAACAGCATCCTCCCTGCCTTGCCTTGTGGTGGGGGAAGGTGTAAGCTGTGTAGTGTTAGATTGGGATGGATGGAGCGCTGGCACATGCTCCTCACAGTCACACTCCAAACACTTAATAGATATTTTGCAAACCTTAGCAAAGTGTTCAGTAGAAGTGCAGCACCTGTAACATATCCCAAACACCTGTAACATATCCCAAAGTTCTTCAGATGCTCTTTGCGTTCCTGGAGTGGTTTCTTTCTGAAGCTGATGCATTTCTTTAAGGGATGAGGTTTCTTGTGAATGGGACACATATGATTAAGATTCTCAATCTTCTCACCTTTGTTACTCTTAGCTTGTGATACTGTAGGTGTGGGAAGAACATCCGTCTTGTTGAAGGACATTGGAGCTTGGCGGTTCCTGTAGTTAAGACATGGATTCTCGTGTTTAGGAGATGAAGCAGGGTCGCTGTGTTCTCCATAGGAAAAACTTGGATCAGTCTTACACTCTGCAATATTTTCTATGAACTCGCAGAAGTAGGAAAATGGAGGGAAGGAGACTCGGTTTTCCCTTTTGTATTTTGATCCAAGCATGGCCCACTTATTTTGGATATTGGATGGCAGCTTGGAAACTATTGTGTTTACCCCATGAGCAGTGTCCAGGTAGCTCAAGCCAGACAGGTACGGTTCTGCTTTGGCCAGCTGAGGCTCTAACAGGAGGTCGCTGAGCTCTTGTAACCTTGTACTGTCCTTATTAGATACCTTTGGAAAATCCTCTAGTCACTTGAACAGGGCCTTTTCTATGGCCTCAGGACTGCCATAGCTTCTTTCTAGCTTCTTCCATGCAGCGGTGAGACCCGCAATGGGATTACTGGTGTGGATGGATTTAAGTCTCTTGACCCGATCCGTGGATTGTGGCCCAAGCCACCTGATTAGCAGGTTTAGCTCTTCAGCAGCAGTGATGCCGAGGTCACTGATTGTGGTTTTAAAGGTGCACTTGCAACCCCTCAGGTTTATCGTCAAACTTTGTAAGACCGGTCTTAGTTAGATCACGCCGAATCATGTACCTTACAAGGCCGGTCATATCAGCATTCTCCAATTTTGGAAGGACCATTGCTGGCTCGATAGCATTGTTCCTATAGTCTGTGCTTTGACCTGGGAATGCAGGTACATAAGTGGCAGCGTAGGCATTCAGTCCATTAACTGGCTTAATGAGCTTAGTTTCTGCCACACATGGGACTGGAATTGTGTGACTGACCGGAGTGTGGTGACTTGCCTGCATATTGGCCTGCACATATGTTTCTGTGTATAAGATTTGGTGAGGTGCAGTTTTCCGGTAAATTTTGGTGCACAGAGGAGGATCAGGATGCAAGGTTGGCAGCATATTGTACTGACCTCGGGTGCAGGATGCGGGTAAACACTCTGTGTCCTGTTGTCTCAGGGGAGTATCTATGCGGTCGGTCAGGAAGGATTGCAGGAGCAGGGGTAGCGCTGTATTGGCTTCGTACATAGTCTCTAGTATGCTTAAGAGGGTCTTCAGTATCAAAATCGCTTAAACTGATGCTGTCTCTTTGGCTCCCACTGATGGCTTGTTCCAGGACCTTTAACCTTGCCATCGCTATGGCGTGTTTGTGTTCCTTCTCTAGGGCCTCTATTCTGTGCACTGCTTTGGCTGCCTCTATTTTCTTCTCAGTTTCCCTTTGAGCGAAGGCAGCCTGTATTTTAGTGGCCTCAGCTTCTGCACGTGCTTTTATGAGCTGTTCGCTGAGGGTTGAAGATTTTGAGGAGCGTGACTTAGATGATCACTTTCACTGTCTGGCTGAGCCAGAAATGCAAGATAACATCTCAGCTATTAACGTGATTCTTGCCTCTGTCTTGGCTTTTATGTCGCGCACCATGCTTTCTCTCTCAGAGTTAAGTTGTTGGAAAGCTTGTAGCTCTTTGCAGGTAACTAATGAAATAAGTCTCTTTAACACTGATATATACTGATCTGCTATTTTTGCATAAAGTTGATAATCTGAACACAGTTGTGCAAGGGTTCCCTCTGGTGGTCGTTGGAGAGAAGCAGGCTGAGACAGGCTGTCTATATGACTCAGCAGTTTTTGCCATAGCTCTGCTATAGCACAGAGAAGATCATGTTTACTGGATTGTAGATTCTCCCTTACTTTCCATGTGGGCTTTGTGGGACGTCTAGCCTTCTCACTAGATGGTGGATCAAGTTCTATGCACTCTTCCTCTGACAATAGGTCTGGCAGAGACCGTGTAGTCATTCCTTCAGCCATCCTGATTCACAGGGAGAAGGGGCGCTGTATAGTCTCATATGCTGAGAGCGGATGCTCTGCAGGAAGTTCTGTAGCTTTATAGAAGCTGTGGGCTTTACAGATGAATCTGGTAAGTCTTTTTTACTATTCTGTCCCCGTGGCCTGTGGCTGCAAATATGTCTCTGTGAGATGCTGGATCCCTTCACCTTACAATTGGCCACGGTCACAGATAGCTCAACTCAGCTGCCGGCACACATGTTATGAAGAATCCAGAAGAGACTTTGATTTCTTTAAGAATTCTTGTTGAATGCATACAAACAGCAGCAGGTAAAAAAGAGTTTCTTCAGACAGGCTGAAAACATATGTGCTTCTAATGAAGCCAAGATGGAGAATGAGACACAGGGGGAAGAAGAAGGAAGTGACATCACACCCAGAAGAGGGAGACAGGAGGGACAAACTTGATGGAAAGGGAGGATTTCAGGTATGCAAAACACAGGAACACATAGCAACAGTAAACAATATGAGAGACTGCAATACAGTATGTAAAATGCACAGGACAGTCTGTAAAATGTCTCATTCATGGGTCATAACATTTTATGATTAGTATGTATTTATCATTATAGAATAAAAGTGTTCTGTGACATTATTAGTTTTTGGAATCTAAACGATTGTAAATATCTGACTAGTAACGCCCTTAACATGAACATTGTCCATCCGTGAACATGAATAAAGCATATAACAGAGTTAAATACTATGTAAAAATGTGACAAAAAAACACAACAAGATATTTTTCTAAGTAATACTTCTAAATAATACAGTTATAAAGTTAGTGAATAACAAATATTATCTCCATAGTATTACTGAAAAAGTCTACTATACCAAGAACAATAATACTAAATACAAGAAACAAATCATGACGCCACACTATGACCATATACCGTATTCTTCGAATTATAAGACACACACCCAAATTTTGCTTCTTATAATCCATGTGTTTAATGCTTACCGGGGGTGGTGGCTGCAGTGGAGCAGGGTCCCAAGGTCGCTGCTGGAGGAGGCAGGAGTGGGGTGATGCTGCAGGCCGCAGGCTGGGATGAGTTGGTGTTCCGATGTGCGGTGTGCCACTGCGGGTGTCCGGCGCTGCACGAGTGTCCAATGCTGTGGGGGTGTCCGGCACTGTGGGGTGACCCGCTGTGCTGCCCGGTGCTGCTGCGTGTGAGATCTAAGCAGCAGCATGGAGGAGGGTCACTGAGGAGCTGCCAATCAAATTTAGATGAGTGGAGATGAATTAAACTTTGATAAAGGATTTTCCAGCTACTCTGAATGGATTCTAAAAGTAAGTACACCAGTTTCATCAGGTTTAAGAGATTGATTATGGTATGGAGTTTGCATGGTTAAATCTATTGACAGATTTGGCTCCAAAGCTTGGTATAGCTCTTTGATAAGTATCTTGGCAGAAAAGATGAAATTACAGCAATATAGAGATATACATCTTATGTATAAAAAAATTATTTTTTTTCTTTTTACATAGGAAATATTATAAATAGCACGTAATTTTACTGTTTGATCTCCCCATTTTTTTTAAAATACTAGCATATTTCACAGAAACAGCCTTAATAGCATCATAGATAGACTTTACCAGCATACAGTATAATACTACTACTGCATATCAGTGTTCAATAAATGTAGATTCATAATTTAGTTTCATGAATTTAAGTTTCACAATGAAAACTACATGAGTAATCACTGTGGTTTCCATGGCCAACATATGTTTTTCTTATCTTACTGTTGAAAAGCTATGCAAGGTCTGATACAGCAATCTTGTCTAAAGTTGTAACTTAAAAAATGCTTCACAAGCGCCTTTTATTTTGTCCAGCTGCATGTAAAAAAAAAAGAAAATGGAAGTAGAAAATAAAGTCTGTCTATTTAGAAGAAAACATTATTTTGACTAACAGCATAGAAATTTGAATTTTCGCTGCTGAGCTCCATAAGGAAATACATATACAGTAATTCCTCAAAGCTAAAAATGCTAAAATATATACTACAAGCTTTCAAACAACCACAGTACTGTGATTTACATTTTCAACACAAGTCAGATGCAGCTTCTATTGAGCAGGCTCAGTGTCATGGGGATACAGTGACAGAGAGGGGCCAGAAGATCGCAGCATCTGGTTTCATGAACTCCTGCACTGGTTAGGATTGCTGCACCGACTTATTGAACAGTGCAGGTTTTTACTTTCTGGCAGTGCAAGGGTTAATCTGTTCAGTTGAAGCTCCTGGAGCTCTCCTACCTGGATTGCCCTAGCTGTTCGGTGTTGGACACTCACATCTGATATATAGGTTTGTCTCTGGCACTTGGGAAATGCCAGAGATAGTTCTTACTGCCTGGTTTGGAGTTGGAGGTGAAGTTCGTGTTTGGAGTACATGTTTGGCGTTTTTCAGGAGGTTGTTGCTTGGAGTTTGTTGGTGTTTTCATCCTCATCCTCACCTATTTTATTTCAACTTCCTATACTGCCCCTGTGTTCCACTCTGTTGTTTGGTGAGTGTATTTTGTATAATTGTAGTTTTCATTAATCCTTTATCCCTGTCTGTCTTTCCTTGTTTGTCTGGGGGGGTGGAACAGATAAGAGTTAATATAGGTGCATAGTAAGGATAGTGGCCCAAGTGTCTCCACCTTCAGGAGTAAAGGCCACGTCACACATAGTGATCTCGCTAGCGAGATCGCTGCTGAGTCACAAGTTTTGTGACACAACAGCGATCTCACCAGTGAGATCGCTGTGTGTGACAGCGATCAGCGACTGGCCCCCCTGCCGGTATCGCTGATCGCTCTGGGAAACCTCTGGACTTTTCTTTGGTCGCTGGTCTCCCGCTGGCCAGCACGCATCGCTGCGTGTGACAGGTGGGAGGCCAGCGATCTGCTGGTAGCTAACGTACACATCGGGTATCCAAGGGACGTGTGTCCCTTGGATACCCGATGTGTACGTTAGTTACCAGCTCCCTGCATCAGCGTGCTTGTAACTAATGAACACAGCGACGCTGCGTGCTTGGCGTCGCTGTGCTGATCACTGGTGAAGCTGCCTGTTCGACAGCTCACCAGCGATCATGTAGCGATTCACCAGCGATCCTGACACGTTGATATCGTTGTCGGGATCGCTGGTGAGTCGCTATGTGTGATGGGGCCCTAATTTTGGGACAGAGATAGATTAAGGTGCCCCTAGTTCGAGGGATTTGGTATGCACCCACAGTCCCTAGTCACTACTTGTCACTCAGTAGTGTAATCCCCCAGTATTGCAATATAGTATTAGAAAAAGTATAGTATATAGTATTAGCAAAAGTAACACTTTAAAAAAAGTTTTTAAAAACATAAGAAATAGCAAATATATAGGTTAAATCCCCCTTTTTCCCAGCTAAAAAATAAATTACTTACTCCCTTGAATTGCCATTTTTTAACTATACATTTCTTTAACTATGTAATAAAAAGTGATAAAAATGTTGTATGTACCCCAAAATGGTTTGAAGAAAGACTACAGCTTAGCATTAGAAAAACAAGCCTTTACATAGGCCTGTCGATGGAAAAATAAAATGCTAAATGTTTCAGAAACTGGTGACACAAACTGAATATTTCTTTTAAAAGGTTCTGAATTTTTTAACCACAGTACAAATCTATAATATAATGCTAGGAGCATCACTCTGTCCAAAGCCTTTATAGACTGTGCAAGCACGACGCACCTGCGCAGTTTGGACCCCACAGAGTTACGCATACAGGAATGAGGATTGTGGCCAAGGAGATTGTGGTATGCGTAAGCACTGAACGCATACCGCAATCTCCGGCACAACAACTTACCTATCCGGTATTGCCGCAGGGTCTCTTCGGGCCAGAAGCCGGGACATGAATCCTCCGGAGGAAATGGGGCATGCGTATAGCACACTTCAGGCGCCATTTTGCTGGTGGGTGGAAATTATTGAAATAAGGCCGTGATGTCAGGTCAGGGCGGGTTGTGGTGCCAGAATTGGCACCTGCGCAGTCTGTGCTTTTCGGCGCCATTTTTATAGATACGTCAGCGGAGCAATCCAGCCTCTTTATACTGAATATATATAGAAAATATGTCAGCGCAGCAATCCAGTGACTTTTTAGTGAATGTATATAGACAATATGTCAGCACAGCGATGCAACCACTTTTTACTGAATATATATAGCAGCACATGGCAGGATGGGGGCGCAGGATGGGAACAGCACATGACAGGATGAGGGTGCAGGATGAGAGCAGCACATGACAGGATGGGGACATAGGATGGGAGCAGCACATTACAGAATGGGGGCGCAGGATGGGAGCACCACATTACAGAATGGGGCACAGGATGGGAGCAGCACATGACAGAATGGGGGAGCAGGATGGGAGCAGCACATGACAGGATGGGGGTGCCGGATGGGAGCAGCACATGACAGGATGTGAGCACCACATGACAGGATGGGGACTCAGGATGAGAGCACCACATGACAGGATGGGGACACAGGATGAGAGCACCACATGACAGGATGGGGGCGCAGGATGAGAGCACCACATGACAGGATGGGGACACAGGATGAGAGCACCACATGACAGGATGGGGGCGCAGAATTGGAGTAGCACACACCAAGATGGAGGCAGCACATACCAGAATGGGGGCGCAGGATGGGAGCAGCACATGACAGCATGGGGGTGCAGGATGCGAACACAACATGACAGGATGGGGCGCAGAATGGGAGCAACACATGACGGGATTGGGGCGCAGGATGGGAGCACATGACAGGATTGGGGTGCAGGATGGGAGCACATGACAGGATGAGGGCACAGGAAGAGAGCAGCACATGACAAGATGGAGGCGCACAAAACAGGATGAGGGTGCAGGATAGGGGCTGCACATGACAGGAAGGGGCGCAGGAAGGGAGAAGCATATGACAGGATGGGGGTGCAAGATGGAAGCAGCACATGACAAGATTAGGGCGCAGGATGGAAGCAGCACATACCAGGATGGAGATCATATACCAATATAAATGCTCGCCACCCGGGCGCAGAACGGGTTCAATAGCTAGTATACTATATAAGATTGTTATTGTCGTAATCATTTTACCTGGAAAATCATATTGACAGGAAATTTTGACAGCACAATAAATATCATAAAATGAACTCCACCACCCCCTAAAAATTGCGATATTGTGGGTTTTTTTTATCACTCTACCTCACTTAGAATTTTTCTCTCCATTTTTTAAATGATGGTAAGGGAATAGAATTGGAATTATACAAAACTACAAATCATCCTGCGAAAAACAAACCCTCATGTAATTATGTCAACAGAAAAATAAAAAAGTTATGGCTCTGGAAGAAGGAGAGGATGAAAATTGAACGCAAACACGAAAATTGGAACAGTCAGGAAGGGATTAATAGATTTGTTGCCATTTATTCCATTTTTTACTGATTAGAAAATGCCTGTTTTGATTAATTTGCTTCACTGAAAAAATGATAACAATAATAAGAATAATAGAATAAATGAACCAACATTTCCCTGATGATATGCTAAAAATCTAAAAGAACTAAGTGTGAATGTAAATAATCCAGTTAACAGTAATTCCTACCTCTCTACTTTATACAAAATTTTTGAACTTGACCAAAAAATTATTTTGGTCTAAGGAAGAGATAGATCTGATTGGTATTATAGATTATATAGAGTTCTTAGCTTAACATATAGCTCAAGGAAACTAGATTTGATTAAATCTGCAAATATTCAAATTTTGCAAATCACATGGATTTCACAGGAAAATTGCTATGCTCTACCAGACCCCAGAGAACAATAAATGTAGGATGGAAACAAACAAAAAAATGAATACTCAACCTGCCTCCCTCACAGTCCTCCTTCCAGTCCTACGTGCCTCTTTTTTTTCCCTTTTCCCTGTCACATACATTCTTTTCACCCTGTTTGAGTTATGCCGTGGCTTTCATTGCAAATTAGCCCTTTGACTTCACTGCGTTTGGCTAGGCTTTGGGCGATGCATGTCATAATGTGGTGATGTCACAACGTCTGCCGTAATGGTACTGCACGCAGTGTTGTAAGAGGTATAGTCATCAATGAAAGCCATGACACAAGGTGAAGTGGTTGAAAAAGAATGCATGCAATGAAGGAAGGGGTAAGTAATGACACGGAGGACCGCACCATGGGCTGTTGGGACAGGTTAATGATGAGGTGAGTATCAATTTTCTTAACCATTTGCATGGCTCTTTACAATTCAGCTAAATGACAATAGTAGTTGGCTGCCATTTTGCTGAGCTCACACAGAGATAAACCAAACATCTCTCTAGGATGTCTCATATAATACGGCCGAGTGCTATCTGATGTTTTATCGGATGGCATTTCAACCAATGTTATACTATGTGATTTTTTTCTCATGCCGGTTCAGCATGAGAAAACAATCACAGCATCTGATAATCAGACCATGCACACCTATACAAGTCTATAAGTGCCTGTGAAACATTGATGACAACCGAGTGCAGTCCAATTGCTGTGGACACAGAGAATGGAGAAGATTGAGAAACTAAGTTCTCTGTCTTCTCTGCCCCTGTGTGATTCTCCAGAAGCATATCTGGTGGGGGCAGTGGCAGGTGGGACATCTGCCCTGTGCACAGCCGGTAGGACGTGCTGTCGGGACACCTAATGCGGCGGTCCGAGGTGTCTCCCCTGGCGGCTGTATTTTGCAGTAAGCATAGGAGGGGGCAGTGTGGAGATCATGTACCATAAGAGGGACAGCGTGGGCTCATATTTTGTGCCGGAATATAGTGATGGGCATTTATTTATTCAGGGGCTCAGTGTAGGGTAGATATTTTTATTCAGAAGCATTATAATAACACTCTTATTTTTAAGGGCATCATGTGGGGATGTGCTGCACAATACCGGAGAATATGGAAGTCTGCAGAGATGAGCTGTGGATATGAAAGTCATCATGACGTCTGGATAAGATGAAGAAAAGAAAGAGAACAACTCCAATCAGTGACAAGTTGACAACTACTATAAGATACCGGGATGTAAACTTTTTTTGTGATGCTAACTAATTATCATATTTTTCTAGGAACATTAAAGAGGTTGTCCAAGTTTGTGCTGAGCCTGCAGTAATTCTAAGTGACTGCAGACTTCTGAATAATCACAGTGCGCACTGCACGCTGTCAGGATTCACTGGTGCCCGTGATTTGTATACATGCGGTCACATGCTAACTAGACATGTGTGGCCTCACTTAATGAAAATGATTTGAGCAAGGTTGGACACGTCTAGTTGGAATGTGGCCAGAAGTATACAAATCTCATACTTGGGCTGACATGACTGTCCGCTCTTGCCACCTGCAAGAGAGAATCCTAAAAGTGCGCTGTCAAGATTCAGCTATGCTTGGTGGTTCCATCAGTCATCACATGGCCACTTCACTCACATCTATTTTCATACTTGCTTCAAGATGTAACGGGATCAACTACAACCTACAAAGCAGGAAACAGACACAAAGAGGGGCCTATATACTGTTCTTTTACAGAGGCACTCTCCTGGCTGTGTCCGCCACTGCCTCTTTGTGATATCCACCCCTAAGAGTTGACCCCTATAGAGATTGAATAGAACATGAAAAAAAGCAATGACCATCGATCTATTCAAATCGATGAGTCCATCATGACGCAAACCCATCAAATGTTCTTTTGTTCTGTACTTTTTAATAAAAAATGGAAAATCTAAACCAGTTCCAATCATCACATTGTTGCATCACATACAACAGTTATCTCATACAGGCAAAGCTAAGTCCTCATCTCTGATCAGATGAATTCTTCTCTTCCTATACACCTACCTTTTCAAGAAATAGGCTCGGGGATAGAAAAATTGAGACATGTGACATTCTGTAATGGAACTTTCTGCCTTTGTTACTCACAATGAACACTAGATGTAATCTTCTTCCTATAAGAAGACACTCAAATACATCGGTGCTGATATTACACATTTCAAGTATAGGGTCTGTTGCATGTAATATTCTTTGAAATTCTTGAAATCCAAGAATATTGAGATGTAAGAAATGCAGAAACATGAATATATTACATGAAAGTCGATAACATGAATTATCTAAAAGTAGATAAAAAATTCACTGGGATATTGAAAGCCTGTGTACTTGTTTGTACTCATCCCTTTCTTCTTGCTCAGACAGTAAGAGCTCATTCAAACGTGGAAATGGAATATAATTTTACTCTAAGAAAATTTTGTTTGAATCTCTGTTGTGCAATTATATTGGTATGTGCCTTGGCACGAGCACTTGTAAAGAATGAAGCAGTAACATTACGAGCCTTTAGTTTCCACGGAGACAAAATTATAGCCAGAGAGACTTGTTGCTTCCGACTTTTATGAAGAAATATACATTCACAAATAAAGGTACGCAGGAATTTTGTATGTTCTGATATCTGACTCATCCAGGTTCAATAATGTGTGGTGCAAGGTTTAAAAGGGCTATAAATACAGGATCAAGTTTGTTCTTGAAAGCAACATTAACTGAATGTGAATCACTACTTAATAATGGTTCAGGTGCAGAAATGGCAAAAATCTAACATCTATAAAAAAGTCCTGAATAAAACGCATCCTCTGCAAGCAACTGGATATTGAGGAATGTGTAGAGAGTAGATACTTGCAAACCTTTTATGCACTCATGAAACTTTGACTCCCCTGAAAGAAGGCACTTAGCCGAAATGTGTGTAGAGGTCGTGGCACCGCAGGTCCTGAGGTAATTACCCACTAGTTATTCTTTTTGGCTCTATCCTGTTTAGGATTCACTTTTGGACTTATTTTTCTATCTATGAGATTACTTGGCACAGATGCAATTCTATACTATTACTATAGGCACATGCGTGTTTCCTTGCAAATTACTACAGGCATTTGTTTGGTTTACTTTTTTGCCTCTGACCTGCGGTTCCACTCTTTTGGTGATGTGCATTGTTGGTTACCCTCTTGGCTGCTCTTTATTCTTTACTCTTAATGTAATCATGTTTTAATGACTTTGTCAATAAATATATAATACTAGCTGAAGAGCACAGCGCTGCTGGGCATAGTAACTAACTACGGTTACGGTTAGTTAGTGTGCTAAGCTGAGTGTATAGCCCCGCCCATACCGCATAGCCACATTCACTATTATATCCCACATCATCCCGTCAGCCAGAGCTACCGGACTACTACCCATAAAATCCCATACCATCCCGTCAGCCACAGCCACCGGACTACTAATATCCCACATCATCCCGTCAGCCATAGCCACCAGACTACTACCCCTAATATCCCACATCATCCCGTCAGCCAGAGCCACCAGACAACTACCCCTAATATCCCACATCATCTCGTCACAGCCGCTGGACTACTACCCCTAATATCCCACATCATCCCATCAGCCAGAGCCACCGGATTACTACCCGTAATATCCCACATCGTTATATATATAAAGCTGAGTGTAGAGCCCCGCCCACTACGCATAGCCACATTCACTATAATATGCCACATTATCCCATCAACCAGAGCTACCGGACTACTACCCCTAATATCCCACATCATCCCGTCAAAGCCAGTAAAAGTAGAATAGTGAAATTGCACAGAAACATGGTTCACTAAGATCCCAGGTCAACTTGTAATTTGTCCGGCTGAGTTGCTCATGGATGTACAGCATCTGTATGCAGTATAGTATCATATTTAATGGGTTGTTATGGGAAAAGCATTACATGTTATATGGGTATATTCAGGTGAATTATGGGGAAAGTAGCACTTTAAGAAAACTCACAGCATCAGAGCACAGTAACACATCAATAATGCATAAAAGTGTCTGTGAGAAAATATTTCTACATTCATGTGTGTCACTTAATGATACCACACAGGAGAGGGGGATTCATTTCTGTCATGTACTCACTGCTCCATTCTGGGGGACAGACGATGGCTGGAGCTTATGTTCCTGGGGATGCTAGATTTCTCCCACCATGTCAGTGTCTGCTGAGGTGTTGTCAAGTGGGAAAACTTGCGCATAGCAACCAATCACAGCTCAGCTACTTTTAACCAGCTCTGGTGAAATGAGAGATGCTTATTGATTGGTTGCAAGGAAAACTGTTGGTCATAGCAACCAATCACAGCTTAGCTTCTTTTGAACAGCTCTGGTGAAATGAAAGATGCTTCGTGATTGGTTGATGATACACACACACACACACACACACACATACATATATATAAAGATTTTATCCAATTTTGGTTCTTTGGTGTTTTTCCTCTATATGATTTATCTGCTTTGGTGCACTGAACCTTTTCTATTTTTCCCCCCATTGTGGACATTGGTGTCTATATCTTTTGACACTATGCTTTGTTAACCATACATATGTTTTAAAATACAAAACTTTGAACATTTCATTATGTGCTTATGTATTTATGATAGATGAAGCCACAGCATTTTCTATATCATGATCAATCAGGATTATTATAATTATAAGAAATACAATGGGGGAAGAGGTATTATAAAAAGGATAACAAAAATTTTAATTTGACATAACGATGGTGATAAGTTATATGTATCAGATAGGAATTGATTTGCCTAAGGACAAAATTAACAATCCTTCACCACACTATAATTATTAAACCCTTAACGGCCGGAGGTATTTTCGTTTTTGCATTTTTGTTTTTTGCTCCCCTTCTTCCCAAAGCCATAACTTTTTTATTTTTCAGTCAAAATGCCCATGTCAGGGCCTATTTTTTGCAGGACAAGTTGTATTTTTGAACAACACTATTGGTTTTAACATATCGTATACTGGAGAACAGGAAAAAATTCCAAGTGCGGTGAAAGTGCAAAAAAAAGTGCAATTCCACACTTGTTTTTTTTTTTTTTTTACCATGTTCACTAAATGCAAAAACTGACCTGCCATTATGACTCTCCAGGTCATTACGAGTTCATAGACACTGAACATGTCTAGGTTCTTTTTTATTTAAGTGTTGAAAGAAAAGTACAGACTGCGGTAAAAAAAAAAATGGCGCCATTTTCCGAGACCTGTAGTGTCTCCATTTTTCATGATTTGGGTCTGGGTGAGGGCTTACTTTTGTGCTCCGAGCTGACATCTTTATTGATACCATTTTGGTGTATATATGATCTTTTGATCACCCGTTTTATTGCATTTTGCATTTTATTGCATTATAGGGGTGACCAAAAAAACATAATTAGTTTTGAATTTTTTTCTCGTTATGCCGTTTACCAATTGGGTTAATTCTTTTTTTATATTGATAGATTGGACGATTTTGAATGTGGCGATACCAAATATGTGTATGTTTGAATTTTTTTAATGTTTTATTTTGAATGGGGCAAAAGGGGGGCGATTTGAACTTTTATTTTTTTATTTTTTTTATATTTTTAAAAACATTTTTTTTTTACTTTATGCATGCTTCAATAGTGTCCATGGGAGACTAGAAGCTGCAGTTGTCTGATCAGCTCTGCTACATACAGGCGATGATCAGATCACCAGTATGTAGCAAAAATGCTCACTTGCTATGAGCGCCGGCCATCGGGCGGCGCTCATAGCAATCTGGCTATGACAACTGTAGAGGTTTGATGGAAACCTCTGATTGTCATGCCAATCCATCGGTGGCCCACGATCACATGACGGGGTCAAAACAGCTGACATGTGCCGGGAAAGATGTGGGCTCAGTGTCGGAGCTCACATCAAAGAGAGGGATTCCGATGTGGGCATACTATTACGCCCAATGTCGGAAAGAGGTTAAAATGTCACTTCTATTAATTTCCCATTAAAAACTATAGTAATCACGCTATATACTAAATTTGTAATAAAAATGATATTTCTGACCATTCACCAATTAGTTATTGAATATAAATAATGAACAAGAACATCTTCACATTACTGCAATTTTGTAGCTTATTGCTAATGTTTGGGAAGGTACGGTATATATCTCCAAATTATACATAAGATTAGACATCTATATATTTGTATAATTTGGAGATATACACACATCAGCAATGGAAAAATATACTTGTTGATTATTTATATTCAATAACTAATTGCTGTCCTGGGCCCTGTATTGTTCAACATCTTTATCAACGATTTAGATGAAGGAATTGAGGGTAAACTGATTAAATTTGCTGATGACACAAAGCTAGGAGGGATAGCTAATACTAGAGAAGAGAGAGAGAGGATTCAAAAAGATTTAAATAAACTGGATAAGTGGGCAGCAACTAACAGAATGGTTTTTAACAGGGAGAAATGCAAAGTACTACATCTGGGCAATAAAAATGAAGAAAGCATATATAGAATGGGAGGAATAGGGCTAAGTGACAGCACATGTGAAAAAGACTTGGGTATACTAATAGATCACAGACTGAATATGAGTCAACAGTGTGATGCAGCAGCAAAAAAGGCAAATGTAATTCTAGGATGTATTAACAGAAGCATACAGTCTAGATCACGTGAAGTCATTATTTCCCTCTACTCCTCTTTGGTCAGACCTCATCTGGAATATTGTGTCCAGTTTTGGGCACCACATTTTAAAAAAGACATCAACAAACTGGAGCAAGTTCAGAAAAGAGCGACCAGAATGGTGACCGGTCTGCAAACCCTGTCTTATGAGGAAAGGTTGCAGGATTTGGGAATGTTTAGTTTGCAAAAGAGAAGACTGAGAGGAGACTTAATAGCTGTCTACAAATATCTAAAGGGCTGTCACATTGTAGAAGGATCAACTTTATTCTCATTTGCACAAGGAAAGACTAGAAGCAATGGGATGAAACTGAATGGGAGGAGACACAGATTAGATATTAGAAAAAACTTTTTGACAGTTAGAGTGATCAATGAGTGGAACAGGCTGCCACGAGAAGTGGTGAGTTCTCCTTCAATGGAAGTCTTCAAACAGAGGCTGGACAGACATCTGACTGGGATGATTTAGCGAATCCTGCTTTGAGCAGGGGGTTGGACCAGATGGCCCAGGAGGTCCCTTCCAACTCTACGATTCTATGATTCTATGATTCTATGATTGGATGATTAGCATGCCCATTTTTCTTACACATTTTTATAGCTTGTTTCTACAATTTTTAATCAGAAATTGATAAAAGTAAAGTTGTAATGATTATTAAAAGGAGGCACAATGAGAGGCTGAGGAGGACATACCATTGGTGCAACCTGTGCAGGCACACAAGGGCTCAAGAGGTCAGGGGGACACTACCACCTCCAAAACAGCTGGAATTTTATGATGAGCTTTTGAACTGCGATGGGCCCATAAATATTTTTTTTGTTCAGGGGCCCTCTTTTGTCTGCGTCCGCTCCTGAATAGAGGCTTATTATTAAAAGGAGGTACAACAGGGCCGTTGTTTTTAAAAGGAAGTACAATAGGCCATTGTTATAAGGAGACACGGGGGGAAACTATCATTATAAGGAGCTACAGTCGCCATTATTATTATTATCATCATTATTGTTAGGTTGCACAGAGGAAAAAAATATAAGAAAGTAGAAGGGGAAGGGCATTATTATGAGGAGACACAGGGGGGCATTGCAATTATTTTAAGGGGGCATTATTATTAATGTAAAGAAGCAAAACGGTGTATTATCATTGTTATAAGGAGGCATAGGGGCTATAATTATTATCATTAGTAGGAGGCTCAGGGGCATTATTACTGTAAGGAGGTACATGGTGGCATTGTTACTGTAAGGGGGCATAGAGAGGCACTGTGGTCAGCAAGCAAGGGTACTTTACAGTTAGAGCAGTCCGACTGTGGAATGCCCGACCACAAGAGGTAGTAATGGTAGACACTATAACAACTTTTAACCCCTTCATGACCCAGCCTATTTTGACCTTAATGACCTGGCCATTTTTGGCAATATTGACCAGTGTCCCTTTATGAGGTAATAACTCAGGAACGCTTCAACGGATCCTAGCGATTCTGAGAATGTTTTTTCGTGACATATTTGGCTTCATGTTAGTGGTAAACTTAGGTCAATAATGTTTGCATTTATTTGTGAAAAAAATGGAAATTTGGCGAAAATTTCGCAATTTTCACATTTTGAATTTTTATTCCGTTAAACCAGAGAGTTATGTGACACAAAATAGTTAATAAATAACATTTCCCACATGTCTACTTTACATCAGCACAATTTTGGAAACAAAATTTTTTTTGTTGGGAAGTTATAAGGGTTAAAAGTTGACAAGCGATTTCTCATTTTTACAACAAAATTTGCAAAACCATTTTTTTAGGGACCACCTCACATTTGAAGTCAGCTTGAGGGGTCTATATGGCAGAAAATACCCAAAAGTGACACCATTCTAAAAACTGCACCCCTCAAGCTACTCAAAACTACATTCGAGAAGATTATTAACCCTTCAGGTGCTTCACAGCAACTAAAGCAATGTGGAAGGAAAAAATGAACATTTTAATTTTTCCAATAAAAATTTTCTTTCAGCATCAATTTTTTCATTTTCACATGGGTAACAGGATAAAATGGATCCTAAAATTTGTTGGGCAATTTCTCCTGAGTACACCGATACCTCATATGTGGTCATAAACCACTGTTTGGGCGCACGGCAGGGGTCAGAAGGGAAGGAGCGCCATTTGACTTTTTGAATGGAAAATATGCTGGAATATTTAGCGGTTGCCATGTCGCGTATGGAGAGTCCCTGTGCGCCTAAACATTGGAGCTCCCCCACAAGTGACCCCATTTTGGAAACTAGACCCTCCAAAGAACTTATTTAGATGCATAGCGAGCACTTTCAACCGCCAGGTGCTTCACAAATTGATCCGTAAAAAAAAGGACTTTTTTTTCACAAAAATTTTCTTTTAGCCTCAGTTTTTTCATTTTCACATAGGCAATGGGATAAAATGGATCCTAAAATTGTTGGGCAATTTCTCCTGAGTGCACCGATACCTCATATGTGGTCATAAACCACTGTTTGGGCACACGGCAGGGTCCCGAAGGGAAGGAGCACCATTTGACTTTTTGAATGGAAAATTAGCTCCAATCGTTAGTGGACACCATGTCGTGTTTGGAGAGTCCCTGTGTGCCTAAACATTGGAGCTCCCCCACAAGTGACCACATTTTGGAAACTAGACCACCCACGGAACTTATCTAGATGTGTGGTGAGGACTTTGAACCCCAAGTGCTTCACAGAAGTTTATGACACAGAGCAGTGAAAATAAAAAATAATTTTTTTTCCTCAAAAATGATTTTTTAGCCCGCTATTTTTTATTTTCACAAGGCTAACAGGAGAAATTGGACCACAAAAGTTGTTGTGTAATTTGTCCTGAGTACACCGATACCCCATATGTCAGGGGAAACCACTGTTTGGGCGCATGGGAGAGCTCAGAAGGGAAGGAGCGTGATTTTGGAATGCAGACTGATGGGATGTTCTGGGGGCATCATGTTGCGTTTGCAGATCCCCTGATGTGCCTAAACAGTAGAAACCCCCCACAAGTGACCCCATTTTGGAAACTAGACCCCCCAAAGAGCTTATCTAGATGTGTAGTGAGCACTTTGACCCCCCAAGTGCTTCACAGAAGTTTATAAACGCAGAGCCATGAAAATAAAAAATCATTTTTAGTTTCACAACGGTAACATTATAAATTGGACCCCTAAAGTTGCTGTTCAGTTTGTATGTGGGGGGAACCACTGTTTGGGCGCACGGCAGGGCTCAGAAGGGAAGGAGCACCATTTGACTTTTTGAATGGAAAATTAGCTTCAATCGTTAGCGGACACCATGTCGTGTTTGGAGAGGCCCTGTCTGCCTACACTTTGGAGCTCCCCCACAAATCACCCCATTTTGGAAACTAGACCCCCTAAGGAAGTTATCTAGATGCATAGTGAGCACTTTGATCCCCCAGGTGCTTTACAGAAGTGTATAACGCAGAGCTGTGAAAATAAAAATATTTTTTTTCCTCAAAAAATGATTTTTTTAGCCTGCTATTTTTTATTTTCACAATGGTAACAGGAGAAATTGGACCCCAAAAGTTGTTGTCCAGTTTGTCCTGAGTACGCTGGTACACAATATGTGGGGAGGGACCACTGTTTGGGCACACGTGGGGGCTCGGAAGGGAAGTAGTGACGTTTTGAAATACCGACTTGATGGAATGGTCTGCGGACATCATGTTACGTTTGCAGAGCCCCTGATGTGCCTAAACAGTGGAAACCCCTCACAAGTGACCCCATCTTGGAAACTAGACCACCCAAGGAACTTATCTAGATATGTGGTGAGCATTTTGAACCCCCAAGTGATTCACAGAAGTTTATAACGCAGAACCGTGAAAATAAAAAATCTTTTTTTTTCCTCAAAAAATGATTTTTTAGCCCGCAATTTTTTATTTTCACAAGGTTAACAGGATAAATTTGACCCCAAAAGTTGTTGTCCAGTTTGTCCTGAGTACGCTGGTACCCCATATGTGGGGGGGACCACAGTTTGGGCACACATCGGGGCTCGGAAGGGAAGTAGTGACATTTTGAAATACCGACTTGATGGAATGGTCTGCGGACGTCATGTTACGTTTGCAGAGCCTCTGATGTGCCTAAACAGTGGAAACCCCCCACAAGTGACCCCATTTTGGAAACTAGACCACCCAAGGAACTTTTATAGATGTGTGGTGAGCACTTTGAACCCCCAAGTGCTTCACAGAAGTTTATAACGCAGAACTGTGAAAATAAAAAATCTTTTTTTTCCTCAAAAAATGATTTTTTAGCCCGCAATTTTTTATTTTCACAAGGTTAACAAGATAAATTCGACCCCAAAAGTTGTTGTCCAGTTTGTCCTGAGGACGCTGGTACCCCATATGTGGGGGGGGACCACTGTTTGGGCACACATCGGGGCTCGGAAGGGAAGTAGTGACGTTTTGAAATACCGACTTGATGGAATGGTCTGCGGGCGTCATGTTACGTTTGCAGAGCCCCTGATGTGCCTAAACAGTGGAAACCCCCCACAAGTGACCCCATTTTGGAAACTAGACCCCCCAAGGAACTTATCTAGATGTGTGATGAGCACTTAGAACCCCCAAGTGCTTTACCATATTTTTTAACTCAGAGCCGTGAAAAAAATAAAAATCATTTTTTTTCACAAAAATCATTTTTTTAGCCCTCAATTTTTTATTTTCCCAAGGGTAGCAGGAGAAATTAGACTCCCAAAGTTGTTGTGCAATTTTTCCTGAGTACGCTGATACCCCATATGTGGGGGTAAACCACTGTTTGGGCACATGTCGGGGCTCGGAATGGAGAGAGTGCTGTTTGACATTTTGAACGCAAAATTGGCTGGAATAAATCGTGGCGCCATGTCGCGTTCGGAGACCCCGTGATGTGCCTAAACAGTGGAAACCCCTCAATTCTAACTCCAACTCTAACCCCAACACACCCCTAACCCAACCCTAATAATAACCCTAACCACAACCCTAACGCCAACACACCCCTAACCCTAATCCGAACTCTAACCCTAACTACAAGCCAAACCCTAATCCCAACCCACCCCTAACCCTAATTCCAGCCCTAACCCTAATTCCAGCCCTAACCCTAATTCCAGCCCAAACCCTAATTCCAACCCTAACCCTAATTCCAGCCCTAACCCTAATTCCAGCCCTAACCCTAATTCCAACCCTAACACTAATTCCAACCCTAACCCTAATTTTAACCCTAACCCTAATTTTAACCCTAACCCTAATTCCAACCCTAACCCTAATTCTAGCCCTAACCCTATTTCTAACCCTAACCCTATCTGTAACCCTAATTCCAACCCTAACCCTAATTCCAACCCTAACCCTAGTTCGAACCCTAAATGGAAAAAAAAATATTTTTTTTATTTTATTATTTGCGCCTGGCTATGGGGGTGATAAAAGGGGGGTGTATTTACTTTTTTTTTCATTTTGATCGCTGTAAGAGTGTATCACAGTGATCAAAATGAAAAATAAACGGGCAACCGGCAAATTCATGGGCGCCGCCATCTTGGACAATGGCAGGCGCACTGCGCATGCACCCGCCATTTTGCAAGATGGCGGCGCCCATGATCCGGATGCCGGGAGCCATGGCGGGACACCGGGAGCATGATCGGAGGTCCCAGGGGGATCGGAAAGTGGGAGGGAGCGATTGGAAGGGGAGGGGGAGCAGATGATGACGGCGGCGACCGATCGCCGCCGTCCATCGGTGGCGAGGGCCGATCGGCCCCGCCAGTCGGTGTGTGGGGGGGTCGGGTGTCGGTGTCCAGCCATGTCCGATGCTATTGCAGCATCGGCCATGGCTGGATTGTAATATTTCACCAAATATCATTGGTGAAATATTACAAATCGCTCTGATTGGCTGTTTCACTTTTAACAGCCAATCAGAGCGATCGTAGGCACGTGGGGGCTAAGCCACGCCCCCAGGGATTAACTGTAGAGTGTCCTCTGTGTGCGGGTCGGGTGACCTTTCAGTGACCCCGGTCACCCGACCCGCAGGGGGGCTATTTATAGCATGATGCCTACGTAGGCGTCATAGGTCGTTTGGGCATGACTTTTCATGATGCCTACGTAGGCGTCATGGGTCGTGAAGGGGTTAAAAAAGGGCTTGATGATTTCCTCAGCACAAATGGCATTGTGAGATATGGATTAGTGACAAAGAACTTAATATTGGTGGAGAAAGGTTGAACTTGATGGACCTAGGTCTTTATTTTCAACCTATTTAACTATGTAACATCATTGACATATACCATTATATGTTCACTGTACGGTTATTATAACATCAGCCTTAGTATAGTAGTTTTGGATAGTGGTCAGTATGGTTATTATTATCACTACTGTATATGCTGATAATATTTGGTTATGATCTAGTGGTTTTGTTTGTATGTTATGTTGCAGTATTGATGGTATTATTGTTTGATTTATCAATATGGCAGCATTATTCCGTCACTATATGATGGTATTATGTTTTCATAGTGTAGTGGTATTATTTAAACTTATATAGCGGTATTATTGATAGTTTTGGTTTAACGGTAAATCTTAATTTCCTCCAGGGTGAGGCAGGGTCACCCATCTGGGGAATTGGTGGTGGTGGTGGGGAGTGGCATCATGGACCTGTGTGATTTCAAGTGCAAAAATTGTATTCCCAGTCTGGCCTTGGTAAGATATATTTGTATATTTGATATGACCAACACAGCTGTTGTCAGGAACCAGCAGAGAAAGTTTTATTTCTGGAACATTGCAATCTGTCATGTTTGGAGACCTTGCTGGTCCAACGAAATACATCCTTCGAATCTGCCAAACTTGCAGCCCTGCTTAAATGCAGCGTAATATTTATAATGTGAATTTCTACCTTGGCAATGCTATCTCCAGCCTTCCCAAGAACAATAAATGAGGGTAATATGTATACAGAATCGTTGAGCATCAACTGTGGGAACCCAACCAGCAAGATATCACCTATCTTGTGGAACTGTGGATAAGTGATTTGTTGTTGGGACAGCCCTTTTAACCCCTTTCCACATTATCTATTTTTGTTTTTGTCTTTCATTTTTCTTCTCCTCTTGAAAAGTTAAAGCTTATTTTTGTCTTGGCATAGTTATACAAAGGCTTCTTTTAGCAGGATGAGGTGTAGTTCTGTTGTACTGAAAAACAGGAAAAGATTTTATAACATTCCCGAATGAAATGTCCTCGATGTCCTATGAACAACACAATGGTCCAGGGACTCTGTGTGATTGTTTTTTATACAATCGTTACCTAATTATAGCACAAAGTTAAACTCCACAGGAACCAGCCCAGGACACAAGTGGCATTTGGTACCAACATGTCCTGACATAATAGGTCAAGTTTATCGGTGGTGTCTGTACATAGTGGACAGGTGTCCTCACATCAGGCACATTGCATTACTATCTCTGTTAGCCTGACAGCCTCTGATGTAAAAAATCCATTTTGTTCTCTGAATAAGTGCTTCTGCCAAAACAGAGCATCTGTAACCCTTTCGAAACCAATGAAACAATATTACCATGGACTATGGTCTCCTACGTTCACTGGAACTTGACTCAGGGAGGCAAAGAGTGAAGAGCTGCACTTCAGGTTTACAAATGGAATTGTGCAGCCATGGCATGTGGTGGATCTGTTATCTGTTGACTGTCTGGCACAATCCTTCAGCAACAAAGAGAAAATCTACTAAAAATGGCAGGGAAGCTAGTTCATCTGACTTCCTATGGAGTGCAGCACAAGAGAGGACAAACACAATGCCAAATGGATTAAATTACCCTGGGTGTTATCTTCAGCACCTCATCACTGTGGGAAGCTTAGAAATATTTAATAACTTTACTGCTTAATAGCATCTTACAGGAATTATATTATGTGGAAAAACGTATCATTTACGTGCAAAAAAACATAATTTTTGGAAAGCACCAGATGTCACATGGAGAATATTGTTTGAGAAAATTTTATTAGGACAGTTTCCAAGCTGTATCATGATTTGGTACGGATATCCAGAGAAGCTTTGTTGAAAAGAAAAAGGATTGCTTGAGTTTATTTAAAAATGAAGTATTCAGTACTTGTACATAACATGAGCAATAGCATATTAAAAACACAGAAAATGTTTAGTAGTCTGAAGCTTGGCCTTAATTGTAACATAACAACGTTATGCATAATAGTATGTAGTGAGTAAGATTGCACAGACCTGTCCAGTACAGTATTATCCACTGCTATAACTTACTATTGGCAGGCACTGTAGTAATTAAGGAGGGTACCTCTGACTGCTTTGCCCCTCCCCTGCTTGTGCTATCGGCCGCCCTGGTGTCTTTCCACCCTTATAGCAATGGGGTGGTTATGACAGGCTCCTGTTGGACCAATGGCTATCAGAAGACTAGGCTAATACTGGCCCTTCCTAGAATTTAAGTGAGCACCAAGCTATTCTCCTCCTCTTCCCCCTGTTGGGTCCTGGAGCTGCTTGCACTGCACTGTTCAGAGGAAGAAGATGTTAGACCCCCTCTCTGAGCTCCTGCGTGCCAGAGTGGAGCAGGAATGTGACCACTGGCTACAAGCTCTCATCACAGGGCTCAAAGCTCACCTTTCTGTCCCACTGCTTTCAAACAATCTGCTGTCGGCGTCTGCACCCCGTCCCCCATCGCCAGCTAATTCCCCCCCCTGTTGCAATGCATACTCACCAGTCGCCAGCAGCTAGGGATCAGCACGGAGGCAGCTGGTCCTTGAGGTGCTTCCACTCTTCTGTGCGCCTAAGAGAGAGCTCCCCAGCTCCAGCCGGAAGCTCTCACAGGCGCCATGTTAAAACAAAGCATCTGCCCACTCTGTCCAGGCACCCTCACTCACTGCAAACCGCTGTCAATCAGCAAAGTGGCTGAAATTTCCAAATTCTGGTGCCATTACTGCTCTCCCCACTCCCACTTCAGCTGCAGCAGCCATCGTTCAACTCATCCCACCCTGCACACCATAAAACCACACAGCCAGCTATTTTTAACTCTCTGGTCCCTGTATCAGTGGCTATGGGATCCAGAAACAGCAGCTCCCCATCAGGCTCTGCTGAGGAGCCCAATAACCCCCTGCCTATAGAAACAAATGCAGCCCCTGCAGCTTCTATTCAGCCCACTACCACTGTGCTCACACCAACACTTCCCACGCACAGTGATGCCGAAGCACAAGGACATTCCCCTCTGCTGCTGTCCCAATATTAATTTAGATGATAACCTTGTTGTTGCTAACTCTTCCGCCCCTCCCCATATAGGTAGATAGGACAGGCGTAGACACCACAGATCCTTTTCCTCTTCTTCCCCATCATCTTATCACCGTCACGACCACTGTACCTCAGATCTGCACAACAAGGGCACCACAAATTCATACTGAAGGTCAAAATCCCACAGATGTCATAGATCTCAGTCATCAAGATGCTGCTCCCCATCATCACCTTCTGATATGACAAGCGCGTCTGCAAGTCCCGATCGACGGCCTTCTCCTCCCGATGACAGATGGGAGCCAAGGGCATCAAGGGCTTCCAGGCTGGTCGAGCCAATGGCACCACCTAGGTCTTCAAGCCAAGACCTTCTGTTTCCATTTGTCTTTACTGGTGCCAGGGTTCCTCCATCCATCGGTGTCCCTCCACCAGCTGCAGACTTGATTGATTATGTTGTAACAAGTTTAGAAAACAATGATAGTACCGGATTGGTTACTGCTTTTAAGGCATTAGTAGAACAATTATCCATGCCGTTTATTTCAGTAATGTAGTAACAAACAACTTATGCTATTAGTTCATTCCTCCATTGCCCCATCGACCTGGCAAGCATATGGTAAGGCATGGGATGTGATGCCTCTTCATAGGAGGCAGACCAGTGGACAGTAGTTACCAATCCAGACTGGATGTTTCCATTGATTTTCTTTTACAGTTCACTAATAAGGATATATCAGGAACATCAGCACAACAGCGATTATCGGGTGTGATGTTTTACTTTCAATTGTTAGGTTGGGCAGATGTTACAAAAGCTTTCATTATTTAGGCTTTGAAAGGGTGGAAAAGAGCACAACCTAGCATGGAATGTATATGCCCCATTTCTTTATCCTTATTGAGCAGCATTATTTCTCTCACGGTAGTTATATGCTGCTCCCAAATTGAGTCGACACTCCTGTATGTCACATTTGGGATAGCCTTTTTTGAAGTACTACGTATTAGTGAACTGGACCTACGTTCAAAGAATAGCACAAGCTGTGGCTTATTTTATGGAGCAGCAGGAGCGCTGGCAAAGGATTACAGGACACACTTGTTTAGCATAGGAGTGGCTACAGAGGCCACTAAGGCAGGTTTACCTAAATCAGAAGTTCAGAGCATAGGCCGCTGGTGCTCTGCATGTTTTGAAAGATATATACGGCTGGACTTGTTAGCTTAATGCTGTTATTTTCATTTTAGGTGTTGTCAGGCCAGTGGTTTGGTTGTTAGACCATTCCTACATTTTTTGGGATTTTGGGGTGTTGATTTTACTTGGAGAGGAATCAGAGAACTACAATGACCACAAGTTTTCACCGAAGTGGTTGACATTGCAAGAGTGGCAATGGGTCTGATAATTCTGGTATTACAAGCAGGGGGCAACAACCTGTGCTCATACAAGGTAGCTGAGCTGATAACAATGATGAGGTCTGATATGGAGCATTTTCACGGTTTCTTTCCTGAGCTCATCCTAGTGTGGTCTGAAATTGTCCCTATGGCAGTTTGGCAAAGAGCCAGAGACGGCATGGCCATTGAAGGCAATAGGAGGACAATCAAGACTTGAATCTGAAAATTTGTAAGGGAGAGATTTGGTGTGGTCATACGTCATCAACAACTAGAAGGATACAATTCCACACAGCTAAGGTCTGATGGCGGCGTTCATTTGACAGACATCGGGTTTGATATATTCCTGTCTGGGCTCCAGGATGGAGTCGAACAGGCATTTTTTGATGGGTGGGGGTCGGAGTCCTGTGTACTGCACACTTGGTCCTCTGTGGCAGTAAATGAAAGGACACATTGTTATGTTGCAGCTCGTTGACTGTCTTGCCTGTGAATATACAATAGGGCATTAGGCAATGAGTGCTGTTTAAGAAATGTAAATGCCTTTCTTGTGTTAATGCAAAATAAAATTAATAAAGCTGTGACCGATTTTCACTCATCAATTTGTGTACTTGTTTTATTGTTGTTACACAGTAGTTGTGGATGGGAAGGCGTGCTGGTTAGATAAAGGGGGGTCACTGCAGTCTGATCCTGATGTGGTGGAGATAGAAGCTGATATGGTATTTATATGCTCAGACTAGGTGTTGCATAGTAGCAGTAGCGATGTCTGATGTGCTGAATGGAGACCATAAAGAGTTAGTACACTAAGTTTGCTTTGTGAAATACTATGTCATGGGGAATGTGTGGTTAGTAGAGTTGAGTGACTTTGGTCGGATCGGGTTTCATGAAACAAAATTTGCTTCAGATGAAACTGGTCCGACTAGGGCAAAAAAAGTCGGAGTTTCGTCCGAAACCCGACCCCAATGCAAGTTAATGGGAAATAAAAGTCGGCACTGAGCAGATGACATTCATCCACTCAATGACGACTTTTATTCCCCATTGACTTGCATTGGGGTTGGGTTTCGGACAAAGCTCTGACTTATTTTGCCCTAGTCGGACCAGTTTCATCTGAAACAAATTTTGTTTCATGAAACCCGATCCGACCAAAGTCGCTCAACTCTAGTGGTTAGCATTAGCTAACCCTGGGTGTGTACGGAGAACTTGGAAGTGTCTTCCTTCCTGTAGAAATCAAACATATGCAGACTAGCAATCTGGCAAGGAACAGAAGATGAGAAAGGCTTCTTACATGGCTGTATCATAAAAGGCTAGCAAGTCTGTAAGCATTAAGCTTATTGTTTCCCACACAAGGACAGTGAAACTAATAAATGACACCATCAACAGATCCAATAAGATTTTATTTAATGGGAAGCAACCAATTTGATTATTGCAGAAGATATCATTAAAAGGGAGAAGACAGGTGCATGATGTCTCATAAAATATAATCTTTATTGAATATGGTAAAAACAATTACTTAAAATATAGCATGAATACAGGAACAGAGTAATGCTATGGAGCACCACATGAAATGTAATACAATGCTGCTCTTATTTGTTACATGTGCTATGGAATATTTCTTGTATTTATTCCAAAAGCTCTAGACTCTAAGCTGCCCAATGCTCTTCAATGACAAACTGTTTTAACCATAGTGGCAGAGACTCCCTGACAAAGCTTGGGCGAAACATGCATTGGGGCATACAGGACCACAGGTTACACTAAGATCATTGCAATGTAAGTAATGTTTTGTATTTTCTGCTCTGCCACTGCATTGCAGTAATGGACATGCAAGGGGGCTCCGGGCTTTCACAAAATGCCGGCAGAGCCCCCCGCACCACAGAGCACCGCAGTCATTTTCACCCGCAGAGGCGCACATCGGAGCACCCCCTCATCCCCGCCTGTGGCCTGCAGCAACATGCCACTCTTGTCTCCTCCAGCAGCAACCCTCGATCCCCGCTTCACCGCAGCCACCACCCACGGTAAGCAATAAGACGCATGCATTATAAGAGGCACCACCGTTTTATTAAAAAAAGTTTTTTTCCTATTTTCTCCTCAAATTTGTGATGCGTTTTATAATCCGGTGTGTCTTATAATCCTCAAAATACGGTACTTAGCAAATAGACTGACCAATATATGTAGAGCCAACAGCTAACAACTAGGCATCCCTCATTGTTAGGTCCCTGTCCTGATATATAACCTCTCCTGGGCAAGAATCCTACAATTTATGGGGCAGGAAGGAATCAGCTAAATACTTAAAATCACAAAAGGCTGAAGGGAGTAGGAGAAGGATGTCTTGACATTGGCTGTTGTGCTCACATATATTGTGAAAAAAATGAGACCACTTGTGTGCTGTTTTCGTACCTCAGGGGCCCTGCAAATGAGACATGATGTCTGCAATCTTTTCCAGCCAAATTTAGGCTCCAAATAACTAATAGCATTTATTCCTTTCCGAGCCCTGCTGTGTGGCTAGAAAGCAGTTTTTGACCTCATATGGGAAGTTACTACAGTTGAGAGAAATTGTGTAATACATTTTAGGGTCCATTTTCTTTTATTACCCCTTGTGAAAATGAAAAATTTGCATCTAAAGCATTATTTTATTGGAAAAAATATAATTTTTCATTTCTTCAATACACTTTGCCTTAATTCCTGCGTATCCCCTGAAGGGCTAACAAATTTCCTAACAGCAGTTTAGAATAACTTGAGGGGTACAGTATTTAAAAATGTATCACTTCTGGGATTTTTTTTCGATATATAGGCCCCACAAAGTTCCTTCAAAACTGAATAGGTCCATAAAAAATTGGATTGGTAAATTTCCTTGAAAAAAATGAAATATTGCTGCTACATTTTAACTCTTCTAATATCGTCACAAAATAAAAGGACATAAGGTCTTCCTTCAGCCTTCAAAACTATGTTAAAAATTGATGCTGCAATAAAGAAGATATATGGAAATCTGATGTAAGGATATAAGCAATAAAAGCTTGAAATTCATTAATATTTCATCAAACTTCATAAACTTTCACTAAAAACCTTTATCGACTTAAATTTACTGCTAACATAAAGTACAATGTGTTATAAAAAACTATCTCAGAATCACTGGGAAATATAGAAGCATTCCAAAGTTAATACCCCATAACCTAACACTGGTCAGATTTGAAATATGGGCTTGGACATTAATGTTAAAATTGGCTCTTTTACTAAGGGGTTAAACATAACAGCATAAAGAGAAGACCATGACTGTAGATTCCTCCTTGAGTTGTCAGAATGTGTGTATGACAATATGAATAGTGAATAATGCCTAACTTTAGAAAAAATAAAGAAACTGAAATATCGAAAGCGAATAAATGGTGCAATGTCACAGATGTTCTTAATCCAGATAAATTGAAGTCAACTTCTTGAATTTAACATGGCAGCAAGGTCGAGGAGGATACGAAGAATAGAAATAGTTTTAGCAGGCTTTGAATTAACTTGGTGTTCTAATTCACTATTCTTCTTTTGTATAAGTACCGCTCTGTTTAAAAACAAATGAAATGCAGATATGTTTTTGGCATACGATTTTGTCTTTGGGGGATTTCTTAGTGTCGGAGCTCGGAAGATGAATGAAATACATATTAAATTTTCATCCTCCAAGACATTAATGGGAAATTCATGCTTTCTGTGGGATGATAAGTACAATGCTCTGTAATTTATACAGTTTGAATATTCAGTAGCATTAACAAAAATTACCTTTAATTGAATATAGCTGTCATTCATAGGCACTATTTAAGAAATATGACCTAACTCAAAATCTCAAATTCTAACAAAAATGGCCTTGTTCAATATTGTTTTTAAAGTAGGAGAAAAAGTCATAACATCTGTTGAAGCTTCAATTTTCTATGGAATGTTAACCTTCAGATTGTGCAAAATTATGGGTTTTACTATAAACCCAAGCATAGAACAGCCTTTTGACTTTGCTACAAATGTACAGTGTCCATTTTAGGACATGATCAGATATCAAAGTCAAACATCAGAATAATGTCAGTTTGAGGCTAAATACCCTGTCTGAGAACTGACTTTGACAACTGACAACTCTGATATGTGACTTTGATGTGACTTTGCCATCTGACTTTGATGAGACTTTGATATGTGTCTTTGACATCTGACTATGATATGTGACTTTGATTTGTGTCTTTGACATCTGACTTTGATATGTGTCATTGACATCTGACTCTGACATCTTATATTGATATCTGACTAATAAAAAAAAATTCACCATCAACTATGGAGATTTGAACCTAAAATGTCATGTCTAGAAGCCAGTACACTTACCAGCGAGTTATCCACTCATTTAGTAAAGCATGGGTATTTGGTTATGTGATTTCCAGTGCAAACATGTGTCCACAACTCGTTGGGATTTTCACACAGACCTCTTCCAATCCAAATTCAAATGATGCTTGACTCTGATATCTGAAATATTTCACACATTAGAATGAAAATCACAAGGACTTTCAGACACCGTGAGTATTTGCATTGTTAATGTTAAAAGCCAAGAAAACCTACCAACCAGCTTATGGCAAAAGGGTAACACTCCTGCCTCATGAAGTGGATCTTCTACGTTTGAATCCCATGAGAAGAAAAATTAAACATTGCTTTTTAGAATTATGCTGACTAGCACACAAACTCCAGTGATGCTCCAGTCATGTTTGAGTCTTAGACCTGACTTTTTTTCATCAGAATGAGAATCAAAATGACTTTTAGACACCCTGATTATTTTCATGGTTAATCTCATAAGCCAAGAAAACCTAATAGCCAACATCAGTAGACCTTATGGCTGAATGGTTAAAGCTTCAGCCTCATGGAGTGGAGCATCTGGGCTCAATTAGCATCAGCAGCAGAAATAGAAGAAAAGTATTTTGATGTTTAAAATTATGTTGGCTTATACACAATCGACAGTGATGTTTTATTTTTATTAATTTTTATTTTGACCCTGGATACACCGCCTCCAGTTGGCGAATTTAAATAATAATAATGTGCAGCTGGATACGCCGCCTCCAACAGGCGAATTTAGGTAATACACGTAACAAGTAAATCTGGAAACCCCACCTCCAGTAAGGCGAATTTAAACAACAAGGGAAAACCTGGGTAACAATAACAATGGTGGCCCTGCGATAGGGAACGGGGGATGTGGAGACCTCCTGCACTCCCCTGAGTCAGTGTCTCTACACTCCTAACGTTCCCTAGGCCGGTTCTGCACCGGGCGCTGCTCAGGATACCTTTAAACCCTATCTCACCCTGCACCTAAACCCTCACTAGGGAAATGGTCGGTGCGGAAACTAATCCCACCACTGCACTAAACACACATAAGGAAAAGTGACAAAACAGGGGAAACACCACTTAGTTTTGCTCTGTTGCTTACGCTCCCAGCAACAGAGCCCACCACCTGCGTGCATCTTTTCCTCCGACCGGATCCAACACCATAGTGCAGCCTTGGAGCAACCAGAGTCCACCACCTGCATGCAGCTGTCCAGAGACAGAGTCCAGCAAATGAGTCCAGCTTTTCTGCCAATGAGTCCAGCATTTTGAGTCCAGCTTTCCAGCAACCAAGTCCAACATCATGAGTGCAGCTCTACAACATAGCTGCCACTCCACCAAGCCATGCAAGAACTCCTTGCTGACACCATAGCTGTGACTCCACCAAGCCATGCCAGCCCTCCTTGCAGACACCATAGCTGACACTCCAGGACACTCACTAAGCTGCCCGTGACTCTCCCTCAGCTCCAATCTTCACCCAGACTTGCTTGCAAATGAGGACCTATCACCAACAGTGATTACCACACCTGTGACTCTTATAGCAGAGCCAGCAATCACACCTTTTTTATAATTACATGCACAAAACTAAAGAGGCAAAGTGCAATGACACTCACCACCACCGGGGGGCAAATTTAGAACAAAAGACACCACAGTACAATAATCCTAATGGCCACCAGGGGCAAAACCCAAACTTTGGCACACAGCCAAATGAAAAAAAGGTTTCTTGTGCACTTTCTCTGTCATATCCAACCTGGATCATGACACTGACATTCCAATTGTCATCCTGACGTGTTAATAAAGAGTTTCAAACACGCTGTGTATTCGAATTTGGTAAATCACATAGGCAAGGGTATTAGAGGGGGTTGGGGTAGAGGCACAAATTTACCATATACCTATTTCTAAGTGACTTTATATTTGCATAATTCCTTAGGAAAGGGACTAATGATCATATTTATTGATTGTAAATTTTTTTGGCATCCATCCAAGAACTGACTGTAAACTCCAGACCAGACTGCAGCCCACTCATCTCCTGCAGCCAGCATATTTTAGGCTCATGCTTGATTTTGCTGCTACAGAAGGACCATGCTTAACAGGCAATGGACTAGTGAGACCTTTAGTGATCTGGAGTTTGCAACCATTTCCCCGCCCGCTTACTTGGTCTTTTTACCTCTTTGATATACTACATATGTACAGCAAATTTTTGGTTCACCTTTGATCATTTGGACCTTTTAGTGGTTGGTGTCCCCTTTTGGGGCATGTTTTCTGTGATTATGTATAAGTAGCATTTTATGGATTTTAACTACGTTTGAATAAATAATTTATTTTTAACAATTTATGGTTCTCTTCTCATCAGTAATAGCTTTATTAGCTGTCCTTTTTTGATTTATGTGTGCAATTGGAAGTGCCATTCTTTGCTATTTGGACAGCATTAGTTTAATTCATGTAAATAGGGTGTCTGAAAGTCCTTATGATTTTCATTCTGATGTGTGAAAAATGTCAGATATCAGAGTCGAAAATCATTTGAATTTGGCTTGGAGGAGGTCTGTGTGAAAATCCCAGTGAGTTTCAGACACACGTTTGCACTGAAAATGACATAACCAAATAGAATGTCCTTGCTTTTTTAACTTAGTTGAAAGCTCAATGGTAAGTGTACTGGATTCTAGACATAGAATTTTGGATTCAAGTCAGAGTAGCCAACAGTGGACATTTTTTTTAATTAGTCACATAAAAATGTAAAATGTCAGAGTCAAACTCAGATTTGAGTCAGATGTAAAAATAATATCAGATATCAAAGTCAAATATCAGAGTCAGTTGTTAGGCTAGTTTCACACTAGCGTTTATTCGACGCAGCGCACTGCGCCGCTAAGCCCTGCCCCCTGCCGGCTCCCGGCCCGCCCCATCTGGTCATCGCCGCCTACTATCGCACATGGACGCCTCTTTTGAAGGTGCGCCGTGCGCATCGAAATGCAACATGCTGCGTTCGGCGCTCACGGGCGCACCTTCAAAAGTGCGCAGCGCACGCCAAAATCCTACTAGCGCATGGCCAGCGCACGATCTGCGCACCCTATGCTAAATATAGGGTGCGCAGATCGCAAGCGTCCATGTGCGATAGTAGGCGGCGATGACCGGATGGGGCGGGCAGGGAGCCGGCAGGGGATGGGGCTTAGTGGCGCCGTGTGCTGCGTCGAATAACCGCTAGTGTGAAACTAGCCTCAAAGTTACATATCAAAGTCAGATGTCAAACTCAGTTCTCAGAGTATTTAGCCTCAAACTGACATTATTCTGATGTTTGACTTTGATATCTGATCATGTTCTAAAATGGACATGAGAAATAACAGCTTTCTAATTTACCAAGAGATTGAATTAGGTTGGGTTCATGGCTTTTCCACAAGGGATCAATACAGGAAAGATACATATCTTTGTACCGTGTTAGCCAGTAGATATAAAAATATTTAGATTTTGAGTATAAATATGTGCTTCTTCAGATGTTGTATTAGTCTATGCCTGATGAAGAGACTTGAGTAGTCTCGAAAGCTCTCAATTTGTTACCATCTTTTCAGTTAGCGATTAAAAGGTATCAACCACTGAGGACTCTCAATTGTAAATATTTTTCACTTATATCCTAACTTATAAATCTTATAAATAAGTCAGGAGTCTGTAGTAGATTATTCCCCCTTTCATGCACTAGACTGGACAAAATTTTGATTCTGGATCGGAATGAGGAGGTAGTTAAGAAGTTTGAAAATAATTAACTACAATATAAGAAAACTTATTTTTTAAGTTAAAAAGGATAAGCTGAGGATATATGTTCCAGCAATTGGTTTTTTCACTTGAAAAAGCCACTAGACCTGAGTTGAACGCGTTGTGGAAAAAAAAACCTCTCAACTCATCTTGATCCCAAGGATTTTTTATTACAGCCGGATATTGCGTTATCGTCCACACTGTTCAACTATCCTGGAGGAGATCATCTCCCAGTCATGAGGCAGCAGCAGCTGATATGGCGTCTTCCTTTTACTTCCCTTTGAGCTAAAAGGGTGTCACCCGATGGCCTTGTGTGATTTTTGTTCCCCTACAGCTTTTATACTGTGAATAATTATGGCATTTTTCAAACCTTTACATCTCCGTCAAAGATACCAGTAGTTTTATGGAAAGCCACAAATAACACGTGGTGACTCATAATTAGTAACATCAACTGAGAACCTCATCTCAAAATGTAATCTACTACAATGAGGTTACAATATGAGGCAATTTTCCTCCGCAAGCAATTACGTTCCTTTGGAATTCCATATTCAGACTAAAATAACGCACACGTCATATTGTTCAATAGGAATAAAAAATAATAATAGAAAAGCCAGCTGCGGTATTAATATTAACATCCATAAGATCAAAAATACTGTCTAATAAAAAATAGATGAGAGGTTGACGTTGTAGGCAAAAAATAAGTATGGCGGTTTGTAAGTTTAAATATTAACTTCTAAAAAGCATAAACGGCTTTTTTACAGCAGTTAAGTTCTGCGCCTAAAATATGGCGGAGTTATCTCCAGGATATTGTGCTGTTAAAGCAAAAAAAAGTTCAATATTATGGTAGAAAGTCATTATAAAACCATGCTTTAAAAGTAATTAGTGAAATATTAAACAGAATTCTCTGGGCGCTAAGCATTACTTGGGATAATGAAAACATGTAAGCAATATTTTACCATAATCAGTAATTAGTAGTCAAAACATGGCTAACTGGACCCTGGGGCCCAATGAGGACTTAACCAAGTCCCTACACTAACATCCCCAACATTAAATGCTATGACTCTCCAGTGTGAATTTTGGAACACAGTACTTTAGACTTAAAATTCATGTAAAATTCTAATTATTGCGTGAAAGTCATATGTGAATGTTAGACAGAAACCTTATTATTTTATAGGGCTATTTATTCTGCAAAAAATTGCAATTACAAAGGGATAAGAAACTTCATTAACAAGCAAAAAGCATCTGTAAATAAAACACTTTCAGTTTGTTGGGAACCAGTAAACTTCATTTACACTATATGGGAAAAAGTGGTAGGACACACTGCTTAATCATTGAGTTTAGATTTTTCATTCAGTCACATTACCACGTGTGCATAAAACTCAGCCCCTCGCCATGCTGTCTGCCTTTACTAACATTTATGAAAGAATGTCTCGTTCTAAACATCTCATTGATCGAAGTTGTCAACCATCCAGAAATTCCAGGAAGAGTGCGTAGAAATAGAACACTTTTTTTGTCCTGTCCATAAACATGTAAGGTGTCCATGATTTTTTTTTGAGGATGAAGAAACGTATACAGATTATTTTGACTGTAGTTATTATCATTGTACAGTTTACAGTGAATACAGCCAACGTCTTCATAGAATTAAGGGCTGTAGACAAGGATCACTTATAATCATAAAAATTTATTATGGTTTTCCAATGTGTCAATAAAAAATAATGTCTGTCCGTAATTTTTTTTTGATAAGCCGTCCAGAAAAACAAGGCAAGTTGGCAACCTTGGCACTGATACCAACGTGGGCCTGTAACAGAATGTCACCATTCTTAGAAGACTGTAAAATTCCTTCTCGAAATATTCAACTGTGAGTGAAATTATTGAAAAGGTGAAGGGTTACTTAGCCACAATAACTGACCATGTAAAGTTACGTAGCAGGGTTTGAGGAGCACAGTGAATAAAAATTGCTGATGTTCTGCTGACTCAATAGCTGCAGATTTTCAAATGTCCTCTGGCATTACCATCAGCCTAGAAGCTATGTGCCAGGAGTTTCATAGCATGGGGTTTCTTTGTCAAGTCGCTGCATGCAAGCCTTTCATCACCAAGCACAATACCAAGTATTGCATAGATTGTTTAACCCCTTAGCGACGGCCCCTTAGGGTACTTATTCCCTCATTGCCACTTTAAAATGGCGATCAGGAATAAGTCTATAGCGCCCCCCTGAGTCAGAAAATCTCCAGGGTCTCTGTTATTGAGTGAATCACAAAAAAAGTGTGTCGGCTGTTTCAATGATTTCTCTCTCTTCTGACAAGATATACATGTCAGAAGAGAGAGGAATGATAGCCCCCGAAACCACCCGGTACCTCCACCATCTCCCAGTCTCTCCTGATCTTTCCACCGGGTTGGCCGTGTCAACCTGGAAAAAAAAATAGAGGGCGCATGTGGAGTACACCCGCCGACATCTGTCATCCGGTACCTGGCGACAATAGAACCCTTTTCTTATTGGTTCCTTTTGATCGCTGTGAAAGACACTATCACAGTGAACAAAATAAAAAAAATATTAAATCAAATCCCCCTTTGTCACCCCCTTAGTTAGATAAACATGAACAAATATATACAGTATATATATATTTTTTTTTCCATTCTTTGCAGTTGAGCATAAGGTTAGGGTTGGGATTAGGGTTAGGGTTGGGGTTAGGGCTGTGTTAGGGTTACGGGTGTGTTATGGCTAGGGCTAGAGTTGGGGTTGGGGGTTAGGATTTGGGTTTTTTCAGAAGTAAAAAAAATTACAGTATGACAGCTAGTGTTGAGCTCAAGTGCTCACTACTCCAGCTTGCATCAGGGTATGCACAGAGTATTGCGGATCTCCGCATGATATTTTTGGGTATCTAACAGCAGCAAAACATGCGGGGCAGAGACTCAAGCTTGTCACTCGAGCACCCACGATATTCAGTGCATACCCGAGCACATGATGCACATTGGAGTAGCGAGCACTTGCACGCAACACTAATGATGACATATTCAGTTTGGGGAAGGCCCTTTTCTGTTACAGGCATGGTTGAGGGAGTTTGGTGATGAAGAACTTGACTTGCCTGCACCGAATCATGACTTCAACTTTATCAAACACGTTTGACATGAACTAGACAAGAGATAGCAAGCCCTCTCTTTTGTCCAACATGAAAGAAAGAATTTCTCACAGACACATTCCAATATCTTAGAGAAAGACTGGTCAGAAGAGTGGAAACTGTCTTAGTGCAAAGGGACCAACTTTTTATTAATGGCTATAGATTTAGAGAGGGAAGTCAATAAAGGTCCTATAGGTGTAACTTGTCCAACTATGTTTCTTTTCCATACCGTGTAGCTTTCCCAGCATCTGGAATTGCTAAATCTGCAGTTACTCACAATAAAGAAGAAAAAATAAATAGTAAAAAAAGTTAAAAAAAAATAATGCAAGCATGCAAATTATCTTTAACGAAGGTCATACATAGAGTCAGGTAGACAGGAACATGTGTATATATATATATATATATATATATATATATATATATATAAATAAGTAAAAAAAAAAACAAATAATAGACTAAGAGTGATCAGGGTGAGGAATCCCATTCCACAGTGCCCCTTCTTCGGCTGATGCAATCTTTTGCAGTGTGTAAGGGTCCCGTTACATTTAGCAATGCACCAGTGATCCCGACAATGATACGACCCGGTCAGGATCGCTGGTGCATCGCTAAATGGTCGCTAGTGAGCTGCCAAACAGGCAGATTTCACTAGCGATGCATCGACGCAGCAGCGGTCGTTACTTACCTGTCAGACGCGGCGATGAAGACGTCCTCCCTCCCGCGTTCACGCATCGCTCGTCGGCACCAGCAGGAAGCCTAGCAGGAAGCCGTCGATGAGAAACGGCCCAGGGAGAGCCGGTCGGAGGTAAGTGTCAAATATAGCGATATCACTAGCAATATCGCTGCTGCGTCACAAAATCGGTGACTCTTTAGCGATATTGCTAGCGATATCGCTATGTGTGAAGCCCCCTTAAAATGTGCCAATTTGCACAAAATAAATTTGTCAGCTTCAGCAAATTCCTAAACATTCAACATGAATGATTCTCTTTGAATCAATTCGCCCACCTCTAATAGACCCAAATGATGCATAAATCCGAGCCAGTGAAAACATAACTAGTCAACAACAATACCCTTAAATCAAATGGGAATCGTTGAGGAAGCCACATCATTGGCAATACCCATCAGAAGTATGACCTGGATACTTTTATTTTTATTAAATCTTGGGTAAGTCAATGATGGGTGGGAAGCGATAAAACTTTGTAATGTATCTGATTAAAACAAAATGGAATGATGGTCGCTCCCCCTTGTAGCTCTGTTTCCTCTTATATAGACTAAAAAAATCTGCTAGTATAAAAAAGTACACACAAGACAGGGGGTGACGAGGGTGAAGCTTTGACAGACATAGGGATCATTTCCAAAAATTAGTGGATAGAAACTAAAATACAATACAAAAACAATAAAGTACTAAAATACTCTACATCTAATCTACAGGATAGTAGATAATAGAATTTTGCTTCATGATAAGTGTTTTCCACTTAAATTTTAAACAAATATAAAAAATTCAGGAAATTGATCTTTCGGCAACATCCAAAAAGACAACCTAAATAGACACCAAGAACAAATATGTAGCTGTACTCTTTACTCCATCCTTGAGATTTTTGTGGCACTAGTTTATTTAAGCTTATAAAACCTATAACAATTACTAACTCTATCAGTTATTTTTTCACTTTTTTTTTTAAATAAAAGATATATATGTGTGTTGAATTTTATTGCATTGGTTCCTGTATCATGATCTGAAGTTTATAATACCGGGAACTGTGAGTTCTAAGTCCTTGAAGTCAGGTCATCTTTATGAGTTTTATAAAAATGTTTCATCAGTGGCAAAATCTTCTATTTTTCAAATTGGCAGAGATACTGTACTGGTACAGAGCAAGGTGAAAGATATCAAAACGGACTTTAATGTTCGTCTGTGAACAAACTTTCCCAGTTACATAAAGGCACGATAGATTGAAGCTTCCTGCTTAATTACTGATAAAAGTCTTCAGTGCTCTGTGCTGTGCTTTTTGAATGTACCACTTACCATTTTCTAAAACGTTTCTGTTGTTTTATTGAGCTTTTCTAGCCTATTGTGCTTTTATTGTAAGTTAATAGATCTCCTTGTTGTATTTTCTAATTCCCTTAGTGAACCACACTGACGGGTTTTTTTGCATAATATTCTGCGGCTTCAGATACATTCACAAGGTCGTACAAACCATAGTAACAGATCAGTGGCCTTGGAGAAAAGGTTCCTAGTCCTCGTTTCTCATCTCTCCTTTGTCAAAAAATGCCAAGAACCTGTGGACTCTGCAAAGGAACTGATATATCAGCAAAGAAGGGGAGGGGAAATTAACCCGAAGGTTAAGTAAAGGTGTGGAGAAATTAGAAAGCTGTTCCTTCTGTCCTGCATAGCAAAACTCTGTTACCATAATGGGGAAAGCTCCATTTATTCATATCTATTAGGCTCCCATTTAATTTTTTAACTGCTTCATGACATTCAGCTACTATGTATAGCGGATGTCTGGTGTTGTTCGAACTATTGGTCCACTTAGAAGCTGCTAATGTTGCATTTAAAGAGGTTGTCCCACAAACAAACTACATTTTAATCAATAGATCTTGGAATAATAATAAGTTCTACAATTGGATGTGTTAAATAAAATGTTCCTGTGCTGAGATAATCTTATAAATGTGCCCCTGCTGTTGTGAATTCATTTTCTGGTCTGCCTCTGGTTTCTAGTGAGGGAGCTGGTTGTGCTGACAGAGGAGTTGTGAGTTCTCTTTCTGGGCTCCCTCTGGTGGTGGCAAGAGGTAGTGAAGCTGATCTAATTAACAGAGACCTGCCACCTGATAATGAGGAAGAGGATTGGACATCTGGAGTCTCAGACTGGATTTAAGACAGCCGACTCCCTATTCCCATACTGGTGATTTTTTCCTGCCTCCTGAGGTCTTAGTTTCCTGCTTAGTTCTTGCCTTCTCAAGCTAAGTTGTCTTTGCTAATGTTCACATTTGATTTGGTTTGGTCTATTCAGTTTTTTGTGTGGTCAGCCATCCCCGGCTGGGGCTGTGCTGAATTTCCACTCTTATGTCACTGTATGTGCCAGTTTGCTTTTTGTCCCTTATTAGATTGGCCTCTTTTTGCTCTGTTCTCAGAATATGCCAGAGTGCTGATATAGTGGGAGAAGTCTAGTGACTTCAGGGTATTTTTTGCTATAAGAAGTGTTGGACATTTTTGCAGGGTTTTTTGGCGTGATTGCAGACAGTATCTTTCCTTTCCTGTCCTTTCTAGCTAGTGTGGGCCCCATCATTTGCTCAGCCTATTTTCCTACCTGTGTTCGTGTTTTCATCTTGTCTCACCGTCAATACATGTGTGGGGGCTGTCTATTCCTTTGGGGTCTGCTCTGGGGCAGTTTTAGATTTCCCCTTTTCTTGCTTTAGGCTTATTTAGTCCTCCGGCTGTGACGAGGCATCTAGAATCATCGTAGGTGTGCTCCACGGCTCCTGTTAGTTGTGTGGTTGGGATCAGGGGTCTGCAATCCGCGTAGTTACCAACCTCTCTGGTTTTCTGTGACTTGGCTTGGTCTTGTTTTCCTCCTCGGTGACCCATTCATAACAGAATCACCAGCCATACTGCACATTCTAGGGTATAGAGTTAAGCGACTTTTGGTTTTTTAGGGTCGAGTTTCGTTTCGTGAAACCCGACTTTTCCAAAAGTCGGGTCGAGCAAGATCGTCCGATTATAGGGAAAAGTCGGGGTCGTCCCGAAACACGAAACCCAATGTAAGTCAATGGGGAATAAAAGTCGGCAGTGAGAGGAGGACAGGAAACACACCTACAGTGCCCATTTGAATGCCAAAAGCATCAATTTTTCTTACTTAAGCTGGTCAACCTTAATTAACTTCATAATACAAGTTACGCACTGAAAAATGGGGGTTATTTGGCTAAAGTTGTGGGGGGGTAGGGCTGGCTCCAGGTTTTCATGTGCCCTGGGCGAAAGAGCGCTCCTTTAACACATACCACAACTCATCATGCTCCGATACGGCAGAGAAATAGCGGTATAGTACAATGAAAAATACTTCACTTTTTACATCTCATGACGAGGCCCATCTATTCTCCATACAGAATCATTGGTCCCATATAATGTTTGAATCTTCTTCACACAGGTATTTCATGCCATCATCCATGTATGCTGTCTGACAAGTGTGAACTGCATCATATAGTGCCAGATATTTTTATGGTATTTCATGCCATCATCCATGTATGCTGTCTGACAAGTGTGAACTGCATCATATAGTGCCAGATATTTTTATGGTATTTCATGCCATCATCCATGTATGCTGTCTGACAAGTGTGAACTGCATCATATAGTGCCAGATATTTTTATGGTATTTCATGCCATCATCCATGTATGCTGCCTGACAAGTGTGAACTGCATCATATAGTGCCAGATATTTTTATGGTATTTCATTCCATCATCCATGTATGCTGTCTGACAAGTGTGAACTGCATCATATAGTGCCAGATATTTTTATGGTATTTCATGCCATCATCCATGTATGCTGTCTGACAAGTGTGAACTGCATCATATAGTGCCAGATATTTTTATGGTATTTCATCCCATCATCCATGTATGCTGTCTGACAAGTGTGAACTGCATCATATAGTGCCAGATATTTTTATGGTATTTCATGCCATCATCCATGTATGCTGTCTGACAAGTGTGAACTGCATCATATAGTGCCAGATATTTTTATGGTATTTCATGCCATCATCCATGTATGCTGTCTGACAAGTGTGAACTGCATCATATAGTGCCAGATATTTTTATGGTATTTCATTCCATCACTCCTGTGGTGGGTCTTTATTTTTTATCTATTTGGTTTCTGCTTTGAAGTGTAGAAAGGTGTTTTTTTTTTTTTTTTTTCTCCCTTTCTCAGTTTGATGGCCTTGTCCAGCGTTAGTTATTTACCCTGCATAGTAATGCCTGCTCTGGCCTTGTGCTAATTGGTTAATTACTGATTGTGGCCTTTTGGTGGCTGAAGCTAGCAGACATTTCATTTCATATATATTTAGCTCTGGCTGGGATAGCACGCGTGCGGGCTTACGCGTGCAACAGATTAAGTGCAACAGGATAAAGTGTTTTGCAGTTAGACAATGCAGTTGGGCAGGAGACAGGTAAGGTGCATAAGTTTTTCATGCACGCTAGCTTCTTGGTCAGTCGTACTACATATGCATTGATCATATTAACCTGCGGCTTATTTGTCTTCACTTCTGCTTTTTAACAACTCGCCTGCCCTTTTACACATTCTGTGCACTCTCTGCATATCCACCCCTCCCTTTTCCCCTCTCCCATGTTTAACTCTGAGGCTCTATTGACATTTCTTACCCACACCAAACCATCCAAAACCTCCATGCAGCACTCAAAACGTTCATACAAATCATCCCACCACCTGCTTTTTCTGTTTTTTCTCCTTTTAATAGTTGCAGGTGACATCTCCCCCAACCCTGGGCCTCCCTCCACCAGCATACATTACTCTCCTCCAGCTGCATATAGAAACCCTGCTAATCTTATTAACATTCAGTGCATGCCTTCTCCTCTCACTTTCCAATGTGCTCTCTGGAATGCACGGTCTGTGTGTAACAAACTGACTTACATTCACGATCTTTTTCTCTCTAATTCCCTTAACCTTCTGGCTATTACAGAAACCTGGATCCAGCATTCAGACACCACCGCTGCTGCCTCTCTCTCGTTTGGTGGGCTGAAATTTTCACATACCCCCAGACCTGAGAACAGACAGGGTGGAGGTGTTGGTTTGCTCCTTTCATCACAATGTGCTTTCCAGGTCATCCCCCCGGTTCCATCACTTACATTTCCTTCCTTTGAAGTCCACGCCATCAGACTCTTTAAGCCCTTCTCCTTACGAGTGGCGGTCGTTTATCGCCCTCCAGGCTCCTCCCGCCAGTTTCTAGACCACTTCACCACCTGGCTTACTCACTTTCTGTCCTGTGACATCCCCACCCTCATCATGGGAGACTTTAACATCCCCATCAATGATCCGCTCTCCCAGTCTGCCTCTCATCTTCTTTCTCTAACTTCTTCATTCGGCCTCTCACAGTTTACTTATTCTCCTACACATGAGGACGGGAATACTCTGGACCTGGTTTTCTCCCGCCCCGGCTCGCTGCACGACTTTACTAATTCACCTCTCCCGCTCTCGGACCACAACCTTCTTTCCTTCTCTGTCAAGAATTGTCTCCTCACCCGGGACACCCCCACTTACCACACTTATCGGTATACACGTACCATTAATACCCAACAGCTTAGGGACAATCTCCACACATCTTTAGCCCCCATCTCCACCCTCTCCTGTCCAGACATAGCATTGTCACACTTCAAAAATACACTGAAGAATGCCCTAGATGAAGCAGCACCTTCTATACGCAGAAAGACCCGACACAGACAAAGGCAGCCCTGGCACACAACGCAAACACGCTCTCTTCAGCGCTGCTCGAGGTGTGCAGAGCGGCAGTGGAGAAAATCTCTCTTAGCAGAAGACTTCATCCACTATAAGTTCATGCTCAAAACCTATAACTCTGCCCTTCATCTGGCCAAACAATCCTACTTCACCACCCTCATCACCTCACTATCCAACAACCCAAGACGACTTTTTGAAACCTTAAACTCCCTCCTGAAACCTAAAGTACAGGCCCCCATCACCAACCTCAGCGGTGAGGATCTGGCCACTTATTTCCTAGAAAAAATCAACCACATCCATCAGGATATCTCAGCCCTATCTCCTCAGTGCCTGGATCCCCTTCTCTGCCGCACCTCAAGCTCACTAGACATCTTTGAGCCTGTTTCAGAAGAAGAAGTTTCCAAGCTCCTCGCTTCTGCTCGGCCTACAACCTGCAACAGTGACCCTATTCCTTCACAGCTCCTGCAGTCTCTCTCACCAGTGGTCACCACTCACCTGACTAAAATATTTAACCTCTCTCTTTCTTCAGGTATATTTCCCTCCTCATTTAAACATGCCATCATAACCCCTTTACTTAAAAAGCCATCCCTGGACCAGAACTGCACTGCTAACTACAGACCTGTCTCTAACCTTCCCTTCATCTCTAAACTCCTGGAACGCCTGGTCCACTCCCGTCTAATCCGCTATCTCTCGGATAA